>NC_083095.1:177474283-178120365 GCF_949774975.1 Lagenorhynchus albirostris
ATGCTTGTTTGTTTTCTCTTTTGTAGAAAATCTTTCTAAACTTAGGGGTAATGTGGGTCTAACACTGCTTCCCACTAGTGGAGAATCACTTCTTTAATCCAATGTTTTTCAATACTTGCAGTGATTCTGGAATTGATCAGAAAAGTTTATTTTAAAAAATTCATAAACAATGTTTAAACTTTGCTCTATCATTGAACATTACAAGGAATTCCGTTTCATTTTTTGGTATTACAAAGATCTATTTCCACTGCAAAACGGGATTAGGTGGGTGTATGGGGACCATGTGGTATTTTTACTGCCTTAAGTGGTCTGGAGTGAGGAAAAGTTTTGAGAGTCCATTCTTGGAACCAATTTGTAGTTCTTATGAGGATATATGATAAAAGATCTGTGAGGGTTTTTCTTTTTTAAATCATGGAACCAGGTATCCATATTCTTCAAATTTCGGACCTGCATGTTGGTAGCCAAGGATAAGGCAGTGAAGGAGAGAGCAAGTGGTAGGACACATGTGTACAACTTTTCTTACTGAAGGTAAGCTTAACCCAATAAACGGCTGGTTTGCAGAGTTCAACACACTTATGATTGCAGGTGGTTATCTCTGCTTACTGCAGCCAGTGAAATCAGTGAAAAGAGTGGTCCTACCAATGGGTCTGAAGAATGAGTGGCATGTTCTGGAACAGTGGCAGAAAAATGGCATGAAGTGGAAAGCATGGGGAGTATTGAAGATAAAGTCTTTTCTTCTGTTTAGAAACAATTTATATTAGGCAAACACAGAAGAAATTTCTTTGAACTTTGGATCTCCTCTTACTGGTTAGTATCGAGGGAGGCAACTTACTTTTTCTGAAATTTCAGAAATTTCAACAGGGACACATCATCAACACGCTCTCTTTCCTGCCCTACTTGTTTCCACAACCTCGGTTGTTGACTCTTGAGCCTGTTAGATACAAAAGATTTTGTAGCATGTAGAAATGGCAGGCAGTGGACTCCCTGCCCTCAGAGAGCTGTACATCTAAGAGGGATAAGACAGACACATATCAAAACACTCAAAACACAGGGTGCAGCATGCTCCGTGCTAGAGGACAGGTGTGCACTGCTGAGGCGCACAGGGGGCCAGGTGCAGAAAGGGGGTTTGCTGTTTGGGAGCTGGGGCAAGACGAGGCAAAGGCCCCGTGAAGGAAATACCACTTGAACTGGGCAAGGAGGGGCGGATGTGATGTTGTTAGCAGGCACAGATGGAGGCAGAGCATGTTTCAGGCAAAGGGATTGCATGGCCAGAGAAGTGGAGTGCTTGTCCTGGGGAGTGGGGAAGGCCGGCTCCAGGGCGACTGAGGTTAGGGGATTTGTCAGAGGTGAGGCTGGGCTTGTTCATCCGCACTGTTCTTAGAGGTTCTTGAGCCAGGCTGAGGAATTTAAACTTCATGTGATCTAGGAGAGTAATTGTCAGAAATGTTGGGGAGGGAATCTCTCCAAGGGGTAGGTGATTATTCTAAATGACTTCTCTGACACCTTCTAACAGTATCACCCTCTTGAGTCAATCATATTGTTCTAATGAAACATTTCGGATTGAAGGTCCAAAAATTATATCATAAAGCCAAAGCGGTTCCCAGGTGCTTCATATTATACGCTCAGCCACGTGCTTCTGTGGCATTTAAGGAGGAAAGTGGTTAAAAGGCAGAGAATTGCCATGTTTGTTTTTCAGTTAACTTTAGAAGATGTAGCAGTGGTGGAAAATAAATAGGAAAGAATGCTGAGTGTAGTCAATGGCTCTTGTTCAGTTTCACTCATTAATTGTGTCATGAAGAATAAATAACCAAAAGTTGAACTTAATATCATGGAGTTAAAAGAATAATGTGTGTGTGTATGTGTGTGTGTGTGTGTGTGTGTGTGTGTGTGTGTTTTAAGAAAGAATAAGCTGAGAAACTAAAAAGGGATAATGTTAGTTTTTAGAAATATTTTAATTGGTAAATTTAAAAAACAAGTTAAGTTTAAGCCAGCTAACAACATTGGTAATTAATAGTCATAGGGGCAGTAAAACATCCAAAATTTGTCAAGGAAATGAATAAGTGCAATATAAATAAAGATACTCTATAGTGTGAGTGTGTGTGTGTGTGTGAGAGAGAGAGTGCATGTGTGCACAAATTAATCTCTGTTCAGTCTCTTCCCAGAATGCTCAGCTGAGTGTGTAAACAGGATTTAGAGTTCTTGCTGTGAATTTGTGTCTTACAGTGGAGATGGAAATATAAGTTAATGTAATGAGTTCAACTTTTCTAAGAAATCAACAGCAAAATTTCTGTTTCCTTTAACTGTATAATTTCCTTCAAGATAAAATAAAATTCGAGTTTGTCTGAGAATCAGAGAAGTGGGCGATTTTTGTCGTCTCTCTCCCGTTCGATGTCATATGAAATACGGAGCATTTTAATTAAGAGGGAAAAGCTCAGCATGTTGATTTTCTTGATATATGCAGAAGCACTCAATTCAAATTTACTCCTGAAATTTTAGGTAACCTTTGCCTTTTGACAACAACAACAAAATCTTAGCATTTACTTGGAGTTTTTCTTCGATGAACTCCACAAAGTTAGATGATAATCAGCGGTGGGGATTATGAGTCCAAGCGCTGGTCCATAGTTGATCCTTCTCCACTTCTTATTTTCAAGTCTTATTTGCACTATGGTTCTGGGAGAGTGGAAAAGGAACCAGAAGGGAAAATAACATAGGTTAGGAGGGAAGGATTTAGGATTACAGAGTAAGAGATCTTTTCCATTTGTGGCAAAATGAGTTTTGCTAACTTTAGAAGATATTTTGAAACCAATAAGAAAAACTTGTGCATCAAGATTTGAAAATCTTCATAGAAACTAGATATCTTCCCCAGCTTGACTGTGGCGAAATGTATACAAAACTGTGATGTCTAGTGTCTCAACCAACGTTGTGCTGTGGGGTCTAGTTTCCTCTCTAAAAGGAAAAGATTTTTAAAAACAATTCTTGAAGAGGAACCAAAGCATCAGTAAATCTGAATAGTTATGACAGAATCACTCCTGAGTGTGTCTAGTTATAGGAACCACATATATCAGGGTTTTTTTTCCATTTAATTTCACAGTGTTTCTCAGATTCTTGATCACGACGTCTCTTGGCAGATAGAAGCATTTCTGCCTCTAACAACTGTTCGCTGTTGTCAGGTTAAATATTATTAGCTTTTGGCTAGGTTACAGTTGTGAAATTCGGATTTTTCATCAGTGATATTACATTACAGGTGCTTAAAAAATCTCATACAAAACATATTTCATCTTTTGATAATTAAATTAGTATTAGCCATAGGTTGTCAAATTGAGAGAAATCTAGAAAACAGGTGATTTTCTTTAAAATGCAAATTCAGTCAAGGATGTGAAGATGACCTCAAAAGTTGTTTGAGTCCTACTGAATATAAGAAGATTGAATTCTGCGGAGATAAAACGACATTAGCAACATTGTGATTAAAACTCTTTAAGTTGGGCTTCCCTGGTGGCGCAGTGGTTGAGAGTCCGCCTGCCAATGCAGGGGACACGGGTTCGTGCCCCGGTCAAGGAAGATCCCATATGCCGTGGAGTGGCTGGGCCCGTGAGCCATGGCCGCTGAGCCTGCGCGTCCGGAGCCTGTGCTCCGCGACGGGAGAGGCCACAACAGTGAGAGGCCCGCGTACCGCAAAAAAAAAAAACAACAAAAAAACTCTTTAATTTGTATGACTAAAATAAGGAAGAGAGAGAGACAGAGATTAAATGACTTCTCCAATGCATGCAGATAGTAGTATCAGAACTGGGAGTGTATCAAGCTTTCCTGGGTTACCATTATTTCTATTACATTGTATTCAAATCCAACTCTATAATTTGCTTTTTGCCCATGAAATTCATTCTCTATTTCTTCCAGAGTAAAACAATTTTGAGTTGGGCATATGACTAGCTAACTAGTAATGATATTTTTCTTACCCACCTATGCATCCAGGTATGACCATGTGAGTAGGTTTTTGCCAATCATAGAAATGATGTTTGCAGTGCCTGCATCATTGCCTAGAATATTGCTTCCTCTCCATGGGGGCTGGAATGGAGATCTGGTGACCCAGCTTCAACTAGGAATTCAAGGACAAGGCCATAGCAGAGCAATAAAGTCGAACGGAGCTGGGTGACTGCATGACTTTTTGGAGCAAAGCCACTCTGACCCATAACTGTTGCCTACCTCTATTACAGTGGTTAAAGTATATTCTATAAAGCATTAGCATGTTTTCCTTTCTCTTCCTTGGGTTAGCATCAGTGGAAGAATGTATGCCACTTAACATAATGCCAGCAAATACCTTGGGGTGGGAGGAGCTTAAAGCAGCCTCAGGTAACATTGCTGTAGCAGATACTACCTAAATCAACCTTGCCTTTTTGGCACGGTGCATTGGAGAATATGGGTAGTGAAGATATTTAGAGTGGGGTCGAGCAAGAAAGAATTTGGCAAAGGGTTAAAAGTAAGTTAGAATTACTGCTTAATAAGTTATAAATGCATTTCTTACAAAATATTGACTACAAGATATGTAAATATAAATATTTGGAAAATATCACCTAAGCATCACTTATAGTTTACATCAGACTCTTGAAATTTTATCATTCGTGGTCCTATCTCACATCAAAACAGAAGACTGGAATTATATTATTTCCCCACTTTAAAAATGTTTTTGAATTTTTATTTACATCTTAAAGAATTTTTTAAAATATACATTTATAATATTTAACTTTATAAATGCTCTTTCCGGGCTTCCCTGGTGGCACAGTGGTTAAGAATCCGCCTACCAATGCAGGGCACATGGGTTCGAGCCCTGGTTCGGGAAGATCCCACATGACGCGGAGCAGCTAAGCCCGTGGGCCACAACTATTGAGCCTGCGCTCTGGAGCCCACGGGCCACAATTTCTGAAGCCCGCGTGCCCAGAGCCTGTGCTCTGCAACAAGAGAAGCCACCGCAATGAGAAGCCCGCGCACTGCAACAAAGAGTAGCCCCCGCTCACCGCAACTAGAGAAAGCCCGCGTGCAGCAACGAAGACCCAACACAGCCATAAATAAATAAATAATAAATAAATAAGTAAATAAATACTCTTTCCCACCTCTTAGATTTTAAAATAAATATATATATTTTTGAAAAGGGCATAAACATTTAAAGCAAATTGCACATTGCATCAATAAATGCCGGCTTGAGTCGAGTTTAAGTAGAATACTTTTTCTGGGAATGATAGAATTCCCAAAGAAAATCTTTGGATAACTATAGTGCTCAATTCTAGGCAAACTCCTTTAACGTGCTCATTGACATTTGGATAATTTAATCCGTCAGTGAGCTGTCCTTACCCCCAATAGTTAATTGAAGCTAAAATGGTTGAAAGTCTTTCTGATTTATTAATTGCACTGCATACTTCTCACAGCTCAATTTGTTTTTATTGCCAAAGCAAATTATTTTGTCTTTTTTCTGCTAATGTTTTTCAGTTTCAAATCACGCTGTCATCTTCCACACATTAGAGAGGACTATAAAATGAACTCTGGCTTTTTCTGGGTCTCATGCTATTTTGAAATGGCTCTCAATAGGCGTTTTGATTTTCTCTCAGAATTGACAGCAAACTTCAGTCACAGCATGGGGAGACTAAACAGAGGGCTTCTTCCCAACACATGTAGAGGATGTTTCCTTTTTATCGTATTGTCTAATTCTAAACTTCCTTCGTTTTTATTGATGCCACTGCCTTAGGCCTGCTGACTGGTCTTTAAAGTCAGGGAGCTATTCTTATCTCTGCCAGTAGTATTAGCTACTGAATCACTGCAAAATCTGGGGATCCAAATTTCTTAGGCGCCTGTAATGAAAAAATGTAAGATCCCTTCATTTAGGGGATTAAAGCAATAAGACGACAGCTAATTAGAATTCTGAGAGTTACAACTTTTCAGAACACCATTAAGAATAAAATGCAAAGTATAGGCATGATTATACTTGAAATTTTTAGGCTGTCATTAGCATTGATGACCTATAAAATATTGTGTAGGTATCATAGTGCTGGGCTTATAGAATCATTCAGCTGAGGTTTGCTGATTAATAGGCAATTTCTTATTTATCTAGAATATTTAGATGTCATTTTGTATGAATTCAGGCAATCCATGAATTTTGTATCTCTATGTGTGAATATACATATATCAAATTATTCTAATTATTAAATTTTAAATGCCCATTATATGCTGGGACATTTTGCCAGGTGCTTGCATTTTAAGAAATATAGATGTTTAGTGATTTATATACAAAACATGTTACCATTTGAAACTTTCTTTTTCCATTCAGCTATTTTAGTATTGTGTAGGTTAAGTCTGTTAGGTACTTGGAAGAAAAAAACGCGGCTGCAATGAAAGTAGTTTAGACACCATGTTATTTACAAGCACCAAAGGACTTACTCTATTTTGAGCAAAGCATGCTCTTTTGCCTTAAAGAGAATATAACCAAATTATGGGTTTATTGAATTACTTATGCCTTATCTACCTTCCAAAAGATATTTAGGGCAGAGCGGTCACATTGGTCTACGGATGCAGGTGAGGGAGAGGATAAAGGATAGAAGGATAAAAGGTGGAACAAATAGAATTGGACACAGAGTAAGTAAGCAAACACTTTAGAAGCTGAAGTGTACTCTAGAAATACAAAGGTTGAAGCCACCACATCTGGTCAGAGAAATTACAGCATCTTCATGGTTGAGAAGCCAAGTGAAGGATCACCCTGGAAGGATATCTTTCTCCCAGGAAGAGATGGTACATGGAATCAGTAGAAGTGTAAAAAAAAAGTGCTGGGCTTCCCTGGTGGCGCAGTGGTTGAGAGTCTGCCTGCCGATGCAGGGTACACGGGTTCGTGCCCCGGTCCGGGAAGATCCCACATGCCATGGAGCGGCTGGGCCTGTGAGCCATGGCCGCTGAGCCTGTGCATCCGGAACCTGTGCTCTGCAACGGGAGAGGCCACAACAGTGAGAGGCCCGCGTACCACAAAAAAAAAAAAAGAAAAGAAAAGAAAAAGTGCTAATGCTGTTAAGTGCAGTCAGCATGCAGTGCCTATTTTGTGGGAAGGGAAAACATTATCAAAGGTATAGTTCTGGGAAATTGTGATGTGTATTTGACAAATAAGAGTTAGTTTAGGATTGTGGACTGTAGTGTAGACATAGGGGTGGGATGAGGGACTCTGAGGCCATGAGCTGCTCCACGGCCGTATTGTAGAAGGCCTTGCATTTCCAGCTGAGGAGATTATAATTAGTTCAGTAGGCAGTGAGAATCCACTGAAGGCATAAGATTAGAAACATGCAGTAAAAGTACATTTAGAAGGATTAATTTAGCTGTGTTCTCTAAGATGGGTTGAAGTATGAAGGAAGTGAAAGTGGGTCACCAGTTTGGAACTTACTGTGGGTAATACAGGTGACAAGTAGATAATGCAAGATTGTGGCTGACCTACCTCTGATTTTCATTGCCAGTAAGTTGATTTAGTCAACTTGACCATAATGAATATTTAGAAACCCTTAATCTAGGGGCTTTTTATGTCCTTCAGTTGTGCAGTTGAAAAATAAAAATCTTCTTATAGGGAGTTTTGAAACAAATTTTCAGTTGCTTTGATTCATGTGGACTGAAATTATTCTGGAATAGCAGAATCATTCTGCTTAAGAAACCACAACATGAGATAATACTTTAGACCATGCTTAAGGATAAAATGTGTAGGCACGGTTTAAAAACATTAAAAGCACAATGTGATACTCAGTTCTTTAAAGCTTGGGTGATCACTTTTTGAAGTATGTTAACGAATTATTTTTTGGTATTCTGTGGTATCTATTACACGGCCAACTTGAATACTGTTTTTTTTTTTATTCTTTTCTATTTGAAATCAGTGAGAAAAGTACTCTTGATTATATTTACTCTTAAAAACACATTATTAATATTAGTAATGTCACATGCAGTGTGTTAGGCAGAGGGCTATTTTGGAATTCTCTATGAAATAAAGCATCCAAAGCTTTTTATGAATTGTCTATCTTCTTTCAACCTCTTCTGTCTTGACTCTCATTCTCTGTGTAGACCTTATGCCCCAGGCAACTCATACTATATTTGTACTTTAATGCTTCTCCCTTGTTTCAAGCTGTTGTTACCCCTGGAATGTTCTTTTTTTTTTTTTTCTCAATTTCTGCTTCTTTAAGTACCATTTAAAATACTATAGAAGTCAGCAAAATAATTTTTTAAATAACCTCATATATTTATATCAATAGTTCTTAGGAGTTTTCTAAACATTTTCATATCAATTATCTCATTTGAATTTTTATAATAAAAGATTCCAAATATTATGTTTACACAAGAGTAATTTAAAATGAAGTTGTGCTCAAATGAGCTTTGAACCTGCTTAAGTCTTCGAATGAATTAGGGGTTTTTTCCAGTATCTTAGATACCTCCCATTTCTCCTGCCTCTGAACTTTAGGTATAAGATGTAAATTTCTTTTAAGAATTGAGTCTTTCACTTTCTCCCCCAATGTCTCGTTTACATTGTGAGCCTTTTAATGCCTACAGCTTAGACTAATTACAAAAATAGTTTGATTGAATTAGTAACTGTGAGGCAACTTTACAATTTTGTGAAATAGCTACTATATTTACAGATTGATATCAACTATATGGTGGCAGATGACTGAGTTTCTAACAGAGTTTTTCTACTTTTCCACAACTTGTTTTAACATCCCGTATACAAAGTCTTACAAAGCTGCTCTCAGTTGCTTGATAAGGTGGATGTGACAACAAAAACCTTAAAGATCCATTACAGTATTGGTAAATGAAAAAGGTTAAAGAACTACAGTAGTTGATTAAAGGGCTAAATGAAATTATTTATAAATTTCTCAATTATTGAAACTGCCAATAGTATAGATAACTTCACTAGTGTGGTGTTGCAGAAGGCATTGTAATTAGCAGTTTTAAGTTATTGCGTCATTATATTTCGTATATTTGATATATGTTATTATTATACAGAGCCTATATTTAAATATTTACATTCTACAAATTATCAATGTTGTCTTTCTGGTTAGGCTGAAAAACTCCCCAGCTTAACTTAATGTTCCAGTTACTTCTTCAAATAATTATCTTATGCTGGTAGACATTTATTTTGGCAAGGCTTTGACTGCTGGTTCCAGTTCAAGTTCACGTATTAAAATTCAACATGTTTTCATTAAAGTTGATATTGAGTAATTTCTAAGTGCCTGCTTAAGTGACTAGCAGACTTTTCTTTTGATGAATTCTTCATTGTGGAACTCTGGCTGGTACTGAAGCAATTTGAATGTTTATAATAAAATTTGGGGTAATACAAATTCAGAGTTGCTTGCTTTTCATCACAAGATCTTAAAAATTTCATTTACATTTATTTTTGCTACAACTTCACACACACATTAAACATTATTCTACAGTAGGGATGTTCCCCTGAATATAACAATAAAGACTAAGGGATCAGAGAATTTGCATTCTTTAATTAAAGAGAACAAGAAACCCAGAAGGTCAATATTAGGAGGTCAACAAAAAGTTTAAGCTAATAATGGAAAGATGGAGGAAGAGGTTAGGCAGGCTTTGGAGAACTCAGATAGTCAACTGGCAGATCCAGGACTAAAACTCAGTTCTGTCTGACTCCAAAGTCAGGCAGTTCTTTTCCTGCTGTCCTGCTTCCGTAAATAGATGTCGTGAAGCCGTGTGGTAGAGCTAAGTCAGTGAATCAGATATAATAGTGTGAAAGGCTTGTAAAACCAAATATTAAATTCTGCCCTTGGATTCAAAGATAAAACTGTGATCGAATGGATGAGATGTGGATAAACAGTAGCATACGTTAAAAACATTTGCTTAATGTAAGTTCAGTATTAGCCAACACTCTGACAAGGCGAGCTGAGACCCCTTGACCAGCACTAAAAGAAGCACAAAATTAAGAACAAATAAGATGAGAGCCCCATTTTATATTGGTTGCCTGTGCTTGAGTCCTGGTTTCTCTGTTCATCTTACGCTTCAAGGGAACTAAAATTTATTAAGGAAAAAAAAAGCAGTTGAAAGTTAAAATGCTTGGCTTATAAGGAATGATGAAAAGAATGGAAGGTGTTTAGCAGTTATGAGAAAGCCTGGCTGGTGGTGATAGATGTCATCAAAACTTGATCTTCTTCTGTTCAATGAATAGATGTATTTTGTTCAGATTTAAAATCCATAGCATGACACTCAAAACTGAAAATTATCATGTTCTGCCTGTTTTACTTCTGTGTAACTTACTCTATGTCCTACATGGTGTATAACAGTTTACCTCAAAGGGCTGGTCATTTACCATGAAGAGGAAGAAAAGAATGCTGAGAACTCACGCCCCCCTATTTTTTTTTCCTGGAATATTGCAATACTTTAAATAGTACTCTCTAGGATCAATATTTTGGCCTCTCTTTTCCTGCAATTTCTTTCTTTCTTTAAAAAAAATTTTTTTTTCAGACTTGAAAGCAATCACAGGGATCAAGAGAGGAAAGTGAAAATTAAAATTCAGTTCAATCATCTGGCCTCAAATTCTATGTGTCTCAGTCATCCAGCTTCTCCCCCTCAAACATATCAGCGCTAAAGAAACTCATCTTTATTTAGATCAGTGATGCTCAAATGTTTGATTCTATCTCAGGATCCCTTGAAACTTTAAAAAATTGCTAGTAATTTGTTTTTTGTGAGTTATATGTCTCTATATTTACATTAGAAATTAAAAGTGAATTAAAAATATTTACCTAATAATTCATTTTAAAATAACAAACTCACTCCATGTTTACATAAATGCCATTTTAATGAAAAAATACTATATTCCTGAAAACAAAACACTTAGTAAGAAGAGTGGCAATATATTTTCCATTTTTGTAAATTTCTCCAATTCAGCTTAACAGAAGATGGCTAGATTCGTCCATCTGCTTTAGCATTCAGTCTCGTATGCTATTACACATCATATAACCCCTAGAAAATTCCACCTTAGACTTATGATAGAATGAGAGCGAAAAAGACAATTCCTTTCGACCCTTGAACAACACAGATTTGAACTGCACAGGTCCACTTATATGCGGATTTTAAAAAATAAATATATTGGAAAAAAATTTGGAGGTTTTTTTTTTTTTTTTTTCTGTACCCGGGCCTCTCACTGCTGTGGCCTCTCCCGTTGCGGAGCACAGGCTCCGGACGCACAGGCCCAGCGGCCATGGCTTACGGCCCCAGCTGCTCCGCGGCACGTGGTATCCTCCCGGACCGGGGCACGAACCCGTGTCCCCTGCATCAGCAGGCAGACTCTCAATCACTGCGCCACCAGGGAAGCCCCTGGAGATTTTTGACAATTTGAAAAAACTCACATATTAATCATGCAACCTGGAAATATTGGAAAAATTAGGTATGTCATAAATGCATAAAATATATGTACATATACATATAAGATACAATATATGTGTTAATTGGTTATTTGTGTTATCAGTAAGGCTTCCCATCAACAGTAGGCTAATCCTAGTTAAGTTTCTGAGGAGTCGAAAGTTATATGAGGATTTTCAACTGAGTGGGGGTCATCACCTCTCACCTTCATGTTCAAGGGTCAACTGTAATGTCTCAGCAGTATTATGAAAATAGTTTGACCTCCTGGTCCCCTGAAAAAGTCTCAGGAACACCTGTGGGTCCACAGAACACACTGCTTTGAAGAGAACTAACTATTATATGTATATTTTTTCACCTTTTAATTATCTCTTTGGTGGTTACAGATAATGTGTTCATTATAGTCTGGATCACTGACAGTCAGTGATACTCTTCTCATCAGAGAAGCTAGTGATCAAAACTTGGATTTATCTGAGCAAGAGTTCGGCTCAAGAGTGAGGAGGCTAAATAAAAAGAGTGTGTGTGTGTGTGTGTGTGTGTGTGTGTACGCACATGTGTGCTTACAGGTATACACTTTACATGTAAAACATGAATGTGTTCCTTGTTAACCAATGGAGAATGAAGTAATACCACTCAAAAAAAAAAAAAAATGGTATCAAAGACAGTATTTGCCCCTGTCTTAGATGTTAAAATGTTAAGACTTAGGTTATTTGACACAAAAGTAAAACTAAAATAGATTATTGCTTGAAATAGGTTGGACAGCTTTTTATAATTACATAGACAACATCAGCAGGATGTAAGTCATTGAAAATGACATTAGTGCTGAGCCAACCAAAAAAGGGAAGAAAACAAGATTTTGAATGACTTCTGCACAGCCCATGTTCTGTCATGTGTAATTGTTTAATTGCACTTTGAGGTGCAGTCCTGGGGAGAATAATACATATTATTCTGCTTCTGCCAGTGCAAGGTGCTTTGGTGCCCACCTGTGGGAAAGTATTCATGGATTTGCTATAATTAAAGCATTTGCCATTGAAAGAGCTTTCCCCTCATACTTTTATTTTACTTGAGATTTAAAACATAAACTAGCAGACTGAGTTGTCAGCTTTGCCAAGAGAATGATAAGCAAATATTGTTTAGTAAATATTTATCTGACCAAGGGTGATAACGAATTTTACTCCCTGAGAACTCTGGGAGTATTAAAATTATTGGGAAATCATTCACCTGTATCTAGGATTTGACATAACTTACAGATTTTATTTTTCAGGACAAGTCCTTTTTATTTATTTATTTATTTTGTTTATTGATCAATTTTGTTTATTGATCTCCAGCAAACTGTTGGGCAGCCTTCAAAATAATGATTTAAAAAATGAACAGGAGTGGATTACCTACAGCAGAGTGCAGTGGACTGGGGTGAATTAGACCTATTATTAGATTGATATCTAAGAGAGGGAGAGGTAGCCTGAGGAGACTAGGAGAAGAGCAGGCTGGGTAACAGTATTATAACTAGAGTATCACAGTGGGTCACAGGCAAACAGTCCCCATCAGGGAAGTGCAGTACAGGTGAGGGACACATCACATCAGGCAGATGGAACAGAGACACAGACGGTATTGGAACAGACCATTCTGCATTGATGCAGATGGCCAGTCGACGGGCTTCTGAGAAGTGTGTCAGACAACGGGGGTTTTGGGTAGGTCTGGCCATAGCTGGGTACATGGGGAGGGGTAGTAAAATCAATGAAAAGCTCAATTACTAAAAATACCATTAAAGAGGGACACCTGCTACAAATCAGGCAAGATCCTGTACCACCTGAGTATGTAGAACAAGAGTGGTGGTTTTCATGGTGCCAAATGGCATTCTTTGGAGCTATCTCCAAAGGAATTTTGGCTCTTATGAGTGTTAATGAAATACTTTGGAGTAATTTGATATAAATCTTTCTTTTTTGAGTTTAGCCCATGGTTTGACCTTACATTCTGCAGAAGTTAGTTGAAAAGCTACCATCTACCTCTGGGAAACATTTTTATGATAATATAATAAAGCCTGAACTTTGACTCATTGCTTTTTCAGAAGATGGTTCAGTGCTAGTGTTCATTATTCTTCTATGTTAGGACTTATTTATAAAATGCTTGAGAACCATTTGAAATTTTTTGGAAATGGTAGACCCCCTCTTTTTTTGGTATGCTCTTTAAATTTATATGGTGACAGGCTCTTTTGCTTCTTTTCATTGCCACTTACCTTTATTTCTCTTAATGCCCATGACACTCCTGTTATTAATTGTACACTTAGGGTCATGCATTAACTCATTCAAGCCACTTGGGCTCCTCCAAATATACTGGTGTTCAATTCATTAAATGATGCGTTAATTGTTTTCAAACCACTAGGGCCTCATTTAATAACTTGCTGAAACCTGCAATTAAATGGTGTCCCAGTGCCCTCAAAATGTATCCTCATTTAATGACTCAGGCACTCTTGAAAAGGGAATTTACTAAGTGACTACAATTATGCCAGAGTTGTGAACTGAGTTACTTTTCTGGGTTCCTTTTTTATCCTTTATCTGTGGCCCTTCCAATGTCTTGCTGAGGTACCAACTGCAAATATATATTAATGTCACTAAAATCTTGTAATTTTGCAATTTCAAGACCTAACACATTTCTCAACCTTAATTTTAGACATCTCTAGGCTGGAAGACCATAGACCAAGACAGATCTTATACCTTGTGCTCTGAGATGGGCTCCATCATACTGTCAGCAGGTAATAACCCATATAATGAAAAGTGCTATGTATAGGCACTGGGCTAAGTCTTTAGCTCCATTTTCTCATTGAATTCTCCAAAACTATGGGTTGTAGGTCTTTATATTCACCTAGATTTTACAGATGAAGCAATTGAAGCTAGAGTAGTCCCAGAAAAGCAAGTGGTAGAGCTGGAATCCTAACAGAGCCAATAGCCATTCCATCTCCACATTTCAGGGGCCTCTGTCATTCATTCCTTAGTGCATTCATTCATTCATTCATTCCTCCTACAATTACTAATGCTCACTCTGTGACAGATTGACAGCTTACAGGGAGTCTATTATTCCAAATTTTGGGGTATCTCTGAGCTTCATCTAATGCCTTTAAACTATAGTCATGATGGAGCACTGTTTTTTAAATCAAGGATGGATGAGTCCCACTTTTAAAACTCAATTATGCATAAGCATATAGCATATGTTTACTTAATAAAGTTTAATGTTCTTGTACCTGTGAAACAGATAGATGTATATGTATATATACATAATGAATATGAGTGTATCTCTCATTTATGCTGATAATCTCCAACATATATATGCCCTGTGTGTAGAAGTCTAAAAGACATGTAGCCTCTGGAAATATTCTGCTCTGGGCCGTTCAGTTCCCCCCACCCCCCTTGCTGCTTTACTTTAGGATTCCTTTCTTTCTGACTTTCCCACTATTTCTTTGGCAGCTGTAGGTTCAACCATTGCCCTTACTTCTTTCTCACTATTCTGCCATGCCTTCTTCTGCCCTGCCATTCTCTACACCTTCAATAGTTTCTCTCTCAAATGTTTCTCTGTCTCCAAGCCACCAGAAAATATAACTACACAGCTAAAGCACTGAGAAGATAACACAATATGCCCTATTCTCCTTTATAAAAAATATTGGGTAGTTAGTATTTCTCTTCCCTTTGTGGTAATACAGAAATGCAGTATTATAGTGGTTTGTGGGTCACTCGCTCTGGATCAAAGTTTGTTATTTCTCAGCTTTCAGTTTCTCTTGTCCTGACTTAAAGTATACTCGCACCTGGTTCTTCACCCCCTTCTTCCTGCAGTTCTCATCCCCTCTTTCTAATTTCTCCTGTTTCCCTTCCACAATCTCCTGTAATTACTGTTCATGTCTGTTAAATTGCCTTATAGGCTTTTGAACAGCATAGCCACAGAGTCTAAGGTGGGAAATTGTATTTTCTGAGCTCTGCTCCCTACTCCTCAAGTGCCTACTGCAGGCTTTGTTAAATGAAAACCACAGGGTCCCCACCTCTTCTTCCTGCTTAAAAGCTCCCTGTATCTTCCCTACATAGAAATTAGGCCTAATTTTAGACCCGCTGACTTTGGAGGTTGGTCACCTCTGGGGTGATTTTAAAGCTAGGTGTGATTAAGGAAATCTCTCTTTCACTTCTAGACTAATTCTATTTAGCTATTCCATTTAGTTATAACTCATTTTTGAAGTAAAATTCAAGTCCAGTAACCCAAAGAATTGGTTTTACTTACAAAATCTGAACAGAGTAAACACCAAATGATATTACATGGAAAATTGCTTCCTTGATTTCAAAAAAATGTGGATTTTCATTTTCACAGGATAAGTTAAGAGATCCTTACTAAAACAAAAGGTATCATAGCTTTATTCTCTTGTTAGATTGTCCTATTTTAACCAATTTGCTTGTTTATGGGGAAAAAACTCATGCAAAGAGATACTTCCTTGTTTTAGAGGAAAACGAGGAATTTTAGAAATACAGAATGTTAATACTTCAGTGCAAAGAAATTTCAAGCTACATTAATATTTACTATATAAGAGTCATATGGGGCTTCCTTGGTGGCGCAGTGGTTGAGAGTCCACCTGCCGATGCAGGGGACGCGGGTTCGTGCGCCGGTCTGGGAAGATCCCACATGCTGCGGAGCGGCTGGGCCCGTGAGCCATGGCCGCTGAGCCTGCGCGTCCGGAGCCTGTGCTCCGCAACGGGAGAGGCTACAGCAGTGAGAGGCCCGCGTACCGCAAAAAAAAAAAAAAAAAAGGGTCATATGCACCTGATACTTAGTAGGTACTTGATAAATATTTATTAAACAATAATAATAGCTAATACTTAAATATTTCTTTTATGTGCCAGCCACTGTCCAAAGATTCTTAGTTAATTCTCACAACCACTTAAAGAGGTGACTATTATTGTTCCTGAGTTACAGATGTAGCTCTGGGGTACTCTGAGGTTAAATGATTTAAACTTGTTCAAGGTCTCGCAACCAGTAAGGAGTTGAGCTGGGATTCAAACCCAGACAGTCTGGTTCCCAAGGCTTGCTCCTGCCCCACTGTGTGCACTGCCCTCCAAGGTAGATAAAGACAAGGCTTGCACATGACATTGTACACCAAAGGTGCTTGCTGAAGTAATTCTACTCATGAAAATTTCAGACGTAAACTTACAACTGTGACTGCAGTCAGAATCGCTGGATGTTATGTACATAATCAGTCATATACAGGAATGTCAATTGCTAAGATTTCATAACTCAGACTAGTCCTATTACTTCATCTTTGGTCCTAAAAGCTCAATCCTTTGGTCAGAATTTTATTTAAAGGAAAAGACAGCTTCTATAAATAAAGATTGACTTCTTATACTTTGAAATTCCTTCCACTCTCTCCCCCCAACCTGCCTCCACATTTGATGGTCACTTCATGCAGCAATGTTTTGATGTTCTCTGGTGTGCCGATACAGCAATAAGTCTCAGTATGGATTTGTTTATCTCCAAATAAAACCCTTGGTGTACAGAACAAACTAAGGCCCAAGCCAGACAGCAGGAGGAGACTTTCTTCCTGACTATGCCTTAGTTGCAATGCCCTTTGCCACTATAATGATTCACCATTGCCATCACAAGGAGTAGGTTCATCCAAGGCAGGTCAATTCTGTAGCTATTTAGGATCTGGGTTTATTTTAACTTACATCCTCAGGGGCTGGCTCCAACTTTCATCGGTGTGGCTGACATACATAATCATATTTTACATAATCATAGTTTATACGGGCTATCAGGGGACTCCTAGGTGTGGGGAATTGATTTGGTTATTACAACGGTTATGGCTATGAGAAACACCTGCTTTGCTAGGAGTTTGGTGTTTGATGAAAATTGCATATGTGTCCGTATAAAAGTTTATCGTTATTCTGAATATTAAGCCCTACTGCATATTTCCAAGGCTGAACATACGTCAGAAGTGTCTAACATTTGTCATGTTTGTTGCAGGAAGCATTAAGTAACATTTGGAGGAAAAAAAGTACCAAATTCTGTTACTTCATCAGTTGAGACAGCTGAGAGCTTATAATACAGTGATTTGTGAGCTACTTAATTTTTACATAATGACTGCTAATCCTCAAAGTCCCAAATGCCTTGAGAAAGTCATATAATATAAATGAATTGAGGGAAGTAGTGCTTTATTCAAGAATGGCCGTAAAATCCATCTGAATATTCTAAGGCTTGTTTTAAACCTGGTGGAAGTTCTGTGCCAAAAGATGTGTCTATGTCCAACATAATAATGGCTTCCTTTGCAAAGAAGCAATCCTTCTGAAATAAGGGCAGTGCTTTAGAAGTGTATATAATAAACAGTTGAAAATAATCTTAGAGACAAAACCCAAGTAAGTGAAATTTTGTGATTAATAAAACAATCCTCCGAGGTCTTTTTACCATTCCATCAGCGTGTCACAAGAGCAGATGGCAGCTGGGGGCTGATCAACTAGTAACACAGCCTTTCTCAGAAATGTTTCCTTTCTTGAAGCCTCATAAGTGAACTTTGAAGAGGAAACCTTAATATTCATGAATAGGATTTAGTAAATGACTTGAATGGCTGGGGAGTCAATCATGCTAACAGTGAACCCACTCCGGTGCCCAGGGGTTGGACCTGAAGGGGTTCCATTCCTCAAAGTGGGATAAAGTCAAAGAAACACACTGGTCCCAAGATCCCAGAGGGAGTCAAAGCCCAATCTTTAGAAGGAAAAACTAGCCTGGGCACAGCTACAGAGGCCGGAGGTGCAGTGGGAACTGGGACTGTGAGAAATCTTCTGGAGGAAGATAAAGGTAGATCTTAATGAGAAAAGAAATTTCCAAGGTGTCCCTGCAGTTTAAAATCCTAGGAATCCCTGGGAAACCCAAGGGTTGGTCCTTTGCATTTTCTATCACAATCCTAAGAAGTTAATTTGTTCCCCTAAGTTTTCCATAGCATAGTGTAACAGCCTCCTATGGGTCATAGAGATTCATTTGAATTAACCACTTTCCAGTTTCTGAAATTCATATGTGCCTTAGAGGGCAAAGTGAGGTGAGGAGGGTATCCATTTGTTCATATCTCCTTGTAGATCCTCTTCATTGGATTACTTTTCTTAGCAACTAGAGGAGGTCATAAGCCTGGGGAATCATGGTCATCCGTAGGAGGACAATGGTAGACCTCCTTCTGCAGATGAGTACAAGACTTGTCTTGTTTAGAGATCCTCTATACTCCAGAATGATATGGGAATACTATTTCTTTTTGTCACATCTCTTCCATGACTCTCTTCTTTAGTATTATCAAGAGAAAATGTGGAAAGTGCTTTAGGGAACAGAAAATATAATCTATGCTTCTTATTGTATTTAAAAAATTTTAACATGTTTATTTTTTAAGAATAGGCATAGTGGGAGATTTTTTAGCAGTCATCCAGCCCATTATCAGTTTAGCAGGTGAAAGCACCGTTACCTTGAGAAATTAAATGATTGGTTAAGTCACACAGCTAGTTAGTAGCAGAGCTAGGAATAGATGTTAGGTCTCCCTAATTGGAACATGTATGATTATATATGATAAATCTTCATATATAATAATACATATGCAACAGGTAATTCATTATTAAATAATATATAATGTCATGATATGATTTTCAAGTAGAATGGCTAGCTGAGAGCTTTGTTCTTGCAAAATCAGAAATTATGCTGTCAACTACCGTGCATTTCCTCTTCTGTAGTCAGCGAAACTGAAGAATACCCTCCTCCTGTAACATCAACTCATTAAAAAAATATTTTATCTTTACTGCCAAAGAAGGACACTACATAATGATCTAGGGATCAATCCAAGAAGAAGATATCTTTACTACCATACCCTGAAGTTCTATTTATGATTCTTTTTTTAGATATAAAAATAAGTAACATTACTTTCATATTTCAGATGACTTGAGGCTTAGCCTTGAATCATGCACTCAATAAATACTAAGAGTAGGGAAGACAGTTCAAACTTGACATCAAAGAGCTTAGATATAGAAATTATCACCTTTAGTTCTGGCTATGTCTATGTCACCACTTCTCTTGCTCACTTCAGAGTTTTACCGCTGTATCATATCTGGAACTATTGAAACAGGTCTTAATCTTAATTTATAATCTTGCAAGCACAACTGGTAGAAAATTAATAGCAACAACAAAATTTAGCTTTAATTAAAAACATCAACTAAAACTGACTTTAGATTAGTCTGGCATGCACAACCAGTAGCAAATTAACAGCAACAACAAAAGTCAAGTTTAACAGCAACAAGAGAAACTGACTTTAATTTAGGGATTAGTAACCATAGCCTGCAAACCTACATCCCCTCTTTTCTTTGCCTCTGTAGTCCTGACTCTTGCCTGGAACAACAGAAGATGAGGAAGTTTCCTTATCAGTCTAGGCCCAGGGCTGTCCCACAGTCAGATCACCGCAATTATCAAACCCCAAGTATTTGCTGTTTGCCATTTAACCTAGAACAGTTCCCTGCACACAGCAGGTATTCATTAAGCGTGTTAAAGCATGAATGATTGAGATAAATAAGTATATACTTAGCAACTGTAGTATAGCCACTAGGCTAGGTTCTGTATACAAAGTCATTGCCCTCAGGAGTTTTACCCTCTTAGCATCTTGTCTGGTGCTACAAAACCAAGAAAACTCAAAAGATAACCCATTAACCACATGCAGAATTCACTTAGACTTTGCAAGGAGGAAGGGAACTTGGATTTTTCTCTTGCTGTCTCCTCCTACTGACCTTCCCTCTCGCATTTGCTTTTCCTTTTCATCACAGAGAATCATCCCCAGTCTCCTCCGAGACCTCTCATACCAGTTGTTTCTCTGCAGTTTGCTCTTAAAGTTGTTTCTCATGTTTTTTTGCATTACCTTGTGGAAGATTTGCATACTTCATTGATACATTAAATACTTAAGGGATAAGAATAAGTAAGCATGATGTCCACTTTCCTTTCCAAGCAGATACTTTATATAGATCAAACCACCTGCTTGCCCTCCATCTGCTGCTGGAGCTGGTGGCGATCTGGCAGTTAAACATCTGGCCTTTAAAGTACCAACTGCTGCTTAATTAAAACATCATTTCTACAAAATTATTGCAGGAATTTTGATTGCACCTATTAATATGAGAATAAATACTCATGAACCATATCAAGCAGCTTCGAAAAGAACCTTGTAAGCCCAGGTCACCACAATCAAAAGTATAGAAAGGAGCAATGCTGTGCTAGTAGGTGTAGCTAGATAAATAGATTTGGTCTGAAGGTATCACTAAACTCTTATTATTGGGGAAAGAAGTCAAATTTTTAAAAATCTACCAAAATTAAACGTCACATAGTTGCCAAAGGTGAGAAGGTGGTAGGATCCTGAGTTAGTTCTGTAAGAACGCAACGTGTGTGGAGTATTTTAGATTTCTTTAAAACCTGCATTCATGATATAAAATAGCTTAATAAACTTACAGTATTTTTATTAAAATCTCTGGCTCACCTGTTCTGATTTTATTTTAATTTCAAATCTTTGTATTTCTTGGACCAAGAACTTCTGATTATTCAACTTTTTGTCATATTATCTTAGATGGTTAGAGCATGATTTTATTCAAAATCTTGTAGATACATCATGATGGGAAAAAAAGATATAGACATAAATTAGGAAATATGTCACACTTCCTGGGGATTTGAATTTGGCCACAATAAAATTGTTTTTCTCTGTCCTACTGATTGTTTCCAAAGCCCATAGCAAATGTGATTTCATTTGCCTACTTAATTTAAATATCTGTATCATTGAATGAAGGGCTTGAAAAGCAAGAGGTTGAAATACAGTAGATGCAAATGAGAGTTAGAGAAAATATGCGGAACAAAAGGTCAAGTTAGGAAATGGTACTTTGGAATGATAATAATATATATAAGCTACATATTTCTTAACAATCATTTAGTCGAAATTTTGGTTCTGACCTTCCTGATGACTAAAACCAAAAGGGAAACAAGCAGTTAATGTGATTCACAGTTGTCCCCTAGGAAAATGCATGCCATTTCTTTAAAAGAAACAAAAACTTTTCTTAGATAAGAAAAAAAAACGTTAAGCACCATGTCTTCAGATAAAATCCTCTACAACATCCCTATAGTTTTGGAGATAATGGGCACTTCAGAGCTTCCTATGTTAGAGTGGTTCAGAGTAAGCCAAGGACATATGCCATTAGGAAAAAGATTTTAAAAATTAGGTAAGTAAGAATCCTAGATTTGAGGTAACATCTTTGAAATCTACAGACAAACTCTTAGGAAATTAGACCCTCCCAAATCTCCACTCCAGCTGGTACCGTGTGGCATAGGAACATCCTACTGTCAGGAATATTGGCCGGTCTTTTATTTTTCTCCTTTTGCTTTATTGGGATATAATTGATAATGTTATTGTGCAGTGTGTTGATTTGATGTGCTTATATATTATGAAATGATACCACCATAGTGTTAGTGAACACCTCCATCAAATCACATAATTACCATTTCTTTTTTTTTGTGGTGAAAACATTTATGATCTACTCTCTTTGTAACTTTCAAGTATATAATACAGATTTATTAATTATAGTCACCATGCTGTACATTAGATCTATAGAACTTACCCATTTTATAATTGGAAGTTTATATCTCTTGACCAATATCTCTCCATTTCACCCACCCTCAGCTCCTGGTAACCATCATTTTACCTTTTTTCTGAGTCTGGCTTTTTTAGATTACACAGGTAAATAATATACAATATTTGTCTTTCTCTGACTTATTTCACTTAGTGTATTGCCCTCAAGCTCCATTCATGTTGTCACAAATGGCGGGATTTCCTTTTTTCTGATGGCTGAATAGTATTCCGTTGTGTGTGTGTGTGTGTGTGTGTGTGTGTGTGTGTGTGTGTGTGTGTGTGTGTGTGTATATATACATACATATATACACATACCACATCTTCTTTATCCATTCATCTATTGATGGACACTTAGATTGTTTCCATATCTTGGTGCTGCAATAAACATGGGAATGCAGATATCTCTTCAATATTCTGTTATCATTTCCTTCATATATATACCCAGAAGTGGAATTGCTGGATCACATGGTAGTTCTGTTTTTAAGATTTTAAGGAACCTCCATACCATATTCCATAGTGGCTGCACCAATATACATACATTCCCACCAAAAATGCACAGGGTTCCCTTTTCTCTACATCCTTGCCAACACTTGTTATCTCTTGTCTTTTTGATGATAGCCATTTTAACATATATGGAGCAAAATAAAGCAGGGAAAGGGACTAAAGTGTGTGTGTGTGTGTGTGTTTTAAATGTAGATTTTATTATTACTCATATAGATATAGTGAGGCCAACAGGTTAAGAGTCAATTATTGAAAACATAGTTTGTTATATTATTAAACAAAGGGCCAAGGGAAGGCCTGAGCAAGAGCCTTCATTGTGGTTTCCAGGGAAAAGAATGGGTGAGGCAGGGTAACAGGCTTAGAACTGTCTAGCTCAAATGAGTTCCACAGGCCATAGGTGTCGGGACAGTCCCTGGGTGTCTGGTATGTGGCCCTGGGGTGATTAAGGCAAGTGGCTAGAGTCCCTGAGTGTGAGAGCTCTACAGAGGAAGTGGTTGACAGTGTGAGCTCTGGATTGGTTAGTCTGCATATGAAAGCTATACTCACAGGCAGCGGTTTCCTACTTCTAGGAATGGCTAACCCTGAGAGGGGCAGTCCCTCCCGGTTCAGCAGGGCTCCAGAGGTCAAAGCATCAAAAATGCAGAAAATAAAAGGTGTGCTTAACACAAAAGGTGTGTGAGTGTTGCTGCTGTTTTAAATAAGGTGGTCAGAGAAGGTTTCACACACAAAATGACATTTGGGCCCAAACTAATAGGAAACTAGAGAATGAGCCATGGAGATGTCTCGGTTCTAGGCAGACAGAATAGTATATGCAAATGTCTTGAGGCAGGGGCATGCATGGCGTCTTAAGGGAATAATACAGAGACCTGTGTGTCTGGAGCAGAATCAGTGAATGGAACAATCGAGAGATGAAGTCAGAGATCTAGGGAAAAGGGGGAAATCACATACGCCTGGTGGACACTGTAAGGACTTGGGCATTTGTTCTGCGTAGAGTGGGACCACTGGAGTGTTTTGAGCAGAGAAGCAACATGATCTGGCTCACACTTTAGTAAGATCATTCTGGCTGCTGTGCTGAGAATAAACTACAGTGGGGATAAGGTGGCAGCTGGGGGCCTGAGTTAAGAGGCTATCGCGACAATCCAGGCAGGAGATATGGTGACTTGGGCCCAACGGGTACCATTGAAGGTTGTGAAACTTGATCAGATTCTGGATCTGTTTTGAAGGTAGAGCCAATATGGTTTTCTGAAGATTAGATGAAAGGTGAGAAATCAGAGCCAGATAAAAACAGGCTACTATTAGTCTATTTGCACCTTTGTATGAATAATAAAAAGATACTCCCTCTTGGACATTACAGCCGTGGAGATCGTAGTTGGATGGCAAGTGCATGAGTTGGATTTGAATCCCTCACTTGAGCTTCTTAGCCAGGTATACTTGGCAGTGCACAAAGTGCACAGTCATGTGTGGTAGCCTGTCTGTCCCCTATTAGAGGATCCACATATTTTCTTTCCTTTCCTCTGCCCCCCCCCACCATTAAGGGAGCATGCATTCAACTCATGAATAATCAAAGTTGGTTCAACCTCAAAGAGATGGCAACATAACCACTAGAAAAAGTTTACTGTAGCCTGTGAACCTTTTTTCCCATGGAAATGTGTTTATTAAATTTGCTTTCGATTTTCAAGAACTAGAATTTATTTTCATGGGAGCTGGGAGCCTGAAGTTCTGGTGCTAAATGGTAGTGGAAACTCCACATTACCATTTCCATTTCCATTCTAGTTCCAATGAATACTTAAAAAAAAATGGAAGATTTATCCATCTGTGTCCTATTACCCAGAGGCCATCTTTGACCATTCCGTTGTTTTCTTCAAGACATTTCCTTGTTTATGATGTCTTCACCATCTCCCCGTGGAGAATCAACAGGATAGCAATGGAATGTGAAGAGGGATGGTGTTCGGGGAATAAAATTATGAAATGGCAACCTGAAAATGGATGACGTAGGTGATCTGCAAAACAATAGCAAAATAACCACACCTAGGGAATAACATATAAATAAAATTAGTGAGGTCATGGAATGTTAAAGCACTAGACTATAGTAGCACACCTAACTATATTAGCTTTCCTGAAGGGAAAGATTAGGATTACGCTGAGACACTGACATTTTCAGTGGAAAATGGATGATCAGTTTACCCCACTGCTCTTCAAAGTTTTTTCTTGTATATTCCTTACAAGAATTTGGAAACTTACTTATATCTTCTGTCACTTTAAACTTGAGACCTAAAATATTTCATGATAAGTTTCAATTGCTACCATTGCTAAAGAAGTAATTTCTGGCTATAAAAATGAATCCACTGTGAGAAAGAAAACACCATAACAATCTGTAATTCACCATTATTTACTTTTTAAAAAGTGAGATCTTAAAAGTCAGAATTTTATATTGTTCTTTTTACCCTTAAAACCATATTTCTATTGTAATTCCCCCACAGAAGTTTTCCCAACATAGTGTGTTTTATTCTTGAAAACCTTTTACTGATCAATTTATTTTAATTTTTACAATACAACGTTTAAAACAGTTTTCTGTGACCATAATTCTCAATATCTTCTCAATATATTGAATTATTTCTCTGTATTGAATTATCATTATAATTTTAGAGTTGCCTGATTGATCAAAATGTCATAAGTATATTATATATTATGATAAATAGTTATTAAACATAAAAAGCAAAAATATTATTGAAAATATACATTGAAATGTATCTCTAAAAGAGATGGATGGAGATGGATGTTGGTGGGTGTTGGTGGGTGGGTGTACTTGTAACCTGAAAGAAGGTTACAAGTACAAATCTACTGAACCTGCAGGAAAATATACACATAAATGTACAGTTTACTAATTCTTTCATGCCCTTGTCCCTGAGGTTCTCTGTTGTCAAGAGGTTCTCTGTTGTCAAAGATGTTGCCATTCCACAATGATGACTACAAAGATTGCAACATCACTCTGTACCCCTCGGGCCCTGTGAGTGTGTGTGGCTGGTTAGCAGGCACACAGACACTGATTTTATGTTCTTCACAAAATATTTCCTTTAAAAGATGGGATTAGAATTCCAGGGTCAGGGGGAGGGATAAATTAGGAGTGTGGGATTAACAGATACACACTACCATATATATTTAAAATAGATAAGCAACAAATATTTGCTGTATAGCACAGGGAACTATTTCAGTGTCTTGTAATAACCTATAATGGAAAAGAATCGAATAATAATAATATAGATATACATGTATATATGTATAACCCAATCACTTTGCTGTATACCTGAAACTAACACAATATTGTAAATCAAGTATAATTCAATTAAAAAAAGAGAGAGAATTCCAGGGTCCTAACTATAAATGGCACCATAATATGACATCCTAATGAGTCCTCTAGAAGTACATAGAATATAAATCACATTTCATAGCACTTAGAACATCTGAGTTTCAGGAACTCTTAGAATAGCACCTAGCTTACAGTCAGTCTGACAGAAGGATCTGTCATCATCATCATCATTTTTGTAATGACTTATACCTGTCTATTCTCTCAGCCATTCGAGAGCAAGCTTCCCAAAGTAGGGATCATGATTTATTCTTCTTGATATCTCTAGTATATTGAATACTGCTTGACCCCATAAGTGTTTATTAATAAATGAGTAACTGGGCCTTTCTCACCTTCTGAGATGGCCCACACTCTGTTTGTGGAGTGTGTTTCTCTCTAAATAAATCCACTTCTTACCTATCACTTTGTCTCTCACTGAATTCTTTCTTTGATGAGACATCAAGAACCTGACGTTCATTAAGTCCTGAAACTAGGTGCCTTTTTATAGTTTCCTGTTCCTTTTTTTTTTTTTTCCTCCAATCAGAAGTGAGCTTTCTCGGGCTTCCCTGGTGGCACAGTGGTTAAGAATCCGCCTGCCAATGCAGGGGACACGGGTTCGAGCCCTGATCCGGGAAGATCCCACATGCCATGGAGCAACTAAGCCCATGCGCCACAAGTACTGAGCCTGCGCTTTAGAGCCTGCAAGCCACAGCTACTGAAGCCTGTGAGCCACAGCTACTGAGCCAGTGAGCCACAACTACTGAAGCCCGCATGCCTAGAGCCCGTGCTCCGCAACAAGAGAAGCCACCGCAATGAAAAGCCCACATACCACAACAAAGAGTAGTCCCCGCTCACCACAACTAGAGAAAGCCTGTGCGCAGCAACAAAGACCCAACATAGGCAAAAATAAATAAATAAAATAAATAAATTCAAAAAAAAGAAGTGAGCTTTCTCCAGGAATTTTTTTTTAATACCTCTATCCCAGCTATTAAAACAACAACAACAATATAGTAGGCATAATTGTTTTATAGCCTGGGTCTCATAAGTCAGACATCAGAAATCTGTGAAAGTCTTTTTATGTTGTCTGTTTGTTCTGTTGTTTTAAAATGTTCTTACTCATGGTGCCTTGCTTGTGTGCTTGATTATATTTGACTGTGTGCTGCTCACCATTTGAAAAATTATATGTGGGATCCCTTGTGGTCTAGGATGCAGGTGTTTTCCTCTAGGGAGAATATACATTTGATTTTGCCACGTGCTCAAAGGCATTGACAATTTGGAACCATTTAAAAGTAAATTCGGGGATGGGGAGCGGGATAAATTAGGAACTTGGGATTAACATATACGCACTACTATATGTAAATAGATAAACAACAAGGACCTGCTGTATAGCACAGGGAACTGAACCCAATATTTTGTAATAACCTATATGGGAAAAGAATCTGAAAAAGAATAGATATATGTGCATGAATATATATAAAACTGAGTCACTTTGCTGTACGCCTGAAAGTAACACAACATTGTAAATCAACTATACTTCAATAAATAAATTAATTTAAAAAAATAAAAATAAATAAATGAGTAACTGAATACATAAATGAATGAAAGAATGAATGAATAATCAAATAATTGAGAGCGAGTAAATCAGAGCAAATAAATTTGTTGGTCATATTCTCTTCTCCCTGGTCATCTGATCATTCCTCTGATCTCTTGCCAGGCTGCTGTCAGCTTTGATTTGTGACTTTGGTAAAATATATGCCGGCTTCTACAAGCTTTATTCATCTTTTTCTTCTTGCTAACTTGAGTTTGGATTCTATAATGCGGAGGTGGTAAGACTCCAGGATTCACTTTATTTTTTCTATGGACCAGGAGTAAAGACTAGTTTAGGCTAGATAAAAACAAATCTAAACAAAGAAATGAAATTAGCTTCATGATCTTGTGTGTGTGTGTTTGTGTGTGTGTGTAAAATTCTGCCACACGATAGTTACCAACATTTCTGAGATTTTGATTCAGGGATTGTTAGCCTTGCTGAGGCTAGTACCTTATTCATAGGTCCAGCCCAGAGCTTCAGTTCTTATCCATAGAATCTGGGTTATTGGGCAGTAACTCACACCGTGCAAATTCTTGAGAGGTTGACCTACAAAACAGAATGCTAATAGTTACATTACACACACCATAGGAACCGTCAGAAAGGTTGCTTTGTTAGTGTATTCCTTCCTTGAAGGGAACTTTATATGGTGGTAAAATTATAATAAAAAAATTGCTTAATGATCAAAACTAAGACAAATTAAATTAGCTGATCTTAATAATAGCAATGCTCAAGGGCTTCCCTGGTGGCGCAGTGGTTGAGAGTCCGCCTGCCAATGCAGGGGACGCGGGTTCGTGCCCCGGTCCGGGAGGATCCCACATGCCGCGGAGCGGCTGGGCCCGTGAGCCGTGGCCGCTGAGCCTGTGCGTCTGGAGCCTGTGCTCCACAACGGGAGAGGCCACAACAGTGAGAGGCCCGCGTACCGCAAAAAAAAAAAATAATAATAATAGCAATGCTCAACAAAGAAGGGTAAGACTATCTTCCTCACTGTAGGAATAGAGCTTTCAGTGTCCTCTCTCTTGAACACCCCCTTCCCTGGAAATGTAGGAAAAACTATGGTCAATATCCTGAGGTAGTCTTAAAAGACTTTTGTGAGGAATAAATGAGATAATATATGTAAGATATATCTCCAGGTAGTTAGTAGTTACTCTGAATCAGCATTCTTCACATTGGGGTTATGTGCACCTCTGATGGAACACAAATGCTTGCCATCTTGGTCCTGAACTTCAATACTTATTATTCCTTATAACTGATCCCTTTTACTCATCAGAATCTTACTATAATGCATTTCTTAAATGCATTAAATCTTTTAATGCATTTAAATCTTCCTAAGCACCAAGCAAAGGACATTTCCAAAGTGTTAGAAGAGCTTCTATAATCAGGACCTCTGTAACCAGTGAGATTTTTGATCATTCTGAATAGTAGTAAAAATTGAAGTTGTGTCCGCCGAATGCAATAAAGCTTTAAAGATTACCTTTCTACATCTATTTCACTTCTATGCATTTTAAGATATACATTCTCAACACCATTCTTATTTAACTTCAAATACACGATTGCCTCTTATTAACTGTAAACATTTTTCTAAAATTTGCTCTGGCGTAATTTAAAATAAGACCTTTTTACCTGTCTCATTCAAATTCTCTAAGGTTATTGTTTTGCCCTAGAAAATTTCCCAAATATCTTATCCTATATTTGAGTCAATTTTCTCGTGATAGTAAAAAGTATCGTGTTAGCCTCAGTAAAACCTTTGTTAAATACCCAAAGCATTGGGAAGTGTTAGATTTATGTATTCACAGTTTGAGGATGGGGGATCTTGGAAGTCATCTCCTTTCACCTTATAGTTAGAAGATCAGAGACATAGAGAAGTTAAATGACATCCCCATTGAAGCCAGGATGGTCCATGTGGCTAAGGTAGAATCCTGTTCTCTTGCCTCTAGTTCAGAGCTACCACACCTAGAAACATATGATCTTTTTCTATTTTCAGTTCATTAAAGAACAAAGGTGTTTATCAGTGAGGTATATTACACTCTATTTGGGGTTACAGATCAGTATTTAAAGCAATTTCATGCAAATACAGGTAGTGAATAGATAGATACATAATAGTTCAGATGTATGTTCTGTGTAAGCAAATTCTGTTTCTCCAGCTTTGAAATTTGTCTGCTGCATCTCAAATTATTTCCCTGAAGCTATTTCCATTTTTTAATAATCTCCACTCTATCTTAGTTTATTACTCATGTCATTTTTCTCTGACTTATATTTTTCTCAAACTGATTCCACATGTTACTTTCAATCACAGCATCTCAAGACTTTGGATGAATGGCCCTGAAACATTTCCCTTGCTTGGCATTCTGCAAGGATTTCAGTGTGAGTGTACAGAGGCAGTAGAGCTGAGATGCAGAATGCTTTTTCTTCGTTTTGCCTGTCCTTCCATAAACCAGTTGAGATTTAAAAACAAACAAACAAACACTTACTTTATTCTTTGTCTATAAATGTAGACTTTTACAAACTCATCTTGAAGTCAGATTACTCAAACGGGCAGAAATCAATCTGAATTTTTTCTTTTGAACTTTCTAGTAAGTTGTCTAACCTTAGCTGGAATTTTGCTATACCATGAAGAGAATGGGACTTTGGGAGGTGAATATAAAAACTATTTATCAAACGTCTCTGATGTTGGGAATTCCCTGGTAGTCCAGTGGTTAGGACTCTGTGCTTCCACTGCAGGGGGCCCAGGTTCGATCCTTGGTCAGGGAACTAAGGTCCTACATGCCGCACAGCATGGCCAAAAATTTTAAAAATTAAAAAAAAGAAACATCTCTGATGCATGTAAGTAAAATGCTAATTATTGCCTTAATCACCTTATGATACAGTTTACTTTAATATCATAACTTTTTTTTTCAGAGTTAAATTCAGTGGCCATGGTCAACAGGAGCAAAGATATTAGTAACATCTTGATAAAACAGATATTGGTAACAATTATTTTCCTTGCTCCTCTTAAACGTCTATTATTCTATTTATTTTTAAAGCAAACATATTTAACATTTAACACCATTTTTAAACTGCCACAAATTCTTTTAGAAGTTAGTGGTATATAAAGTCTAAGAACATGGAAATAGAGACGTGACAGTGGTTAAATATGAAAAAATAAATGCATGAACTAGTTAGCTTGATGTCTAGCTAGACAGTGAGTTTTCCTTCTGATAAACATCCAGTGCTCTAATTATATTTTAAAAATTACTAGCTCTTCTAACTGTGTATAGTCGAGAGAACCAGGAACCGGAGCTATTTTAATCTGGAACTGTTTCCTAAGGCGGTTTAATTATCTAAAATGCAGCTTTAAAGACTGTTTTCTTCAGCTTTGACCTGAGAGAGCTTGACGTTTAATAAGCTCTGTTGTCCGAGATCTCCCAAGTTTTCAGAGTATCTAAATGTTTTTGAATGCAACAACGTACAACAAGTTAAACTCCCATAAAACGCCTGTGAACATCAGTTTTTTTCTATTAATAAAGTATAATTTCAAGCTTAATATTAGGTTATTTGAAATTTTATATTTTGATTCATTTATTTTCAATTATTCATTTAGTAACCCATTTGGTAGCTAAGTCATTTCCTAAAATTAAGCTAAAATTTAATTAGTATAAATTTGTAAATCACTTTGCTTCATTCTATTCTTTTAATCAGTTATGATGGATGAAAATAATAGTACCTACTATTTGGGGTGCTGTGCTGTCATCTATCAATAGCAAGCGGTAGTATACCTTTTGTGGGGGAATACATTTGTTTTTTTTTTTCTTTTTCATCTTCTTTTTACTCTTTTCTAGTGTCTTTTGGGATGTTAAATTCTGGCCTAGACTATTAAGTCTGAAAATAGAAAAGTTAATTTCTTCTGAAGCTTATTTTAATTCTACTGGAATCACATGAGTTAGAGTAGTTAAATCCCATATATCTACTCACGCTCACACAGTGATGAGGATTATGCTTAAAAGGAAAAAAGCCTCCATTCCCCACCAGATAGGAAGATGTAAAGTACACACAGAAACTTAAAAGAAAAATAGAAAGAAAGAGAGAGATAGAGAGAGAGAGAGAAAGGAAAGAAAGAAAGAAAGAAAGAAAGGGAGGGAGGGAGGGAGGAAACATTAAATGAGATTACTTGAATAACAATTGTTTGTTCTTTCTTTTTTGCAATTCTTGTTTTGTGGAATATTAACTAATAATTGCATGATCTAATTTATTTCTCTTAATCTTTACCTTTCCTTCTTATTTTAAGTCCAAAAAGAAGATGCAGGTGAAAATATGTAAGGATCTGGGTTCCACTGCATTACCATATGTAATTATTATATTCTGTGTCAACAGATCTTCCATGGATTCACCCATCATTGCATAATGGTTCCTAAAATTAATTGGAATCTATATTTCCAAGATCTTTATCAATATACCAGCACATTTCTTTCCTTACAGCAAAACACTGTGCTCTGCAAATAAAACTCATGACCGTTTATGAGAAAGAAATGATATGTCAAAAGTTGAAAAGTCAAGGTTACTTTGAAGATTTCTTGTGTCCATTTTCAGCTTTCAGGCCAAAGCATTAATAGGGTAGTGGAGGGGAAAACAAATACAAACAATAGCTTGGTACTTTTATGTAATGACCTCATTTATACCTTTGAACAACCCAGGACACAGGCATTGTTATTACCATATTTTTTGAGATGGGAACACTGAATCTTAGAGAAACTTACAGAAAACTAAAGGCCAAGGTCACCAATATTAAGTGTAGTAGTCAAGGTCCATCCCCATATCCTTTTGCTTGAAATCATACACTCTTCTATTCTTCTTGGTGCACTGACACTTTTATCATTATGTAATGTTCCTTTCCATCCGCAGTAACTTTCTTTGGTCTGAAATCTACTTTATGTGATATTATACCTTTCTTTTGATTGGTATTTTCATGGTGCATCTTTACTTCCATCCTACCTGTATCATTATATTAGAAATGAGTTTCTTATAGACACCATATAGTTGGGGCATTTTTTAAATCCACTCTGCCAATCTCTGTCCTTTAATTGACATATTTAGAACACTCATACTTAATGAAATTATTGATAGTATGTTAGGTGTTTAACTTGTCTTCTTTATGTTGAGAACCACATTGGAAAAATATTATAATTTTGCTTTCAGACATCTAACAGAATTTTAAAAACTCAGGGGAACATGAGTAGTATATTTTATTTACCCATATACTTACCTATTCCGTTGACCTCTCTTTGCTCTGATGTTCCAAGTTTTCTTCTGTTGTCATTCCCTCTCTACTGGAATAACTTTCATCAGTTCTTTTAAAATAGGTCAATGAGTCATGCTTTGCATAGAAAGATCCCCAGAAAGTCTGCCTTCTTGTCTCTACCTTTTAGAGTTTTCTGCTGCTGGTTTTATTTATTTTAACCAGGGTTTTAGGTGTGAAAAGAGGGAGATGTGCTTACTCCATACTTCCAGAACTGAAGTCCCCCCACCCCGTACCCATTTAATTAAAGCATGCTAACATCAGAAAACATGCATAGGAACAGAGAGCTCACTTTCCCCTTTTCTCTGTCTCAGAGTCTAGGGTCTAACAGCCAGCTGTTCCTTAAGTGTTTACCTCTTTCACACCATGCATAGTACAGAGTGCATCTGACTTGTAAATGCTCTGTGGGTAAGAATGTCGTGAGCTGTATCAAAGTAGATAAAATGCTGATGGAGAAATTATGTGGAAGAAAGTTTTCCTTTGTTTTCTTAAAATACGTATGGATGGGTGAGAAACTGAAGCTGGGAAAACACTCAGGTAAAGCTTACAACAGTAACAGCTGACAATTATTTACAGGCACTGTGCTAAGCTTTTCAGTATTTTAAACCTGGTACTGCTCTATGAAGTGACAATTATTCTTATTTCCATTTAACAGACTTGGAAATTGAGGCTCAGAGACAAGTCTCACAGAGCTACATAGTGGTAGTGCTGCCATGAACTCAAACTTCCCCTCAAATATCAGTGTGTTAGAAATAAATATATGAAGTACCTGGCATACATTTCATGTTCCAACATAGAAGTTACAGTCATAGTTATGATTTTTTATAGTTGAAAGAATGATTTGATCTGAGTATATTCCTGATTCTGCAGCAGTAAAACTCAGGGGCAGAACACAGGGGAATTTTCTAGCAGCAGTGGTTAAATAAAGCCATTGAAAAATGGTGATATTTAGCAATAATCAATGTATTGCCCAAAGAGTTCGAAGACATTTCTTCTTTATAAAAGGCTCACTTGCAGGAGTGACTCGACTGATTTTCAGCATTTAAGTTGGAAGGTTGGTATTTAAATTGTCTCAACTCCCTTCTTAAAAAATTGTGGAGTTTGTTCAGTCAGGGCTTGACTTAATTCTCACTCCTGCTTTTGTTCCAGCCATGGCATTTGAGCAAGGGCACTTTCACAGAACCTGAGCATTGCTCTGAATATGGCAACAGAAGCAGCGTGGAACTGGGGTTCATACACTACTGTAGCATAACGAAGGATCTTTTATGTCCTTGGTGGGTTACAATCTAAGTTCTGCCAGGCCTTCTTATAAACTAAAGTGTATTTACATGATAGTTTAGATTCACCCTGAAGTTAATCATCAGAAACATTACAGAAACTTAAATCATGCTTCATACTCATCCAATTCTATGACTCTCCTTTGACTTTTGGACATAAATCCTCCCAGATGGTTTTGCAGTTCTTTAAAATGTCTGACTCAGTTAAGCCCCAATCCTTTTAGCAATGAGAAGTGAATGCAGTTTCTAGTTGTTAAATGCACATGTTCAATCTGAATTTCAATAACTGTCCTTTTAAGCTCAGGCTGTTTGTGCTTTCTCACATCTGTAAGAAAGGGATTCAGACAGTTTGGGTCTCTTATTAGAGACCTTTAATTCTCCAAAGTCCCTGATCTGTGTCAACAGCTGAGTAAACTTCTTAATGGGTATTTAAAACCTACTCATCTGAATGCATTACAATAAAATAAATTAAATGCCTATATTCTGCTTCAGCTTCCTCTGAATAGCTCATAAACTGGAGAACTGGGTAACAAAGAAAACACACATAGTTTTCCCCTCAGATTAAAGCAGTGAACCTGATTTGCAAAGTTCACAGCACATACCCTCCTGGTGAATGATGCAAAGTTGGGCGCACCATATTTCTCCTTGGGCTTGAATGAACTAGTGAAATTTTTCCTCCCTTTCTCTGCAGGTGCCCCATCACTGGAGTCAGCCTTTTTGGATTTCAGTCTATGAATTGAGTTCTTACATTCCATTTCAGCCATTGGTTAATTTGTGTATTGTAACTACATAAATACCATCTTCTTGCCAGAAATGTTAAGCAGGTCAAACCCTGAGTTTAGATTGCTATACTAGGTAATGCCACTTTCATCTAGTCCTTCATTTTACAAGAGAGGAGATTAGGCTGTGAGAGATCAAAAAAGCTTTGCTTTAAGACATACAGCTGGTTGCTGGCAGAACCGGGAAGTCCCACCCTTGTCTCTTAGAATAGAATGTAATTACCCTGGGTTGCACTAGTTGAAAAAAAGCTTTGCGGGAGAGATGGAGCTTCCAATAAGCCTAGGTAATGAGAAGCACGTGAGTAAGTAGAGTTCAGCGTCCCCACAGTTTCTGTAGTAGGAAAATCTGTAAAAGGAAGTCCATGAAAATGATGAGAAACAGAGATGGGCCTAGAAGACCATGAGCATATGCTGGTATTTTCTAACATCAAGTACATTAAACACAAGCTGAGCAAATTGATGCAGCTATTTTTTAATTAAACAAAGTTTGAACTTAATACATGTTTGAAAACAACAAAAAGTACAGGCTTGCCTTGGCCTGGGTAGGGATTGGGAAGTTTGAAAATTGGGGTAAAGTGCATATTAGAGAAAAGTAATAAATTAACGCAGTCATTGCTTTTCTGTACTCTAGCATTGACACTCCTGCAGGGTGAGTACAGAGTAAATTCATCCTTATATTCTCTTCTTACCTCAAACAGCAAATACAGCTTTCTTAAAGGGCATGTGTAAGGATGACTTCCTTTTCAGTGGCAGGTAACAGACTGCTAAGTATTTCTAAATCATTAAGAAGTTATTGCATCATGTATGGGGTACAAATGGAGTTGCAGGACATACAGAACACCATGAACTCAAGTATAACTATGCATTACTGTGTAAGAGTCCTTCTCACAGGAAACAATCTGTACAGTTACTGAACACATCTGATGTATTAGTGCACACCGTGTGAAGTGCAGTGTCAATCACATAAACATAAAATAAACTTAGTGCATTTGTAAATATGGGGTATTTACTGTATTCCACTGTGGCTATAAATTATGGAGAAATGCCAATGGAAGAGGGTCTCACTCTCTGTAAGAGACTTCTGCTTATTCCTAATAGTGTGTTGTTTGAAAATGGCTTTTCAGTCAATGCACTATGTAGGATTCTTACCCCCAAAAAGTGAAAATAAAAATTGGTATATTAGACCCTTCAGCTTTAATTGCTATTACGTGTGCATTTGCAGTGTGGTGCTCATTTTCCTTTGCACAAAAACCTTATTTTAAAAAGGATAGTCTTTTGCAGGTAGGCACTTGCTGAAAGGAATGCAGCTTGCTGGCAGAGAATATTCTAAACTGCCAATCTCATTGGGAGCCTGCTGTAAAAAACATCTGCAGCTTGGAAGATTTGGAGACAGCTAATAACAGGGACTATAATTAATAGTTAATTGTTTTAAGGAAAGCAATTAACAAATTGAGCTGATACTTAATCTACCCAATTAAAAAACCAGAAGTGAAAAGAATTCAGAAAAAGGAAGCAATGTCTATTGTATCCATGATTATTTCTCGTGGAGATGGTTGGTTTTACACATTTTCTTTTGAAATATACCTGTAGCTGATAGTGGTGATTTTGACCCCTAAGACCTAGTTTATTTTACCTTTCTTTTGTGCCATTTGTTACTTAAACCTGCACTTTTGTTATTGTGTTTTTAAACTCTATCTGGTACTCCATTCTAGACACCATATTTTAATACTGACATTTAACATACTGCACATGGGCAACTACGGTGGTGAGGTCCATGATTGTAAAAAGCAACAATATTTAGTCTAATGCAGAAGAAAGATAAGGCAAAGACATCCTAAACTACCTTCCAGTATTTGTAAGGCTTTGTTTTAAAAACCAGAGATACATTGTATTGCATAGTTCCAGAAAGTTGATTCAGGACCAGTGGATTAAAAGAAAATGAATTGCCACTATTATCCACCCTGGGCACACACCCAAATAATTTTATAACAATAACATTCCCCCATAGCAGTACATGACTGGAGCTGACGGCTGCTACCACTTTACCACTTTTAGAGGCTGTCTGAGTCCATTTGAGCTGCTGTAACAAATATACCGTAAATTATTGGCTTAAACAGCGAACATTTATTTCCCACAGTTTGGAGGTTGAGAAGTCCAAGTTTAAGGTGCCGGCAGATTTAGTGTCTGCTGAGGCCCTGCTCACTCGTTCACAGAGGACTGTCTTCTTGTGTCCCCACTTTACAGAAAGAGAGCTAACTAGCTCTCTGGCCTCTTCTTGTAGGGGCACTAATCCCATTCATGAAGGCTTCACCCTCATGACTTAATTACCTCCCAAAGGCCCCATTTCCAAATACCATCACGTTGGGATTAGGATTTTGACATATGAATTTTGGGGGACACAAACTTCAGTCCACAACAAGTAGAACAAATATCTCCTGTTCTCTCCACCCCTTGCTGATTCCCAACATTGAGACCCAACACCCATAGTTGTTCATCATGGTGCCTGTATCTAGGTTTCGTTACACATGGCAATCTACACTTGTTAATGGTACTTGTTAAATCCCTAGACATTTGAGTTTTGTCTCCTGACCTCGGAGGTCTTTTCTGGTACCCATCATTGTGATACTTAATTGTTCAAAATGACTGGCTATATCTATTCATCATTTTTATTCTGTTTAAGTGAGCATTTTACTCCACTTCAGTTTGTATGATTTTTTTTAAAAAAAACAGAACTTTTCAGTTTCATAATTTAAAAAACATAATTTGTGATGTAGCCTTTTACAAAATCATCTTAATTATTATGAGCTAAAATTGATGAAATAATTTCAAACTATATCAGTAAGAGACAGACAGTCAAGCACAGAGTACTACTCTTTTGTAGATACTTCAGAGGGGCAGTTTCATCTCTGTTGACCATTCTCCTCATAACTAAATACTGAGACCCTTCCTCCCTCTGGGTGGCCATGACACTGACCCAGGGATTTGGAGAGGATTCCAAGAAGACGTGATTCTGAGATGGTTAATTGACTTAAGCCATGCATCATATGCAACTGGACAAAAACAAAGCATAGCATGTCAGTGGTAGCTTCATTTTTTCCTCACTGAAGTCAATTATGCTTGTTATTTTCCTCTCTTCTTTAAGGCTCTGGCTCTAGCTGAACGGGGTCACTGGGGCTAGACAGGGCTGCTATATAACCATTGGGAGGACTGTGCTCTGTACAGAGGCATTGGCCAAGGTAGGTGAGGGGCTGGACTGCAGCTTGCATTCTGGGGCCAGTTGGAGAACTGTGCCTAAGTGCCAAATGCAGGGACACTCGATTCTAACGTACATGAAGGCACTCTCCAGGCCAACAGTGGCCGTGGAGCCACTTGTGCCTCTGCTTACCCACTGTGAATTGAGGGACAGTTTGCCAGTGTGGTTAAAAGCTTATCATAACTTATCCTTTATGGGGCTGTTCCTTGAGTGTAGGATTACATGTGTGGGTTGGAGTGGAGGGTAATTAGACACATACCAATGCTGTTTACTTGATGTTTTTTAAAAACCCTTGTCCTGGGGATCAGTAGGAAAGACCTGTTGCTGGTAGGAAGTCTTTCTTCTACTAGTCATTATTCAGGTTGACTTGAGTACTTACTTAGGATTGGTCCTACTGCTTCTCCTTTATGGCTTAATTGGCTGGGATGAGCCTTACTTAGGAAGAGGGAATAAACCATTGACACTTTAGAGAGCATATCCGAGACTCAGTGATTTGAATGGCAAAACATAGCTCAGTGATTCTAAAACTGCAACATGTTTGTTTGTTCTTGCGGTACGCGGGCCTCTCACTGTTGTGGCCTCTCCCGTTGCGGAGCACAGGCTCCGGACGCGCAGGCTCAGCGGCCATGGCTCACAGGCCCAGCTGCCCCGCGGCATGTGGGATCTTCCCGGACCGGGGCACGAACCCGTGTCCCCTGCATCGATCGGCAGGCGGACTTTCAACCACAGAGCCACCAGGGAAGCCCTGCAACATGTTTTTAAAGCTCCTAAAATTGGTCTAAAGTGCCAGAAATTCCCACTTTGGAGTGCCTTCAAGGCAATGAAAGCTCAGACACTGACTCATCGAACTGTTTCCTTATTAACAGATGTGGTACCAAACATTTTTGAGGGCTGAAAAAATGAGTGAGCTGTTGTTCAAACCCCATGAGCCTCTTAACTACAAAGCTCTCTTAACCTCTTAATTTTGAGACTTTTGGGATTTTAAAGGAAATCTGATCATTATATATGCATACTAGTTTTTGTTGTTGTTGTTGTTTATTAACTCATCCAAATGCTATTTGGCCAAGGATGCTCATGATATTTGAGAAATCTTTTGAGTCATTTTATAAACTGTTTGGTGCTCTATTTCTTTAAGCCAGGAAGTTGCAACTGCCAGCATTAAGCAGAAAATATGTTGTTGAGTTTTAGCTTTATTTAGAAAGAATGAGGTTTCATGTATTTGTGAACAGATTTATTTCACTGACTATCCACCCCAAATATCACATAACAGTTGAAATTTCTCTTAGTATTAGATATACTGTCAGAAAAGTCTTGCCTAATTAGAACAATGGCTATCCAAATCATTTTAACAAAATATAAATACGTTTATATTCAACACAATAGAAGAGTTTATGGAAGAGTTCCACCAGAGTAAAAACTCAATCCAAGGATTTATATAATCTTTCTTTGTGCTGTATCATGTTCTTCTGAGGGCTTGGTATTGTTGTACATACTTATTAAACTGAATACTTTTTATTCAAAGTAGGCAGAAAAAAATATTTTACCCAAGTGTTACACTGAGGCAAGTAAAGATAACTTTTAAAAACTTCATGACAGTCAATAGAAGATGGGGGTGGGGGGAAGAGAACTGAACAAGCCTTATCTTTGCTTCCACTTGAAAAGGTTGTTTGACTTTTTATTCTAGCAAAATCTGAGATGTGAATGCTGCTCTATTTTTGTATAAAATAAGGTTGATAATCTTCAACTGATTCCCCCCATTGTTAGTTATTAGTACATAATTTATCCATTTCCCTCAAATTTCATATACAGGCTAGCAATTATGTTGACAGTCCTGATGAGTGGAGGCCCCTGATTCCTTAGCAAGGTTATATAACATTGGCCCATAATATCCTTATCCATTCATAGGTGAAAACAGAAGTAGAAAATGATTTCTCTGAGTAGTGAAAGAATTAATATGGTTCTGAATAAAACTTTTTGAAACAAGGCTTTTAATCCCCAGACCTGTATTTAACCCTCAGGGATCTGTGTAAGTCATTGGAGGAGCTCTGAAAAGATGACTGAACACTTGTGTCCACGTTACTTTTTCTCTACCGAGGAATAGATTTCGGTAAAGACATTCAACTTCTTGACGGTTCAATTTCTGCATTTAGAGCATAGATGTTGGTGCCTGCGAGTTCTCTTGCAATTCAGGTGAAGAGTTAGCACTAGTAAAACCTACTCTACTTTCCAGACGGCAGATGTAGTAGTCTCCTAGGGCCCATTTTATTACCATCCATAGGGATACCATAATGGCTTGTTCCATATGACAGCGAAGTTGTGTTTCTTATCTATTACCTCTACATGCTTTTGGGGAGGTTGACAGAAAATGGATGCAAAATCAGGGCAAAGTTAAAGGTCTGCACACTGCAACTGCAGAGAATATAAATTTGGGGGCCTGCTCCAGACAGTACAGTTAACTCACTTAACTTCCAGCTGTGACACCAGTGAGCTGTATTTAACATCAAAGCACCAGAGAAGGTCACCCAGGTCCCACAGGAAAGTCTGTCAAACTTATTGCAGCTCAGCTGGAATCCTGAGGAAGATGAAGGCAAGGAGAGCTATGTAGCCTCTGCCCACTGGTGGTACATGGTAGCGCTCAGGCAATTCTGTTTGGAATGGCCTTGTGTGTGGACGGTCTGAGAGGTATAATAACAGACTGGCAAAGCAGTAAGGAAGTTGCTAGGAGTGATTATTCATTTCAGTGTATTCAGTGACCAGAAGAGCATGTAGAAGTGTTGGTCTGTTTTGTTGTTGCTGTTGTTTTTAAGCAAACGACATCTGCATCAGCCTCCTTGAAAATAAGGACAATATCTGGGTATTTAATCATGGAGTTTTATGCCAAATTATATTCTACTTAACTAAGCTGCACTTTGCACAGACTTTTCCCCTCTTGGAGTGAGAGATTGCGATGGGGCAGTAGTTGAAATCACAGACTGATGAGTCGATTTTTCTGTTCAGGATCTGCCCACTCCAAAACAGGCTTTCAGAACTCTGGAGGACGGAACGCAGGTGAGGAATGACATTCATTGAGTTGGATTTGCCTGCTGTTTTCCACACAGTGAAATGAGAAAACATGCAGCCTGTGGGGTTTGGGTGAGTTTATCAGCTAAGCAGTGCGCTCGTTATACCCCTCCGCTGACATCCGAAGAGTTCCCACGTGCGGATGTTTAGTGCATGCGCATGGGTGCATTAAGCAGAACAAGTGAACCACAGTGTCAGGCAGTTGGTTATTTTCCCTTATTTTTCAATATAGGACACATAGGAGTAAATATAGAAATTTTGGAGCATAAAGGAGGTGACACAGAATACAGTGCTACCTGGCAGGCTTGTACTGGAAGTGAATTTAGAGAAGCAAAATTGCCAGTTACTCACACATTAGTCTCCATAGATTATGTATCTGTGACTTTATACCAATCCCATGGAAGCAAATAAAAGCCAGAAAAACAATTGTTGTCCCAGCTCTTTCCATCTCTTTCTTCATCCTCATTTCTACTGCCTGAGTCCCAGGTACATTTCCCCTCTCTGACCTTATTCGACTGCCCTCCAACTTACCATAAAACTGATGTTCCTGACAAAATCTACTCTTTCATTCATTCATCCAATTTAGTTTGAGTGTTTAACACATTCCAGGTGCTCTGCTAGAACTCTGAGAATAAAAAAGATTTAAGAAAAGATAAACCTCACCTTGAGAAACCAGTACACAAGGCACTAAGGCGCAGTGAAACATGATAGGTTATGAACCACATGCCTTGGACACCCTATGGGCAGGGGGGGATGACACCACCTAGAATAGCTAGGGAGGGCTTTCCAGAGGAAGTTGATATTTGACTTGGCTTTCAAAGGATGACATTGTATTTTTCTTTCTTTCTTTTTTTTTTACATCTTTATTGGGGTATAATTGCTTTACAATAGTGTGTTAGTTTCTGCTTTATAACAAAGTAAATCAGTTATACATATATATATATGTTCCCATATCTCTTCCCTCTTGTGTCTCCCTCCCTCCCACCCTCCCTATCCCACCCCTCCAGGCGGTCACAAAACACCAAGCTGATCTCCCTGTGCTATGCGGCTGATTCCCACTAGCTATCTGTTTTGCATTTGGTAGTGTATATATATATGTTCATGCAACTCTCTCACTTTGTCACCGCTTACCCTTCCCCCTCCCCATATCCTCAAGTCCATTCTCTAGTAGGTCTGTGTCTTTATTCCTGTCTTACCCCTAGGTTCTTCATGACGTTTTTTTTTTTCTTAAATTCCATATATATGTGTTAGCATATGTTGTTTGTCTTTCTCTTTCTGACTTACTTCACTCTGTATGACAGATTCTAGATCTATCCACCTCATTACAAATAGCTCAATTTCGTTTCTTTTTATGGCTGAGTAATATTCCATTGTATATATGTGCCACATCTTCTTTATCCATTCATCCGATGATGGGCACTTAGGTGGTTTCCATCTCCGGGGTATTGTAAATAGAGCTGCAATGAACATTTTGGTACATGACTCTTTTTGAATTACGGTTTTCTCAGGGTATATGCCCAGTAGTGGGATTGCTGGGTCATATGGTAGTTCTAGAGATTGCATTTTTCTGATGGAGGCAGAATAAAGGGCAATTCAGGTAAAGAGACAAATTTACAATAGCAGGGAGTCATGAAAAGGTGTAATATCTTCCTAGAATAATAATAAATTCAATGGCACTAAATCTTAAGTTCATGATAGGTGGTGAAGGACTTGAAGTCTGGGGGGAGGATGTAGGGACAAGCTTATGATGGGCATTGCATACCATTTTTTTTTTTTTTTTTTTTTTTTTTGCGGTACGCGGGCCTCTCACTGTTGTGGCCTCTCCCGTTCCGGAGCATAGGCTCCGGACGCGCAGGCTCAGCGGCCATGGCTCACGGGCCTAGCCGCTCCGCGGCATGTGGGATCCTCCCGGACCGGGGCACGAACCCGCGTCCCCTGCATCGGCAGGTGGACTCTCAACCACTGCGCCACCAGGGAAGCCCTGTATACCATTTTATAAGATTTTAGCTTTAGATAGCCGGAAATGAATGAGTACCTCAATGTAATTAAGGCTTTTACAGAAGTAACTTTTTTAATGCAAACAATCCATGTTTATTACAAAATTTAGAAAAACAGGTAAGTGAGCAGAAGAAAATAAAGAACACTCACATCCCTCTGACTGTGTGGAAACACCTGGGACTCCGTCTGATGGTGAAGTGTGTCAGAGCTGCAGGGCACCCTTGGGTGGGGCTTAGTTCAGCTGAGCTTGCTGTGACAGGGAGACGGGAGAACAGTCTAGGCTTGGTGGGTTTTACTGTAGAGAGGACCCTTGTCCTCTCTTCCATCGTAGAGTGATCCAGAAGGGAGATAAAGGCTTTTTATCCTTTAATAATGGACCCATTCTCAAGAGGGTGTCAGTTTTCTACCAGAAAACTCGGGGCTTGAGCCCTTGATGTATATCCCGCTCTCAGGTTTCTATCTTGGGAGAGTTAGCCTAAGCCTGAAGTGGTTCTAGAAATGCCTTTTGTACATAGAATTATATGGTTCTTTTTCAGCAACATGAAAGGTTAACTAGACTGTCAAGGGAATCTATCTTTCTTTGTGGAAATTTGTTCTCGCCTTTAAACAACTGACTGATACATTTTTAAACAGTAATCTTTTAAAAATCATGTTCTAAAGTTTCCCTAAGTCTGTTTCCTTCTGACTTTGAAGCTATTTGTACACAAATATAGACTTGAGATCAGCTTTTCTTCTCTCGGGGCAGAATCAGAGTATAAGCAATGGCGAGCACAAAGCTATGGGTCAGGAAGAAAAAAAAAAAGACAAATCTGCTTTTTCACCCAGGCACTCTGAAATATAGCCACTGAAACTGCCAGTTGGTTACATGTCCTGAGAAAAGGGAAGAGAGAATAGTTTCCTTTGCGACTTGGTGTTAGTGTTCTCCAGATGCATTTCATTCTCTGGGATAGTCATATTTAGTTGCTTTGTAGCTAGGACTGTTCCAGCAATTGTTATTCGGAAATTGCTATAGCGCTGAGTTTTCTTGGGTGGTTGTTCTGCTGAGAGATTCCAGAAGGAAAGTTTCTCTAGTGTCCTGGGGAATGGGTCCTTCAAACATCAGTTCATGTTCTTGAAAGAGCACGTTCCACGTTCTCATTTCCATTCTCATTTCTTCCTTTTATTTTTTCCCCCTAGGATTTCATTCCCAGCACATTTTTTTTCTTTGTGGGTTTTTTGGGTACATTTTAAGTTCCCCAAATTCCCTAAAACCATTTAAATATGAGGTATTCTTTCTAGGCCCAAATTCTAAAATTCCATCTTGGGAGATTATTTCATTAAGAAGCTGACTGAAATCAGTTTTTAAAATGGGGATGATATATCTCAGTTGGAAATGGAACTTTAGGAGCAAACATTTACTGGTTTAAAGAAGGAAAGAAACTTCCTTTTTTTTAAAAGAAAAAAAACAGCTGGGATGTTTTTTTCCACTTGAGCTCTCTGCAAAGCACAAAGAAGGTTTTAACTCTGTGATCTTAGCATAATTCATGGTTGTCAGGAGGACTATTTGCTGACTTAGAGGATATGTTGACTCTTATCAATGAAATGCAATGAGGCTGGTATTTATACTCAGATTTTTAAAATTTCAAGCACACGGGACTTGTTCCAAATACATAGTAAGACTGAAAGAAAAATAGCCGTTCCATGATAAGCAGAGGCGTACACTGATTCTGTAAAATGTGTCAGCTACGTTTGGGAAGATTGCTCAACAAGCGAAGACAGATTTTACGAAGAAAAAGAACAGGTGGTCCAGGTGTCGAAAGATGGGATAGGAAGCAGCCAGAACTCGGGGGTCAAGAACTCGGGGGAAGGAAACCTCGGCTGGTCGTCAGATGACCTTGTTTGCGTTGACTCAGTGTAGGAAAAGGGGTCTTAGTGATCCCATTCCCCCTGTGAGTTGGACTCGCGCTCTCCAGAAGCCATGAGGATGCGCCAGCTGGTACATTCCCGTCCTCTCCAGCGCCCACCGCTGCCTGCCTCCCTCCTGCTCTCATCTCTGAACGCGGTGAGCAGCCCCTGATTTGCCTAAGGCACCAGGCTGTGAGCCAAGCTGGTTTTAACTACTGTCCTCAAGCTTCAGCCAAACAGCCGTTTTACAGGTGCACATTGGTGGGCAATTCACAGTGAATGTATTATTTAAAAGGTGCACATAAATCATTTAAAAATGTATTTTAAATGTTTGTTCTGGTGGGGTTTTTCATTAAAGGAACCCTACAGCAAATCTTTTTTGAAAGGAGAAGGAACTCTTTGATGTCAGTTAACTATCAGGACCACCTAGGTTTGGCCTCCTACACATGTGGATTGAAAGTGGGGTACAGCTATATCTTCAGGCCGTTGCCCTCTGCAGGGTCCAAATTGAACTTCACCAGCTCCCTTATCGATTTCGTTGCTGCAGGCCTCACAGGAGGGTCAGACGGTTTGGTGGCAGGAGAAGGTCCACTGTCTATAATACCCCTGACTCTCTTTTCCTGCCATACAGCGTCCTTTCAGGTTTTCCTGCAAGTTCCCCATACCTGTGACTGAACCTTGAAAACCCACACACTCGTATAAATAAAATGATGGGATCTTCAAGGACAGCAAATTTGGGGAATGTGACTGTGTTTAGTTTCGAAACAGGAAATACCTTCTAATTTGGGAAGTTTGGGTACGTGTGTGTATTTAAATTAAATAATGAAATCTAATAAAAACTTCCTGCCTGAAGGACTTGCATGTCTGTACAAATAGATTTTTGATACCGTGCATCACATGCTGTTCAAGTAACCTACCCGTCCCAGTGGGTCTCTGGTCAACATTCCTTCCCGCTTCATTGTGTCATGGAATGTAGTTTTTGCAATTTAATCACAAATTTGACAAAGTAACAGATACCAGCTTAATTGCTGGTATTATTCTTACTCCTGATTTACTTATTTTCTTGGTTTTTCCAAAGGTCTAATTTTTCTGCTTGTTTTGTCTCCTCTTGTTTTTCTTCCCAATCCCTCTATCTTCTTTTCTCTCGGTACAATATGCATCTTCCCTGTTCTTGATATTGTCTTACCTTCTAGCGTTCCTTTCTATGCCAAGATCATGCAGTCAGCCAACTGGAGTTATCAGAGAGGCTCTTCAGACAAGCTTCCAAATCTCTTTCAACAGATATTAAAATACACATGCACTTTCAAAGACTTTTCAACTTCTTTCATTTATTTTTATTCGTTTGGCACACTACATGGCATTTTCTGATTTCCTTTTATTTTTGATTTTCTGCTTTAGGATTATGTTTTCTTGTGCAGAGTGAGACACCAACCACATGTGTAGTCAACTGAAGGAGTACAAAAGATAGCTTTCCACATGAAATGACTTTTAAATAAATTGTAATCTTTTGACAGATTGCTCTCATATCTCACACTGGAGGTTTTAGTTGTGAAGCCCAAAGTCAGAATGTTATGGGAATAAAAAGCGCCTTCCTTCTGAGCATGTTTGAGTACCATCCTTTCCAAACCAAACATTCTCCTGAACTCACTGTGCTCCGCTTAGATAATCCATCACATGTGAGATACGCAGAATCGAGTCCATGACCTTGGGTCAAGTCGAAAGTGATTTGGAGAGGTTTTGGCATGTTCAGTTACCTTTCACCTTTGTCCTTTTATCTAGGATACCCTTACTGCCACATCAATAGATAATATTTTGCTAGGTAATATTTTGGCAGCAGACTAGAGGAAGAAAATCAGTGTAAACCAAACAAGAGTGGTAATGAACATGCGCCTTTGTCAGCGAGGCCTGATCAGACCTCCGGCTAGGCTACTGGATATCTGTGGGATCTTAGCCAAGTGATTGAACCCATGTCAAGGCCAAGTTCTTCTTCAGCAAAAGGGACTTGGTACCTTCTGCATATAGTTGCTATACACTTGGTTGATGGTAGGTGCTCACGCTGTGAGCTTTCCTATTATGATAATGGCATCGGTCACCTTAATGGAAAGCAAAGATATACCTAATTCATACTCATGACCTGACTCTGTTTCAATCCTGCACTCAAGTTCAGTTATAATTTGCTAGGATGTGTTGCTGGCCAAAGAAGCACAATTTCTTCTTCTCTTTCCATGTCTGGAATGGTAGGCACAAAAGAAAAATGTGGTGTACTGATTTAGCAGTGTTTTCTGTCCAAAGCAGTGTGTGATTGGTTGCTTTCTATACTGTTTTTTCAGGGGCTCTCAGAGTTGACATAAGAGCCACCTAACCATACATAAGTTGGGGATCTTCATACAGATCTAAATGATATTCTACTCCTTTTGTGATTCACTTACTAAAGTGAAGCAGACCTTTCAATGGTTTCTTTGTTAAAAAAAATATCCAAAGAAATCATCTCTCATATATCTGAGGAGGTATGTTGACGCTTTTTTTCTTCATATCAGACAAAGTAGACTTTATATATTTTTTTAAACTTTTAATTTTATATTGGAGTATAGCTGATTAACAATGTTGTGATAGTTTCAGGCCCACAGCAAAGTGACTCAGCCATACATATACATGTATCCATTCTCCCCGAAACTCTCCTCCCGTCCAGGCTGCCACAATACAGAGGTATGTTGACTCTTAAAGCCGAGAGTATTTCAGCATTAGTGCTGGCCTCACTAATGCCCCAGGGCTGCTCCTTTTCCAGAAAAAGGAAATTGGCTCCCACTGAAGATTTAAGTAGAAAAATTTTAAAAATCATGATTATGCTAAACAATTCACTCTGAGGGCTTTTAGCCTCTTCTCATCTCCAACACACACTTCTTTTTTTTTTTTTTCTTTCTTTGCGGTACGCGGGCCTCTCACTGTTGTGGTCTCTCCCGTTGCGGAGCACAGGCTCCGGACGCGCAGGCTCAGCGGCCATGGCTCACGGGCCCAGCCGCTCCGCGGCATGTGGGATCTTCCCGGACCGGGGCACAAACCCACGTCCCCTGCAACAGCAGGCGGACTCTCAACCACTGCGCCACCAGGGAAGCCCCAACACACACTTCTTTGTGGTTTGGGCTGGCCTTGGCGTTCACGGGTGGTAGATGCTGACAGTGGGAACCTAAGGCCCTTTGGCAATCCGCAGGGCTTCCACACAGGCTTCACAGGCACCCCGTCCTCCTGCACATCAGCATCAGGTACCAGGCTGGCCAGCTGCTAAAGCTAGAGTGCACTCTGCCCTGACAGCTGACAGGTGGTGTGGGCCTGGAGCTGGAGGAATATCCTCTCCAGTCTGGAAAATGGCCAAGCTGGCACCTGGCAGGTGGAAGAACCCAAGGCAGCGTGAGTTATGACTCCTCTCATTTCATCTCAGAGGGAAATACAGAACCTAAGCGTCGGGCAGAGGAGGTGCACGTGTTCAGGAAGCGCAGGCTTGGCGCTGGCTGCTCCTCTGGCCCCAGCGCACACGTCGGGGCTGTTGCTACAGGTGATGGGCAGCAGCCAGGCGTGTCTTTGTCTTAGGCCAGTCACCTGACAGAATGTTAAAATTGATATGATTGACCTGCCTCCCACTTTCTTGAGTCCTGTTCATGATAATCACAGCAGTGAAGAGTCACTCCCCAAGGATGTGCGCTGAGCCCGTAAACAGCCTTTTAATGTCAATGCCATTCAAAGGAATTCGCATTCTGAAAGCACATTTTATGCCGCAGAGCGGCTGGGCCCGTGAGCCATGGCCGCTGAGCCTGCGCGTCCGGAGCCTGTGCTCCGCACCGGGAGAGGCCACAACAGTGAGAGGCCCGTGTACCCCCACTAAAAAAAAAAAAAAAAAAAAAAAAAAAAGCACATTTTAGAACAGTGGAGACAGAACGAAGAAAACTCTGCGAAGGGCAGTAGAGACGGGACAAGGTTAATACAAACCATCAGAAGGGAAGTTTTGGCAAGAATAACACCCAGTAGATAGATGTTGTTACTGCTATTATGGATACATATAGAATTCATCAGGATTTGTTGTAAATCAAACAGACAAATATGTCTTAATTCTATTCTGATATAAAAAAGGAAAAGTGTAAATCACTGATGAACAGAATTTTACAATCTGCTCTCAGAACATCTTGCTCTTTTTTTAAAAAACATTTTTATGTATTAAAGTATAATCTGCGTATAAAAAATACACATATTCTAATTGTAAGCATGATATCTTCTTACTGTGTAACCAACACCCTGATGAAAAAATAGAACATTCCCGGTACCCCAGAAGTCCCGCGTCCTCTTTTCTGATCACTTTCCTCCAGCTCACCTCTCTTGAGGTCTCCCCTGTTCTGACTTCTAATAGCATAAATGGGTTTTGCCTGTTTTACACTTATATCAGGGGTTGGCAAATATTTTCTGTAATAGTCCAGTTAATAAATATTTTAGGCTTTGGAGGTCATCAAGTCTCCATTGCAACTATGCAACTCTACCATTGCAATGTGAAAGTAGCCACAGGCAGTCCATAAACATTTGGGCGTGGCCGTGTTCCAATAAAGTTTTATTTACAAAAACAGAGGTTGACTGGATTTGGCCTGTGGTTGCACTTTGCCAGCCTCTGCTTTATATAATGCCTGCCAATATGTTTGTCAGATCAATCCAGTAGTTCACTGGGGCTGGCTCACACTGGCTCCTTGAGGACCAGTTATGCACATCTCTTCCCAACTCAGCAATCAGTGACTTCAGTGGAATCTTTACACCATGGAAATTGGCAAATGCTACAAACCATACCTTCCCTCACTCCCCATTTGCTTTGGAATGGGACAGAATTGGGTCTCAGGGACAATTCACTTGATGTCTCCTAGCCTCTGTTTCTTCATCTGTAATGGGAATGTGGAAACGTCCAGAGATAATGTATATAACATGCTTAGCAGGGTGGCTATTACCTGTTCCATTCCAACACAGTGATCATATTCTAGAATATTTCCAGATATTAGCAGATACTGAAAGTTCATCTTAGCACTTTTTATCTTCTAATTTTGGATCTTTGATGTTCTTATTGACATTGGAAATGTCTCTGGCATTTGCTCCCCACTCTCCAGTTACATTGAGACTTACACCTGACTCGACTTTTTATACCTAGAATTGGCCTAACGTCTCTGGTCCTCTGCACCTTTAGTCCATCCTCCACAACTGTCATTAGGTTTGTCTTTTCCAGAGTGTGACATAAATCTGTTTGTGGGGCAAGTTAATGGTTCCCAGTATCCAGAAATTAAGCATCATCCCTTCTACCAAGTCATGTATTGTCCCAGTCCCACATCTTCATTATCCTCTCCAGACCTTCTGCCTGCTCCGTCCTGTTCTCACACTATGCCAGGGCCTCTGGTCATTGCTGATGCATCTCCCCATGTCAATTCCACCTAATCCGTAAGGGCCGGTTTCCATGATACCTCCTCACTCTCCACTCTTTTCTAACCCCTGCCTCCTACCTCACCCTCAGCAGAATGAATTGTTCCCTTATCTGTGTCCCCACGGTTATTTGAGCTTAACATTTGTTATGACACATATCACATTATGTTACAATCAGTTGTTTGTATATGTCTCTCATATTAAGTTGTGAGTTTCATGAAGACAGAGGCTTCTTAATATCGTCTCACCATAACTCTGCTGGGATACCAACAGAGTGCTGGAATGTAAGTCAGGAAACGGAAACCCAAGAAGATAATAATGCGGGTTTATTGTCACATCCCATAGGAGGACCTGCCGTCCCTGGGCAGGCTCATCTAAATAGGATTTCTCTCTGGATGAGTAAGGGCTCCTGGTCAAATTGACATCTGAGAAAGAGGCAGTGACTAGTCCTTGGTAACTGTTCCATCTGCAGAACACCTTTGGGAGAGTGTTTAACCCACTTATGTGGTGTGGCATTGGCTTTGTGGGACACCAGTTGTAATTGTGGCTTTCGGCACAGTGTAAGCAGTAGCTAACACATTTCCTTCAGCTCTGAATGCCTTTTACATTTGACTTCTCAGTGATTATAAAAGCTCAAAATCTCTGTTTGTGTGGTGGCATTACTAGCCTTCCTGATTTGCAACATTGCAATGCATTATGTGTAGCAAATGTTGCTTATCTTATGTTGCCATATGCCAGTAGCAGGATGGGGAAGCTTGAGGCTCTAATTCAGGCAAAAGTATGAAATTCTTCTTAGGGCAGGAGTCTGATCTCTCACAAGCAAGAGTTTCAGTTACCTGGTACTACAGGAAGATAAATTTGGAAAGATAGTGAGATCAAGTTGTGGATGACCTTGAAATACAACTTCAGAGATGGGCCTGTGCTGGGTAGGCAACCAGACGTCACCGAAGGTTGATTCTCAGGAAAGTTTTGTAACAGAGTCGGGTCATGGGAAGATTCACCTGGCAGTTGTTTGCAGAATAAGTTGGAGTAGGAAAAAACAAAATCCAGACATCCTGTGAGAAGTCTGTTGCAATAGTCCGGTATTGTAAGTAATGATGTACTTCCAGGAAGTAATGATGTTTCTAACTAGGGCAGTGGCAACAAGATTTTATATATATATAAGAATTGGCTCCCAAGGTTGTAGAGGCTCAGAGGTCCTATGACCTGCCCTTTGTAAGCTGGAGAACCGGGAAATCCAGTGGTATAATTTAGTCTGAGTCTGAATGCTCAAGAAATCAGGAGCTCCAAGGTCTGAAGGAAGAAGGTAGAAAGAGAGAGGGAGAGGGAATTCACCTTTCCTTCACCTTTTTGTTCTATTTGGACCCTCCACGGATCGGATGATGCCTACCCACATTGGTGAGGGCAGATCTTCTTTCTTTACTCAGTCTAGTGATTCAAATCCTTAATCTCTTCCAGAATGGCACTGACGGGCACACCCCAAAATAATGTTTTACCAGCTATCTGGGCATCCCTTAGCCCAATCACGCTGACACATATAATTAGCCATCACAAGTGGGAGACAGGAGAGAATGGATATGAAAAATATAACCAAGACAGACTTTTCTGAACTTCAGAGTCAGTTGTGTATAAGTGGCAAAGAAGAAATACTCCTGGAATCAAAGAATAGAATCAAAAAAAGATTGCAAGGTTTCCTGCTCTAGTGGCTGAGAAGGTTGAAATGAACTAAAGATAATACATGATAAAGAGGTGCAAATTTGTTGAATAATGCAAATTAAGCAATTAACACATTTGACTGTCCCCTCTGGGTTATCTGTGTTGGAAACTTTATAAATTATTGAGATGAAACAGCCATTTCTCAGCTGAGATGCAATAGAACTTTAACAGTATAAAGCAACATTGGCAGTAGGCCTGGGATACAGGTTAGAGTTGAAGGGATAGATTATGTCCAGAAGGGAAGGATCATCTAGAGAAAGTATTATTTTAAAACAAGGAACCTCAGGGAGTTATGTCTGTCAATAAAGGTCAACCCCGGGTCAGCGTTTCTCGATGATAGTTAAATTTCATCAAATTAGCATATAGGACATGGTTTTTCTAAGATGACAAGAAAATGTATTGCAGCTAGTGACACTGTTAAACTTCCATTTCCTACTTGCATGTGAGATTTTATAATTGTGAAAGCTCATAAAAAGTTAGGTTTAAAGGAGCTAAATTTTTCTGCTCTCCTTTTTTTTTCTTTAGAAAAATGTTACATGATGATGTGTGAGAAGGAGAAAACAATACAGTAGCTGAAAAAGATGTAATATTTATAGATTCTACTAAAACATTCTGTTGGGCAAAATGTGGCAGAAATGGCAGAAAATGTGGATGTTTTTGAGCTATGAGAAGGGAATTTTATTTTTCCAACTATAACTTCTAAAATCTGAAAGATGCTTATTTGGACTTGGGGACGTCAAAGCAAGGAGAGAATTATACTGACGTGGTTGACGTTTTGTATAATTTAAACGTGTGGTAAAAGGAAAGAGCGCCTGTATTGGTTGGGTCTCCTCCTTCATCCCCTGTTCTCTCCCCAGTAATTGCCTTTTTTAAGAGTAGAGAAATTAAATTGGTTCTCAGGATTGCTTGGCTTTTTTTGATTCTCTGATTAACTTCGCTGTGTTTCATCATCTGCAGAGATAGGATAATAATATCTTTAATCAAGATTTATGAAGTACCTTGAGTTCTTTGAAATATGGAAAAAAATCATTATTGCCCCCTTGAATAAGAAATAAAAAATACACCCCAACCACCTTAAAGCTTAATAAAAGAATTTGAGACATTTTGGTACTTTTGAGATTTAACAAAAATTTATGAGGCAGTATGATTAAATACTCTATAGAAAGGAATTCTCTCAAAGAGCAGTTGTTAATAACTTTTCAAATCCTCAAATTATAAATGTTGAATATTTCTAACCTGAGATCTATCTGGGACACGGGGTGGTTTAACACTTTAAAAATTATTTTGTGAATTCAGGATCTGGTATCACACTATGAAACAGAGTGCTGGAATCATTTACTTCTAGACTTAAAGAATTTCAGAGCAAGAAATTTAATGCTCTAATTTTACAGGTAAATAAACTAATAAAAGCAGAAATCAAATAGGATTTGATCAAACTGACAAAGCTCTGCAGTGGTAGAACAGGGCTCTTGATCCCTAATAGAATTCCTTATGCCCCTGTTTTATTTTATTTCAAGAATAAATGCTCCTGATTCCTAGATATGGGAGCTTTCAGAGACACTGCCCAGAGAATATGTTTCAAAGTAATTGGATTTATAAAAGAGCACTACACGTGTCTGCTCTGTATTCTCCCTTTGTAGAGATAATGTGTCACTACCAGGTGCTACCTGTGTGCTGTGATGATCAACCCCAGTATCTGCCCCTGAACTGTAGCAGTGGGCACCGATGGGCCAGTTGGTAGGGGGTGGTCCTGCCCTAGCTACTGCACAGACCACATGTGGGCCCCTGAACGTAGGTGGGCCTGTCAGAGTCACTCCCCCTGGAATTGGGAACTGTGACAGAAAGTTAATGTCATATTATTGGGCTGTCCCAGTGAATGCTGGTGCCAACTGGTGGCATCTTATAGCTCTGGGAGCAGAGGAAGCTGTCTGTGGACAGCAAGAAAATTATAGGTAGAGAATTTTGCTGGGGCCTGACTGGCTTCCCAGTTCTGGGTTCTAGTCATTCCAGAGAACAAGCTGTAGTGGGTTACATCGTAGCACACTACTGAATCTTTATTAGAAATTCCTTTTTTATCTTTTGAAAATCTTCCCTAAAGCCAGGTCAAATGGAAGTCTTACCTGAGATGAAATGATGCCTAACCCATGCTTATCCTTTTAAGCATCTTTAGGGGAGAAAGAAGAATGCCTTTTGTGACCGTGAAAATTGCAAAGAGCTTTATATTTCACTCACGGAAATGCACGTGGGCAGCCAGGGTTCATCTTCCTTGGATTCTCTTTTGTTTTTCATTGTCCCTCCCACCCCCTCCACTCCATCCTTTGGATTCCACTCACATTTACTGAGTTCCCATTATGTGCCATGTACTTGCTTCACACAGGTCTTCTTATTTCCTTTCAACCAAATATATATTTTTATCTTTCATGAGATGTGGTACACTTGTTCTTCAACCACGCCTTTTTTGGGATTGTGTTTGTTTCTAGCCTTTGAAATTTGGAAAATTAAGAACTTTGGTTTTAGAGTAGAGTTTCCACAGTGATTGAAGAGTTGGGCACAAAAAAACAAAAGGCCCTGGTGTTATTTATCTTGAACTAAAGGGAAGATTTAATAACTAGCCACAGTTGCTATTTTGTAAAGATGGTAGTAATTTTGCAACCGTTCTCTATCTTTTCCAAAGGCCAGAGAAAGAATAAATGGACTTAAACTGAAATATTGGAAAAGCTATTGAAAAGAAATGCTATTGAGAAGAAAAGATTGTCCAGATGGTAAAAGCTGTTGAATATCATGTGGTATGCCGAGTAGCCTTATACAACACCTTCTGCTGTGCCTTAGAAAGCAAGATTTCCGCCTGTCTGATATTTTGTAGTTGCTTTCCCTAATAATTCTGAGTACTACTCTCTTACGGAGGTTGCATTAGAAGATTTCATAGATTTCCCGTATGTTAGGCAAATTTTGTAAGTTTTTATGTACTACTTTACATGACTCAAAACATTTTTCATTAAACCTAACTGGGTTCTCCAAAAATACTGTAAAGTCTAATCTTTTTTTTTTTCAGATCCAGTTCGAAGGATATTATATAGTTTCATTTTCAGTTGAATAAATAATAATTAAAATATTTATAGGGGGAATGTCAAGGCAACCAGTGCTTATTTGTAATAACAAGGAGGTGCTTACTATGAATAATGGCGTCTCCAGTGTGTTCAAAATCAGTATTTTAGCCATTAATTATCTCTCCACCTTTAAAAAGCCTCTTTTCTTCATGCTCTTACTTACGGATGCTATAATGGTTTTGAATTTGGCTTCCTTTCCATCTCTATGTATTTGATAGTACAATTGCTAAAAATCAGGGTATAGCTTGAGAACTTTCAGGAAGAGGAGGAAGCAGCAGCCAGAGAACACAGTCCCCCCACAATTCTATATTTAGCCACTGAATAATCCAGATTTAACACTGCTTGGCTGCTTGTTTATTTAATGGGACATTTTTCCTTGCTTACAGCTGTTTTGTAGCAATAGGATATTTTTTGATGTAAGTGTATATCTTTATGCTAATTGCTGTTGAATTTAAGCATTTTTCTATTGTGCTGTACAGTCTGTTAGGTCTTAGAAAATATTCTCAGCTTCTAATACTAGAAGAGTTATCTGTCTTTGCCGCCTTTCTTTCAGAAACAAGACAGGCAACAGAGACCTCACTTTTGCTCTCTGCCAAAGTGAAAGTATTTTAACGCAGCAGCCATCGAACAAGATCTATTTCATAGAGTAGTTGAGCACATAAGCATTGCCATGTGCTATTGGCCTAGCTTTGCTGGTCAAGATCTATTGAAGCAAAAAATTGCTGTACTTTGTGAAATATTAGACCAAACAAAGCTCCCTGTGCCACTGGGCTTTCTTTCTATTCTTCGCTGAATATCTTCCCCTCTCCCTGTACAGTACCAGCCATCCGAAGAAATTCTTAAAATAGGAAGAGTATTATCTTGTCCTTTTAGACCTATTAAATCCAATCAACCCATCCTAAGAAAATGAGGTATTCCAGGGACTTGTTTACTTGGAAGAGCAGGTAGTAATAAAGGTGATATGTGTTTCTTTATGGAGAAGATAGACTTGTGTTGTGCATTGCTCATTAGAAAGACCATTTGCCACATTTGATAGAATGCAGCCTTTGTACCATTAAAATGGCTGGCTATTAACTCTTGCCACTTTCCTCTAAAAAAGCTGTGGGCTATTTTCAACTTTCCGGCAGGTGTTATGCAGGAGTAGCTACACGGTAAATTTGATAATGATTTGAAGGATTTTAGATGACAATTATAAGATAAATATCTCTAACATACTCATAAACCTGGAAAATCAGTCTGATATGCTTTCTAGGAGGTGTAGCATTTCTCTTTTTTCCAGTTAAAATTGATTTAGAGGGATTTTCTTATAGCCCGGTAATAATAAATATTCTCTAGAGAAATAGAAAAATGATGCTTAGTTCCATTGAGAAGCTGTCGCATCTCATTGGCTTATGTATTTTAAAGAGATGGAAATAAGGTCCAGAATAAGAATCTGGTTTTTTTCTCCAACTTCTGATATGAAAACCTTTAGAATATATATTAATTCGCATGGATATGCCACATATTTTATATTTGAAATATGTATTTCTTTACTTGTTAACTTCTGCGTTTGGTAATTTTTCATGGAAACAAACATTCGGATTGTCACACGTCGTAGTGAACTTTATATTAATATTGCTATTCAAATACAGGAATACTTGTGGTCTTGTTTGTCCTTTTAAGGTTTCCTCTGCCAGCCTGCTAACTGTACTGAGAGGTTCATTATTGAGGAGGCTGTCTTTCTGCCAGTGTCCTTGTGGCCAACAAGATAATTTGATGAAACTATTTTAAAAATCTTGCTGTGTTTGTAGCAGAGCGAAGTCATGAGGCCGTGCTGGTGATTAGGCATTATCCCCATCCTGTAAACCTTCTGTTTGTTTGGAAGTGGCAACAGTCATGCCATGTTGCCATGTTGGCAACAGTCACCGGCCATCAGCCTTGCCAAGGCCATGCTGGCCTGGATTCAGTTATCTTGGCCTTGGTCTCTTATTCTTCCCTATGCAGCCCTGATGGAACTGGGGGATAGCTTTTAGCCTTGTGGTACTAGTGACATCCTTGGCTGTGAGCAGTTTGGATGTGACTTGAATTGTTTTCAGGTTCATCTGACCTGCAAGGGACTCCACGGTCTTTCTGTGTTATCTTGCCTGTGCTTCCTAAGTACACTCAGATGCTTCGAGTAAATTCAGTTGCCTCTTGTTATTGGTGAATGAACTGAGTCTTGCTGAGTGAAAAAAGCCCATGTCTAACCCCAACAAACTACTTTCAGTGGGTGTGACAGACCCTACAATTCACTCCAATCAGATATGAAAGATTTATATTATGCTATACGCTGTTGAGTTGAAAAAGAATTCCAGAGGACTGGAAATGTATCTTCACACCAGCTTCCAAAATCCCTTGTTACAGTTTTGGACAAGACCACATAAGAGAACAGTCATTGATATTGGACCTAATACTGTGTGCCGCTCAAATTTACCCCACCCATTGATTAAGGATGAGAATGGCTTAGGCAGGATGCTTTCAATGTTGAAAAGATTCTCAAGATCATCATAAATTGGTCATGGTATGTTAGAGAATTTTCTCAAGGCAGCTCAGCTGAATCCCCTGCCTCCAATCATCTTGTCCTTTAGTTAATTCTACACACCACTGCCTGAGTGAGTTAACTTCTAAAATGTGGCTCTAATGATGTGGGAGGAGAAGTGGAGGAGCACCTGATTGCTTACCCCAAATCCTAGATTCGTTAGTATTCCGTGAGCTCCATAACCTTCCTTTCCAGCTTCAGCTTCCACTCTATCCCTTTGCTCTAACCAAATTTAATATCCTGTTTGCGGTAGGCAAAATAATGCCTCTCCCAAGATGTCCACATCCTCTGCCCCAGAACCTGTGACTATGTGATGGCATATGGCTAAGGAGAAGTAAGTAAGTTTGCAGAAGGAATTAAGTTTGCTAATCAGCCGCTTTGAGATGGGAAGATTATCCTGGATTAATAGGATGCGCCCAGTGTAATCTCGAGGATTCTTATAAGTGAGGGAGGAGGAGACTGAGAGTCAAGAGAGATTTGACGATGCTAGTTAGACTACTGGCTTTGAAGATGCGGGTCATGAGGCAAGGAATGAAAGTGACGTGACCTCCAGATGCTGGGAAAGACAGAGAAACAAATTATCCCCAAGAGCCTCCAGAAGGAATGCAGCCCTGGGGAAATCTTGATTTTCAGCCCAGTGGGACCATTTTGAATTTCTAACCTCCACAACTGTATGAGAATAAATTTGTGCTGTTTCAGCTCCTAAATTTATGCTAATTGGTTGCAACAGCAAAACGAAACTAATACAGTGTTGTAGAGTGCAGTAGTTATGAAAACAGAGTCTGAACCCAGACTACCAGGCTTGAATCCTGACCCTAACATGAGCTCTGTGTCCCTGGGCAAGTTTCGTGGAGTTTTCTACACGTTGGCTTTCTTCCCCTACTCATTGAAGCTTCAGTGATAGATAACTGCTTTCTCCAAAGAACATCTTGTGCTTTACTGTTACCATACTTTGCTAATGTTATGCCCATAATTCTTCTTGGAGAAAATGGACCTATCCTATTGAATCCTGCGCTAATGTTCTCTCCTCCCTGAAAATTTTCTGTGATCCCATCAGGGTAATTTATGTCTCTTTTTTTTCTTGGTGCAACTCTAGTGTTTTGCTTTTTATCAAGTTACAAGTTTTGCTGTAGTCAAGTGTTGTATTTACTTTATTATCACTATTAATATTAAAAATGCCTTAAAAATATGGGCAAGTTTTGTTCACATTTAAATCTCCCACCCATAAGGATCTAGAAAAGTACACTACTTATTAAATATGTCCCTAAATCTTTGTGGAATCAGTGAACTTAACTATTGACATAAGTCTTATAAAATTAAGGGTCCAATAAGATATTTTATGTTGGAGGCTATGTTACCCATTTTAATAACTAAATGAGATCATGTCCCCGTGACATCCTTTAAAATATTAAAGGATGAAATGGTTAAATAAGTTTCTTCAAGGACTTCCTGTGAAATGAGTTTTTAAGTTCACAACTGATAATTTTTAATACATTTTGTCGTAAAATTAGCACCCAAAGGTATCCTTTGCAGGGTTCAAATACTCATCATATTTTTAGCAGAGCCTAGAGTGAGGATAAAAATTGATAGAGATGTGTTCTCTTTCTTATTACCCCAGCCCTCTGCTGACGCCCGATCTCAAATTCTAATGAAGGGAAAATGGAGAAAATAAACAAGGGTCTTAACGCAAACAAGTAGAGAATGACATTGCAGAATGATTTTCTCTGTCTCAGGAGTAATAGAGAGAATGCATTGCCCTCAGTTAAGAATGGTTTTGATATTCTATTCTACTTCAAACACTGTGGCCAATGGTTCCTAGATCACTTCTCCATTTATGGTTTCTCTATAAATTATGCTTTGATAGTTTCAATGGAAAATTGTGGTTGGGATCAGAAAACTCTGTCATTGTGTGGTACTTCAATTAATTCTCTGAGTTCTGGAGGAAAAGAGAGCTTAATGTGGGTTCCAGCTTTGTCACTGGGGACTGTTGTGGCTTTGAGCCATGTTCCGCCTTCTTGTGTAAAGACTTCTCTTTTCTTGTGTAAAGCTGTTAATAATAAAAGAATCTGCTTTAAAAATGATACTTATTACTATTTCAGAAACTCTGCTTTGTATATCTTTTATATTTTTAAGGAATAAAGTGTTGTATTATTTAGTAAGCAAATTATAACACATACATTACATATTTACATTGTAAAGCTATTTAATGTACAGAATATATGCTCCTTTATTCATTCGCGAGGAGTCTGAATTTGTGCAGGAGCACTCTACATGTCAAAACACTAATTCTTTGCGTGTTTGAAGGCTAGTTGAAAATTTGACCTTTAATAGTTAAGTGGGAAGAAATTTTGATATGCAGAAATGAAAGAATTAACAGCTATTCTGACGTGATCATTTTTCCAGTGCTTGTCAGAGCACAGGTATCTGAATATCTTCTGGGAGTACATGAGGTTAGATGCAGCGAAAAACTAAAACAATTAATAGGAACAGTAGGGGGTAAATCAGAGATGCACCTTTAACCTCAGTTGAAATGTGGTGAATGAGATTGACATTTCAGAGTACTGTTAGGAGGCTAAAATAATAGGAGTGGTGCTCATATTAGGATGTAAAAAGAATATTCATTTCTCAATATGTACTGATTTTTGTGTGCCTAATAGAAAATTACAATTTAATTTGATAATGGAGACTTTTCTATCAGTGGGTCTACATACACGTTAGACTACTAAATAGAAACTTAATAATACATTTTACTTTCTACAGTTATATAACACTTGTTAAATGAAAGGGTAGTTAACATATGTATTTATGTATGTGTGTATATATATGTCCCGTTGGTCATAACCTAATAATATATATGTTTAAAACTGAGTCATAGAAGACATATTGATAATATTAACCATGTTCAATAGGCAGACCCATTATTATAGCCCAACTTTTGGGAACCAAATTGAGTTATTGAGGGAGAAACTCTCTTTAAGGTGGCATTTTCTCCCTCCCTTCATTACTTCTTTCCTTCCTTTCTATGAAATATTTGTTGAATGCCTCCTATATGTTAGGCAGTGGGGAAGAACAGTGATCAAAACAGGCAGGGCTCCCCTGGTGGCGCTGTGGTTGAGAGTCCGCCTTCCAATGCAGGGAACATGGTTTCGTGCCCCGGTCCGGGAAGATCCCACATGCCGCGGAGCGGCTGGGCGCGTGAGCCATGGCCGCTGAGCCTGCCGCAATGGGAGAGGCCACAACAGTGAGAGGGCCGCGTACCACAGAAAAAGAAAAAAAGAAAAAAAAAAAAAAACAGGCAAAAATTCTCACCCTCATTCAGTTTACCTTGTAAGATAATAAATTAGACGAATAAGAGACAGATAATAAACAAGACAAATAGTATGTCAGGGAGTGATATGTTGAGTTGGGGAACAAGTAAAGTAGGGGAGAGAAATTTGTACTCGGGGTAGAGGGTGGAAATTTTAGATAAAATGGCTAGGGAAAGTGACTTTTGAAGACCCGAGAAAAAAGCTCAGATGATGTGGGGAGGTTCATTCCAGAGAGGAAATGGCACATATAAAAGCTCCAGGGAGTGAAGTGGGCCCAGCCGGTTCAACGAACTCCAAGGAGCAAAAGCAAGAAGCCAGGAACCGTGGCTGGAGCAGGTGGATGAGGGAGACAGCAGCAGTGATAGTGATGCGGGGAGGCTGGCATCAGATCTCGCGGGGTCCCCAAGTAAGCGCTTTTATAGTGAGGCTTCTACTTGGTGAGCCTGGAGGCTTTGGAGGATTTTGAGCAGAGGAGTGACATAATGACCGTTTTATTTTTGTTTGTTTATTTGTTTCATAGATCCTTCTGGTGGTGTATTGAGAATAGATTAAGGAGAGGCAAAGTTTAAAACTGAGAGACCACTTGGGAGGCTTACTGCTATAGTTTCGAATTTAAGCTTAAAGATAAGAAAAAACGCTGAGTTGAACTGAAAAATGGTTAGACGGCAAAGGCCAGATTTCTAAAGCCTTTTGTCTGGATATTAGTAATATCTTGAACTTAATCTCTTATACTCAGAAAACTACAGTCCTGTGCCTCCCCATAAGCAACCTTGATCTGAACTTATGGAACTCATTTTTGTGTATTCGGTCTTCACCTATTCAGATACCCCAAAACTGGAAAATTGGGTGTAACACCATTCTGACATTTTCATTATGAATCTGGAAAACTGAATGGTGTCTCTCCTAAAGCTAATGAATAAATACTTTTGAAAATAATTGAAAACACCGCACAAACCTGAGACATAGTTGTCATGGCATGCTGACAGTAAAGTCTCTATTGGAACACCACACACCAGTGGTTTGTAAAAGATTTTACTATATCCACACTATAAAATGGTTGCTTCAGTACTGAATATATATGAGCGTGTACTGAATATATACTGAGTATGTGAACTTGAACCTTGGTTTGGTAGTTTTTAGCTAAACAGTCTTGACCTGCGTTGTAGACTAATTCATGTTCAGAGTCACCTGGATTCATTAAAAGCAAAACTCATAACTCTGTAACTAGTTCCTTTGAAAACTCCCTTTCAGAGCCAAGTATTAGTGCTCGGCTTATATTAAAAGCTCCATAAATACTTGTTGAGAGAATGATTCTTTAACAAGACTTTCAGTCTTTACAGCAAAATAAGAGTCTTTACCTGCGTATTTCTGCCCTTTTAAAATAAGCTCTCTCATGATTTCTCAGAAACGTAACACGACTTACAATGATAACTTCTTATGGATTTAAGATGTTCGTCTACTGAATTTGCTGATGCATGACACTTTACCCTGCAAACAAATGCTTCAGAGTTCACAATTTAGTATTTACTTAATATTTGTTTTCTGCAAATTTAGAAATTAATGAACTTGGCTGATTTTATTCTGTATGAGAGATGAGTGGTAATAATTTATGTTCCTTCTACTCTCCACTATCGTTAAACTGAAATTGAAAAGAAACAAAAACGAATTCTTACAGATTTATCCAATTCAGATAACTTTGGAGTCAGTACTGAATTTTACTTCCTTGGATTTTTTTCTCCATTAAAATACCCCAATGAAAGAGGAAATTGAATATAATTAAGGAAGTTGAGCTGACACACTTAAGAAATCTGAGTATAAGGTCTGACTAATAAGCTAGAGTTTTCTCTGAAGATTCATATCTTATTTTAAAATACATGTGATTTTTAATTCTAGTCAATAATGTGTTTTTTGATATTTGAAAAAATCATATTTCTTTTCTGTCCTTGACAAAAATCATACTCTAGATTGCTCTTATGACTTCGAGTAACCTCTTCCTCATAGTCACATTTCTGCCGGGCATTGTAGACTAGTTTGTTTGATATTCTCTTTAATATCAGATTCTGATTCAAATAGAAGAACTTCCAAGTTACAAATGGACATATCTGAAAACTTGAGTGTCCGGAAGGTCTCTCTTGGCCTGCATGGGTACTTAACAGCAGCTGTTGTTTGGACCCTAAAGTGAGTTATTTATTAAGTCAGCCTTTCCACCAGCTGACTGGCTGCTAATTTCTCAGGAAATAACACTGATTTTTTATGACCCTCACAGAAGTAATGATAGTCAACCACCTCAATTCATTCAACTTTTATTGAATACAGTGTGGGTTCTCCCACAGGCTCTCAAAACCAAACCAAAAGTTATTCAGCTAAAATTAAAGTCTTTGGCTGTATGAAACTAATAGGAGTTGAAATGCAGGACGTTCCCATTAGCAGTCAAGACCTACAGACAATTCCAGACTTAACCAGAGCATTGCCTCCATGTTTGGTTCAGAGAATACACAGGGAAATGTTGAATTTATGTCATTTTGTTACGGTTGTTTGAGTTGAAAGGACCTGCATGGGTGTGTACCTGTTAGAAAAGCATCAGTCTTGGAAACATATTGAGCTGTCAGTAAATTCTATAGAGAAATTGGCTAGTTGTCACTTTCTTCAAGTTTTCCAGAACAAGACTGAGACATAGGGACATATTTTAAACAGGTTAACTTGTTCTTGTCTGGCCTGATAGTAGTGGGCCAAAGGACATTTTGTTTGTTTGTTTTTAATCTTATCTATTTTTACTTGATTGTACATGTGTAACTCAGCATTCTGTAGTTTCTGTACATTTTTTAGAATCGAGAATTCCAGATGTTGTAGTCATCATTTTTAGACCTTATTTATACTACTAGTTAATTTTGCAGTGTGAATTTCCTATAGTATTTGGGAAAAGAGTAGGTGATTTTAATAGGAATTATGCAATTATAAGAAACTGATATGTCAAATGCAATATTTATGCATTATTCATTTAACTGATTCAACACATATTTATTGAGCATCTACTATATGTCAGGCACATAATACTAGGCATTTAATATCCAGCAGTGGAATAGACAGTCGAGGTTTCTGCTTTATTAGGCTTGTGTTCTAGTAGGAGATAGAGGTAAACAAGCAGAGAAGTAAACCAGATATTATCAAATAGTTAAAATTCTCTGAAGGAAATCGACAAGGGTTAAGTGTCAGAGCTGTCATTGGGGAGATTGCCTTTCAATATGGTGGTCTGGGGAGGTTCCTCTAGGGAAGAACAGTAGAGCCCAAACCTGACAATGTGAAAGATCCAGCTAGAGCTAGGAGAAGAGGATCCCAGACCAGAAGCAACTGCACAGACAGGTCTAAGGCAGGAAGAGGCTTCCGCACCCTGAACAGAAACATCACTGGAGCTTATAGAAGGAGGACGAGACTGGTCTTAGTTGATATCAGAGCCAGTGTTCAGCTTATTCAAGAGCTTGGAGGCCAATGGGAAGCCACTGAAAAATGTCAAGGAAATGAAATAATAACAGGATCAGATTTACAGTTTTGAATATTTAGACCGCTGTGTAGAAAGGGAATTTTAGGGAGATAGCAGTGAGAATAGAGTGATCATTGAGCTTGTTGTGGAAGCTCAGGCCCAGATGATGGTGATTTGGGCAAGGGCTGTGGAGTGGGGAGGGAGAAGAGTAGAGGCATTTGAGGTTCTGTCTGGGGGTAGAACCAATAGAACTTACTGAAACATTCAATGTGTGTGCTTGTGAGTGTGCCTGTGCATGTGTGAGTGTGAGAGTGCATGCACCCTGTATAGTGAAGGGTGAAGGGTGTGTAGAGAAATGCAGGATGAGGCAGCAGGAGAAATCAAGGGTCACTTCTATTTTTTGGTTTGAACAATAAAACAGAGGAATAGGTCTATCAAAAATACCAATCTTATTTACAATTTGGAAGAAAGTTCAAACTTAGAGCAGTTCTAAAAGGTGTTAGCATTAAAATGGATTCTTCTGGATTTGGTTTAAAATGGAAAGATTGGAAGGGGAAAGGTATTTCAGAGTTCAATTTCAGAGCCATCAATCTGTATCTTTCTTGAACACTAAAATTATTTTTCTTAAAGGGGTTTATAATCATCATGCTCTCAATGATCTCTGGGAATGATTTGAAAAATTTTATTATAAATCATCCTTGATATAGAATGAAAAGAAAGTGGCCTATTTCTTTTCTTTTAAATATGACAGTGAATATTTTGTCTCATTGATGAAATGATGTTCTTCCAAGCCTTGGTGATTGTCTTTGATTTCAAAGAGTCTTTGGGAAGCGTGAGAGGGGTGATGGAAGTGTGCATTTAAATCATGTTAAAAGCTTGACTGGAGTCGTTAGAAGTTTAGTAATTTATAGCAAGTGATATACATCCAGCTGAATCTGATGAAAAATAGACAGGCTAGGTAGGCATTGGAACAGGCAGAGATTATGAGAATAATGATGTAGAAAAAAAGCACAATTGACTTAGTTAAGCAAAATATATGGGCTTATCTTTTAAAGCAATTTCTTGGAAGTTAGTTATTAAAAAGTAGACCAAGCCTTGCATATTGACTGATATTCTCTATCAGCCCATTTCACACTATTTCCTGGGGTTAAAATTTGGTACACATTTATCCTATATTATATTCTTACTAACATTTTGAATGAAAATTTCCTCTAAGCCAATCTTTAGCAATAGGCAGCTAAAGTAATTGTACATGCCATGTGAAGGAAAAACCCAGGAGCGAGCATCTAGCATCCTATATCCATTCAGGTGTTTCACATGATTTGCATTTTGTAGAATGGAATAATTTATTATCCACAGCTGACATTTGATTTTTGCTGATCCATATGTATTCTCTTCGGTCTATGTAGGACTTCATTAGAGAGAACGAAAATATAGTATAAGCTTTCATTTCAATTTCCACAGTATAACTTCATTTACTTGAATTTATTTTATATTTAATTTAAATAAATGGATTTAGAATGACTAGAAAACTATTACCTGGGGATCCTCAAGTAATTTACTTATTGATTTCTCTAACTTATTATGCTATTTAATACAGATTGCTCTCATAGTGAACAAATAGACATAAAGTTGTAAACTGTTTATGTTGAAAAACAGATATAAGTTTGAAAAACATGTTTCTGTCATAACTTAAGCAGTCAGAAAATTCTCAGGATGCCTTTTGGTCTGCTTAAGGGCTAGGTCACTTCAGGGATACCTGCTCTCCATGCCTGTCCTGTACACTCCTTCAGGACGCTTCTCCTAAAGCAGATGTGGGTGTGCCTTGCCCCACATGCAGAAGGATGACTTTCTGACTATTCTTGATAGGACCCACTGATCCTATTTGCCTGTAAAATGGATTGATAGTTTGCTAAACTATGTTTTCAGGTGATTAAGTTAAATTAGCCAATCAGCAGTTCCTAGGTCCCTTCTCTCTTAAAGGACTTGATATATCTTCCATAAATTCTCAAAAATAAAACCAATCAAAACAAAAATGTATTCTGCATGGCTCCTGCTTGCCCTACTTTCTATGCCACTAAGCCTTCCTAGTGTGAATATATTCTTTAATTTTAAGTATCCTTCAGCAGTTTTCTTCTTGACTTTTCTGTCTTCTCTTATCAGTAATGAACTCTTTTCTGCTGTGGAAATGCCCCTCTCTAATAAGGCCGAGTCACATTGCTGTGAAAGGGTAAAAGATTACATTCTCCCTTCTCTCCATCACACTTGTTTGGAAGATAAATGGAGTATGTAAGTCTCTTGGGTTGTCTTTCAAACCCAGAATTTTATTCTGAGAATATTTTGATAACAGAGCTCAGAGTAAATACTAGGGGAAAGTGTACATTTGAAAATTACTCAAAATCCAGGGACTCTACAATCATGAATATGGTAAAAAAGAGTTATAATAGGATATTTAACGAAAGCACCTCCTCAAGTGCGTGCATGCCACAGGTGACGACACTTCAGGGTAACGGCAAGATTCTGTCTCCCGTAGCACATTTTGAGGATATCTAGAGTGACATATGATTTCATTAGAACTCATATTTTTGTTATAAGTTTACACAATTACCCCTATTTTATAGTGCAGATAGTGAAAACTTAAGAAATATTAGCAATTAAGAGGTGCTACTGGGAACCTCTCTTTAATTCGAGAGTAATTTTAGATACCTACTCTTTGGACACTTGGACAATTTGTTAAATGTCATCATAAATGTGTCTTGTTTCATTATAAGGAACTCAATTTATGAAAATGAACAATTTGGAAACTTTACAGATCGTGACAAAGATATATATGCTTATTTGAAAACGGGGGCTTAAGGAGTTTGCAAGCAAACTCATACCAATTTAGTTCTAATTCCAGTCTTCAAAGTAGGAGGGTGTGGAAATTAATTTTAGAGCAGATAGAGTATTCTACTGATGTATGTCACATTTTAAAAGGTATATTGATCTCTTTACAGTTTTTTGTTGACTATAGACATGGTAAAAGCTCATCGTAAGAACGTGAAATATAGAAAGTTTAACACATACAAATAAAAGGACTTGTGTATTTGATATGCAGAGGTAGCCACTTTTAATATTTTCATACACAAATTTCCAACAGCTTTTCATTCTTATATACATTTAGATTATATGTATATAATTTTACAAAAAAATGCATCAATTGCATAAGTTTTGATTCAATAATATGCTGGAAATATCTTCTTTCCATGTTAACACGGAATTATCACTTTTATGGCAGCATAGTGTTACATGAACTTATTGCATCATAATATATGTAACCAGACCCCTAATGATGGACATGTAGATTGTTTCCCAATTTTTGATTTAAATGACACTGAGATGAAGTTCCTTGTGCACTCATCTTTGTGCACTGATCTGATGGGCTCTTTAATAAAAATTCTACATATGACCTTGGTGGAACAAGGGTATACAGATATTAATATGTGTTGCCAAACTGTCTTCAAAAAAGTTGTACCAATTTATATTGTTTTCATATTCCCTAGCAATACAAATCTAATTTTTGCAATGGAAGTTATTGGGACAATGAGGTTTATTTTTTAGAGTTTGAGTTGTATGTAATATTGGTACCTATTTTGTATATTAGGTGATACTAAAAAGGCTAGCAGATATGCATACTCTTTGCTGATTGTGATTTCCTGGTGATCAAATACTTAGACTCTTCCATTGAGCTTTTCTGACTTAGATCTGCATATTCTTGTGAGCTCAGCTCTTCACTAGAGGCCTAACTTGTTTTACATTAGATCTAACATCTTCTTGGATTAACACATGTTCTTAAATGAAAATTATTGTTTCCGTGTACATTGCTGCTATTTCACATAGAGAAGACCAGTTGAAGTTAATCATCTGTTTATCATCTCAGAGTTTAATCAAGCTTGATTTTATAGCGATAAGGTTCCTGTTGTACAATTACTACCTAAGACAGACACAAATGACTAATTTCATGGCTTTGTTTATACTTATGCTGACGTGGAGAGTGAATGTTTGACCCCTCTCTGAACGAAGGTGAAGTTCTTGGTCACTCTCTTTGTGCTTGATTCAATAATTGATAAAACCTACAGACCTGATATAAATCATTATAACCTATTAACTATAGCGTCCTATGACATCTAAACACATACGCTAGAACTGAAAAACCAACATCTTTGGCTGTTCAGTAAAGTGTATGATAAAACCAAGTATCTCTGGAACCAGTTCTGTCTTTCTAAAATTAATTGGAATTGCCTATGAAATACAATTGGCCAGGGCATTTAGGATTTAGTACATCTTCTCCAAGGCTGTAGTGGAGCCCAATACTTGAAATCCATTCCACAGCCGCCTTTGTTGTTCTTGTTGTTCAGAATTAATTTGGAGAAAGGGAGGTGTTTGTGTGTTTGTTTCTTAATGAGGTACGAGGAGAGAATAGATCATCTCAAAAAATTGTGTTTAATTCTAGACTAGTTAAGCATCATGTAAGTTTTTTTTGTTATTGTTGTTTTTTTCAAATTAAGCTCCCAAACCGGCCTAGACCTTGTTCCCAGGGAAGTAAGTGGAGTAGTTTGCCAGATTGTCAAGGCATGTCATCTTGTGGTCAACAGAGGAAATTTTGAGTCCTGAGCAGCTGCTGTGCAGACCATTGAACCCATTTCTGTGGCCTGTTGTAGACAGGCTTCTGGATGAAGTGGAAATGGAAAGCAAAGTAGTTACTCTCCTTTTTGATGTCTGAAGAGAGGGAAGAAATGAACCTAAATTTGGACCTTTGCTGTCGTCCCGTTGAATGCTTATTTTACAAGTGAAGAAATTAGTCCTAAGATGTCACGCAATTTAAGGATTACCATCTCTTCCATAAAAGCCATTCAACTCTCCATCCAATGAACCCTTTTTATCTTACAAAATGATTGAATGGTTTTTAAAAACGGGGTAATAAGGAGACGTGGAATGATAATCTTCGTGTTGCTGAGAAACACATTTCTAATAGAAAAAAGGAAAATGAAATCAAAGATTTCATTACTAGAAATAACTGAATGGAAGTCTTATTCAAATTTACCTTTTGATAGTAAGCTACTAAAGAACAATTCACCACTGAGAGAAAAGCAACTGGCATTAGAGGGATATCTTTATAGTCATGAGTTTATATGTTTCCTTTCTTAGCAAGGACCTTGTCCAGGTTTTCATTAAATATTGAAATTGAGAATTCGTGTCTTAATTTACAAAACTTGAAGAAGTTTGTACCCTTGGTACTTAAATTACATTTAGAAATATTCATATCTGAATATACTACACTGTAGAGTGAATCACAAAGGTCTTTACTTAAATCATTCATTCGAAACCTGGGATCTATGTATCTCTTTTAACATCCTCTCCTTAGGGATGCCGGATTTCTTTAGAATGTAAGATATCCAGTAAATCAAATAGAACCTTAGGGACCTGCATGTCTTGAAGATCTAGGAATATAGCTATTGCCAGGATTTCTGAAAATTTCTAGGACATTTTCTGTGTCTCTAGCTTTTAGACTTCTACTTCTTGCATATTTTCTCTGTACTGTGCTGTGTGGCATAGATGTGAAAATCAGCACCATCTTTGAGTCCCCACAAAGACCACTTACACAAAACAGAATGATTTTCCTACTATTTGTTATGGAAGGGGAATTTGGAGGAGGGATTTATACAGTAGCAACAAAAGCTGGCAAAATGGAACAGAGTTTATCTCTGTTTTTACAGTGTCTTTTGGGCACTCCAACTTCATAGTATTTGTGAGGGTGGAGCCTCATGTCCTTGCTAGCTCCTCTTTCCTTTCCTCCCTATTCTCTCCTCTGGTCTTTTCTATTCTTCTCTTCTCCATGAAGGTAGAACACTCCTCTGCTGATACTCTGAAATTGAATGGTATCCAATTCCTATGAACTTGCACTCATACCGTCAAAATCTTGTTGAGAAATTTTTCCAAGCAAAGACAGTTCCCTTCCGCCCTTCAACCAAGGAATTACGGTGCCAGACTACACATTTCCCCCCCAACACGTTACAGTAAAAAGTTTATAATGAACTATGACAGCCCCACAAGGTCTGTTTGCAGAGGCCACGAACAACTTATTACACCTCAACTGCCATTATGCGTAGTCAGTTGGAGTACAGATCATCAATGCACATAGCTCACTGACCCTGGAGACTAAAGAATATCAAATCTATGAAGGTTTAAGTGTACCAGTTATTTCAGTGCCTTAGAAAGCAGAGCAGCAGTGAGTTACTTGCCTTGAGCTGTGATATCTCATCTTAAATTGTACGTCTGTATTACCAGGCAGCTCTGGAAGCTGCTGATTATGACTGTACAGCATGGCATTGTGTTTGAATTCACTTCGCTGTAGTTAGCAATGGACGTTATTGGGACGATGACAATATTTGTTTTTTCGACAATATTCTGCGGGGTTTATGGATAGTACCTCTACACTTGCTTGCACACTGATGAAGAACCTCAAGTAGAATGATTACTTTGTTGGAGTCATGGATGTGGATATAACTCAATAGCAGCAATGTATATGTGCAGACTCATTATTTTCAAGATCTGAATACAAGCCATTGATTTTCACTGAATGCATCAACAGAGATCATAGAAATCTAACCAAATAGGATAGTGATGCGTTGATGTTCAATGTTAGGTCACAAATGGACTGGAATGGAGCTCTAAGCACATTTAAATATGTGTAACTTGAAAACCCCTTGTTCTTAGCTTCCATTAAGTTTCTGATGCACGTGCAACATTAAAGAAACCTTGTGAGAGAAGAAATATTAGCAAAATCTCATATACTAGAAGTGACAAAAATTGCACTAAGACAAGAAGCACAAAAGAAAGTTCAGCAGGGATTCTTGTCTTATGATATGATCAGCAGTCGTGTCATGGGATGAGCCAGGTTAACTTCCATCAAGTTACGGAGGGTATCAAAGCCAACTCTGCTAATGCGGGTATCATCTAAATGAGTCAAATGGCATTGATGTGTCGAGATGTTTGGGTGGCACATTAAACAGAAAGAGGTCGTGGAGGAATGTTAGCTCAGGGAAGCATTTCAGTGACCTGTAAAAGGAGTCAATTTGGTTGGCCTCATCAGAATCTGCCTTGATTTCTGAACTGAAGCTGGATTGCTTTGCAGCGATGCCTTTACCATGCTAGAAAGCCCCTCAGAATGATGATACTTTGTCTTTTGTATCATGCCCTTGCTGAGAAGCAATTTCCTACAACCTTAAAAGATCCATTTTCTACTGTGGCGATTGCTGTGTATACCTGAACAGAGAACTTGCTCTAATTGTAACCTCTCCTGTACCTTTCTCCAAAGCAATTGATACTGAACACATTTTTTTAAGAGTGGAAATGAGGTGACTTTTGTTGACTAGATACTTATTTGTATGTTTAAATATGGAAAGAAATAAAATCAGGGTTTTTTTCCCTGCCATAACACTGAAATTTAGTAAACATTTTTGTATTGGAAAGACTTATTTCAAGAAATAAAAGAACGAGCACTGCAAGTCAAATTGTATTGGATTTAGAGCACTTGGGTGTTTTCATGCCTGACCGTTTTTCCCTGGAGAGCCGACAGTGAAGAGGAATAGATTCTGGATCATTTGTTTGAAACAGGAGTCTATCTACAATAGTAATATGATAAAATGTGATCAAAATGAATTTTGAGGTAGGAACCCAAACTGAATTTCACTAAAGGCAACGAAGCTTGAGGACTTCTGACGTATTCAGTTAGCGTCGTTTCTTTAACTGATAAAGAGAAAAGGAAGGCTGTTCTTTCAGGAAGTATTTACTGACCCTGACCACGGGCAGACACTGTGGAAGATAATAATGATACAGGAGTAACCAGGGTACAGGTAATCTGTGCCCTCACATGTGCTGCCTGTCAGTCCATTTTAGTGTGAATTAGAATTTACCCTGGTTTATCTTTTACATCTAAACCAGTGGCTCTCAAATTTTATTGAGATCAGAATCATCTGCGGGCTTTTCAAACCACAGATCACTGGACTCCACCCTATTTCCTTTTCTTTTTAAAAAAATAATTTATTTATTTTTCCAGCTTTACTGAGGTATAATTGACGAATAGAATAAGGTATTTAAAGTTTACGTCGTGGTACTTGATATACATGTACTTTGTGAAAGGATTCCCTCTATCAAGTTAATTAACACATCCATCACCTCTCATGTTTACCTGTTTTTTCTTTTTTTTGGTAATAACATGTAAATTCTACTCTCTTAGCAAATTTCAATTATACAGTACAGTGTTGTCAGTTATAGTTTGATTCAGTAGGTCTAGGCTGAGGCCCAAAATTTGCATATCTAACTGGGTCCAGGTGACGCTGCTCATCTGGGATCACACTGCAAGACCCGCTGCTCTAAATAAAGGTCAGACACTGCTTAAATGTGAGTGATGACAGGTGTGACTATTCATCAAGCGTTCCTGTACCTCAGTGAATAATGCTATAGCAGAAGAGTCACAGTTCCAGTCAACTTGGAAAAGCGTGTTATGCTTTTGTGCGCCCAATGTCACTGTGAAATGAAAATAAAACACCTTTAAATTTTAAAGTATGTTTTTTATAGTATATCTTCCTTTTAAAGAGCTCACCAAATTCGGCAGTTTTTGATAACATCCAAAAATACTTTTTGGTGAACAAAAGGCGCACATGCTATAGATTAAGAACCACAGATTTAAATATTTAAGAGCTATATAGCATCTAATTTATCTGATTGATGCTGATGAACTGTTAGTAAGCATTTGATTCTATGAAATTCATATTTTAGGGGATCCATGTTGTCTGTGTCGTTTGCACTGAAGCGTCTGCAGCCATCTTTACCTATGGATTGCTTTCAATTTCTCTCTCCTGATTGTTTAATGGATTATGGCTCAGAGCCCTCCCCTCACTTCCTCTGGGAGACTCCTTTGTTCTGGTTCTTCTGTACTCTGTCTTAGGAACTCACTTTATACAGCAGGCTTGCAGTATTTCAGAAATAAACTCTAGAGGGCAGATATTCCAAAGCATACTCTTTTCACCTGAAATCAGAAGTGACACACCCCGTTGCATCCTGCAAGGGTATGATCACTTTTCATTACTGTTATTTTCATCTGACATTTGATGTACTCAAGGATACAGATTTCAGGGGACATGATGGGAAATATCTGAAGAGCCCTTTTGATTATCACTGATTAGAGCCAACCTTCTTTAGGTTTTAGGTCATGTCTGTAGTCAGAAAATGAGTTTGATCTCTGGTTCTTTGGGAAGAAAGCAGTAATTTTTCACCTTCTGCAAACATCTATAAATAGATGCCTGTAAATGCAAAAATTGTTAATTCCTTATTGGGAATATGGCAACTAGGAAAACTTCATTGCCAGAATAATATCATTAGTTATAAGCAGCGGTGTGCCAGTGAATGTTTAACAACCGGCTCTTTGAGGACAGAAAATAGGCCTGATTTGCCAATTGCATTGGTATAGATACACCCACCATGACCAATTTTAAGCTACCAACCAGACATCACTGAAAATGGAGTTGGCAAGAGATGTGCACCGTTGACTCCTGGAAGCTGGCTTCACACCATGAGAAGCTTTACAGCTTTATTGTTTGTTTGTTTGTTTGTGTTCAGGTGAGTGAGCATAGCAATAGGAAGGAAGAGGACCCTCAGGTTTTCAATATCAGTCCTTTATGTGAGCAAAAAGAAGATTCAGGGTGGACTTTTTCCAACCTACTAGCTTCCTACTTCAACGTAATGTATTAGAAGGCGTTCCGTCTTTCATCCCTGTAGAAATAACTCAGAAACTCAAAAGGAGCAATACAGTAAAAGCAGTTGAAACATCACTGAAGGGAAAAGAAATAAACATGCAGCCTCCTAGCAATATCTTTGTAGTAATGCCTCTGAGCTGTGGGTTGTGTGCTAGCCACTTCCCCGGCACAGTAACTTACACCATTATTTACCTGCTTGTCTCTCTGTCCCACTAGACCCTGAGATCCTTGAGGGCAGGCACCATTTTTTTTTCATTATCGCCAAACCTTAACAAAGTGCTTGGTTAACAGTGGGTGCTTGTATGGGTTCTGTGCCTCCATAGAGGGCAACTCTGAAGGGCCGTTTTAGTCCAGAGCTCCTCCTGGGGTCAGCCCAGGCCTCTGTTGTAACTGCATTACAATTGAATTTTTCCCTCTGCTTAATCCTACTTCCCTTAACAAGCTGATAGCATGCTACAACAGACCTCTTGCATGCAAATCTCCAGTTCAAAGACAATCTTTAATATATGGGATTTTGAATATTGTATAATGAAATATTTGGAAATTTGGCCAATTTCTACAGCAGCGCAGTTCAGAGCAACATTAAATAATTTGCATTTATTCAAAAACAATGAGCATTAAACTAGATGATCCATTAGCTTCTTTAACTTCTTAAAAATTTCCCTGCTATTAAACTAGATGATCCATTAGCTTCTTTAACTTCTTAAAAATTTCCCTGCCACTGTACATTAAAATGACCTGACTTAGCTGTGATTAATGCGGCAGAGTTTCGAGACAGACTGTAAGCTCTTTTGAGAAGGCGTTCTACCGCAATCAGAAAGTCTCTCAGATAGTTCTGTGAAATTGGCATGGACTATTGGCCCACTTTGTTTTGATACTTTCATTGAAAATGGAAATATGTGCCTTTGGTCTCATGTAGTCAGGCATATTGAAATGACCTTTCTATCACCTTAATTCCTTAGAAGCACCTGGGATTCCTTAGGACAATCAATTCCCACAAGTCCTGTGTATCACATGGCTAAGGGAACATGACATCTGTGTCTGGAATAATAAAGCTATATCTATGCACCAGTAAATCCCCTGGCTTAGGTGAAGCAGAGACAGTGAGGAAGCCTATGACAGTGTGCTTGGACTCCACAGATCCTCAAGAGTACAGTAGATTTCTCTGCAAAACATCTTTTTTCCCCCCTCTTTTTTGTTACACGATTAAATAACAGTGTCTAAATGTATGAGGATGATTAACTTCAAATTCTTCAGCATGCCCCAGAATGGCTATTATTAACCCTAGGCTTGCGTGTCCTAGTTTTAGAATGAAGTTCCTACTTAATTATATCCCAAGTAATCCTCAAATGGATTTACAATGTCCTTCTTACTAAAAGGATCCCATTCTCAATTCTAGAAAATGCTTCTTTTAGCTATCAGTTAAATGGGACAAGTAAACCTTCAACAACTCTCCTGAATTAGGGAAAAGTGGGATGGGCTATTATAATCACATTTGTGATTACACATGTGATGACATGATTACAAATCAGAGAAATATATAATTGTAGAACTGCAGGTACTAAAAAACACCACAAACACTGAACCAGAGCTATATGACTATCTCTCTCTCTGTATGTATACTGATAGATAGGTCTGTATAGCTGTATGATATTGATATTGAAATAGATAATATTATAATTCGGGTTACCTTTTTAAATGGTGCCACTGTAAATCTAGAAGTGAAATGTCAGTAATTATTTAGCATATACATTTTTATCTTTTTGGGTAGACAAACAGAAGAAAATATCAGCCTTATTCTGTTTGATGTGTATGTGTTACATTTACACTCAAATAGGAGAAATATGAACTTATTTTATTACATTCTCTTGTCTCATGAACATAGCATACAGTTTTGCGTTCTATTACCAGTCAACTGTCCTTTCCCTCCCCTTCCCTTCCCTTTGTCTTTTTTAATATGACTGAACAAGAGCAAAACTTCAGCACTCAAGTCCAGCCACTGAGACTTTCCCAACTGTGCTGAAGCCCATAATTAGTGAGGCCTCCTTGAGAAGAGAACAATCACTATGGACATTTTTTCCAATGTAGGCCGGCCTGGAATGTGGAGGCAGGATAAATACTGGGGGGAAATGGCTCTGAGGGCCTAGCAATGCAACTGTGGCAGCTGATGCTGGGGTCGCTGTACCCACAGCCACATTTTGGAGCTCTGAATGGCCCATCCAGACATAAATCCAGCCTGTCTTCATCAGTGCTAACAGATGGCAACCTCATGGCAAGACTTGTTTTATGGTGCAAATTTTATATGCACTTGGAACACCCAACCTTGTGTAAAATGTGACCATCATGACACCGTCATATTCCTTACCTCTAAAAAGCAAAAACTTTTTTAGTACAATGTTTAGAGCATGACGTTTTCCTCTTAATTGCTTATTCTTAAGTTTTGTTGATGTAACAAAATCATAAATGAGCTTGTCAAGCAAAAACTAGTCAGCAACATAGGGAACCTATATGATGAGTTGATGAAGAAGCCCATATTGGGCTAGATTTTCAAAAGATATGTACCAGAAGATATCAAAGACAAGTGAAAAGAAAGGATTTTAACTGAATTATGTGTGGATGAACTCAGAAAAATATGGGAGTGTGAAAAGACAAAGAAGTAAATGAACAAAACAGGCTCAAAACACTGTATTATTTCATTATTTGGGCTTAGACCTAGGAAAACCACTTAATTTATCTCCTGCTTCATTCCTTACTGTTAAGAAATACTATATTTAAACTAGAAAAGGTAGAATAAGATAAAACATCTATAACAAAAATAATAATTTAAAAAAACATGTTAAGAAGGAATAAAATATGTTAAAATCAAATACATCTGTACTTGTATACTTAACTGCTTACAATTAGTTCAAGATTCCAGATACAAATGAGTGACATTTCAGTGCACTGAAAATCATTGCAGATAACACCTTATTCATTTGTGCCTGGAATCTTGAACTAATTTTGAGTGGTTAGGTGGTACATTTTTGATGCTACAGCTCAAAGAAAAGGAAGACCTTGCTTGCTTTGTTTTTTTTTTTTTTTTTTTGCGGTACGCGGGTTTCTCACTGTTGTGGCCTCTCCCGTTGCGGAGCACAGGCTCCGGACGCGCAGGCTCAGCGGCCATGGCTCACGGGCCCAGCCGCTCCGCGGCATGTGGGATCTTCCCGGACGGGGGCACGAACCCGCGTCCCCCTCATCGGCAGGTGGACTCTCAACCACTGCACCACCAGGGAAGCCCTGCTTTCTGGTTTTAAAGTGGAAAAAACCCCAAACAATGGTAAAAAACATGGAGCCTGATGCATCAAAAGTGAATGTACTAGTGGGCTATATTGACAGGTTCGTTTCCAGAAAAATCAGACTGTATCCCAGTTAAGATTGTTATTTAGTATTGTGTGCATTTTTAGAGAAAGGTTTTACACTGGCATTGATGGAATGGGTTTGATTTATAACAATAACATTATGAAGAAAAAGGCACAAGTATTATGTGAATTCGCTGAAAGAACTTGGAATATTTAGCCTAGAAAAGACTTGAGGAGAAAGATAGCAATTTCACATATTTGAAAGGCTGTCACATAGATAGCGGTTGAGGCTTCAGTTACATCATTCCAGTGGGCAGAAGAACAATCAGCAAGTTGCAGTTATAAGTAAACAGGTCTCCACTCAATGTAAGGAAGGGTCTTGTAAGATCGCCAGCTCTTCAAAGTAGAAATGGACTGCTTTGGGAGATAGTAAGCATGTTCAAAGGGAAGGTGAAATCAATCTTTCAGGTTTACGGTGGAAGGAATTTCCTGCGTTACATGAGAGATTAAGTACAATGACCTCATATCTCCTTTGCTTCTAAAATTCTATATTTGGTTTGGGTAAAAATGTCACTCAGAAGTTATTCAACAACTATGTTAGGTTGTAACATTTCAATAATGCAGTTCATTTCGGGCATTTTATTTTCAGATATTATCAATAGTGGCAGAATATAGGGGGAAAGCTAAAATAAAACGTCCTTCAGTAATGTAGATGGGATCCTGTAAAAACTATTGATTAAGCATCACTATCATTGCAACAGATGGCACGACCCACTGTTAGACCAGTAAGTTTTGTCAGGGCGATGCTGCCAATCCAAAAATTGAAAACAGGTGGCAAAAGTTCCCTGGGGCACTTGGCATCTGTAAGTAATCAGTTACTGTAAAAGCCCTGGTCAGACACAAATTAGCTTAATTGCTGATGACATTTTTAATAGCTTAAGGACCTCACAGCTTTATTTAATTAGAATTGTGATGTACCATATATATATATAGCTGATCACCGTTGACAAGTGTTTGGTTCTCTTCTACTTTGTTAGCCTAAGTTACAATATCCCAGACATTTTATTTCTGTAACGCAAGAGGATCCTAAACACACAATGGAAGGCAAGATGCACTTATCTGTCTACTCTGCTCCAGTGTTTCTCTGTTGCATTTTCTCTGGTTCTTCCATTCATCCATAACCAACCCTTAAGGAGAAATCAAATACATCTGTACTTGGTTTCTGTTCAGTGGAAATTAAATCCCACAAAAACCAAACTGAGGTTTGAACTGAATATGCTCATTTTAAAAGTATGTTACTAGCCTTTCTGATGTTATATTCCACCGCCCTCTTGCCCTTGCCCAATGGATATGGAAGTGAATTAAAGTTTATTCATAGGGGAATTGATAGATAAGGGACAGATGAAGAATTAAACTGCTAACATTGTCCAAAATCGGTACTTTCCAAGTTTTGGGTCTTGTACTTCAAAGCTTCTTTGGAAAATGTGGTGGAGAGTGAGAATTTAGTGGAAAGTCCAGGCTATTCAGTTTGGAGAAAAATGAGTAGCTTGGAGTCCTTTAAGCATGTCATGGGAACATTTCTGTAGATTCTTTTATGCCATTTGCCAGTATTTCCGTTAATATGGTAAGATAATTTTTCTTCTCATCATACTCTGGGTAACTCATCAGAAAAGCATTTGCTTTGTTGAAGCAGTAAGGTACTGTACTTATAACAATTGAGACTGGCTATAAAATAGGATACAAATATATATAAGGGAAAACAACGTAATGATTTAAAATACTCTTCTTTTGAAAAAATAAATACCATTTGAAGTCAAAGGACAATATACTGCACATGATTCAGACAGAAGTCTATTTCCCTGTACATTTTCTCTTTTCTCCATAGTATATGGAGAACTATAAGGCAGAAGTCTCCTTCACAAAGTGGCTAAATTTGTAGTCTAAGTGAAGAAGTAGTCAATCGACTTGGTGAAGTTTAAATCTTATTCCTACAGTTGTGCATTAGCCTGTGTCCCCCAGCATCTCCTCCACCATAGGAGAAATTTTATTTTCACAGGTTGCATTGTTTCTTAGTAGGCCTTGATTTATCATCTAAAATGAAGAAAGCATTTTGCATTATTGGCTTTCATCAAGCCCTTGCCTTGTATTTTATCGGTTTATTCAGGTAATGAACGGTTGACTTATTCCTTGGGAACAACTTTTTGCCGATGACAATCCTCATACCTTTTATGCATCAACTATGTAACTAATCAGAGGCCTGGTTCCTGTTAAAATTTAGGAATGATAAGCTGCTTGGCAGACTACAGGGACATTTTCAAGACTGTTCATATGAGAGAGATAGAATCAAGCCATAGACAGTGAACGCCTTTGTGTTGTGTATAACTGTAATGTGAACTTAAGCCTTCTGTTTACAATGAAAGCTCTGTTGGATTGCCTCACATAATCCCTCAGATTTCATAGCAGTTGCTGACTGTGAAGCACATGTAGTAACCTCCTCTACATCCTATGAAGACATTACCTTGGCTTATTCTTTTTATATAGAGGACAGTTATTGCATTTTTCAAATGGTTACATTGTGCAAACATAAGACATATTTTAGATTCTGTTGTCTGTGAGATACTCAAATCCTCTGGTATGGCTTTGTAGCCCCCAGGAATACCACCGTGATTTAGGAAGGGATTTTTGGGGAATAAGATGCAACATGCAGGCACCTCCAAAAACTAGGGTGGTGAAAAAGTGACAGAGGACAAGCCTGGTATGTCCCTGAGTAGTCCTGAAAAAGTCCCAAGGAATCTAGACTAAACATGTTCTACCATGGGAGGCTGTCCCTGAGCTTCATTCCAACGCCACAGAAGAATTTGTCAGAAGTTGGCTTGGACCTAAAAAGTGTAAAATCCCTTGGATGTGTTGGGATTAAATTATGCAGCTGTTACCAGTGTCTTCAAGTTCTGCACTGCTCCTTTCTCTCTGCCTTGGTAAGATTTTTGAGTTTACATATGATTTTAAAATATATATGGTTAACTCAAAAGGACACATGCACCCCAGTGTTCATTGCAGCACTATTTACAATAGCCAGGTCATGGAAGCAACCTAAATGCCCATCGACAGACGAATGGATAAAGAAGATGTGGTACATATATACAATGGAATATTACTCAGCCATAAAAAGGAACACAATTGGGTCATTTGTAGAGATGTGGATGGACCTAGAGTCTGTCATACAGAGTGAAGTAAGTCAGAAAGAGAAAAACAAATATTGTATATTAACACGTATATGTGGAATCTAGAATAATGGTATAGATGAACCTGTTTGCAAGGCAGAAATAGAGACACAGATGTAGAGAACAAACGTATGGACACCAAGGGGGGAAAGCGGGGGTGGGGGGTGGTGGTGGTGGTGGGATGAATTGGGAGATTGGGATTGACATGTCTACACTAATATGCATAAAGTAGATAATAAGAACCTGCTGTATAAAAAAAGTAAAATAAAATAAAATTCAAAAAATATATATATATGGTTAATTTATAGCATAGCCAATTTGTGATTATTTTGTAGATTTTGAGGTTGCTAAATTATGCCGATTTATTGTTTCTTTTTGCATCCTGCTGTTTACCTTTTAATTATTTCTGTTTTTCAAGAAGCTGTTAGAGAGTGAAAGAAGTGAATAAACCAATATTTTAATATGCTAATCATTACATGATCAATGAATTATTTTAAGAGGTGAAAATCGGGCTTCCCTGGTGGCGCAGTGGTTGAGAGTCCGCCTGCCGATGCAGGGGACACGGGTTCGAGCCCTGGTCCAGGAGGATCCCACGTGCCGCGGAGCGGCTGGGCCCGTGAGCCATGGCCACTGAGCCTGCGCGTCCGGAGCCTGTGCTCCGCAACGGGAGAGGCCACAACAGTGAGAGGCCCGCGTACCGCAAAAAAAAAAAAAAAAAAAAGTGAAAATCATTGGCTAAAACAAAACGAAAACCCTGTATATTTGGGTCCATCACACAATCTCAGTTCCCTGTTATCATAAATACGTGGAAAAGTACTATAGGCTAGTTAATGTTTCATCTTTGACAGTCAAGGTTGCTATGCCCTAAATCAGAGCTAAGGAGTAAATAAAACGCCTGAGAAGAGGGGGCTGTATTCTGAGGTAAGAGAGGCAAGTTGCATAGCCTAGTGAGTTGGCAGCCTGCAAAGCGGTTGTGCACAAGGGTAAAGATTGCTGTGCTCAAAATTCTAGGATTAAGGAAAATGAACAGTGCCTGGGCAGAAGAACGCATTTGGGCTTTTCTACATTTAATGGTTTATTAGGTAACTGTGTGTTGTCCTAGACTTTGCTTGGCATGTGTTTTTCTCATTTATTCATCTCTCAGCAAACATTTATTAAACCCTTTTAATGCATCACTGCCGGATACTAGGATCATAGAGAGAAAAGATGGGATTACCTGTGATATGTCAGCATATGTTAATTGCCATGACAAGGTGGAGAAAGGTCTTGTGCATGTGAACTCAAGCAGGGCACCATGATCTGTGGCTTAACAGTGCGGATGGGGGGAGGCATTCTAAGAACAGGACATGGCACAAGCTAGGCATAGAGGTAGGAGTGTCTAAGGATTATTTGGCAGTGGAGGAGCAGTTTGTTTTAGCCAGAAGGTTTGTAGAGTGGGGTGGGACATCATTTGGAATGGGCATTTTTTTTTTTAATCAGATTAATAGGTCCAGCCTTTATCCTGTGGACAAGTAAGAGCCAGTAGAAGTTTTTGAACTGGTCGTCTGAGCCTATCTAGATGTATCTAGCAACAGTGAGCAAGGGAGACTGGAATGAGGAGAGAATGGATACAGGGGCACGGTTAAGCTATTAGGATACAGAAGAAATATAACAAGCCTGAGCTATGGCATTGAAGTTGAAATTAAAAGGAAGTGGCATTTAATTGATCAGTTGGAGGATTTTGAGCTAATTAATGTCCTCTAGGTACATTTTTTGCACCGGTGAGAAAAATACATTTAAAATATCCTACTCCCTATCTACCTGGAATGGATAGTCAGAATTAAGAAAAATACTGCAAATGTTAGAGAAATTTGTATTTTTGCTAAAGGAGAAACCATAAGATTTCATTAACTCTCCTATGATGGGGGCACCTCTATCAATTCATGGGTAAAAATTTAAATCAAAGTCCTTAATTTTGAATTTTCGCTATATAATTCTTAATAAGCTGTAACCAGTCAATTTCTACATTTTTTGTGAAAGTTTTGTCATTTGCAATTGTTGCAGATATTTCAGTTGTCTAACATCCTCTAGGATTTGAGAATAGGTATGACCCTTTCTAGTGGGAATTCGGGCCATTATTACCGTACTGCCAATGCAAACTTAATGTTCTCATTATCGGAAAGGGATTCAGTAGGCAAAAAAAAATATTGCTTCAGGATATTTTGGCCTCTCAATTTTTAATTAGAAATTTCTGATTTCTACTTAGAGCCTAAAATTAGCAAGTAGAAATATATGACAGAGTTGCTTTTGTGGAGCCTATGGAGTCAAAAGCATAGGATTCAGGTTTACCTTTAGAGAAACACCGGTTTTGCTGGTACAGTATAAAGTTATAATAATGGAGTTTTCCCTCTGATGATAAATTACCAGTCTGAGAGGAAGTGGGTCGGAAATGCTGGCCCATCAGCCAGAAAGTCCCAAGAACAGCCATTAATAAGCACTCTTTGGTTGAATACCCATCATTATGGGGACTGGGCTCCCTGGGAGAGCACCGCCTGCCTCCATCTGACATGCGGAATAGTAAGTAAGAATGAATGAAGGGGTGTGAGAAACTTCCAAAAACAGACCGAAGAAGTCTTCAGTTTGGATAAAGAATAAATAACTGGAATTAGAACATTTCATGTTTTCAAGGGAGTTTTACAAGTGAAACTAAAGAATCATCATAGTTACTGTGATTAACTTGTAAAAAGTAAGATGCACAACTTTTATGTATAATATTTTAAACATTAGAATAGTTAATATTTTTAAAATATGTTAATTTTTGAGAGCCTAACTAGGAGGAAAGCAAGATTGATAGAGTACATCAACGGTGTGCCTTTTGAAGTTATTTTTGAAGTTGGAGAATGGTTCAAATGTCTGTCTAGATGATGATACTGTTCCTGTAAGAGAATTTCTTATGTCACATTTCCATCAGGAAGTAGGTAAGTGGCCAATTTCTCATGTAGTTCCACAATCCTCAACAAAATCTACTTATTACTGAATCTTCATTGTACCACGAGATGTAAATTGTTAGTTCCCCACCAGTTCCCCACCAGCTGGTGGCTTTTGTGGCTCTGGTAGGGCTGTCAGCCAGTCTGTGGGCTGAAATGTTGGTGATGAAGCAACATTAACATGGAAACATGAAGTCGTTTAAAGGCCATACTTCAAATGCTGATGGTGGCTGGACCCTTCTTGGCACTGAGAAAGAAAGGAAAAATAAATTTCTTAGTGCTTACTGTGTCAGTAAATGAAGTCAAGAGTTAGACTGGATGTGGGCAGAAAAACTTTCACAAAGAATGTAGGAAAGAAACAGATGAGTACACGATTAGGAGACTTAATTTCCAAATCTTATGGTCTTCTAGTTAGCAGTAAATGTCATATAAATGTCTGTTAGCAACTTGTAAACTCCATGGGGACAGAGACTGGGTCTAGTTTTGCTCCCTGTTTTACCCCAGAGAACTAGTTAGCACTCAATAGATTTTTGTGAAATGAATGAGTGAACAATTACTAAACTTTTATGACTGTGATTATGTTTAATAACATAGTTATGCCAGTTTAAATAATAAAACAATGAAATGCTCTGGTCTGAAAGGCAACTTATTAAGGGACCAGGAAAAAGGTCATAATTCTGAGTCTCTCAGGTTCTTCATGATTAAAATGAGTGTGTTAGATTAATTCATTGTTATTCTTTCCATTTGCATAGAAAGTCGTGTGGACACAGAGTTTAAAGAGTTGAATAACCATCATCAGCCACACACACAGCTCTGTCATTTCCCACTTTACAGAGGCAGCTGTTTTCACTTCTTTTTAACTGTTCCTCTTGATATTTATTGACACATATCTAAATAATATACTTATAGTGCTAGCTTTGGTATTCCAATTTTACTATCTCATAAGACACTATGCAAGATGAGATTTTAGCTCTTTCTATTAACCCCAGTCCCCTATCGCACACCATCCTTCCAACTTCTCAATATTAACATTACTAGGACTGTGAAAGCACTTTTTGGAGCTGAGATAGGTCATGTATTAGGAGTCCCTTCATCTCTCTTTTGAGTTGGAGCTCTAGTTTCATAAGGTCTTTGTCTTATTTTTCTTTGATTTAATGTCTGATTTTAGTACAGGATACCTCCCAGTAGTTTCCTGAAAAAGAATGCTTGAGAGAGAGATTTTTGAGACATTGCCTATCTTAAATGTTCTACTTTCATGCAAAATTGACTGCATATAGAATTTTTAAGTTGGAATTCATTTTCCTTCACAATTTCAAAGGTTTTGTTTGTTTGTCTGTTTTGTTTTGTTTTGTCTTCTAGTTTCCTGTGATACTGTTGAGAAGTCTTAAGTCATTTTCACCTTTTGGTCTGTGATCTGTTTTCTCTCTCTCTCTCAGCATATTTTGGTTCTCATATCCACAGTGTTCAGAAATTTCATGATGATGTGCCAGGTGTGTGTATATTCACTTCCATTGCAGGAAACCTAGTGGTTTCTATCAGTCTGGAAACTCATCAATTCTGGGAAATTTCCTTTGCAGATTAATGTTTTTCTCTTCTTCATTTTATCTGTTTTGTTTTTTGTTTTTCTTTCTGGAGTTCCTATTATTGAGATTTGGGTTAGAGTTAGGGTGAGGCCTTCTAGAATAATATTCTCTCTCTTTTTCCATTTTGCTGCTTCTTATTTTTCCATCTATTTTTAAAAATTTTGCTCAATTTTTTCTCTCAAAGTTCTCTTCTAAGCCTCCTTTTATCTCTAATATTCCTTTGATATTCCTAATATCAAAGATTTAATTTCTAAGAGTTCTTTTTCCCTTTTTTTGTTAAAATAAAATCATGTTATTTCATGAAAGAAATATAGTCTCTGATATTTCTGAGAATAGTTATGATAGTGTTTATCTCATTGCAGAGTATCTCTTCCCTTCAAATTGTCTTTATCTCTTTGGTCTCACTCTTTTATGTTAGAGACATTCCTCAGATTTCCGGAAGTCCTTGGCTGTTTGCTCATAAGTATAGAATGGGATAAAAGCTAACTGGCATTCACTCTGGGTTGATCTGGCTGGGCCTTTTTGTTGAGAAATCCCAATATTAGTCTCTATCAGTCTTTTATGCTGGTCAGATTCTAGGACTTGCTACCATGACCAATAGCATTCACAACACTTGTAAGCTTGTCAGATGTAGAACCTCTAACTGCCACTCCAAAGCTTCTGATCAGAATCTACTTTTTATTAAGATCCCATGGAAAGCAAACTCTTCATTTACCTGGAGTTCCTCAAGCAGACATCAGCATCCTAGGAGGCCAGTGAAGGATGGGGCAGAGGGCAGGCATTTCCACATTTAGATGATAACCTTTTAAGTAATCTCCTGATTACAGGGCAGTGTTCCTGCTTTCATCACTGCTTGATGTCCTAGTCTGTTTGGGCTGCCATAACAAAATACCATAGACTGGGTGGCTTAAATAACAAACATTTATTTCTCACAATTTTGGAGGCTGGAAAGTCCAAGATCAAGATGCCAACAGACTCAGCATCTGATGAGATCTCACGTCCTGGTTTGCAGATGGCCACCTTCTTGCTGTTTCCTCTCATGGGGGAAAGAGAAATCTGGTGTCTCTTTCTCTCTTTATAAGGGCAGTAATCTCATTTATAAAGGCCCCACCCTCATGTTCCAATCTAGCCCTAATTACATCCCAAAGGCCCTACCTCCAAATAATATCATGGTAGAAATTAGGGCTTTAGCATATGAACCCTGGGGGAACATAAACATTTAGTCCCTAGTACCTGGTGTCACTTCTATTTTACCCTTTCTAGATAATAAGCCTCCAGCTTTTTGCTAAGGTGAGCAGATCATCTAATGGTCTAGCTTCATCTTAATCCTCCCCAGTTTTCTGCGCCACATCTGCCCCTGCTTCCTGATGTAGTTGATAGATCCACATTCAGAGCAAATCAGCCTTCTATTTTTCTGACAGCTAAAATTTTGTAGTTCTCTCTTTCTCTTCCATTTTATTTGTTTTATGGGTTTTAGTTTTTAAAGATTCCTACAGTCTGATTTTAGTAGGTTTTAAAGTAAGAACAGAAGCAAATATGTAGAGGTAGTTCACCACTTTTAACCAAAGTACACTAATTAATTTTTAAATTCCTCTGACTCTCAAATTTTATGTTTCAATTTCTCTATTATCTTTATAGAATAAATATATCTTATTTATTTATACACTTACTTGCTTCTTTATAATTTGTCTTTACCAAGTGTTCAAAAAATCTGAGTTCTACCATTTACGGTTACTTTATATGAGCAACAAACAGCCCTGTGTTAAAAAGGATTTCTTTGCATAGAAGTTTTCTACATATCCTTTTTTTTGAAAAACAACTTCATGTCCATAAAAGGAAATTCTGTTGTTCAAGTTTTAATTGCAACCTAGTTCTGAGGTTAAAGTAAATTAGCACCATCAGAATTCAGTGTTAAGTCTAGGGGTGTAGAGTTTCAGAACCACAACAACATTATGTGTGTTTTATTTCTAGTTTCATTCTTCAGTAATTACTTGGCATTGGAACAAGATTATAAATAAAGTGCTATCAACCAATCATAATTCCATGGAAGACCAAGCACTTTAAAAATTTTAATTATCACTGGACCTGCCTCTTGGTGAGTAATATTGCAAATTGGAGGCTTAGAAGGCAAATGCATTATCACAATGGCAGGTTACTGACCACTCTGCAAAGTACTGGTTTCAAGATAAGTTCTCACAATTATTGTTTCTTATATCTATGGAAATGACTGAGTAAGAACTTGGTGATAGTGACTATCTTTACTTACTAACATTTTCTCATGTATGTATGTGTAAGTATGAATGTGTGTATGCAGGTGGAACAGGAACCACATGAAATGCTTCTTGATAAAAGTTCTCCAAGTTGCCAAGCCTCCAGTTTGGAGATTCTTGGTTCACTTTAACAGAGTAATGACTATGAGTCATTCAGCCTTAAAATAACTTGAACTTGGTTTCACCAAACCTTCCTGAACTTTATGCTGCAGAACATTGGTTTGTTTGGGTTTTTTGTTTCTGTTTTGTTTGGTTTTTTGTTGTTGTTGTTTTCTTTCATTTTGTTTTTGTTTTTGCATAGCACTTTAAGTACTGCTCCCATTGGAACAGGAAGGTGGGTGGTAAAATCAATTTCATGGTGCCTCTGTACAGGACCAAGACCAACTTTGTGTCTCCTGAGCCTCCTTCAGTATTTAACACATACTCAATAAATAGTTTCAAAATAATCTGAGCCAACTTGGGTAAACTACTTTTTTATTGATACTTTTTTTGTTTTTTGTTTTGTTTTGTTTTTTGTGGTACGCAGGCCTCTTACTGTTGTGGCCTCTCCCGTTGCGGAGCACAGGCTCCGGACGCGCAGGCTCAGCGGCCATGGCTCACGGGCCCAGCCGCTCTGCGGCATGTGGGATCTTCCCGGACGGGGCACGAACCCATGTCCCCTGCATCAGCAGGCGGACTCTCAACCACTGCGCCACAAGGGAAGCCCTATTGATACTTCTTAAGCAAGTTCTTCAATAATCCCTTGAGTTGCTATGAGGTTTTTCCTTCCCTGCTTTAGATTCTCTGAAGGTTCCACTGATCCAGCTTGCCTTACAGCAAGGGGCTAGTTAAGTTCCTGTGCATGTAACAATGGGAGCTGCCTCTAAACCACCTCCTAAAATAAACTGTGCCTCTGACATATTCACAGTGGAGAAACAGCTAAGCCTAGACAATCCAGATTGATCCAAGAACTTGGTAGTTGCTTCTATTTCCAATCGAATCTTTATCATTAAAAATCTCTTTAAAAAATGGCTCCTTTTGTTAGTAAATGTCATATATGCTGGGTGTATTTGAAGTAATATCAAAGTATCTTATGTGTTATTAAAATTCTCTTTGATGATTTTGTAGTGCCTCAGGCTTCTTATTTCAATTATTTTTTGCTAAACTGTGAACATACAAGATGTAGAAGAGATGAGAATGAATGTCAATTTGATAACATCTTTGCATTTTTAAATAACAAAATGATTATGTTTTCTTTTATATCTATTTTTTGCTTAAATGAATGGATCTTTGTACTGGGTATATGTAGCTGAAGATTGTAGTGTATTGACATATTTTGTCAAGTTGTATTTGGGAAGGAGCCTTATACTCTTGTATGTCCTTCACAAAAACTACTTAAATACCAAACACACAGTAAAGTCTAGTGTCTTACCCTGCTCAGGCTGCTATAACAAAATACTATACACTGAGAGGTTTAAACAACAGAAATATTTTTTTCTTACAGTTCTTGAGGCTAGAAATCCAAGTTGCTGACAAATTCAGTTTCTGAGGAAGAGCTCTTTCTTCCAATGTCTCTTCTTATAAAGACCCTAATCCTGTTAGATCAGGGCTCACTCTTATGACCTCATTTAACCTTAATTACTTCCTCAGAGGTCCAGTCTGCAAATACAGCCATACTCAGGATTAGGGCTTCAACATGTGAATTTTGGAGGGACACAAACATTCAGTCTATAACATCTGGTTTTATAAAATTTATTGTATTTATCATTTTTAGTTGGTCTTGATTAATTTATTAAGGCTTACATTCTTTCAAAGAAAACACTAAATCAGTTTTATTTTCTTGATTTTTAAAAATTGAAGTAACATTGCTTTAAACATTATGTAAGTTTCATGTGTATAACATATTTCTACTTCTGTATACACTGCAGTGTGTTTGCCACCAAAAATTAAGTTTCCATTCATCACCATACAACTGGCCTCCTTTATCCATCTCACCTTCCCCCTTATTTTCTTGATTTTAATACGGAGGATGGGCACTGAATGATTTTGGTAGCAACGAACATTATATGAAGTATAAGAAAGAAAACTGTGCCAACAATGATTCTCAACTGTGTTTGGCTCAATTATTGAGACATATGATTGGCCTTTAATCAAATCAATAGTACTATATGTTTGGGGGTTTTTAAATTTAATTTTAAGCTTTTTTAGTTTATTTAAGAAGCAATGCATTTTGAACAATTTAGTGTTTGCTCTTTCTAATCTCTGTTTCACAGTAATTGGCTTGGGTTTTTACAGATGAAGAAACTGAGGCACAGAGGGAGGAGATGCATGAGTCCTGTTATATTAGTCTGCTGTACATGCTTTTTCCTTTTGGAAGTTTATGTAATTTGAGGTGCAATTGAGACTTGAGTCTCATTCAGTTGCAGATGATTTAATGGGTGAAATTATTCTAAATCTGTTGTAGTGGAGAGTTCTAGCAGGAGAGATCTGGCACCCTCCCCTTTTAGTGAGCTTACTACTCAGAACCTGGAAGCATCTTTGCACAAGCTAATGGGTTGATGTGGGCGTCAAAGAATAACTGAAAGGCAAACTGGTGGGTGTCAGTTTCATTTCTCACGGTGGCTAATTCAGCATGGGTCTTTTTACCTGCTTACAGCTAACTCATTGTACATAGTATCTGTCCATCTAAACACAAAAACTTGAAGTTACATAACCAATAAAGTAATGAATTGTTTCAAATTAGCATGACATTGATCCTAAGGGCCCACTGCAGAATGAGAGCAAAGTAGCTCTTCAGGCCTTTCTGGAGATGAAACCCAAGCCTTGATTGTTTATAAAGCCCTCCTACAATAATTAACCATCCATAAATGAATGACCCTCCTTCTCTTTGAGCTGGGTCAGTTAGATGGGATAATACATGGAAAAGCCCCTGCAGTCCTTTGACAAAGAGTAAAACAGAAATCACAGGCAGTGTTATCATTAGTCCAAAATACATAGTCTTCTCGACTGACTTCTGTCTCTGCAGATTATGCTTCAATTTGACTTTTTGATACAAATAACAAGGACTTTTCCCCCAACAGAGTATATGCATTCATTTTTCTAAAACTGGATTTTTGTGAAATGTTCTTAAAATCAGGGAGTCACCTAAGATAGTATTTTAGAATCTTTTTCCTTTAGGAAGAAATAACAACACTTCACATGACTAGTTTTAATCCTGGAGTTCCTGGTTGGTCTCTTGCGGCTGATTTGCTATGGATTCAGTCAGAATCATCCCTCCATTCTGTTAGCCCTTTACAAGCCTAATATTTCAGTATCCTAGTTCAGTCATGACCTTCACAATCATTTTTCTTCTTGAATATCATAAGACTCATGGCTTATTTCAGCTATGGGACAGCAGCTCTTTGCAGCACAATCCAGTAATACAAGCAAAAATAATACCTGATTTTATTTCTTTGATTCCTTGTTAGGAGAGCAAAGTTAATCTGTATGTTTTTATAAAAGATTGGCAATACAGTTAAATCATTTAAAAATGGAAAACATGGTCACTGGCTGAATTTTTATGGGCAACAGCAAGAGATTTTTTTAAATCGACTTTTTTAGAGCATTTTTAGGTTCACAGCAAAACTGGGCAGAAGGCACAAAGATTCCCATTTATTCTGTGCTCCCACACATGCACAACCTACCCCACTATCAACATCTCTCACCACAGCCGTATAAGTTTTACAATCTATGAATCTACGTTGACACATCATTATCATCCAAAGTACGTAGTTTACGTTCAGATCCACTCTTAATGTTGTACATTCTATGGTTTGGGACAAATGTATAAAGACATGTATCCCTCATTATAACATCAAACAAAGTAGTTTCTTTGTCCTAAAAATCCCCTGTGCTCTACCCATTCATCTCTCCTTATCCCTAACCCCTGGTAACCACTGATCTTTTTACTGTCTCCATAGTTTTGCCTTTTCCAGAATGTCAAATAGTTGAAATCACAGTATGCAGCCTTTTCATATTGGCTTCTTTTACTTTATAATATTCACTTAAGTTTTTCCCATGTCTTTTCAGGGCTTGATAGCTCATTTATTTTTAGTGCTGAATAATATTTCATCGTCTGGATGTACCACCATTAATTTATCTATTCACCTACTGAAGGACATCTTGGGGTTTTTTTTGTTTTTTGTTTTTTGAGATGCCTATTCAGCATCTAGTTGGAAGGTTTTGCATTAAAAAAAAAAAACATAAAAAGCAGCTTCTTTGTTAGTGGTACTGGATGCAAAACAGAGGATTGTAAGGAAATAATGTAACCTTCATTCTACATGGACATCATTTGTATAGCTGAGGGGACAGTGAATCATTATAGAATATTATTATGATCAGTAACATTATTGAACAAAGAGCAGCAGATCTGCAAAGTCAATTTATCTCTGTGAGCAGTAACTCTGCTAAAATTTAAATATATTATCATAAAAGTTCATATGAGCACATGCTTTTTAAATTTCATTTGTATGTGCTTTAGTATATTTTTTAAATCTAAAATTATTCATATCACATTTAGTAGATATAAGTCCTCTTCTAAGCAGCATATCTCTTCGGGTAACCCCAACTTAATGAGCAATAAGAAAATTCTAAATCTTGACTCTTCACTGAGTGAATCACTTGATACAAGTATCAGTAGTAGCTTTAATAGCAATCAGTGGGTAATTGCTTAATTCCATCCTTTTTTCTAAATGAATCTAGCTAAACCGGGAAAGAAGACATACCATTTACCTTGTGAAAAACAAAAAGAGAGGAAAGAAACAGTTTTCTTCAATTCCATGATAGTGCCTTTCATAATTCAAGGGCTATTGTGAAAAATAAAGTAGATAATAGTTTAGAAAGCACTTTTCAAAGTGGTGTAGGCAGATAAGGAGTTAAATAAGGTTCTAAATATTGGAAGAAGTCTTTTCCATGTCAATAAAGTCAGAACCAATATCCACAGACTATTTTATGTTTTCCTTCATATTCCTCCATATTCCATAACTTTGGAAGTTGCCTCAAAAGGGTAAACATATGACCTTTAATTCCAGAGACATAGAGAAAATATAATTCTTCAGTGTTTTACTATGGCAAGTATAGTTCTCTAATCTACCTGCCAAAGAATCCCCTGTGGCCTTTGTAGAGGGAGTGGACTTTAGGAATCTTCAGGAACCCTGTGATTCTGATGCATTCTACAGTTTGATAAACTAGTTTGAGTGGGTTTTTGTTGTTAGTTTTAGGAAAAATGTAGTAATTTATTAAAGTTTAACCTGTAGGCCTGTTGATTTTATAACAGCTACTCTTAATTTCCCCTTTCATATTTACTCTTGTAGAATGAAATTGTACTTCTGCCTTTTTTTTTTTTGAGATTATGTTGTTTACTCATTCTTCCCACAAAAATTTATTGAGCATCTACTAGAACTGTAAAGGTTTCTTATCTGTCCAGGAAAACAACTTCATTATCATCTGCATTCCTAAGTTGTTTGGGCAATACATACATTTAAAATGATCTTTGGTTAGACTTTTGGTAGAAATGTGGACTTTGGACACAGTCTCTTCTTGTGAATGATAAGCCACCCTAAATTTTGAGGTGTTCCCCACCCCCCATATTGCCTTTGCTTTTATTTTAAGCCAAAATTGCTTTCCTCTCTACCTATTGGGATATTAAATGAAGAAAGACAGGGGCAGAACAAATCATGTTCTTTTACTCCTCCATGCCACACCTTGATACATGGAATTTAAATGAATATTCTACTATGATGGATATCATTATAATGGATTATGGTGAAGACTAGTTTTTTCCTATCCTCACTTGCTGATGATGTTACATGTAGAAAATTCACAGTCAGATATTTCATGTGTCTTATTAAATACTTGAAATGGAGAATTAATGATCCTTGACATTTAAATTGTTAGTCACCTGTCAGCTTAATTACTTATTTTACTTTCCACGGTCCACTCTTTATGCTAACCAACAACTCACGGGAATTGGTCAATCCCTTATTGAGTGAACATGTTAGTCTTTCTATATGATAGCTGAACATCTTTGGAATAGAAGCATTTTCTTTTTTACTGTTATCAGTAGAGCCTAAAGTGATGAAAACATCTTACACTCCTACAAACCATTCTGAAAAGAATAGTGGAGGTGATCTTTTGAAAACACGTGTCAGATCACACCCTTTCCTGGTTAAACCCTTCCACTGACTTTCCAATTGTCTCAGAGTGAAACCCAACTTCCTCATGCTCTGCAAGGGCCCTGGGGGATCTGGTGCCTCCTCTCCTCCCCAGCCTACTCTTAAGTCCCCTGCCCAGGCTCCTTCTACTCCAGACATAGTGGTCCTCCTTCAACTTCTCCAGTAGAAGACCCCTTCCTGCCTGTGCCACAGCTCTGGCTGCTGCTTCTGCATACTGCTGGGCAGCCTTTGGAAAGTTTGAAGCTGGCAAGTAACATGATCTGATTTATGCGAATGAATGAATCTACAAAGAGTTGAGAAGAAAGCATTTCTTTTCTTAAACAGGAACCGAGATAAGCATTTTGCAGAGTGCTTTGAAATGTTTCAAATGTCTGATATTGGTAAATGTATTGTGGACTGCCATGAGGTCTTTCTAATTGTACCCACCATGAGTTTAAATACGGTAGAGTTAAGATTAGCATTCTCAGAGCAGGCCTGAATCTAAGTTTAGAAACAGAAATTTACATATAAATAGAAATTTAAATCAGTCTTCTAACCAGGTATTTCTGAAAATCCAATAACAGGTTAACAAATTTAAGGTTTATACAAACACACAGAATATTTTTGACTTAATTTTAATGAAACTTCATGAAGTATTTGATGGATAACGAAGAAAGAAGAAAGCATTCTCTTGGCATTCTAAATAGCATTGAAGGATATTGATGGCTTTAAAAAAATGATCCCAGACTGCTTGTCTGTTACCCAGCCAAGTAATTCATAACAAAAGGCAGGTTAAAACACTTCACTAGAGCAGTGTGTTGTGAGATGTGAGACATTGCATAAAGTTAAAGTGAGAACAAGCTGCCCTGTTTTCTTCTCTTTTTTCACATGCCATTCTTTATAAGCAATACATTTAAAAGTTTGCCTCAGAGCATTTTGCATTTTCCTCTGGAGAAATGTGAAAGAAAATTATCTGTGTAGAATAAAAACATGTTAATTTGTGTTAATTTATTCTACAAGAGATGCAGGAGGCTTATGTTTGAGTGGGCCTGGAGTTCAGTTCAAATCGTGATTTCTGCTTATGAACATTGGAAGTGCTCATGGCCAGTTATCACCAATTTTTGAGGTGTGAATTGGTTAGGGGTGAAAATATACATATATACATTTAATTTATTGATATCTCTCGTTCCCAGTGTTCTTTTTTCAAGTACTGCCATTCTTAAGTTTAATTAATTAAACTGTAAATGGAGTAGGACCGTCACCCAGGTTTCAATATGGCGTAAAAGGACAACTGAAGTTCATTCCATTTGCCTGGAGAGCATAGAAAGAGGACCCAGGTCCAGACACAGGGCAAACCACAGCAGGTCACACCTTCATAGAATAACCACATGGCAGACCAGCTGCTTAATTCCAATGGAATTCTCTCCACCCTAACCAACTCCCGAAATTATTTTTACCCATCTTTACCACCATTCTTCTAAATACCTATAATTAAAACCTCTTTTAATGTGCTGTTGGATTCTGTTTGCTAGTATTTTGTTGAGGATTTTTGCATCTATGTTCATCAGTGATATTGGCCTGTAGTTTTCTTTCTTTGTGACATCCTTGTCTGGTTTTGGTATCAGTGATGGTGGCCTTGTAGAATGAGTTTGGGAGTGTTCCTCCCTCTGCTATATTTTGGAAGAGTTTGAGAAGGATAGGTGTTAGCTCTTCTCTAAATGTTTGATAGAATTCGCCTGTGAAGCCATCTGGTCCTGGGCTTTTGTTTGTTGGAAGATTTTTAATCACAGTTTCAATTTCAGTGCTTGTGATTGGTCTGTTCATATTTTCTATTTCTTCCTGGTTCAGTCTTGGAAGGTTGTGCTTTTCTAAGAATTTGTCCATTTCTTCCAGGTTGTCCATTTTATTGGCATAGAGTTGCTTGTAGTAATCTCTCACGATCTTTTGTATTTCTGCAGTGTCAGTTGTTACTTCTCCTTTTTCATTTCTAATTCTATTGATTTGAGTCTTCTCCCTTTTTTTCTTGATGAGTCTGGCTAATGGTTTATCAATTTTGTTTACCTTCTCAAAGAACCAGCTTTTAGTTTTATTGATCTTTGCTATCATTTCCTTCATTTCTTTTTCATTTATTTCTGATCTGATCTTTATGATTTCTTTCCTTCTGCAAACTTTGGGGTTTTTTTGTTCTTCTTTCTCTAATTGCTTTAGGTGCAAGGTTAGGTTGTTTATTCGAGATGTTTCCTGTTTCTTAAGGTAGGATTGTATTGCCATAAACTTCCCTCTTAGAACTGCTTTTGCTGCATCCCATAGATTTTGGGTCGTCGTGTCTCCATTGTCATTTGTTTCTAGGTATTTTTTAATTTCCTCTTTGATTTCTTCAGTGATCACTTCGTTATTAAGCAGTGTATTGTTTAGCCTCCATGTGTTTGTATTTTTTACAGATCTTTTCCTGTAATTGATATCTAGTCTCATAGCGTTGTGGTCAGAAAAGATACTTGATACAATTTCAATTTTCTTAAATTTACCAAGGCTTGATTTGTGACCCAAGATAATGATCTATCCTGGAGAATGTTCCATGAGCACTTGAGAAAAATGTGTATTCTGTTGTTTTTGGATGGAATGTCCTATAAATACCAATTAAGTCCATCTTGTTTAATGTATCATTTAAAGCTTGTGTTTCCTTATTTATTTTCATTTTAGATGATCTGTCCATTGGCGAAAGAGGGGTGTTAAAGTCCCCTACTATGAATGTGTTACTGTCGATTTCCCAATTTATGGCTGTTAGTATTTGCCTTATGTATTGAGGTGCTCCTATGTTGGGTGCATAAATATTTACAATTGCTATATTTTCTTCTTGGATTGATCACTTGATCATTATGTAGTGTCCTTTGTCTCTTCTAATAGTTTTTATTTTAAAGTCTATTTTGTCTGATACGAGTATTGCTACTCCAGCTTTCTTTTGGTTTCCATTTGCATGAAATATCTTTTTCCATCCCCTTACTTTCAGTCTGTATGTGTCTCTAGGTCTGAAGTGGGTCTCTTGTACACAGCAAATATATGGGTCTTGTTTTTGTACCCATTCAGCCAATCTGTGTCTTTTGGTGGGAGCATTTAGTCCATTTACATTTAAGGTAATTATCGATATGTATGTACCTATTCCCATTTTCTTAATTGTTTTGGGTTCGTTATTGTAGGTCTTTTCCTTCTCTTGTGTTTCTTGCCTAGAGAAGTTCCTTTAGCAGTTGTTGTAGAGCTGGTTTGGTGGTGCTGAACTCTCTCAGCTTTTGCTTGTCTGTAAACGTTTTAATTTCTCCATCAAATCTGAATGAGATCCTTGCTGGGTAGAGTAATCTTGGTTGTAGGTTTTTCTCCTTCATCACTTTAAATATGTCCTGCCAGTCCCTTCTGGCTTGCAGAGTTTCTGCTGAAAGATCAGCTGTTAACCTTATGGGGATTCCCTTGTGTGTTATTTGTTGTTTTTCCCTTGCTGCTTTTAATATGTTTTCTTTGTATTTAATTTTTGACAGTTTGATTAATATGTGTCTTGGTGTATTTCTCCTTGGATTTATCCTGTATGGGACTCTCTGTGCTTCCTGGACTTGATTAATTATTTCCTTTCCCATATTAGGGAAGTTTTCAACTATAATCTCTTCAAATATTTTCTCAGTCCCTTTCTTTTTCTCTTCTTCTTCTGGAACCCCTATAATTCAAATGTTGGTGCGTTTAATGTTGTCCCAGAGGTCTCTGAGACTGTCCTCAGTTCTTTTCATTCTTTTTTCTTTAATCTGCTCTGCAGTAGTTATTTCCACTGTTTTATCTTCCAGGTCACTTATCCGTTCTTCTGCCTCAGTTATTCTGCTATTGATCCCATCTAGAGTATTTTAAATTTCATTTATTGCGTTGCTCATCGTTGTTTGTTTCATCTTTAGTTCTTTTAGGTCCTTGTTAAATATTTCTTGCATCTTGTCCATTTTATTTCCAAGATTTTGGATCATCTTTACCGTCATTATTCTGAATTCTTTTTCAGGTAGACTGCCTATTTCCTCTTCATTTGTTAGGTCTGGTGGGTTTTTATCTTGCTCCTTCATCTGTTGTGTGTTTTTCTGTCTTCTCATTTTGCTTATCTTACTGTGTTTGGGGTCTCCTTTTTGCAGGCTGCAGGTTCGTAGTTCCCATTGTTTTTGGTGTCTGTCCCTAGTGGCTAAGGTTGGTTCAGTGGGTTGTGTAGGCTTCCCGGTGGAGGGGACTAGTGCCTGTGTTCTGGTGGATGAGGCTGGATCTTGTCTTTCTGGTGGGCAGGTCCACGTCTGGTGGTGTGTTTTGGGGTGTCTATGGACTTATTATGATTTTAGGCAGCCTCTCTGCTAATGGGTGGGGTTGTGTTCCTGTCTTGCTAGTTGTTTGGCATAGGATGTCCAGCACTGTAGCTTGCTGGTCGTTGAGTGAAGCTGGGTGCTGGTGTTGAGATGGAGATCTCTGGGAGATTTTCACTGTTTTATTTTATGTGGAGCTGGGAGGTCTCTTGTGGACCAGTGTCCTGAAGTTGGCTCTCCCACCTCAGAGGCACAGCACTGACTCCTGGCTGCAGCACCAAGAGCCTTTCATCCACACGGCTCAGACTCCTCGATTTGGGATGATTCGTTGTCTATTCATGTATTCCACAGATGCAGGTACATCAAGTTGATTGTGGAGCTTTAATCCGCTGCTTCTGAGGCTGCTGGGAGAGATTTCCCTTTCTCTTCTTTGTTCTCACAGCTCCCAGGGGCTCAGCTTTGGATTTGGCCCCGCCTCTGCTCGTAGGTCGCCGGCAGGCGTCTGTTCTTCGCTCAGACAGGACGGGGTTAAAGGAGCCGCTGATTCGGGGGCTCTGGCTCACTCAGGGCAGGGGGAGGGAGAAGCACGGAGTGCGGGGCGGGCCTGCGGCGGCAGAGGCCGCCGTGACGTTGCACCAGCCTGAGGCGCGCCGTGCGTTCTCCCGGGAAGTTGTCCCTGGATCCGGGACCCTGGCAGTGGCGGGCTGCACAGGCTCCCCGGAAGGGGGTTGTGGATAGTGACCTGTGCTCGCACACAGGCTTCTTGGTGGTGGCAGGAGCAGCCTTAGCGTCTCCTGCCCGTCTCTGGGGTCCGCGCTTTTAGCCGCGGCTCGCGCCCATCTCTGGAGCTCCTTTAAGCAGCGCTCTTAATCCCCTCTCCTCGCGCACCAGGAAACAAAGAGGGAAGAAAAAGTCTCTTGCCTCTTCGGCAGGTCCAGACTTTTCCCCGGACTCCCTCCCGGCCAGCCGTGGTGCACTAACCCCCTGCAGGCTGTGTTCACGCCGCCAACGCCAGTCCTCTCCCTGCGCTCTGACCGAAGCCGGGAGCCTCAGCTCGCAGCCCCGCCCGCCCCGGCGGGTGAGCAGACAAGCCTCTCGGGCTGGTGAGTGCCGGTCGGCCCTGATCCTCTGTGCGGGAATCTCCCCGTCTTGCCCTCTGCACCCCTGTTGCTGTGCTCTCCTCCGCGGCTCCGAAGCTTCCCCCCTCTGCCACCCGCAGTCTCCACCCGCGAAGGGGCTCCTAGTGTGTGGAAACCTCTCCTCCTTCACAGCTCCCTCCCACTGGTGCAGGTACCGTCCCTATCCTTTTGTCTCTGTTTATTCTTTTTTCTTTTGCCCTACCCAGGTACGTGGGGAGTTTCTTGCCTTTTGGGAGGTCTGAGGTCTTCCATCAGCGTTCAGTAGGTGTTCTGTAGGAGTTGTTCCACGTGTAGATGTATTTCTGGTGTGTCTGTGGGGAGGAAGGTGATCTCCGCGTCTTACTCTTCCACCATCTTCCCAGAAGCCTCGATGCTATTTGTTTTTTATTTTTTGTTAACAAAATAGAAGAGTTCAGCATTATAACTTCCATTTTACATCCTATTACTTTTCCCCTACTCTATCTTGTTTAAACTTTAGGCTCTTTTCACCAAATAATGACACTTTTTCTCCTTGTGGCCTTTTTTTTTTAATTTATTGGAGTATAGGTGATTTACAGTGTTGTGTTTCCTTGTGGCCTTCTTTAATGATGAATAAGTTTAGTGTTCTGTCCTTGATTTGGAGCCGGATTCACCATGTATGTACCTGCTTTTGGGTTATCTGTCATATGAGACTGCTCTTCATTTTTTGGGATTTTGAAGATTCATTGATTTTGAAAGGCTTTGAACGTCTGATACCTAGGGAAATACAGAACTGGAAAATACCTGATATGCGTAGCTTCTAGAAAAGATGAGGACATTCAATAATATATAAGAATTTGGACCCTCCCTGGGTTATAACCAATGACTTCCTACTATTTTTTCATGAATTCTGTTCATTCATTCATCAAATATTAAATAATTGTTTATATGTACCAGACCCTATTTTATGGAGTTAAAGTATAAAAACATATAAAATAGAGTCCCTTGAAGTACAAATATAATAATCTATAAATAATAGGAATACAGAAAAAGGAGCAAATCTAAGCAATGGACCTATTCGGGGGGATCATTTTTTATGTGTTACAATATACATAACATAAAATTTACCATTTTAACAATTTTTTAATTATGCAATTCAGTGGTATTAACTACATTCACCATGTTTTGCTGTCATCACCACTGTCAATCACCAGGACATTTTCTTCATCCCAAACTGTACTTATTAAACAATAACTTCTCATTATTCTGTCTTTCCAGTATCTGGTAACCTCTACTCTACTTTCTGTCTCTAATGTTTTGACTACTCTAGGTACTTCAGATAAGTGGAATTACACAATATTTGTCCTTTTGTGTCTGGCTTATTTCAGTTAGCAAACTCTTCAAGCTTCATCCAAGTTGTATTATAATCAGATTTACATTCTTTTTATGGCTGAATAATATTTTATTTTATATATATTTGTGTATATACATATATATGCACACCCACTCCACATTTTGTTTATCCACTTATCTGTTGATAAACACTTGCATTGTTTCTGCCTTTTGGGTAGTATGAGTAATACTGCTGTGAACATTGGTGTAAAAGTATCTGTTTGAGTAGGGGGTTGCTTTTTTATTTGGAAATAAATTGGAATTTAAGAAAAAATGCAAGAATAATACAGATAACTCTTGCATGTGTTTCACCAGATTCAAAGTTTTAACATTGTGTCTAGTTTGCTTTATCATTTGTGCTATCATCTATACATATTTTTCTTAACCATTTAAAAATTATAGAAATCATATCTAAACTTTCTCCTCAAAATCAAATGATCCTCATACTACTGTTACCTACAATACATAAGAATTGACTGAAGGTAATATTTAAGAGTTATGTCTGAACTATCAAAAATGAATATTTACCTCATAGTGAATTTTAGGACTAGAATACTTTAACTCATACCACAGAGATATAGAAAAGGAAATATGTAGTATATGACATCATCTCCAAATTGTATTATTTGGCAAGGATTAAATATGTTAATATTCTTGCTGTTCAGTGCTAAATTCAAATGTTGTATTGTTTTCAATTTTGTTATTTTCTGAGCCAACATTTTAGCCCCTTAGATAAGTTCTAAAATGTTTGTATTGGCAAATTTTCAAATTAGTTTTAGCTTATTAATGCCATATTAATGCCATATTTACATTAATGCCATATTGGCAATATAAAACTAGTTTACTATAGTTTACTCTGGGTATGAATGATTAAACAACAAAAAAATGCCTAGGAGATGCTTAACGGAATTTCGATTTTAAAAAAAATGAATGTTCATAAAGTATGTTTTTAAACTTACCATGCAAAAGGTAGTATGCTATTATTTTATCCCATAGGCTAATACAGGTGATGATATGGATCAAAGAAAATATTTGACTTGCACTTCAATAAGGACTTTGCCTGTCAACAGTTGACTCTTGAATAACTCAAGGGGTTAGGGGCATCCCCCCACCCCCCTACCCCCCTCCAGTCAATCCGCATGTAACTTTACAGAAGCCCCTTGGTATGTGCAGTTCTGTATCTGTAGATTCAACCAACCACATTGGATCCTGTAGTACTGTTGTAAGAATTTAGCATGTATAAGTAGACCCATGCAGCTCAAACCTGTGTTGTTCAAAAGTCAACTGTACTTCTTTTTGTATGTAAGACAGTTTCTCCAGAAGTGTCACAGTCAGACAGAGGTAGCTGTTTTTTCATAGCAGCTGGAGAGATAATCAATAAAATATTTGAACAGGGGTCTTCTGAAGGGGCAGAAGCATTCTCCCCACTTTTAGGAAGTATGTTCCCCAGTAGTCGTATATGCTGAAAATAAAGAAGTAGAGAACTATGTTGAGTTTTATCTGCAAACATAATCCTTGCATCTTTCCTTACGTTATAACTGTGCAAAGGCAACTAAACAACATAATACTCTCATCTATTAGGGAAATACGTGTTGACTCAATAGATTGTTTTCAGCAGATTTATATAATAAATGATTTTCTGAAAATTGTTTATAAATAGAGTTTTTATTAAGCCAAACAATCCTTTAAATTTAAAAAATGAGTTACCTATTCCACAAAAGGGGTTTGAATAGGATAATCAAAATAAGAAACAAGAAATGGGACTAGCATAAAAAAATGTTGACTCACTAGGAATCAAAAATGTAAATTAAACTAGTGAGAGTCCGTTTTTCATTGAACAAATAGGTGAAAAAATTTTTTGAAAGACACCATTAAGTGATTGATGAAAATATGGGCTACCCATCTTCATGTTCTGCTGGTTATTTTGTAGACTGATGCAGTTTGAGTGCAACAGAGTAGAGATTCCTCTTTCATAAATTGTTCCTGAAAAAGAATTGAGGCTGCTCACAAAAAATTAGCCTCTAGAATGAACTTAAAAGTTCAACAATTGATGATTAATTAGTTTATGATATATACTATTTGTTTATTAAATGCAGTATACAGTCAATTACATGGAAAGATATTTATTGTGTAGTGCTGAAATAAACAAATTATACACATACATACACACACACACAACTACTTTTTTGTATGCAGACAATGTGCAGACATTCAAAGAAATATCTAGAAAGGATATTCACTAAGGTGATAACTCTGCCTCCTGCACCTAGGACAGAATAATGGATACTTACATTTTCCCCCTATTTTCTTTTTAACGATTTAATTTTCAAAGTTTTCATATTAGAAGAAACATAATACAGCTGACATTTGAATAAGGTGAGTTTGAATTGCGTGGGTCCGCTTACATGTGGATTGTTTTCGATAGTAAATGCTACCGTACTGCTCTATCTGAGGCTGGTTGTATCCGCAGAGGGGGAAGCGGGGCTGCAGAGAAACCGTGGATAAGGAAGGTTCCAAGTCATACCCAGATTTTAGACCCCACCTTGTTCAAGGGTCAACTGTACTTAAATTAAAAATGTTTAAAGCCCTTTACGTTATTCACTCTTTTATATTGATAATGATTTTTTTGATAAAACAGAGAGACGCTTACTATAAGGAAATGTGTAAAGTCCATCATGTATAGACTTTTTGAACTGGAGCATCTTAAGTCCATGTTCCTCAGATATTGCTTATTTGTAAAATAATGGAAATAATTCCTATCTTAGTATTGTCCAGAGCATTAGTAAATGTGTAAAATATAAGTTTTGGCAATAACCTGGCAAGCTGCAGTTGCCCAGTAATGAAAGTCCTGGATTTTTAATTATTTTATGAAATTCAGATATTTTTCCGGGCCATGTAGGCACACTCATAGAAGGGAGGTTTTTGATAAATGTATATTGTAATAAGTACTTAAAGCAGAGACTTTTTCAATTTATCTGGAATTTGTTTTTTTGACAAAAAAAATTTATGAAAAGGTAATTCAAGGATAAATGAAGAATGAAGCAATTGGATTCTAAAAGTTTCAGAGTTCTACTAATCTATACAGGTTGAAAGGATACTTTGGATTTCCATCTCACTTTGGTGGCTTAATCCTTACCTGTTATTTTGTATATTTCAGGAATACATCACATAAATTAAAATCTAACTTTAGTACAGTTTTTACTGTCCTAATTTCTTTTTTAATGTAATTTTGTTGATTGTGGTTTATTTACAATGTTAGTTAAATTGTGTAATCAGCATAAATGTATGCAATCAGGCAGTTTAATTAGGGAATGTTATTTAAGAAATTAACTACAGAATTCAGATATTCATAACATTTTAGAAATTCTTGGGAACTTTTATTTTAAAACTGCTATTTGAATGGTGGTTGATATGCAAATTTAAGTATTTCTCTTTTCCAAAAAAGTGAAAAAAATATTGTAAATTCAGTGGAGTAAAATATATTATTAAAAATACAATACAGTTTGTAAAGAGACCAAAATTTCTTAACTAAATTTACACTGATATTCCACTTTCTATTTCTCATCATTTTCCCAATTTTTTTTTGTTTTTTGTTTTTTGTTTTTTTTTTTTTGCGGTACGCGGGCCTCTCACTGTTGTGGCCTCTCCCTACCGATATTAGGACGCGCAGGCTCAGCGGCCATGGCTCACGGGCCCAGCCGCTCCGCAGCATGTGGGATCTTCCGGGACTGGGGCACGAACCCAGGTCCCCTGCATCGGCAGGCGGACTCTCAACCACTGCGCCACCAGGGAAACCCCGTTTTCCCAATTTTTGACTTAAAGTTTCCCATTCTTATGAAAGAAACTATTTGGAACATGGTTTCTTTTTTTTTTAACTCAAAATCAAATGATTTTATTTAGAGAAATATTTTTTTCTGTGTCAAGGTATTTCACCCCTAATACTATCTTGAGTTAGTCTTAAGGGGAACTGTGCAAGTAAATGAATCATGCAGGTTGTCAGCTAGTAAATACTCAAGAGCTTCTTAATGAAGTGAGCACATCTTTGTGTATAAAGTATTTCTTATTTAAATGTAAATAACAACGTGTCAGTTTTGTTTAAAGAATTATATGCTTTTTGCTGTAACTAATATATTATTTATGAATCCTTGCTTCATAATACCTTTGATATTCAGAAACATCTTTCCTGTGATTTTTTTCATAGAGCTTTTTTTTGTAAAGTTATTTGGAGATATCAAAGCTGAGTAGTTTTGCCCATTGCTTTGTGGTTCTAAGATCGTGTGAAGACATATTGCATTAAATGTATGAATCAAATGTAAGAAGTAGAATAACTTGGGGGAAAATCACTTTGTTTTGCTGTATTAATCTCTGTGAACATTTTAAAGGACTTCGAAGTTAGAATGTTGTAACACAGATCTTTTACTTGATGAAAAAGGGTGATAAAAAATATAGGAAATTGCACAGAAATTGGTAGGGCTGCTACTAATTTTCTCAAGAAATAACCCAACATATCTAAGTATATAAGGCTAAGAATTTTAAGCCGAAAAATGAGATTGTCTTAAGCAAGAGCAGCCATGATGGAAAACGCCATGTCACCACCCCAACTATATCATGACGTAGCTTAAGGAAACAGACTGTACAGCCTGGGCAGTTTTAGTGAACATTTATTATAATAACAAAAAGGAGCACAAAGATGAATAAAGACATGACACCTCCCCTGGCTAAGTTCATGGTAGTTTGTGAAGGAATGGCATTTAATCAATAATTACACTATAATGAGAAGAACACAGCAATGGGTTTGATTAAAGTTTTATGAGTTCCCATTAAAATAACTCTGCCTAGGAAAATTATCTATTGGTGACGATGAAAGGCTTCACCAAGTCAGACTGTTTGAACTTGACTTTCAAACAGTAGAGACTTGGGACTTTTTTCCTTTGCTATAGAAGTAACACATTGTAGAAAATGTGTAAAATAAAGATATGTCAAAAGAACAAACCGAATAAAACTGGTTGCTTCCAACTTGCATGACACAGAGAAAACCACTAAGTAATACTATAATGTATTTCTTTCTCTTCTTAAATTTTGTGTATATGTATGTTTTTCCTTTTACCCAATTCAAATAATACTATATACAGTTTTTTATACTTATTCATAAATCTTTTTGCACATCTAAGAATATTTCCACAGTATCAAATCCTAGAAGACTTTTACTACTGATTGAAAATATGCACATATGAAATTTTGATTAAAATTGGAATCTCCCTACCAATATTAGAGAGTACAATACTCTCTAATAATAGCTTCAAGAAATTAGTCTATCAAATATCGACAAGTACAATTTTACAATAAATCTTTGTGACTGTAGTATATGAAAGAATTGTAATTTATTGTATTTCTCTGACTTCTTAAAATGTTAAATATTTTAATACATTTATTAGTATTTATATTTTCTTTGCTATGAATTATCTGTTTATGGCATTTGCTCATTTTTTAAATTTGAGGACTAATCTTTTAAAAAATTTATTATGTAGGATATGTACTTGCATATATGAGGATAAACTATATACAATTGCCATCTTATAATCAAAAAATTGAATAGATATACATAGTATTAATTGCTATTGACATTTTTCCTGCTGGCCTTTTAAATATATATAAAACTGAAATAGGATTGTTTTAATTTTCTGCTTAACATTCTTTAATGGCTTTCCTTTGTGTTTGTGTGGTGCTCAAAGTTGAGCATCTTAAGCCTATATTTTGTTAACCCTGCATTATCAACCCTGGCAACAGCAGGAAGCCCAAAAATACAGAGTTTGTGGCTGTATTTTTCACCTTTAACCAGGAATGATATTCAACAGTTAACAGCTAATATTATCTGTCTAGTCATAATGGGAACAGATCAGGCCATAGGGCTGAGGCCAGATCTAGAGACCTTGTCAAACCAGGTGTTTATCCCTTAGTTGTTGGATTATGTGAAAGGCATTGCTCATTATTTTGGGGGGGAAGTAAGGAGTGTGGATGCAGTTAATCTGATAATTTGTTTATATTGTACTTCAGAATCACATTTCAGAAAAATACTTCTGGGTTTGATTCTAAGAATGTGATGTGTCTTCTACTAACTAAAGTCATCTTCTCATAAAGAAACAGGCCCAGAGTAGTTGACTGAATTGCCTGAGGCTTCGCAGCTATAGCCTTAGGACCATAACCTTCTAAAACATTAAATGGTAGAGATAATTTTGTGATGAGGAAATTACAGGTGTTACTGGCTGCTTATCCAATTCCACACAAATCTCTGGAGGGCATTTAACCTGTAGAAATTTGGGGCTGTTTTGATAATGGTATGATTTATATGATTTAAATCAGATAAAAGTTACACAACATAATCTGATAGAAATACATGTGTTGTCTGTCATCTGTGGTCATTGGCTAAGTCAGCCTGGGCTCAACATTGGGCCATTATGGATCTGACCCCACAAACTGAATATGGTCTGATGACAATATACAGTGAGATTGAGTCTATCAGACATCTGGCAGCCGTAATCTAATAGAAGGCCCTCAGTGATTTGGGCCCTAGGCATTTGGACATCATCTTTGACATGGGGCACCATTATAACCATGATTCCATCTGGCCTGTTCTGGCTCAGAAGACTAAATTTTCCTTAGAGGCTGTTGGCCATGACTGGTCCTTGTTTACAAAATTTTCCATTTCCCTTGGCTGTCAGAGTCACACTTTTCATGCACTGGACTTAGCTTTTAGTGCAGAGCCCTTATTTTAAAATCAGCCATTCTGAATACAGGAAACAAGGGTAGTTGAGGATGGCTAATGATAAAGAGAAATGTTAAGGTATTTTACCAAATAGTTTCACTTTTTTATTGAGCTATGGAGACTCTAAAGTTCATGATGCATGGATTTTCACAAATTAAATAGTAAATCTGAAAACAAATGTAGAATACTTAATACATGATCCCAAATAGCCTAAAATATGTTAACAAGATATTTAGCTGGCAAGTAGATGGTAGACTTTTATAAGCTGGGAGGGACTATAAAAGCTATGTAAAGCTGCCCCCTCTTATTTCACACACAGCAGGAGGTCACATACCTAAAAATTCCATGTGCTTTCTGGGTTCATGATGCTATGTTTTCTGCAGAAAATCCTAAGAACCTTATTAAAAGACTCTCAGATTTAATTAAATGCTATTTTCACTGTTTGTAGATTATTTGTAGACTATGGCTAACATGGAAATAAGTTTATTCTCCAAATCTGACAGATTTATCTGAAAAATAAGTGGATGGCCTGAGTTCTCTGACAATCATCTTTTATTATAAAACAGGAGATTGTCGTCATGGTAAAACAAATGCTTGAGTCTACTTGAAGGAATTCAGTTTTTCTTTTAAATTTCTACTAGGCAGTTAATAGAAAATGCCCAATTAACAAGATTATTTATTTTAAAGTACTTCCCAACATTTCAAGATATAACTAAAAAATATAATCAATATTAATGTGCTATTATTTTCTGCTATGTTTTTACATTGGCTGTGTTTCGTTTCCTCACATTGGCAGTCAACTTGATGGGGTATTTTATTCCTTGTTTTCACATGCTGGATTATTTACATATTTTTACCGTTTTAAATAGCACATTCTGTCTTATTTATTTTTCTTTTAGATTGTTTCTTTGTGTCGTGTCATTAGGCTTTCTGATACATTGCTAATTTGATCCCTTAAAGATTAATCATAGGTAGATTAGATGATAGTCAAAACCAAGCCTATGGATCAAGCTCTGGTTACCTTCCTAGTATATCACTTACCATATCATATACATCAATTTCCTCATATGTAAAATGGGGTTAATAATAGTATTGATACATGCCAAATACATTAATGTTTGCAAATGTTTAGAACAGTGCCTGACATTCTACCAACCCTAAATGAAGGGTAGTTATTATTAGTAATATTACTATTATTAACCCATTATTAGAAGCAATGCATAGAACACTTCTGCTTTATAACTGTTAACACAGCTCTATCCTTTCTGTTTATTTTTAATATTTTAGTAAATATGCAACAATACCTTAAAATTGTCTTAAATATTAACATTTGCTCATAAGGCTAATCATGTTTTCCATAGGATAATTAACCATTTTATATATAAAATTAAAATGTCTTATTATTTTATTTAATAGTAAGATTAGAAAACTGTTACAATTTTAACGTGTAACTGGTTTTGTACATATTTTGGGTTGAGTGTTTGGTTACATTTTCCCATTCCCTTTCATTTCCTGTGTACTTTTTCTTGAACTGGCTAATGTTCTTCACCAGAAAAACACTGTACAGTGACCAAGAACCCTGCAATGACTCAGAAGTCAGAGAAGGGGAAGGGTGGAGAGTAAGGGGTATGCAGGCCACTTACATCTCGGCCTTAGGCCTTTATGATTCTCCTGCTCTGCGCCTCAGAGCCTGGACTCTTATGCTTCAAACTTCTAGAGTAGCCCTCCACTTGTTTTCCACTTTTCACTTAAAATGTCCTTGTTTTCAACTAATTCATAGCTTTTCAGTCTCACTGGCCATGCCCACATTCTTCCAAGACATGTGTTCTGTTTCTTACTGAGTTCATGAACCGGAAAGAACTGCAACCACGAGTGTTGCTGAACATCACCCAACTGGCCAGTGAGCTCTTGTTGAGTCAAACTCATATCCGATAAGGAGAGGCTGTTATAGATTTGTTTTCCCATAGTTTTTGCCTTCTTCCATCCTTTTATCTGACTGAGCAAGAAACATGGTTAAAATCTTAAGAAGCTGGACAGCAGATCGCATACATAATCCTTTAAGATGCTGTCTCAGATGAGCGGCAACCTGGCCAGTCATTTGTTTACTCATTCATTCATTTGCTTTTCAGAAAACTTTGGATATTTATTATATTTCAATATCCATGTTTGTACTGATGGGACAAAAAATATAAATAAGATAGAAGTCCTGTTCTGAAACATCTCTGTGTCAGGAGTCTCCAAGGCCACCCTAGGTTTGGTCATATGATAGGAGGAATCATAAGACCCAGCTGTGATTTGTTACAGCGAAAGGATACAAAGCAAAATTCATAAAAGGAAAAGGCACTTGGGGCATTTTTAATGTCTGGGGAAAGCAGGGCAGGTTTCTAAGAGCACTCTCCAGCGGGAGCGCAGAGGAAGCATTTACTTCCACCAGCAACCAGTTGTGACAACACATGTGAAATACTGTCAACCAGGGAAGTTCATTAGAAACTCAGTGCCCAAGGTTTTTATTGGGAACTGTTCACATAACTACCTTCTATCTACCGTGTACCAAAATTCCAGACTCCCAAAAGGAAGGCTGGTTGTCAGCATAAACAGTAGTGTTTGCCCAGGCAGTATAGCCACAGTGAGCCACTCTTATCTGTTAGGGGATGGTGGGAACCCTCCCCAAATCTTAGTTCCCAGGCACCAGCCAGGGCCAACCTTGCAAACAAGATTTTCTAAGGATAGCAGTCTCAGGCCCGCTGTGTTAACTCTTTTCTGCACAATCTCACACTGAAGTGGGGATTGTTGGAAGAGGGTTTAAAGAGTCAGGTGTAAAGGGTTATTGGATTACAGAAGAAAACTCAATTAGCCCCGCCTGGAGGAGTCAAGGGAGGCTCCATTTACCGAGACAATATTTGAACTGGATCTTGAAGGAGTTGTGAGATTTCCCAAAGCCCTGGAGTGAGGAAGGGCTTTCCGCCATGCAAAGGTATTCACTGCAGGTAAAGAGATGATTGAGAAATCCTGTGTGGTGGGAGCATAGAGCATGATGGGGGAGGCAGAGACAGGGAAGAGGGGTTAGAACAAGAGCATGAGGTGTTTTATAGTATTGTTGGGTGGTAAGGAGCCTTAGAGGTTTTAATCAGAAAAGAGAAGTGAATAAATCTAAAAGGTATCTCTGATAGCAGATGGAGAAAAGGTTGGAGAAGGTAGAGTTTGAAGAAAGTAATACCAGGTAGGAGGCAAGAGATGGTGAAGACATGACCTGTGGTAGGGCTAGAGCACGGGGCAGTGGTCTTCAACCAGGGGGACACAAAGCTTAACAAGAAAATGATGTCCAGGTCCCACTCAAACCCTTTAATGTCTCTCGACAAAACATTCTGTCTGCTTTCTCTTCTGTAGCTATCTTACTCTGTAATGCTATCAGTCAAAACCTCCAAGTCCACTACATAGACAGTTCATTATTGGACAGAACCAAGAATATAACCATTTGTATGGAATTTCCTCTTCATTTCCGTAATAAACTGAGATGCGAAGCCATATGGCAGTCTACCTTAGCCGAATAATTTTATCTATTGTCAGATGAATCTAGCCAGTAAATCTGTTTGCAGTAAAAAATCTTAACGTTTTTGCAGAGGATCCACAAGAGTGATTTGGTTCATTTGTGAAGTGCAGACCAAAGTGCATGTCAGAAGGTGCAGTCATAATGGATCCTCATTGCACAAGGTGCATGTCAATTTATGTGGTTACTCCTTGGTCATTCGACATATATTGTATGTACGGCTTGTATGCAAGACTCAAGAAATACAGTTAAAGATGCATTCAACTATTAGCTAAATGTAAGGTATTTAAATAAAATCATTAGGATAAGACACAAATATAAACACATCCAACCCAGAACAGCTTTCTTCCCTTTTGTTTTTATTTTAAATGATTTTATTTTATAGTAGATGATAGCACAAAAGAGACTTGCAAGGTTTGCAAAGAATAATATGAAGATGTACGTGAGTTTCTTATTTTACTCTCAGATTAACTAGACATTATTGGGTTTCATAATGATGGTCTATTTGAAATGTAATGAAATACCTTCTTCAGTAATACTTTATCTACTGTTTTTATCAAATAAAGTATCTCAAGGATGTGTTAAGGTCAATTTATATATTAAATATACAAAAATAAGTCTTTTTGCTTTCCTTATATCCAAATGGAAGTCCTTAGATATATTTAATGTTTCCATGTGCTATGTGATTAACAACTATAGCAAAACATGTTGGCGAAAATTCTCTTTGACGGTTTTCCATCAGTGGTTTAATTAACACACAGTGGACAGAAAGCAGACAGTCTGTGCAACCAGACTATTCAAAGATCCCTCCTGTTGCTTTTGTTTTCACTACAGCTGGGAAGGGAAAAATTATATTACATATATCCCTTCACCTTTCTTCTGAATGATTTGTTTTGGTGGTGATTTAAAGGATAATTTGAAATATTTTTGTGAGTTAGAAAGCCCATGAAGTGCATAGGAGTAATTTACAATGTAGATAACAAGGCTGTGGTTTTGCCAGTTTTTCTCAGTCTTTATTTCTGGAAACATCCATTTTTGACTTGTTTTATCTTCTCTAAAAATCATTCTGAAATGGGTTAAAAATCGAAGCCAATTTCATACTTTAGTCTTGATGAACCATGTACTACTGAATTATGAGCAAACAGGAATGTTTCCTCTATGCATGATTGGGTCGTCTTGCTTATTCATAACCTAACCGGAGAAAAAGAATTAGGTATAAAATAGCAACCCAAAGAAAATTCACAGAGGCTAGGCACTAAAGCTCACAAATGTTCACATTGGAAAACCCTCAGTTCCTTCCTTAGATTTTGTTTATTACTCTTTACAGTCAGAGCCAGCAAGTGATTGAGTAATCAGTTTACAAAGTTTACTGTAGTAAATTCTAGAAGGAGCAAGCACATCCATCAGGGTGACAAACTAATCAACGGCTGTAATAGCAATTAATACAACAGTAAAGCAAGCAAAAAAAAATCATAAAACACTGCCAGAAAGTGAAAAACAAACACCAAAACCCACAGCTGTCTGGGGACTTACCCTTGTAAATGCTAGAGGAAGCATTTGCGCTTGTTTTATACGGGAGGCCTACCTGTCTGTTAAATTCACCTTCCCCAATAATCTAGCTAAAAATGAGTTGGAATGTTCATCACAAGAACAAGAGTTTGACACACTAATCAGACTTCCCAAATTTCAACTTAAGTGGTGTTAAAAGATAAACTAAGGCATATTCAACATTTTAAGAGTTTACCTGACTGAAAATCAATTTCAGTGGGGCAGCACAAACCAGAAGTGGTTAGGAACACTCCAAGAACCCCAACGAGGGGAGAGATTTTATGGAGAAAAGGCAGAAGAAAACAAGGAAATTATTTGATTGGCTGTAGCTTAAGTGTTTGCCTGATTCAGAAAAGTCAAGGTGTAAGTTTGTGACTGGTTGTCCTTAGGTTTTTTTTGTTTGTTTTTTTTTCGGTACGCGGGCCTCTCACTGTTGTGGCCTCTCCCGTTGCGGAGCACAGGCTCCAGACGCGCAGGCTGAGCGGCCATGACTCACGGGCCCAGCCGCTCCGCAAGATGTGGGATCCTCCCGGACCGGGGCACGAACACGCGTCCCCTGCACCAGTGGGCGGACTCTCAACCGCTGTGCCACCAGGAAAGCCCTGTTCTTAGGTTTTGATTTCTTAACCTTGAGGCAGCTGCAGGCTCAGGTTTGGGTTTACTTACGTAGGCTGCTAAGGTTTTAGAGCCACCTCAGTCTGATGGCCTCCTTGTTTAATTAGTTTAGCAGTGGGAATATGGACTTTATCCTCCCTACGTTTTGAAGCTCCTTCTTAGGGTAAGAAGGCAGGGAGAAAATGAGAAAGAGCAATCAAAGACGAGAACTAGACTTCCTCTGCAGACAGCTCCTCCAGTGTTAGTTGCTTCGTCTACTCTCTGCTCTGTGCCAGGGCCACAGGGGCTAGTGTTATGTTACTGGCCTAACAGGCATCATGAAAAGTACTATGTTTTGTCCTGTGTTATAAAAATCTAAAAGAATAATGGTAAAATTAATATCAGGCAATTAATATCCAATGGTAACATCTATTTTAAAGAAACCAACAGTTGAAGATTTTAATAAGGACTACTTCTTTGGAGATTTTGGTGGTTTTTTTTTTTTTCTGATTTACATTATAAAGAACTGAGAAACCTCTGGCTGGAGACTTTCCCTTTCTGTGATTTTTTTTAAATAATATTTTTATATCTAGGACTGTTTAATCCATTGACTACATGATATTTGCTATCCCTCTTATCTGCACTGACATTCTAGTAAGGATCCTATAGATTTTCAGTCGTTCCTACATGATTGTATTCAGATAGCCACCACCCCTAGTGCAAGGTGAATGCACAGCTCTAAAGTTTAATCTGAGTGTTGTGCTACGAGGCCTTATCTGGTTGTTATAAAACTTTATTGTGTACTTTTGTTGTAAGCTGCCTCATATATTTTTGGTAATGAGGCAGGATATCTAAATAAAGCAAATAAAATTGCTTTATGTAGCTTTGCCTAGAATCATAAGTCTTAGAACCTGGCACATACTCAGGAAAAGCTGTCTGCTTTTGCAGGTAAGATATTTCCATTTCCATTTGAAATATAGGGTAACTAAAGCACAGAGAGTTTTGTAAATCATGCAATATCCCCAATTCAGCAAACCTAACAGAAAGAATTCTACCCCAGGTCTCCTGAATCCTTGTACAGTATTTCTTCCGTACTTAATTGTGCCTGGTCCTATCATTTTTGCTCCAGAGAGACTGTCTACAATTTATTCATTCATTTGGTCAGTCAGCAAACATTTATTGAGCATTATTCAATGTCCAGTGGGGACAACACCTTAAAAAAGAAAAATTTTCGGGCCTTCCCTGGTGGTGCAGTGGTTAAGAATCTGCCAGCCAGTGCAAGGGACACGGGTTTGAGCCCTGGTCTGGGAAGATCCCACATGCTGCAGAGCAGCTAAGCCCGTGCACCACAACTACTGAGCCTGCACCCCAGAGCCACAACTGTTGAGCTCGCATGCCACAACTACTGAAGCCTGCATGCCTAGAGCCCGTGTTCCGCAACAAGAGAAGCCATCACAATGAGAAGCCCGCGCACCGCAACGAAGACCCAATGCAGCCAAAAATAAATAAATTTATAACAAACAAACAGAAAAGAAACATTTTCTGTAAAATACTCATTAGACATACTTATTGAACATTTACTGTGTGGAAGGTGGGAGGGGACCATGATAAACCCTCTATGTACCTGGGTTTCTTCCTAGCCTACAACTAGCTATTCTGTGAATTGAGCACAGTGCTACATTTTCTGGCTCTAGGGTTCCTTTCTGTGGAATTTTTGGCCATTTCCATCTCCATGACTCTTTTAAGCTCTAATATTCTCCAAGCCCATGGAAAAGTCTAGATTGCCAACACTGTGGTAGTGCATCACTCTAGACTGTATTCAATAAGGCTTTAGGCAGTGGCAGATCATTTAAATTCACAGTGAAATCAAAGAATAGCCCCTCTAGAAGAATGATTAGCATCTTTCTGAGTTCAAAGGGAGATATTTTAGACCATTTGCATGTGATTAGTAGTGGAAGCCTTAACTTGGTTATTAGAGTTCTAAGTAACCGATTTAATGGTATTATAAGCTTCATTAAATACATTTTTGTTTCTTGGAACATTCTTGTATTGATGGGAACCTCACAGCTGTAATTAAATCACTGCTCTCTTAGCGCTTTTTGAACCCATATCCTGCCAGTTATAAAGCCTGTCAATTCGTATCTTTTGGTAATAGTTGCCTAGAGGAGAACTGTTCTTGGTGAGACACTGAATTTCCCATACTTGTGGAACACCTTCCCCTGCTGACCCACTGAAATGAAAGACTAGGAGTAATGATTAAATCTAATTTTCCCTCCTGTAGTAGGAGAATGAGCTGGGTCAGCAAGGCCAGTCCCTGCAGATGGCTTTAAAATACCTTTGTGATTTGATCTCCTTGCCTTCCCATCCATTTCTCTAAGTGCCTATCACTGTCATCCTTTACCACCCTGACAAGATTCCAAGGTGAGAACAGCTCAAATGAGCAAGAGCGTTTGTGATGCCTCCCGAGGACGTGGCTTATTAAATGAGTTCGGCAGTGAACCAAGTCTGACTTGTGAGCTACAAGGCAGGTTAGCACGTTTGCACAAAGGTCATTCCATGTATTATTTAACCCATTCAAATGCTCTGTTTTCTCTCTGCTGCCCAGCATAACTCACATGAAATAATATAAACTCACAAGTTATTAATGTCTGATTTGTATTTTCAAATGTGCTGGGAATCATTTAGTTTCATTCCTTTGTTTGGATTGTAGTTTGTTTTCTCAGAACAACTAGAGAATGTTTATGAAGGGTGTGTGTGAAGGACGGGCAAGGAAGGGAATAAAAGTGCATTACTTTAGGGCTGCACAACTGTTTTGGGGACTCTGCTGGATGTGCACATTAACCATTGTCACGACTTACCGTGGTGTGTCCTAAAATTGCATTCTACTCGGAGATATTCATACCAACTCAAAAATATGACCGTTAAACAGATTTCACTGTTATGAGTTAGTTTCCTCTTCTTTTGACTAGCAGAATATTTTTCTTCTCTATTAGAAAGCATGCAAATGATGCATAACAGGTGGTAAATTTTTTTTTTTTTTTTTTTCCAAACAGATTGGCACTATGAGGTTGCTCAGGCCTTCCCACAAACAGAAGAGGAGGTGGAGGTGGATTCCCATGCATTCAGCCACCGGTGGAAAAGGCACTTGGATTCTCTCAAGGTGGTAGACTCAAACCGAGCCAGCCTGGGCCAAGACTCCCCAGAGCGCAGAGGCTTCACGGACCTGCTCCTGGACGACGGGCAGGACAACACCACCCAGATTGAGGTAGGTCAATGATCTGGGTAATTGAAATGGATTAATAAGTCTGTTTCTTACAAGGCACCCAACTTCCACATATGTATCAATATTTATAAGCTGTCCCTTCGGCTCAGTCTGGAACTTATGGACTTTTTTGTAGAGGATCAGTTTAATTCATTAATAAATAATTAATTTGTTAATATTCAGGAATTCAATAAGTAATTATAATTATGTTAAATAAATAAAATAAATAATAGCTAAGCCATTTAATCACCCACAACTGCACTTACTCAGGAAACAGACAAACATGGGCTTGCTGTGATGACGTCAGTGAGGAGACACAAAGGGAAATACAGTCCATCTCCTGCCTGCAAGGAGATGATTGTGTAACAGGGTCAGAAAGTGTAAACGCCGTAACCAGCTCATCCCTATGCCACGTGATATGCGCAAAAGTATACACAGGCCAGTGTGGCGTAGAGGAGGGGATGATCATCTGCTTGGGATTAGGGGATGGGCTGTTGTCAAAGAGGCCTAGGAGTGGGCACTTAGGCCCGCGCTCGGCAGATTCAGAGGAGCTCACCAGGTTGATAATTTGTCGATGGTAAAAGAGAAGATTGCTGGCAGAACGAATTACATCTGCAGAGGCTGAGTCTCAGAACAGCATGGCATTATGAGGAGTCTTGCATGGTGACCAACTGTCCCAGTTTACCTGGGACTGAGGGGTTTCCTGGAATGTAGAACTTTCAGTGCCTAAAATGTTCTGGGCAAACTGATGGTTGGTCACTCTATTACTCTATATAATTCTTTGTGATAATTGGGGCCACAAATTGGAAAGAGAAGGACGGTTGGAGGTGGGTTTGGCAAGTAGGGAAGGCTGCTGAAGGCACATTCTAGGCAGATTTTGGGGTTGCCCAGAGGCCTCGAGGGTGGTATTGCATTGCTTAAGTTCCCATAGTCCTTAGCATTGCAAATCCTAAAATATGATCTTGTTAGTATACTAGATATAACAGACACAAACAAGTGAATCTTATGGAACTAAGCAAAAACCATTCAAATGAGAACAGAAGCTATTTTTTCAGTTTGTTGTAGCCAGGGAGTGAGCCTCTATCACTTGCCTTTGGCAGAGACTCAAAAGCAGGCAGGGGAGTGGGAAAGTTTTTCCGTTAAAAAAAGAGAAGGCTCCAGGTGTGCTCTGATTAGAGGTTGTTGGCACGGAGAAGCTGGAGGCAGGCTAATCAGAAGCCGAGCATCTCGTGATTGGGGAACATACATGGCTTTCTGTGGTTGGTCCAGAGTGGGGCATAGGGACAAAAAATAGAGAAACCATCAGTTTTTAATCAAGTCCTGCCCCTTCTGGGCCGATGGCTGCCAGGATTGTGTTTTGGCTCCCTGGACTGGTTGCTCTAGAGGTTGGGGTCAGAGTTCTGTTGTTATCCATGGTCTGGACATTGTCCGTTTGTATATTCTCTCAATCTGAAGGTTTAGTTCCTACTATGTCCCAGGTAACAGGTTTCTATTTTAAAGAACCAGGCAGCATTCTTTTTACTGCCCTGAAATACTCATTATTTAGGAAAAGAACTCAACTTCATGAAACAGATATGACATAGTTCTGCAGATGGTATCAAAGCATCATTTTGTTCCCTCGTGGTGAGAGGAATCTTCAGAAATGAAGCACAGGCCATTGGGATTCTCTTTAGGTGAGAGCCCGAAGATTTTTAAAACCCCTCTCCATCGCCTTAGTTAGTTTGTGACTCTGGTGGCCGCTGACTGCCCCCGTCAGGCCCTTAACAGACAACAGAGGATGACGTGCCAGGAGCAGACTCATATAATATCTGTAAGAGGCTCTTCTGACTCCTGCAGAGTACCTGCTATTTTGGCAACAATGTCGTGGTAACAACTCAGGGTAGGCAACATAATTCCTCCCTGGGCTGCCCTTGAGCCAGGGTGCAGCGTAAAGAAAGGAGAGCTGAACAGAAGCAGAGATGTTTCCTCTTTGCCTGGAACTAGTAACCTATTGAGATTAAAGGGAGAGAACACAGACTCCCAGAACTCTGTGATCTCCGTGCAGGATGCTGAATTTTTCTAATCATTGGTAAAATAGAAAATCCTTTTACTCAGGGATATATTAACACTCCCCAAAGTATCAGTACAATTCTAGTTGTTAGTATAGCCATGATTCTGTTATTCAGCCAGTTTTTCTCTTTTTTTTCCTTAATAGAGGGAGACCATGTAATGTCAGAGATTTTGAATCAGTAAAAAGGAGGAAGGATGATGCGGGGAGCTAGTCACTGAGCACTCACTTGGTGCTAAGACCTGCCAGGTGCTGTACGGTCATCATCTTATCTGGTCCCTACATCAGCCTGCTGAGATAGGCATCCCCAGTTTCACTGGCTAATCTCAGTGATTAACATGAGGGTCCTTTCAGTTTTAGGTTGAGTATTTTTCCTAAGGTCTCTCATTAATGAGTAAAGGGCTGGCATTCAAACCCAGGACTGCCCAGCTCTCAAGATTTAGCCTTACTACTTGGCTCTGCTTCCTCTAATAAAAGGAAAAATAAATGGCTGTTTGATTGTGTAATGCTTTTGGATAACGGTAGCACCTGAATATCGATAGAGTAGCTTCAGGGTTTCAGTCTGGCTGAAAGGGGACTCGTCTTGAAGCCAGATTTCATAACTAGAGGACTGCTTTTATTTTGAGTTTATTTTTATGGGGTGCTGGGGATTGATGGAGATTATTGGGGATCTAAAGTCCCATAAGTCACCCCTCGGCACCACCACTAGTTCTGGAAGCAAAAGCCTACATCAGAAACTTCTCTGTAAAGTTTACTTATCCTGGCCCTTGAAATAGTATTTTTGAAAACTGTTGCGTCTCTTTTGGGGAAAATACTTTTGCCCGATTGAGTTAAATGGAAATAAGAAAGAAAGGAAGCAAATGGTTATAGAGTGATTGCTCTGTGCCGGGCATCGTGACAAGGTCTTTCTTATGTTTTAGGAATAGCATTTTGATTTATGTTGCTTAATATAAGCAATGAGCATGAACGACTGTGTATGCTTTTGCCTTTTAGAAGCTTCCAGAGTCGATGTCAGGAATCAGAATTATTTGGCCTGAGAGCCCTGATTGTAGCAGTGGCTGTTAAAATAATTTGTATCCCAGTGAGACTTAAACCACCCAGAATGGCATTCCTGTGCATGTTCTCCCCAACTTCTGCCATTGTCTAGACTTTGTATCCCACTTTCACTGAACAAAGACAAAAACAAAAGACAATAGCATATTTACTATTTTGGCACAAATTCACTCTGAAATAAACAAAAGCTGTTATTTTCTTAACTTGGTACTTGACAGTATTTTTTCTGGCTCTGCACAAGAACAGATAATGGAGGGATTGTAAAACTTAGTATCCCAGTTAAAGAATCTTCCAATTGAAGTTTCATTGCTGTTGTCATTGTTTTCTTTTTTTCATATTCTTTTCATGAAGATATAAAGATGTTTTGAAACAGTTCGTATTTCCTGATGAATAAGTGGGGACTCAACATTTGGCAAGCGCCACTGTCGATCTGCATTTTATTTTACATGAGACCTTTATTCTTGTACCTCCTCTGTTCATGTGGGTGTATAACCACTTGGGCAAGTTCCCTGGTGGCGCAGTGGTTGAGAGTCCACCTGCCGATGCAGGGGACATGGGTTCGTGCCCCGGTCCGGGAAGATCCCACATGCCGCGGAGCGGCTGGGCCCGTGAGCCATGGCCGCTGAGCCTGTGCGTCCGGAGCCTGTTGCTCCGCAACGGGAGAGGCCACAACAGTGAGAGGCCCGCGTACCGCAAAAAAAAAAAAAAAGAAGAGTACTTCCCCCTGATTAGTAGGTATTAAAAGCAGTCACTAGCATGCTTTTTGTAATTACTTTGGGAATATAAGGGCTTCAGGGACTTTCAGGTTAGATTGAATTCCATGCATGACTTGGCCATGCTTGAGCAGCCTTCAGTGAATTCCATGACCGCAGGGACACATGCATGGCCGAGCAGCACGTGGATCTCCGCCTCGCTGCTGGCTGCCCTTCCGTTTTCTGGGGTGGAGCTCTTGCAGCATCAAGGGCGCCTTATGGGATGGAGAGGGACTGAGCAGTGTTTGGTGAGAATTACTGGTCTTCATAAAGCTCAGTTTCCTCAGCTTATTCCTGTGTAATGCTGTTGGTAACTTACAGTTCTTCACTTTACAGAAATCAGTCCTTTCTAACACATGGAACCAAATGTGTGGTTTTTTCCCACTTTTTCACATGCAGCATTTGGAACTTCATATTCCCTCTCTTGGGACAATGAAAATGTTTCTGAAAAGGATTGTCAAGTGTGATTTTTATTTTTTTGGCTTCGATTCCAAAGTACCTGGATAACTTGAAGAAGGGAAGATTAAAAATAAGGTTTATGGATCATATAAGTGTAGCTCCGTGATCCAAACTGACTGAGACGTTGTGAGCTAGACCAGCACCTCTCCGGTGATGCAGATGCGGCTAAACTACAGGCGGCACTTTGCATTGCAAGGAGTTAGAGCACAGAGCAGATTTAGCTCTTAGTTTTGAGGATATAGATTTCTGAAAAATCTTAGATTAAATTGCAGTGCCTACCAACAACATATCTTGTGGATTTCTCATTCTTGTACCAAATAAAAATTGCAGGCATATCTAACAATTGTATCACCTATAATCGCATTAAAGTTCATATCTGAGGAAAGTACAGTGGAAAATGGTTAGCACATATGTGCAATAGAAGTAGCTAAAAGCTACAGATCCACTGTGTTTCCACTTAAATGCACATGTAAAAACTCTTTTTTTGATCATCTGCTACGGCACACTGCCAGTTGTATCTGTATCATATTGTCACAAATTCTATAATATATTTCTTTAAAAAGCTGTCAATTGCCAATTGCTGCACACAGGTTATTGTGTGTGTTCTAATATTTTATTGCAGTTCATAACTAGGTATTCTATTTGACAGGAAAGAAGTCACTGGAAAATCCTTCATCTAAAAGAGAATGCTGTTACTTTGAGATATTTTACAAAGCAAAGGCAAATTTCATAATGTCCCATGGGGGCATAATCTCCATGGTATGTTTGCAGTACAGAGAATACATCAGAATATTCTTAGATAATGAAATCCTACTGCTCATGTGTCTCAAGCATAGATATGCTTTCTCAGTTTCAGAGATCTGACAATAACAGTACTGAATGTAAATGTAGGGTAGTAATAAGACACATCATCCCATTTTACAGAAATAATGAAAATATGCAGAATACTGCTGTGCTGATTCTTTCTTCAGGCCACTGTTCTGCTCCGTGAACTCATGGAAGACAGTACTTACAGATGAGAAGCATGTGATCATGCAGATTTGTGACATTTTTCAAAAGAAAGAAAAGTACCACCTGATACTGAACAGTTCTTTTACTATATTTTTTATGAATGTAAAAGCTGGTGTCGATTTTTTTAATGAAGCGTTTCCATCTTAGGGGAATCTTAAACTTTCAGAGGCATCCATCTGTGGTTGCAGAAGCAGAAAGCCGTGCAAAGGGAAGACTCAGATAATCCTGAGGAAACACACTTATTTGACTCGAGTGAATTGAAATTTCCTAAATGCATGTAAGTGTCAGATCACCTTCCACAAAAGATGAGAAGAAAAGCATGGTGAGAGCATGTGATTAAAAAGGAGCAGAAATACTGTATAAGTTAATCAGCACCCAGAGGAAGACCCTTATTCTGTAGAGAGCCAGGATTAATGAAGAGAGACAAGGTGTCATCTGAACCATGTCATGGAGAGAGAGTTAGAAGGTAGCCAGGTATCAAGATATTTCTAGCCAGAGAGTTTTGCACTGGTAAGCGGGGAAAGATTTTTAAACTCCCTTATGCTATGTGTCTTAGTCCGTTCAGGCTACTATAACAAAAATACCATAGACTGGGTGGCTTAAACAACAAATTTCTTTCTCACAGTTCTGTAGGCTGGGAGTCCAAAGTCAAAGAGCTGGCAGATTTGGTGTCTGATGAGACGCCACTTTCTGGTTCGTAGGGGGCTGTCTTTCTGCTGTGTCCTCCCATGTCTAAAGGAGCTAGAAGGCTCTCTAGGGATCTCATTTGTAAGGACACTAACCCCGCTGATGAAGGCTCTACCCTCATAACCTAATCACTTTCTAAAGGTCCCACCTCCTAGCACCATCACATTGGGGGGTTAGGTATCAACGTGTGAATTTTGGAGAGACACAAATGTTCAGTTCCTAATGCTATGCTGAGGTGTTTGGGATTTATCAGGAAGGAACTTGGAAGCTACTGAATATTTTAAATAGAGAAAGGCAAGATTATATTGGTGCCCCAAAAATGAGTGAGGAGTGGATCTGAAAGCCCAAATCTAAGGGGTGGAAAGATGAAATAAATTTAGATGAGAATTATTGTAAGCTAAAATGAGACAGTAGTTAGAGAAATGCTATTGATTAGCATATGAATTTCAGGAATATTTCGGTTTCTAATCGATAACTTACATTAACCATGATGACTGAAGTTTTACCCAAACTTCTGGTGCTTGCTTGATTCTGAGGGTCAGTTGCAGATCCTGGTCATTTCTTTCCCTGGCAGTGTGGCCTGCTACAACCTTGACAAGCACCCGTCTCACATGGGTTGGGAATTGGCCTCATCTCTTCAACTCTGTATTGCCAAAGGTTGTATGTGAACTGACAACAAAATCTGTTTCAACTTCTTTTGTTTTGGAAACTGGAAAAACACAGTTTCAGACTTATGATTTAATCCCATTCATTTGCTTTTAGAATATTGATGATGGCTTTTAGTTTTCAAAGAAGAAAATCCATTGAAAATAGTAAATCAGGCAGAAATTATCTGCAATTATTGCTCACCCTCTAAAAAGATAATGAGGATTAAAATAGAGTATCATATATCTTGCTCAATTATAGATTATTCTTAGCTTGACATGTCAGCTCTTTATTGGAACAAAAATGAAAAAAGATCCATAACTGTACTTCAAAGAGTTCCATAAAGAATAACAATTATCTCTATGATGCTTCACTGTTAGTTAATTGAATTTACTTACGGTAAGAGCATGGAAATAGTCTTCGGAACGATAAATACAGGTTGTAAAATTATTAAGTGTGTTAGTCATATAATTTATTTTTAGAACAAGAATTATATTTTAGAATAATATTCTTGCATTCTCCATATACGAAGAGAAATATCATATGAAATATCATATAATGTAATATTCTTGCATTCTCCATATACCAAGAGAGGTCCTCCCCTCACCAGGACCCTGAGATTAATTATAAGAATCTAGCATTGAGTTTTTCCTACCTCAATTTCCTAGCCATTCATGAGGACTGCGTCATGTCCTCTGCCTTTCTTTGCATTAATTAGGGCAGTGATAAGGAACTTCTGATGTAAGGAACTCCAGGTTAACCAGTAGAATTTCTACTTTGTCATCTTGCAATCTTATTTTTCTTCTTTCCCCAGGCTAACTTCCAACAGGACATTTAAAATACACTTTCATGAAAATTATTATTTTCAGTATCAAAATTATAGTACTGTTTAGTGTAATAGGCCTAGATCTTTATCTAATTGATTGTTTTAAATCCTGCTGAAGAATCAGGCTAATTGTTTGCTAGTCCAGAATGTGTCCAGTCTTTGCACGTTGAGGAAAGGGCTCAGGGTGAAGGATGGGCTGGAACTCAGGAGCAAAAAAGCCAGCAGGTGCTCGAGTCCTCTGTTCTCCTGGCAGCTCATGGATGTGTCCCCCAGTGGACAGGGGTCCAGGCAGGGCTGTGTCCTGTTTGCTTCTCCTCTTTATTGGACAAGTCTGAGAGGAGCATTGCACAGGGGAAATACATACCCAAGGTCAAGCACCGAGCAGCCCAGGCTGACCTGCTGGCAGTTTAGGAAGGGCCAGCACTTGGGTTGGGGGTGCCAGGTTCCATGGATGTTGAGCTCAGTCTCAGTCTTCTCCTTTCTAGGTGCATAGCTTATCTTCTCAGCTATCTAGCTTCTGGGCAACAGAGAGATAGTTTTGGGGGTCATTCACTGGACAAGCCCGTCCTATACTAATGGATTATGCCTTAAGGACTAGTCTCTTTTTTTTTTTTTTTTTTTTTTGCGGTACGCGGGCCTCTCACTGTTGTGGCCTCTCCCGTTGCGGAGCACAGGCTCCGGACACGCAGGCTCAGCGGCCAAGGCTCACGGGCCCAGCCGCTCCGCAGCATGTGGGATCTTCCCGGACCAGGACCCCTGCATCGGCAGGCGGACTCTCAACCACTGCACCACCAGGGAAGCCCAAGGACTAGTCTTTTATGTGATATTTTCAGAATCAGAAACAGAATAATAAAGTGATTGTAGCTCAAAGACTAAATAAGTCTGAGTTGGTACAGTCATGCCAATAATATGATTTTTATTACTACATCTGGAGAAGGATCGGGGCCACTCCTTATTCCCGTGAAGATTTGTCACATAATGAATCTGCCAGCCCCTATGATGTGAACTTACTTAATTTTAGGAATACTAACACCAACTGAGTACACTAACTCACACCAAGTCTTTGCCGTTTATTTTATCTAACAAATTAATGTGCACTCTACAACTTAGTCCCAATGCTTTGGAAAAATAAAGACTAGGACTCTGATAAACAATGATTATCTGTAATTTTGTGTGGCACCCAGAAGTTTCTATGGACCTTTGTCAAAGATGTCTCATGTGTCTTTGCCGAATACTGTGACTTCTATGGAAACATTATTAGGTCTACACATAGGTGGGCCATTACATATATAGGAGGTGTTTAAAAATTCCTGATGATTTAAACTTACAGTATGAAAAAAGTATATTTTTATTCTTAAGCAATGATGTGTAAAATATTTTGCTAAGTGTTCAGGGGCTTTTATCTCATCTTATATTTCTGAAGCAGTTTTAAGGTAGATAAGGTCTCTTTATAACAAAGCATGCCTATGCATATTCCTATTCTTTGCTTTTACATTTGTGATAAATTTGCTAATGTGCCACCCTGTACTCTATTAAGGAAGGTATCAAATAGCCAAAGGTCCTTTTGAGGAGGGGTGGCTAACACTCGGAATGAACAGAGACTCCTTAATTTTCTTTTTGTGTATCCCTGAAAGAAAACCTTTCTGTTCATGTCCCAGCGATGCATAGATGTCTGAATCTGTCTAGAAACAAGAGAAGAATTGAACTTTGCAGCCCTTGGGAACAGTTGTTTTGAGCCATTTTCTGTATGGTATTTCAAGCCTGAGCTATTAAATTGAAATAATAGTGTGGAATCCATGGCACTGAATTGAATGAATGGATTAAATACTGCTGAAACTATTTCTATTTAACAAGTGATTTCTAGCTCTTTTTGTAAACTTCATATATTTACACAATCTTTAGCTTAAAAAGCAAAGCTGTGGAAAACACTAACATTCACCTTTTAGACAATATCTCTATCAATCATCTATCTATCTATATTATTTTGCATTCACAGCACTGATCCAACTTGTCACCAAAGGAATTTGAAACGAAAACTTGCAAAGCAAATTTCTTACTGTTGAAGTTAAACATTTCATTTAGTCACAGCACCTTTTATTAAAGAAGTCTTTTAGGTAAATACTTCCGAAACTAAAAATATTTCGTCTTGTGATGGGATTTTCCACTTAAATATAATACTGCCTAACTTTTTAAAGTTTCATGAATTCTATTTTGGAAATTTTTATAATTTTCAAAGATGAATGTCATGATTTATGATTGTCAGATTTTTTTCTCTAAGGACAGTTTAGGTTATAATATTGTCCAGTTTTCTTAGGTTATAGTGCTTTGCACAGTGTTCATATTTGAATGCAAATCTTTCCTTGTTCTGTCAATAGAGCAGAAGGTGATTTAAAATTTCATTTTCGAAAATGTTTACAGGCGACACTAACAAACCTTTCCAAGAAACTCAAAACAGTTAATTTGTTCGTTGTAAATAGTGTTGTAGAATGATCTGTTATCTTAAAAATCAAGTATAAACAATCAGTTTTCTCTTTCTTAAATACCAACTGAACAAAGAATGACTTGTCATCTTTCTCTGTCCATTGAGGAATCAGATATCTCTTTATTATTTTTAAAGTGAATGGGATTAATCTTTACCAGAACAGAAGCATGTCATATTCAGATGGGAAGGGTGCAATTCAAACTGTAAGAAAACAACTTTATGAATAAATACAGAAATGTGCCAGGCCAAAATAATAAGTATTCATTAGAAATTTTTCTCACGTTACTAATTGGACCTAGTGATAAAAAATTATCTTCTAAAAGTAAACAAAAATTTTAGACAAATCTTTGTATTTTCACTGTCCCTTAAAAACTCTGTGGAAAGTAATATTTTCCACCATAAACCTAAGGAAATAAAATAATCAGTACATTCAAAAGCCCCCCTTCTTTGCCCCTGCCAACAGCCCATCCAACGTGGCTCTATTTAGGCAGAAGACTTTAGAAAGAAGGCAGCTGCAGTTCAATTACTTACTGGTCCACAAAGAACTTAAATAGAAATCAAATCACTTTTGCCATGACGGTTAAAATGTTATTTTGCCTCATCGAATAGGTTTGCTATGGTCTGAGCATATTTCAAATGTATATGACATGCTTTATTCAGGCAGTTTAGTCACTGAACAATCATAACTGCCACTTCAAGGATTTTTTTTTTAATTTTGCTTTGTAAAGGTGTATTTCTTACTTTGTTATTAAAAGGAGAATGGTTGACATCTTCTGCATTTAAATCATTTGCATAAAAGGACAAAAGAAAAAAAACTCTACGTTTTTATCTCCTTAGGAAAAATGTTTAAACATCTTCAAAGGGAATTTTTTTTTTCCAGCTGGTGATCACTTGTGAATGCAAATTAGAGTAAGGGGTAAATGACTGTGAGACTGTTCCTCCTGATTGTCTATTGACTTTTTAAGTGTTGGTAATAAAGAATCTGGTAAGAGAAAATGATTTCCAACTTTGAAACAGTCCCTGAAACAAAGCGAGGAGCGGGTTGACAGAACAGAAGCAGAATCTGGGACAAACATTAATTTTCTCACTTTGTCCCTTTTTTTTCTAGCAGTGCTTTCCACCAGTGATCTGCCATCTGCCCAGTAGCCTCCATACCAATGTATCATTGTCTTTCTTTGGGCTGCAGTTGCAAAATTAAAAACCAAAGAACTTGGCATTGTAGGTGGTGGTTTTAAAAATCTTTATGTGTAGGCAAGGTTGCTATAAACTATAGATATTTTTCAAAGCCTGTAAATAGAAATTTTAGTGATTTGTAAATGTATGTTTGTGTGTGTATGTTTTGTGTGTGTGTGTGCACACATACATGTGTGTATGTTATTCCTAATCACTGTAAATAAAAATTACCTCAGTGGGGGAAAATAAACGGTGGCTGGATAGCCCCTTTTACCTTACACTTAGGCACTTATTTCTCTGAGCAAAAACCAGTATTTTTTTTTTCATGGAGGCAGTAAAATTTAAACAGCTACCTGGAGGACTGGCCAAGACTCTTTTGCTTCAGTGAATGCCTTAAGCGTTAAATATGTTCTTTAGATTATTGTTCTGGAAGGTAAGGATGAGACATAATGAAGGCAATCAAAGCATAATGGACTTTTTGAAATAATGAGGATCGAGGGAATTGCCTGGTGGTCGATTGGTTAGGATTTCTTGCTTCCACTGCAGGGGGCACGGGTTTGATCCCTGGTCGGGGAACTAAGATCCTGCAAGCTGCTCGGCGCTGCCAAAAGAAAAAAAAGAGGATCAGACATTATGAAAACTGGAAAGGAGATGTGACCGTGGACCCGAGATTATGGGGCAGCTCAAATGAGATTCCCCAATTCTCTCTTCTGTAACTGTGCCCTTTTCAGCACGTGTACACAAAACCCTTGTTCACCTGGCTCTGTTTCAATCTCGGTGGCCCCTCTCCTCCCTTACGGGCAAATTTGCCGTTTCTCTCCACCAAGTATTTCTTTTGACTAGAAGCTCGTGTTACCACTAACAACTTGTGTAGCCTGAAATCATTATCCTGTGTCTCCATTCCTACAAGGCCACGCGAGAAATATATGGTAGATTCTCTTCTAGAATAAGTGCAAGGGCCTCTCTATTTAAAGCAGGGTTTGGCAAGTGAAACTCCATGGATATCACTCCAAACCATATTGCCAAGAAATGACCAGACTATTTCAAAAGACCCAATCTAGGGAAATCTAACTCAGATTACAGCCTCCATGAGGGATGAAACAGTACTGGATCTTTTGTTGATGTTCATAAAGCATTCATTGATTTGAAGTAAAATTTTTTGGATGCAGGGAGAACAGTATTTAACTGAGGGTTAGATGTGAAACCCAGGAAGCATAGGGAGACCTGACTTCCTTTTTGACCGAGAAAACCAAGATTCACTTGTGGCTAGGACTGTAAGTAAAATGGAATGTGGCAAGGACTAGAACTAGATTACCAACAGAAGCCTGATGTTTTTGTTGGCTGTTTCCACATTCAAATGAGTAGTGACGTCGGGTATGTGATTGTAGCTTGTCCACTGGGATTCTTTGTACGGCAGTAAATTTGTCTTCACACTCAAATGAACTGAATACCATTTTCTGCTGCAAAAGAAGAGATGAAGGATGAGGGAAGGTAAGGTGGTTACCGAGAAAGTGTCCCATGGTCATGGTGTAGAAACCCTTTTCCCCGGGTGCAGGAACAGTGATGCCTCTTCAGTGCCTATCTTGAAACTGGGCTTGTTTCCACTGGAGTCCCCTCTCTACTTGTGCTGATTGAAGCTCATGCTCCTGTGCAAATTTGCACCCCTACCCCCTCTAAACTGTATTTTTGAAGAGTTATATTTGAAACTGTCACATACAAAATAGCAGTAAGGGGCTTCCCTGGTGGCGCAGTGGTTGAGAGTCCGCCTGCCGATGCAGGGGACGCGGGTTCGTGCCCCGGTCCGGGAAGATCCCACATGCCGCTTAGCGGCTGGGCCCGTGAGCCATGGCCGCTGGGCCTGCGCGTCCGGAGCCTGTGCTCCGCAATGGGAGAGGCCACAACAGTGAGAGGCCCGCGTACTGCCAAAAAAAACAAAAATAGTAGTAAGAAGCGGCAGCAGCGCTGGCGGCAACAACGGTGGCGTCAGCAGCGTGACTCGTTGTAGCCTTCTGGCGCAGAGCAGTGAAGCCACCACACTTCGCAAAGGCAAGCGTGCACCTGCAGGAAAAGTATCCCCTTGGCTTTAGTAAGCTGCTGCCGCTGCTGCTCTTACTTCAGTCACTTTGCTTCTGCTGGGGCTGTTTTTATCCACTTCGCTGCCTTTCTTTCTGCTTCCCCTCTCAGGCAACCATAAATTGAAATGCCGAAAGAGCACACATGCCTGGAGACAGAGGCAAAGAGACAGAGAACAAAGAAGCACCTTACTGAGTTCTGTCCCTTCCAGTGATGATAGAAAACCTGAAACCACTGCTGTGAATCTTAAGCCACCTGCCTTGGGTGCTAATTGGGCTTTCTCAGGTGACAGCAGGCATTGTAGTGCTTCTAGATGAGCAGGGGCCATTGGGCATTTGGTAGCAAAGAGGCGGGGGGGTAAGGCTCATCAAAACACTGGACCCTTCCAGGGTTGTGCACCCACTTACTCCTTAATGAATCGTCCATGGCTCCAGGCTTCCTTTAATAGAGTAACCTCCTGGGATTATTATTTGGGAATCAGGAGAGACCTATTTCCAAGTTCCCCTGTGATGTGATCAAGCTGGAATCTCTCTCCCCATTTTCTTGATGGGTTCTATACCTGCCTACTTCTAGCATGAAGTAATTGAATTCCGTTTTTAAAAATGGCTGTGTTAACCACTCTTTCGGATTGATTACTCCCTTTCGCTTTACATAGGCTCTCTCCAAACCGAATTCCATCAAGTACATTAGGTTTCCCCTTTCTAAATTACTAGCGCAGTCCAAATTTGTCTTGACATTTTACTACAGTTGCCTTGATTGGGTTCTGAGTGATCTGAAACTCTTCAGTCCCATATTTAAAGACAATCATTGGATTTACATTTGGTTGGTAAATTTGAGCCCTTGGGGTCATGGTGGCAATAGTCCAAAAAAGTTTAAAAAAAAAGGTATCATCACATGAGGCATGATTTACTGCAAGGGAATTTCTTCCTAGATATAGGGGAATGATGGGGCATGGGGACCATGGCAGCTGCTCCCCAGCTGCAGCAGAGTGGGGCCATGTGGGAATTCGGGCATATGATGCCACATCTCCTAGTTTCTCAAGAGAAATCCAAACACTTAAAAGTTGTGTGTTCATTCTTTTTTTTTTTTTTTCCTTAATCACATGTGGACCAACACAGTGATGGTGAAATAAAATGTCCATAGGTTCATGTATCTAATGGCCACCTGGCCACCAGATGCTATTGCTACTATATACAAAACAAATAACTAACTACATTCTTAATTAATATAAACTTACTAGGTCATCTTCCAAAGGGCCATCTTATTTCCAAGTTCTGAGGGGCACCTCACTATTGCCTTCATGTCTACCCCAGAGGAAGCATACTATGTGTTGAGTTGAATTCAGTCAAATATAATCTGATTCTTGGAGATATTCTCTTCTGTCCTACTTTTCTTCTGTACTTATTTTATGTAAGTACAGTCCTGGTGGACTACTTTCCTATTGCATCCCTTGTAAACATGATATTGAAAACAAGAAGTGAAACATGCTTTTAAAGGTCTCACCTTCACTAGTTATTTTGAAGAATGTTTCTAAGATTATTTTCTGTTCTTCTGAAATATTACAGTGTATGAAATTGGAGTCATGGGAAATATACTCTTCGGTTATGATTGATTCAATATTCCAAGTTTTCAAAAGTATTTAGACATAATGAGAAAAACTTTTATATATTCAATTAATTACATATAAATATTGTAATTTAAACAATGACATTTCTTCAAGTAATCATCTTCTTTTGCTTTTCCTGGAAGACTGGAACATTTTAGACTTACCAGTGAGATGAATTTAGAAAGTCAAAATGATTTGAAACATTGGCAATATATTCAACTGTTAATAAGACAGAAGTGTGCTCTGGTCTATATCTATAACTAGCTTGCTAAAAAATTAAATAAATAACAAATGGATTAAACTGTATGATCATTCAGTAGCATTGCATATGTATAAAATAACCATAGCATTTCTAATTTGCAGATAGATTTGAAGGAAAAAGAGAAAGAAAATCAAATAACTGGGGGAGGGGGGACTTTTAGTGTGAGACTTTGCATTTCTTTTCAATTTTGTAGCAGTTGCAACAGGTATAAGTAGTATCTTACACAAAACACTTTAGAGGTATGATGAAGTAGCTGGGTTCAGCTTACATTATTGGCAGAGTCAGGATAAGGACTCGCATCCCCTGTTTCTGGCTCCTGATGCCAGCCAACCCTTCCCCATGCACCACCATGCTGCAGCTCTTTCTCTTGATCCCTGGTAACTGATACCTGGTGCTATGAACTGAATTGTACCCCCTCCCCCAAGTCGTATGTTGAAGCCGTAATCCCCAGTCTGACTGTATTTGAAGATAGGGCTGTTAGGAGGTAATTAAGGTTAAATGAATTCATAAGGGTGGGGTCCTAATCTGATAAAATTGGTGGTCTTATGAGAAGAGCAAGAGGGACAGAGCTCTTTCTCCATGTGTACACATTGAGGAAAGGCAAGGCGGTGTGAGAACACAGTGAGCAGGCAGCTGTTTGCACGTCAGGAAGAGGGTTCTAACCAGTATATGCCCAGACTGGCACCCTAATCTCAGACTTCCAGGCTCCAGAACCCTGAGAAATAAATTTCTGTTTAAGCCATTCAGTCTATGGTATTTCAACACGGCAGCCTGTGTGGACTAAGATACCCGGGAGGTGTGGAGAGACAATTTACTAAGTGACATTTTCTAAAAAGGGTCCTTATGAAGTTGCCGACACTTGAACACCTAACCTTCCAATCCGAACTTAGCTACTCTTTTCTTGATGAGAATCCTCTTCTTCCTCCATCATGTGACTGGCTGCATGGATCCCCGCAATAGAAGTCTCATATTGTATGTTCTTTCCACCCATTTCCTCATAGCATATTTCTTAGTGAACCCATGATAGCTCATCACTACAGGAAAAGTAGCCACTTCAGTTTACCAGAGTGTACACTTTCTCTGTCTTTATCCATATGGACTCCCTGTTTGTGGTGCTGGAGAAATTCCTTAACCTCTTTTTTATATTCATGTTCATGGTCTATTATTTGTAAACAATATTTCCTTAATGGTCTAAAAGCTTTGGCCATAGTGTCTTGGAAACTGAATTGTATAGCTATATTCTTCAGATTTTGTGCATGTGGTTAGAATCACTCACAATTGCATACATCCTTCAGTAATCATTAATGTCTGATGAGACAATTAAACATCAATTAATGATACTTTTCTTCTTGTATACCAGGTAGCCTTGTTTAGAATGAGACGTCACATAAGGTAAATAGTGACCTAAGAGCTCTGACCCAAATGAATGAGTACATGCCAGAGACAGAGTGTAGAAGGGAAAGTTGGTGAAGAAGACAAAAAAATAATCTAGGTCTTTTCTGGAAAATTCAGATTGATCTCAGGTTATTTCTTACCCAAATAGCAAATTGTTTATCTAGTCACCAGTTACCTCAGGAAATAGTTTTAAATATAGCTAAACTAAATATAGTTGAAATATGGTTAAAGATAGTCAAAATAATCTGAGATATTATAAAATGCATTTCTTATCCAAATACATGAAACTTATCCATAACATCCCCAACAGCCTTTGCTCAAAGTCTTCTAATGGGAATTTATCCTTTTTTAAGAGAGAAAATTTTGTTTTTGACATCTTAATTTATTAAACTGTTTTCTCATCCTTGCCTGAATATTTCATCCCCAGAACATTCACAGATGAATCGTCCTTCTGACCTTTGGGCAAAGTCAATCCAGTTCCTCTTTGTCATCCAGTGGACTCTTCCCCATTCATTTCTCACATGACTTGACCTACAAGACCTCAACCATTTAGATCTTTCTCCTCTAGCCACATTTCATTTCACTTGTTATTAAAATGCTGAACTCACAGTTGTACTCAGCAGGAATTTGTCATAAAGCTGTTATGTAGCAGACTAGCAACTGTCCCTCAACTTACTATTGGGAAAATAGTATAAACTTTTTTAGACTTTATAAATGTATTTATAAATTGGTCAGGGAGAGACTGGCCTAGGAAGAACCTGGAGCCTGAGGCTCAAGTCCAAGCCCGGAGATCTTTGAAAGCCCTTTAAGGGAGTTTGCATTTCTCTGGGGCCCAATGCACTTCCTGGGTATTATTTGTACTAGGAACAGCTTGATCCCCAGAGCACCCTCAGAGGCTGCTTCCTGGAAAAAGGATTAGAAGATCAATAATATGTAAATAAACTCTGCCACCCACATCCCTGCTCTGAGGAGGTCACTGCGGGCTCTCTGGGCCTGCACAATAGCCCTTCAGCCACTCATAAGCAGCAGAGTGACCTTAGGGGTTCTTTAGAGCCCTGTACCAAGAAACAAATGTAAAGCACATGCAAATACTCTTGCTAGATTCATTATTGTCGCTTCCAGGGGAAGTGGGAGGGAGTTCGGCTTTGAAGATGGAAACCATGCAGCTTTCCTAGAGTCCTTGTGAGTACCTTATACTTTGTCAGAGTATGAGAAATACTCTAGACTTTAGCTCAGCAGTTTTACGACCAATATTTTCGAGTCTTTAAAGATGTTCTAATCTACCTTCGAAGAGGAAGGGAAAAAGCACTGTGGCAGTGGCCTCTGGCAGTCAGATATCATAAAACCAAAATGGAAAAAAAAAGACTCAATGTTTTCATTCCTTTGCAAATTAATGGCACTTAAAAATATGCATTATCTACAAACCCTATCTTTTCAGAAAAAGAAAGCATTAACAAGAAATAGAACATGATATTAGAGTAAACGATAGGTGAATAACCAAATGTATCTTTTTAAAAAATTCATCAAGTTATCTTTGTCTTTTTCACATTTTATTCTTTGAGAACCACTGTATTATGAATTCTTTACTGTGGATCTAACATTTTTGTCTCTATCATAAATGCTTTGAAAAGTATGCAAACAGATTATTTTTAGGTAGCCACTTTCCAAAACTCCTCTATTTAAAAGATTAACCAGCTAATGATTTTATTGCTTAATAAAATATTCTGGGGGAACCAATCACTTTCCGTTTTCAAGGCAATCTGTTGGTTTTTCTTCCTCGGCTTTAAAAATTATGCCTGTTATTCCTCTATATGTTTTGCAAACCATTGTTGGCATTTTTTGCAACAAAAACCTCTAGGCCATCATGAGTTATGTAAAGTCTCCACTACATCAGGGGACCAAATTTGTATTGGATTTGGGGAACTAGGCCCTACATAGTAGACTGCTTACTTGTAAGTCATCAAGTCAACAAAGCCTCATGCAAAGACCTGGACTGAACTTCGGATTTTATACTAGTTGTAACAGAACACTGATGTGTTGTTTATTCACACCTGTTCTCACTAGTCTGATTCATTGGAATGTTTATTACATTCTTTGCTCTCTGAGTGAACCTAAGAATTTTTTTCCCAGTCCCTCTCTCCACTGTCTCCTTAGTCTCTGGAATAATCATGTTCCGTCCAGAGTAAAACCCAAAGATAACTTTGACATAAGGTCTCTTCATTTTTTTAACCCAGGTTGTTTTTTAATGTTTTAACCATTAAGCAATATTCTGTTCTGAATTTTATCTACAAATTAACTGAATTCAAAATATTAACTGGTGATTATTTCTAAGCAACATTTATGCACAGTGTAGATCAGTGAAGAGAACTACTTGGATATCTAAGCCCAGGCAGAGGAAATCCATGAGCATATGGAAATTCTCTACTTATAGAAGTATCTGATATATGTAGACTTATAATGTAAGAACATTCAAGTAAGAGTTCCTGTCCTGGTTTCTTTTGAACTTTTCATTTGAGATACAAAAGTAAATCAAGTGGCCCTAGGGTTTGTTATTAATCAATCACTTAATGCCTGTCTCTCCCACTAGACTGTAAACAACATAAATGCAGGAATTGTGTCAGTTTTGTTTACTATATACTTTTTAAAACAAAAATCTCCTGAATAAATGTTTTTAATGTCCTAATATCAAAGGGAAAGATATTTAATCTAAAAAGGCAGCTGGTTGATATTTGAGGCAAACACCTAGGAACAGAAGAAGGCTGCTTCTCTGTGAGTGTCCACCCAAGGCCCTCAAATGCCAAAGACAAGAGAGAACTGGTCACTTCAGTCACGTGTCTAATCTTGTCAAAGAAAAGAAAAAATTAAAGTGGTGTCATTTCAGGAAAATGGCTCAATTTGTGTTTTTTGTGTGGATCAGGTATAATGATTAAAAATGCATAATGTTAAACTTCCATAGCTAAATCTAATCTCTTTCCACTGAGTGCTACTTACAATTAGTATCGTGTTTGGTATAGTCACGTTCAGTTTACCACTGCTTCGTTATCTGCACTGCGTGTTTATGCAAAGCCTGATGATTATGCTTGCAGACTGACTAATGATCTTTAAAACTGTGTTGATATCTCAGAGTGATTGATGCAGCACATTCATTGCATTTTTGAAGCTGCTTTATCTTGATACTTGTTTCAAAGCTAGTATACCAGGTGGGGGGGGCAGGGGGAGGGGGACGATGACACATAAAATTGTATGTCAAATGAGTGCATCCAAAACCATGATATGAGGATTCCAAATTTATACTATTTGGGACATGTACAGATGCAACCTATGAAACATTCAAAAATTCTCCAGATCGCATATCCATTAAGGAATAGAAATCTGGACTCAGCTTTCTTTATTGAGATCGTCAACACTGGAACTTTAAGGATCATCATTTCCAAAACAGATGAAAGGCTATTTATTATTCCTACAGTTCTCTGGAATGTAAACCTTACTGTGTGTGCTTTGGAAAATACTAAGCCCAACATTTTAAAAAGTGAAATTCTTAAATTTTGGTAAACTCTCTAAGGATAAGTTGAATTTATTTATATATTTCTAAAGCCTTGGTTTTGGTATGATCATATAGATATAGAACATGTTCAGTTACAAATTGGAAATTTCAGCTAATAGGTGATGTTTCCCAGATGTGTCTGCATGTTGGGATCACACTGCACCCAGCCCGGATTCTGATTTAACTGGTCTGGAGTATGATCTGGGCTGTGAAATTTATAAAAGATCTCCAATTGATTCTAATGTGCAGACAAGTTTGGGAACCACTGCTACAGTTCAAGGGCATTCATTAGCTCATGGCATTGTCCTCCATTGAGCACTTATTTGAGTACTCAGTGAGAGAAAGATAGAAATACAGGTGTTACTTGAATATGGGAGGGCTTCTCAATTAACATCTGGTTACTCCTAAGGCCTTGTTCTGTGACCATTGGTATGCACTGTATCTGGAAACCAGTGATATTTATTTTCCTATATTTGTTTGTTAGCATTTATAATGACATGTAGATATGCTAAGTTCCACTTTAAAATGTTAACTGGCATAGCTACTTTCAACCATCCAGGCTGTCCAGTTATCCTGATTAAATGCTGCAGGGTCATTTTTGAGTGTTCTCCCTCTTAAATAGTGGCAAGTCTTTTGGATTCTTTAGTCTTTCTCACAACAGCATCTTCCCTTTTGTTTTCCCTCTTAGTAACCTGGTTAAGCTGTTAGGATTTTGTTCTTGATTCTTTTATTCTTTTTTAAAAAATAATTAGTTAATTAATTTTTATTCTTTTACTCTTTATTCTTATGATAGCTTCCAAACCAATGTATGATTCTAATCACTCCCTTCTCCAGTCCATCCTATTTTCTAGATTGTTCCGTCTAATTCTACACTTAAGCCATTACTTCCAAGGCTCTCATTTTACACAGAATCAAATTCAGACTTTCCAGATTGATGTTCAAAGGTTTGTGCAATCAAAATTCTACATATCTAACTGCACTCACTTCACATTACTCCCCTATATGTGTCTGTTGTTCTAGTTATTTTCTGTAATCTTATTAGTATTTTTCTGCTCATTCCCCTGGGTTCAGACCAGTCCCTCTGAGCAAAATCGCCCTCTCAATTCATTCCTCAAGGCCCAGATTAAATATCATGACTTCTATGAGCCCTATGTTTTATCACTAAAACTGAATGAGATTTTTTCCTCCTGAGGAGGCTTATGAAACTAAAGCTGCCATTAGTACAGCCTTTATCTTATGCTGGTCTGGAGCAGAGAGATTTGAGTACCTGCACTATGTCACTCTGTTGCAGGTTTCTGGAGAGCAAGGACTATATCATAAACGTCTTTTACCCTTCACAGCCATCAGCTGAAGACCTCCACATACATAATCAGTACATCATAAATACTTGTTAGCTTGTATGAGTGACATCTGAAAGAAATGGTTGTAAATAAATAGGCTGTTTTATAGCACCTTCCTACATTAGACTACGTTCACTTGAATATTTGACCTCCAGGCATTTTTCTTACACTTTCCAGCTAGTTCTTAGGAAAGTGAGAAGCTCATAACATTGATTTTCCCTTGTGTGATTTTGTAGGACAGAAGCAAAAAAGGAAAGCATGCTTCTCAGGCTGCACTGAAATAAAATCTCTCCTAAGCTATCTTGTAATTTTATTGCAAGATATAAATACCAGCTTTATAGATCTGAGAGAGAATCTTTCTTCAAAGTCAGCAAAACCATATTATGAAAATATTTGTTTGAATCTAGAATTGGTAACTTTAAAACAAAACTTCAACAGATTGTGCTTTTCTTTTTGCTTCTTTATTTTTAATGGCTCATGAAACTATTGCAGCCTCCCTCCCTTTGTTCTGCCCTTGTTTGACCTGTACATCAGCTACCTAAAGTTAAGTGAGTTGGCAACAAGATTTTCCTTCTTCTAACATGTGGTCCTGGAAGAATTTATCATTTGAAATGGGCTTTTACAATTCTTATTTAGAAAACAATAGGAAGATTTACATTGTTAAAAGTACCTCTATGCTAAATGAAAGCAACTACAGATTTTTTTTTTAATTGAATCTACCCACAGATATTGTCAAAAAGGTCTCTCAACTGAAGTGGAAATGATACACTATCTCCTAGAGGGGTCAAAGTAACTGTTTATTTATACTTAGCAAAACAGCTCAACCACTCAGGCATAGAAAATTTGCATGGCATGACGGGTTAAAAATGGCCCCAAATTCCTACAGCTTATCCCATAAAGAGGTAGGATCTATCTTCTCACCTCTGGAACCCAGGACATACTTTGTAACTTGTTCTGATCAAATGATGGGATGGAAGTCAAATTAAACACCTTCTAAGCAATGCCTCCAGACACTTGCAGCTTCCGCTCTTACTTGCTTGGATTCTATCAGCTTGGGAATAAGCCCAATCTGGTCTCCTTGGGAATGAGATGTCACAATGAGAGAGAGAACCTAAACATGTGGCCAAGTCCATGTGGAACCAGTCAGTCCCCAGCCGACATGAGAAGTGGCCACAAACCATCAGTGATCCCAACTGACACCGTGTAGGACAGAAGCAATGCCCAGCTGCACCCGGTCCTAAACAAATGAATGGTTGTTTCAGGCCACCAAGTTTGGGAGTTGTTTGTTACCCAGCAATAACCACTGATAGAGGTGGCATGAGGGGTTTTGTAGTAGGGCGTGGAAATTTCAAGAATAATAAACTGAATAGTGAATAAAATATATTTATAAATAAATTGGATTGCTTTGTGTGTGAGTTTTTACTTCTTCCTTGCTGTTAAGAAGAATCTACCACTGTAACATCTTTTCTAGGAGGTAATAAAGCCGAAGTAATAAATAGCTTGAAAAATATAAAGAAGGTCTAAAACTTACAAACCTGTATATTGAGTATCTATCGTGTACCAATGTTTACTATCTAGAATACAGCAGTGAACCCAATAGAGGGAGAGAGATGTTAAACGGGGAGCAGGGGGAGGCAATAATTTTTTTTAAAGTCCAATGATAAAAGTTACAAAGGAAATTAAAGCAGGCTAAGAAATAAAGCATGACAGAATAGGGGAGGATCATTCCAGGTGCATAAAAGAGCAGGTGAACAGTATGGTGTCGGCACATAGCGTACTTGTGGGACACCAGGAGAGCTAGTAGGGCTGGTGTGGCATGTGACGGGGAGGACGAAATGGAAGGGGTGGCTGTGTCAAGCCCGGTGTTTGTGGGAACAGTAACAGTTACCTTTGAAATGAGATTGACCAGTTCATAGAGGGAAATTACCCAACTTTTCCACAAATGTTGGTTGTGTGAAAACTGTCAACTGAGTTATAATTTTTAGAAGTTGCTCCAGAGTAAAATTTTCCATAATTCTTGTAAAATTATAAATATCTCAATTTTTTTTCTAAGAGATAGGCCAAGATAGAGAACTGTATGGATTTTCAAAAAGCCCTCCTATATTAGAAAGCTTGAATGGCAATTTTGATTAGCACTAGAGAATGACATGTATTTTCAAAGGCAATACATCTAGGGCTTCTTACAAATCCAAACTTAATAAAGGAACTATCTGTATGTGCTATGGACTGAATTCTGTCTTCCCTAAATCCATATGTTGAAGCCCTAACCCCCATGTGGTTATATTTGGAGATGGGGCCTTTAGGAGGTAATTAAGATTTAATGAGGTTGTAAGGGTGGGGCCCTATGGGATTGGTATCCTTGTAAGAGGATGGGAAGACAGTAAAGAACTTTCTCTTGGCCCTTTGAGGACATAGTGAGAAGGCAACCGTCTACAAGCCAGGAAGAGAGCTTTCACAAAAAGCAAATCTACCAGAACCTTGATCTTAGGCTTCCCAGATTCCAAAACTGTGAGAAATAAATTTTTGTTTTTTAAGCCACTCAGTCTCTGGTCTTTTGTTATGGCAGCCTGAGCAGACTAAGACAGTATGTTTATAGTGTCCAAGTTCCTGCCCCATCATGAATGCTACATCTAAAATAGAAATGTCCATATAAATTATGATTGTCTTTTCTGATTATCAGAATGTTTTGTGGTCCCTCATACCATTGTTGTTTCTTTCTAGTTGATTGGAAAAATACACCAAGAATTATAGAGAAATTCAGTAACTGTAAAATGATCACACATTTTATGCATCACAATATATCATGCATTTGAAAAATAATGCACACAAATACAAGACCTGTGATTTTTTTAGTTTGCACAGATAACGCATAGTGTTCCCAGGGATTCGTACACTCCCTGCAACAAGTGTGTTAATTTGCCTCCAGTCTTGGGGCCAATCTACAACTTACCAACAAGGATGATTAAGTACCTATTGAAATGGTACTATGCTATACAGTTACTATAACTAGCTACCTGTGTTGGTTCTTCAAACTGCACACTTATATTTCTTTTGGTGGGTATCACTTAAATAATGCAAAGTCTTCTGACTCACTCACCCCTAGCAGTTTCTTCCCATTCGCCTGTGGCTTTAGAATCTCAGAACCTTAGCTGAAAGGAATTTTAAGAGACACCTAGTTGAATTCCTTATATAAAGTCCAAACTTTACAGTGACTATTTAGAGGCAGAAGCTGTACTTCAACCCAAATATCCTTTGAGCTATGTTATTGTAATGCTAATTTTGAGCTTTTTAATAGAAATTTCATACATATTTTTAAACTTTTTTCATGCATGCATTTTTTCCCTAGGTTTTTGGAGCCTTCAGAGATCCCTTGTAAGTTGGCAGTGCACCTCTTTAGCAACCACTGTATGATTGGCCATCACTTGCTTGTATTTGTAAAAGATAAATTGAGATGTTAATTCACTCAAAACTGCCCAGATTCTCTCTCTGGCCTGTGCTTTTTCACCACTGTAAAACTGGAAATACTCTCGCAGGTTTATTCTTGAAAAGGTTAAAAGTTTCTACCAGGAGCAAATTAAAGTATACTGGATAAAATATATCCAGGTAGAAAATACTATTTGTTTCATTTAATAAATGAATCAACACAAACACATACCAACACATTCCAAAATGCCTGGAGATGTAGGCAATCACTTAATTGAATTATAGAGCTTTGATTTTGTCATTATTTTGAAAGATCATAAATGTGTTATGCTTCCTTGGCCATACAATTTACCTCTCTCTGCATAGCATGAGAGATGATCTCATCTAAGAGAAACAGTTACTGGGAAAATGAAAACTGTTTTATGATGGAAATATTGCTGGAATCCCATATTTTATATGTCACATAGTAATCTGACCTCATGATAAATTCACCCACACACTCACACACACACACACCAGTTAATCCTACATTCTTGGGTGTAACTTAACTAAATTCTTGTGAAGAACTGATAAATAATACCGGGCTTCCCTGGTGGCGCAGTGGTTGAGAGTCCGCCTGCCGATGCAGGGGACACGGGTTCGTTCCCAGGTCCGGGAAGATCCCACATGCCGCGGAGCGGCTAGGCCCGTGAGCCATGGCCGCTGAGCCTGCGCGTCCGGAGCCTGTGCTCCGCAACGGGAGAGGCCACAACAGTGAGAGGCCCGCGTACCGCAAAAAAAAATAAAAAAATAAATAATACCTACCAAAGAGTCATGGACAAGATATTGCTAGGGGGATAGACCATGCTGCGAATAGATCAAGTAGGTAAAGAAATAGGTAAAGAAATAGCAGAGGCATCTGTGAGAAACTGAAGATACGTAAAAGATATGCATAATGACAATTGGTGCAGTAATCTGATATAATCAATAGGAGACAGAGGAATTGATTTTAATTCTTCTGACACCATAACAGTAAATTTAATTGTATCCCATGTAATTGTTCTGAGTGTCTGAAGAGGGTATTGCTGTAGTACTTGCTGATGTATATTGAAGGCTATTTGAAGATAATATGTAATTGCTCCTATCGTGCTGAAATTGTGTGGGACTAATTTAATAATCCTTTATATTCTGTTCATATGCTTTTCAAATGTGCTTAAATATGTTGGTCGAATTTCATTTTTCGGTAACCCAGTGAAAGAAAGCTAAATACTCTCATTGGCTTTTTATTAACAGAGACACTCATATGACCTATCTTCCACATTCCCTGTAGGTCACCTCCTTCTAATGCAGTTGACAAAAGTATTGCCAGCTCACTTTTTCTCCTTTTGTTATTTGATCATGTCCTTTGGTTTCTTATATCAACATGATTTTTTTACATCACTATTTTTTAACTCTTTGTTTTTGAGTAGTTTTATATATATAAGTAATATTTTTAAATAGCTTTACCTTTAATTGTACTGTATGGCCCTTGTGAAATCATTTATATAAGAATGTAACATATTTGGTTACATTACATTATATTACATATATTAATACCTGGCAAGAACCATTCAAATTATAATATTTCTTTATTTATTATAAAACTATCTTTGAAAGGTAACTGATTGATTAAATGCTAAATAACTTTACCTGAGAACTTTGACTATGTTTTATATATCCATATATTTCAAATGACTAGCACAGTGATGTTCATACAATATATTCTTGATTTTTTAAAAAGAATTCTTAATGAAATGAATTTAGAGTTCAAATGCTATTACTACATAGGCAATGTGAGGCATCCATAAGAATTATTCAACATAAAATCAACTTAACACCCATGATAGAAGAGAAGACAACCTTTGGGTTAGAAATTGTGTAACCTGATTGTTGCAGAATGGTTAGGCTACAGTTACAAAGACGACTTCTCTGTGTTTTTGGTGTATGTCCTCTGTTTACAGCTGTACATTTCCAGACATGTTTGAAAAGCATGGATTTATGGGATTTATAGCTACCTATTGTGCCATCTACTTTCAGTAACAGTTGGTTTCCTAAATGAATTGGCAAGTAGGCATATCACAGTGTTTTGTTTTATTTTTTATGATGTTATAAATAGTTTGCAAGAAAAAAAAAAGAAAGAAGAGTTTGCTTCTGAGCAGAATAGGAAAATCTTTATGCCTGAAGTGGCTTTTGGCAAAGCTTTAAGAACCATTACTCCTATAAAGGACAAGATATGGTTTGAATAATTTAGTAGTGCTAAGATGTCATATTTTTGAGACATCTATTTTATGGCTTTCCTGAATAACTGAGCCAAACACCTCTCCCAGGAATTTAACAACTTTTGTCTTTAAATTCCTAGGTAAACAATAAATTGTCTTCCTCTTTGAATAAAAGTTGCCATGACAACTTGGCAAGCTTGGGCTATAGAAGTCAAACACCAAGAAGTCAAAAAGCTTTAACTGTCAGTATTTTCAAAGATTTTATGTTGTTTTGAGAAGCTCTGATTTAAGTGAAAATGAAGGTGTATGTTCACATAGCCATATCAATAATTGTAATTACTGATAAAAAAATGTATATTTTTGCAGCGAATCCATTGTGTAGCATAACAATACTCTTATTCTTTATGTTAACTTCAAGACTGTGTCTTGATTAATTACAGGGATTTAGGGGTTAAGGGAAATACCAAAGTCATTTTAGATATGTTGATTGCAACAATTATACTGAGCTCTATACTGAAAGTTTGTGATATTAAAGAAAATATCTATCTGGCAATTGTATAAGAATTTGGCAGCATCATAAAATCTATTACATAATTCATCTAAAGATTACATCTCTGACCTCAGTGTTGCTGAACTCTTTATAAAAATACTAGCAATAGGGAAAAAGACTAAATTTTTAATTTAAACTCATTGAATATTTTCTTCAAAACCACCCTTTTGTACCATTCACTGAAAAATCAAATGAATCGTTGTTGTTTGTTATTCAGACTTGATGATTTCTGGCAGGTTAAATACAAGTTTTCATTCCTTCTGTGTGATTTGCTAGACTACCAGATGCGAATGGGAGATGTTTGTTATCTAGATCTATAAATCTGCAGATAAGGTTGTCTTATTCAACATTGCTGAAGTCTCTTTTCGTGAAAGTTAAGGAAACTTGTTTGTCAGTTAGGGTTCTTTTGGTTGATAATAACTCAACTCAAGGTGTTTTAACAATAGAAGAGATTTAATGGTTCATCTAAGTGGTTGAACAAGCCCAGGAGTTGGTGCACTTAGATATACTTGGTCAGGGATCTGGCTTTTTCTTTGCATTGCTTATGGTTCTGTCCTTATCTATGTTTGCTTTATCTTCAGGCAGGATTCCCTCTTGGTAGAAAATGGTGGCAGTAGTTCCAAGCCTCATATTTACACATCTCAGCAATCAGAATCAGGGAAATTATCTCCTCTCTACCTAATCTCCGAGATGTCTCACTATTTGGTCCTTCTTAGGTTATGTGCTCATCATGCCCACCAACCATTGTTGCCAGTGGAGTGACACCTGTAGAATGGCTTGTGCCCAGTGTCAAGGAGGGTACTTACCACTGAAAGCTTCCAATGGAGAAGCACCAGACAATGAGAAGGAGTTGAAGGCACAACCACAATGCTTGTTACTCTCCTAGAACCCAAGCAATCAGTGTCGTCACGTTCTGGAAGGGAGGGCTGGAAAATCATTAGGATAGAAGCTCTCTTGAGTTTCATAGAATCTTATTCCTACTCCTTTTTTTGTATCTCCTTTTTTCTTTTTTCTCTGCAGAACTTTCTTATCTTTCATCGTGAGTATACTTGTAATTTGTACATGATACCTAGAGTTTAATTGGAGATACAGGATTTTTATTTTTTAAAAAATTTACTGTTAACATTTAATCAACATCTTTTCTCAAGATGTACATTTGGGGTCATAGTTTTTCTTTTAGTCATGAAGCAAAATCTATTTAGAATATTGCTTAGAATATTCCTTTCCTTCATGTAGTCTTATGTGTATGTGTGTATATATATATATATATATATATATATATATATATATATATGATGACTTGTGAAAAGGTACATGGTATTCTTATTTTGACTGCATTTCAAGGATAGTTATATTTTATTTAATTAGCACTTAAGTAATAAATGCATTAGATGAAATTCCATCCAAAAATTTATTATTCAAATCATAGACCCTCTATTCACTAAACATTAATCTTACATATACCTGAATATTTTTAAATGCATTCTGTTTAGTGACTTCTCAAACTGATAAGCACATTTACATTTCATGATAAAACAAACAACAAAAAAAACTAATTGTGATTCAAATTAGTCAAGAATCATGTGATTTTTCTAGGTGTTCCTCAGCAAAATTGCTTTTTAAAACATTTAAATCTCTTCATTGAGTGAGAAACCTGAAAAATAAATCTTTTGTGACAGGTACCATGTTGATATCAATAATGAGAATTTAAATAAAAGTAGAATTTAACAACCCAAATTATGGGAGAAAGATGTATTATCTCAATTTCTAGACCATTAAATGAAAGCAACGCCTAATATAACCCTAGTTTAAAAGGAGAAGTTTGAATTTGTTGTCACTCAATAGTAATTACAGTTCAGGCTTTCAGAAAATACTAGTTCCAAAAGTGACATTTTTTGTTTGGACAGCAGCAATCAGAGAGAGCCCTAACATTACTGTTTTAGAAAAGACTATTGTACACAGATTGTTCATTTGCCTTTAAGTTTTGTCAATATAACAGTTTATTTTAAAGAGGCTTATTACTTTTATATTTTTAAAATCTAATTCACTTTCCTTAGAGGTTATTTAACTCATTTGGCTATTTTGAAGAATACTAACACTTCTAATTTCAATAGAATCATTTTTGTTTGTTTGTTCTTTTATGAATTTTAGGAATACCTTTGTTCTTTTTTTACTTTTGAGGGCTTTTTTCTTCTTTTTAATGAAACTCTGTGTAACTCTAAATTATATAAGTTTAATATATAATGATTTAAATGCTTCTCGTAAAAAGGGGGTGAGAAGGAAGAAAAAACATTTTTTGATCCTAGGACAATAAAGGTATTACAAAAATGTAACTGATGTGAAAAAACATCCATTAAATGTTGCACTCTGAATTCACCTGAAAAAGAAAAAAAATGCTACAAGTAGATTCATCTTAGAGGTATTATTTTAAATGGTAGTCAGTATCAACACAAAGCTTATAACAAGAACCACGTATGATTACCTCTATCTTTGCTTGCCACAGTTCTGACACACTCTCATTTTTAGGGTAAAAAAAGAATATTTACACAACTCTAGGGAAAAAGCAAAATAAACTGATAAAATGGAGAAATTTCAAGAAACCATAGTCAAAAGTAAAATATACTTTTTTACCTTCTAAAATAGAAATTAGAATGCTTTAGGCAAATTTAGCTAATACTGAGTAGTCACTGAAAAAAATTAATGCTTCTCTTTTTTCCCTACCTTTATTGAGATATAATTGATATGTAACATTGTGTAAGTTTAAGGAGTACAACACGTTGATTTGATACACTTATATACTGTAAAAGCTAGCCACCATAGCATCAGTTAACATCTCCATCACGTCACATTATTATCATTTCATTTTTGTGGTGAGAACATTTAAGATCTATAAGATTCCCCAGAACTTAATCGTCTTATAACTGGAAGTGTGTACCTTTTGACCAACATCTCCCCATTTCACCCCCTTCCAGCCCCTGGTCACCACCATTCTAATCTGTTTCCATGAGTTTGGCTTTTTTAGATTCCACATACAAGGGATGTCACTCAGTATTTATCTTTCTCTGACTTATTTCACTTAGCACAATACCCTCAAGGTCCATCTGTACTGTCCGTGTCCTTGATGTGCATTATTCTTTATTATTATAGGAGGACACAGACCATAATTACTATATATCCCGGATATATGGTCCATCTGATTCTGCCAGCCGGGATTTGTGGGTGAACATAGACCAAATGGAAAAGGACAAAGTGAAGATTCATGGAATACTGTCCAATACTCATCGACAAGCTGCAGTAAGTGCTTTGACATTTTGAGTTTCTTTTTCTTCTTCTATAAAAAAAAAATTGCTTTAATTGACATATTAACATTGTTGTGATCACTTTTCAAGTATATTAGTTCTGCAATTGCAGTTTAGATTAATAATTCATGTAAGATGTTATAGAAAATGATAAAGAATTACTTTGAGAAGCCACCATTAATTTAACCATTAATTAATTAATTAACCATTAATTTCTCCAGTAAGTATGATGAGTTGCATATTCAATTTAAAGTTGTGATTTATCTTGGATGACTTTCAGTTTTCATTTAATTAGAGAACATGCATGTAGTCCATGCATTTAGAGAACATTTTTTAAAAATTACATTAATTTGCTATCTTCCATTTTACATGAGTTTATTACCCTTGGTCTGAAAAAGATTTAACCAGAAACATTCACAATTCGGATAACACATGTAGACCAAATTATGGATTTATGTGAAGAAATTTCGTATAAAAGAAAATAATTATGTGAAGAAATTTAATATAAAAGAAAATAATTAAATCTAGAAGACTGCAAACATATTTTAAGTCTGAGCGTAAATCATTTACCAGTGGTGGTTCCTTAAACAAACAATTTAACTATTCTGAGGCACAGTTTCTGAATCTGTATGGGGGGATGACAGGAGATATGAATACAAACCTCACTTAGCTTACATGGTCACTGATACCGTGTTCTGTGTGTCAGGTTGAATGCTTTCATGGATTAGCTGTTTCAATCTTCACAACAATTCTATGATTTAAATATTATAACCACCTAGGTATTGAAGATAAGAGAACTTAATCTTGGAAAAATCAGCCTAAGCGTCTCCTGCTAGTAAGTTCTGTGACTCAGGTGTTAACCTAGGCAGTCAATTCCCCATTCAAAATGCATGTGTAAAAGTTATCACACTTGGTTCACAGAATGTTCTTTGATAATCACTTTATCAAGATGATGCCTGATTTAACATTTTAAAAGTTATTTGGTTTTGTTGCCATGGATTCTAGTGGTGATCTTACTATCAGTGAAGCCATGTCTTGTTCAGTTTATCATGACATAAAGAGAAAACAAAATAACTTTAACATTTCAAGGGCTATTGCCATTATTGATACAAAGATAGAACTAACAGAGTAATGGCCAATCTGATTTAAAGAGGCATTGATTTGATAAATGTAAAATATCAAAAATTTTGGCCAATAGCCTTCATTGTATCTATGTAGATGTTCCTGTGTCAGGAGATTGACTTCTAACAATTAAAATGGAAATGAATTATAATTCACCATGATGATTCATTGAGGCTGAGAAGCAAACGAAGCAGCCACCTCCCCTTGATGAATTCCATCATCCCTTTTCTTTTCCATATTCAAGCAGTCTCAGAGAAGATGACAGATTCAGAAATGATTCACTGTCTGGCTTAGAACAGATCTTCAAAAGAAGAGAAAATGAGAAAAATTAGATAAGGACCATGTTTTTTCAGGAATGTATTGCATTTGACAATTTTCCCACTATATTGCAGTCCCTAATAGTGTAAAATATACTTTGTAAGAGTTTGAACGTTCGCGTATCCACATTGAGATTCCATGAAGTGGCCCAGTTCTGGTGTCGGCCATTGTGGGTGATATCTGTAAGCAGAGAAAGAAGTTCAGCAGTTAAAATATTAGCTGATTTCTTCTTACACTTGCTCTTGTGCTCTCCCAAAGAGGAGGCAGTTCATGTGTCCTGCCTTTCCTCAAAGAAGGTTGGTTTCTCTTTGGAAAAGGGTTTGCTTGGCTGCCTTGTAACAGCTCTCTGATAGTCTCAAGAAATATTATGATGATATAAAGAGCCATTTTTTTGTAATTGGGATTCTGAGAGTGACATTGTTTGTTGCTTTCAACACCAAAGGTTGGCTTAAAACAAATGGAAAGACTTGAGCTTGAGCTTGAGCTTGTAACTTATCTGGTGCTCCATGCATTGATTTTTAAATATATATCACTGATAGAAACCTTTATTTTAGCTACTCTGCACTGGTTTTCCATGAGAATCTAAGCCATTGTCAAGTATTTCTTAGTGTTAGAAATTGGTCCTGTACCCACTTTCTCTATCACCACCAACAGAACATATATACACACACACACACACAAGCGCTCACAGGTACACAATTTCCATTTACAACAATAGAATTGATAATATTACTTAGTTACTTATTTTTGGAAAAATTTGCCACTTGGACTCCTTCATTTAAGGAGTTTTATACCTTGGAACTTATAAATTTACTTAGTAGAATATTTTATAAAATTTTGTACATTCTTTCATAAGTATGATTGTTGAATATTAGTTTGAAGATTTCCAAATTGTAGAGAGTGATCCGTTTTTTACTATTTCTTCCATTGGCCTCCCCATCTTTCCAATCCTGCCTTGTTCTCTTGGCTCCATTTCTATTATGCCACCCTTGGAGTAGAACCAGGTTTTAGAGGTGATGACAGAATTGTAGTGTTAAGGTATTGTTATGGCCAGGGCCTCAACGATGCCCACATACACCCTCTTCCTCCTGGCCCTCTCCACACACACAGCGTAGGCACCCAGCCACAGCTACCCTCCCCCCTGTGATAACTACTGAGAGGCTTAACCACAAGGGATAATGGCAAACGGGAAACAATGATTCACTTCACTGATTAGGTGCCCTGAAATCATAATCATCAAAATCCTTGATGCAAAGCTCTCTGGTAGTTTGGCTGGAAACAGGATTTAACTTTAAGCCCGAAGGGAAGAGGGGGGTTTCTTAAATCTTACCACCAACTGATGTAATTTGCATACCCAACGGCATCCTTTCTGTCAACAAATTAGACAAAAAAGAGAATAGAAAGATATAGCCTAGGATAAGACTCAGGGGACAGTCGGTTAACTAACCCAGACCTGGGCAAACAGGAAAGGAAGTGAGAAAGCTGAAGATTGGATTTCCTGAAGATATAGTTTCCCTCCCCTTTCCCAGCTGAATGGGTCAAAGGAAGATATGGGAGTGTCTGACCTGGAAACATAATTTTTTAAAGAAATATTTTCCCCTTCACCACCTTCATTTGTAAATGTGGTCCAAACAGTATTTTGGAATCTTAGATTAATTTTCTAGAAAAGGAGGAATGTGGAAATAGAGTAAGAGATTTCCCTTTTCTCCCATCCACAATAATAATACTGTGAGAGCAGAGCAAAACTTAGTCATTTAATTCACATTTTTCACATGCCGAAACACACTGATTTCTCTTTCCTTTTATAATGTAAAGTAAAATGATTAGTATTTATATTATACACACACACACACACACACACGTATATGGTAATTTGATTACATGTTCCTTCAGATCTCCCCGTTGTCCTTTTTGTTTAAATCTTTCCATTGTTCTTTTTAGTTTAAATAACATTTCTTAAATCATATTTGCAGTAAAAACAGATGTTAAAACCTAGTTTTACAGTTGGACACATTAAAGGAAGGAGCATGTCTTCATAGATAAAGAAAAGTGAAAATTTTGTATGATTTCCTATCATATGACAAGCAAAGAGCCAAGCCCCTTACATTCAAATACTGGTGCTTATTTGGGTTTTTTTGTTCTTTATTCAAAGTCCTCAGTTATCAGGTTGCAGATCTAGAAGTTTCTAACTACAAACCTAGGAACCAGTCCAGACTTATTTTTCCTTCTATGAGGACCTTCAAATGCCACAATTTTGAGATTTTCTTATGTACTGTTAGATCCATATATTTTAGTTTATTGCTGGACACACAGTTTGATTCAACAACAAGACAAATTAGAATTATTTTATCTTTTGAAACCACAGTTTATGAAATTCTTATTCACAACTTCTGGAGGAAGTACCTCTGTCCCAGTAGAAGGAGTCTGGGGTTATAGAAGTTGTGAGACCTTGGCTCCAAAACTCATTTTCTCAGATTCTGGCCTCTTGGACCTCAATTTTATAACCTGGAACGAAGGGAAAAATGCCTGCCTTGACAACCTTCCAGTGCTACTTCAAGAATAAAAATGGGGCTTCCCTGGTCCGCCTGCCAATGCAGGGACACGGGTTTGAGCCCTGGTCTGGGAAGATCCCACATGCTGCGGAGCAACTAAGCCTGTGCACCACAACTACTGAGCCCATGCACCACAACTACTGAAGCCCGCATGCCTAGAGCCCGTGCTCCACAACAAGAGAAGCCACCTCAATGAGAAGCCCACGCAGCACAACGAAGAGTAGCCCTCGGGCTTCCCTGGTGGCGCAGTGGTTAAGAATCCACCTGCCGATGCAGGGGACATGGGTTCGAGCCCTGGTCCGGGAAGATCCCACATGCCGCGGAGCAACTAAGCCCGTGCGCCACAACTACTGAGCCTGTGCTCTAGAGCCCGCGAGCCACAACTACTGAGCCCACGTGCCACAACTATTGAAGCCTGTGCGCCTAGAGCCCGCAACAAGAGAAGCCACTGCAGTGAGAGGGCCACACACCACAACGAAGAGTAGCCCCCGCTCGCCACAACCAGAGAAAGCCCGCATGCAGCAATGAAGAACCGACACAGCCAAAAATAAATAAATACATACATTTATTTAAAAAAAAAAGAGTAGCCCCCGCTCACCGCAAATAGAGAAAGCCCGCACACAGCAACGAAGACCCAAAGCAGCCAAAAATAAATAAATTTTAAATAAAGAAAAAGAATAAAAATGAGATATGAAAGGATGCTGAAAATAACAATGAGGTAGTAAGGCATTGTTTTTTGAGAGTCCTAATAAAAAATAGTAACCCCCAAGTAAGTTAATTCCTAAGTAATCTCTAAGAGTCTCTTTCTACAGATATATATCTATATATCTATATAATATCTCTATATAATTTTCTGCCAAGAAATTGCCAGTCTGCTTTTTGCCAGACATAAACATACCCTGACTTTAAAAAAAAAATTTTTTTTTAAATTATCTTTCTATATGTTAGTAAGAAGATTGATTCTTTGTATAAGAAACACTAGCAAAATGAAGTGCTGCTCTCCTATGTCTCCGTCATAGAGCAGGTAAGGTTTTTGATGAAACTGGTATAGTTTTTGATGGTGGACTGTTTTAAAATTTAAAAATTGGACTGTTGTCTGTGGGGATCCTCAGACTACTCAAATAGATACAGAAAACTTCCATTAAACAAAAATTAGGCTTTCTGGAGGTATTTTCTTTTTTCCAAGGAAAATAGCATCATTTTGACTAGCATTTCCATTGCTCTTACATTTCCATAATGTTGGTGTTGGGAGAGCTATATCCGGATGCCTGTGGTGACTTTAGTCAACTGTTTTCTCATATTGCACCATTTCATTTTTTCCGCACATCAGAAAATCTGTTGATAAGTGCTTATTTTTCTAAACGATTAACTCAAAAGGCAATTTAATTTGCTATCTCTATTAGGCTATTATCTAGACCACATATTTTTGCCTGAGTCCTGTTTGCAGTGTCTAACAATAAGTTGCTTTTATTTATTTTTATTTTTGACTGGTTGAATAAACTTGCTGCATTCTGTCTTGTGAGTTGTTTCATTTCAAGTAAGACATACACAGTTCATCAACCTGGCCTCACCTGTCTTCATATACAGGATTTCCCTCTAGTTTAATAACAGACTGGGATGAGTTGTGTCTGCATGTGCCTACCTTAATTTTGGTTTAATTAATTCATTTTACTATTATTATCATACTGAAATCATTTATCAACTTTGAGAATATCTGTCGTGAAGAAAGTATTATTTGAGGGCCTTTTATGGAAAAGAAAGGCCTTCTTTTGTTCCATTCCATAAAATCAATATGAGCTCCTCTACATGCCAGGCATGTAAGCTGGTCCACTTCCCTCAAAGTGGACAAGTAAGGATGTAGTCCCTCTTCCACCGATGGCATTAATGACACAGGTTGAACATTCCCATCTAATATTTTAGACATGGCAGGGACTTTGGAAATTCTTCAAGATAGTGGCCTTGTGAAGTACAGTGTTCAATTTTTATGCAGATTACAAACCTTAGTTTTCCAAAGCAAGAACATACCTTCTTTTTAAAAATCATACTTGAATTCATCATATTTCAGTTCAATTTAATCTCATTTCTCCAATATTGTATCTTTAGTAGAGGACAGGCACCATTCTTTATATAAAGTTAGAGTCATAGGAAGTAATCATACATTCTCTGTTACCAATGATGGCTGTAAAAAAATCCTAGATAGATAAATATCTACTCGGTTTTTTTTTTGGCTGCATTGGGTCTTCGTTGCTGTGCACAGGCTTTTCCTAGTTGTGGCGAGCAGCTATTCTTCGTTGCCGTACGCACGGGCTTCTCATTGCCGTGGCTTCTGTTGTTGCAGAGCACGGGCTCTAAGCGCAGGGGCTTCAGTAGTTGTGGTGCATGGGCTTAGTTGCCCTGCGACATGTGGGATCTTCCTGGACCAGATATCGAACCCGTGTCCCCTGCATTGGCAGGCGGATTCTCAACCACTGCACCACCAGGGAAGTCCTCTACTCACCTTTTTAAAGTCACAAGTGAGATGAATACTTAAGGTTTCTGTGAAACCCTCTTGGAAGGTTTCACATTAATCTTTTATAATTGTAACAGCTGCTAAAAAGGGACCCTGAAGCCAGGCAGCCATATCTCAGGTGGAATGAATAAATCCATTTACTCCTGTCTTTCATCCTAGATTCTCTTCTCAGACCTGTTTTTTGTTTGTTTGTTTGTTTTTGCGGTACGCGGCCCTCTCACTGTTGTGGCCTCTCCCATTGCGGAGCACAGGCTCTGGACACGCAGCCTCAGCAGCCATGGCTCACGGGCCCAGCCACTCCGCGGCATGTGGGATTCCCCCCGGACCGGGGCACGAACCTGCGTCCCCTGCATCGGCAGGCGGACTCTCAACCACTGCGCCACCAGGGAAGCCTCAGACCTGTTTTTAATCATCCTTTCCGAGATCTCTCTAGGACCCCATGAAGACTTAACAAGGGTTAAATTTAGATAACATGAGTGTAAAACATATTCTCATCCTGAAGTTATTAAATGATAAAGCTTTCACAGGACTCTTTTGCAAGGAAAATGCTTCGTAGCACAGAAAAATATAGATGGACTATAATGTTCCTTAAGAGTAAATATAACTAAAAGCAAGTAGGTATAATTCTTGTGAAAAATCTTAAATTGTAGAAGATGAAAGACTTAAGACATTTTGGAATTGAGATTTCCTGAACAAGCTAGCATTTTAGTACCTTTTAAAAATATATTTTATACCTATTTTCAATATCTTTTTTTTTGTCTGTTTCTTCTTACTAAATTACAGCCTGTGACTTAGGTGGTGGATGATTACTCTAGGCAAAATAGTCAAGGTCTCACATGGTTTGTTTATAAATTGCCTTCCCATCAGAACTTCTGTGCAGCCCCAGAAAGTAGGTGTCTCAGCCTTTTTTCACTGAAGGTGCTCTGTTCCACTCCAGTGGGACCGGAAGTAGAACACTTTTAGCCACTCTGAATTAATGATACATTGCCAGGAATTTCTTGTTATGCAGCCACTCTCTGAGAAGAAATGCGGAGTAAGTTTTGCTCCTGATAGATAGGCTGAGTTTAGGCACCTGAGCCCTGATCCCTGCAGAGCAAACTGTAGATATGGGTAGGGTGGATAAAGGAGCAGCTCTTGGAAGCTGTGTTCAGAGGCATCAATTTACTTAGCTTTTGAAAAATCCAAAAATTGCCAACTGTGGCAGAACGTTAAAAGCTGGTGGATCTGCATAAATGATGCAGGGGGCTCTTTGGATTATTCTTGTAACTTTAATTTGAAATTATTTCCAAGTAAAAAGTTTAAAAAAAATAATAAAAGGAGAGATGTTAGCAGAGGAGGTTGAAGAGTTAAAATTGGACCTGGCCTAAATTTTGATTTCAACCTGTAGTCAAGTTTTGAATGATTTAATCATCCTTCCCAGGAGCTCTGCCAGCACTGAATTCCAAATCTTAACACATTGTTACCAAGCAAGGACTCCCTGCCTGATGTGCATAGAAGCCAATACTGTGACACCTTTGTTTGAGAAAGGAAACAGCTTTATTGCAGGTTGAATGGCTGGCAGGCAGGCAGGGCTTAAATCTGTCTCAGATCCAAGTCTGGGGTGAAATTTAAGGGGTTAGGGGAATTTCAAATTTGGAAGCTGATTGACTAGTCTCAAGTTACTTGTGCTGCTGGGAGCTGGATTTTCCTTATTGAAGGACTTCTCACTTCGTAAAGGGCACCAGTGGAAGCATTTCTTTTCTTTGAGTTCTGTAGACTGAAGAGTCTAAGTTCCAGGGTCAGCCTGGAGGCCTGGGTTCCTGTCTTGCACGTGCGCACTGCTGCCTCTGTAAAATAACTCCAGGTTTGATTAATCAACAACCTGATTGAAGGGAGCAAAACCAATTTCAGCTGGTCAATGTTTTACCTGCTGTTTCAATGTCAGTTGAGGGGCACCTTGATATAGCGTTTAAGCATGTGGACTTAGAAACAGGCTGCCTGGATGTGAGTCCCCACTTTTGCCAATTATAAGCTGGGTGACTTGAAGTCTGTTATTTGCTGTCTGTTAATCACTTTCCTCAGCTGTAAAATGGGAATGACAATGGTACCTACTTTCTAAGGTTGTTACTAGAATGGAATGATTTAACATTTGTACAATGTTGAAACCCTGGCTACTACAGTTCTATTGATGTCTGTTAAGATCGATACTAACCATCGTCATGTGAGCATTTTAACTTTAAAACAGTCATTTTCCAGTGACAGGAAAGAAGGGAGGACAGATTATAATCAACCGAGGCAAGGGAGGACATTTTCAAACTGTCAAGGATGAACTCATAGGAATACTTTTCCTGCCCTGTCCAAGTCCCTGGTCAAGGAAGTAACCAGTGTCATTGCCCTCAGGTGTACTGGGGCTGCAAAGAGGTTTTGCAAATCATTGCTTTAAAGGTGCTGGGCCAGGAGGTACCTCTATCCTTTACTTCCTTAAATGGAAAATTTCAGGTCAGTTGAGTGCTAACAGATGAAGTGAGATGATGTTATCCGGAATCAAGTCTATTTATCCTTTTAACCCATTTCACGCTCGTCAAAGCTTCCTTACAGCACTGTTTTAGAGTTTCAAAGACCATTTATATGACATAAAGCCTTGACCACTCCAAGTGGGATTCCTGGGGCAGTCTCAGTAGCTCTGGGAGCTTGTTAGAAATGCAGAATTTTAGCTCCCTTCCCCCCCACATCTACTGAATCAATCTATTTTAAACAAGAACCCTAAGTGATTGCCCTGCACACTCAGGTTTGAGAAGCCTGGTAGAATCACTGCCTTGTTCCTAGAGCAGCATGAAAAATTCAGAAGTGACGTCTGGTTCTCCCCTTCCCCTACCTGCCCTCCCAGGGCTTCTTTATAAAATCCTGTTTTACTTTCTGTGCCCCTGAACAGACTTATGTTCTGCACTCCGCCTGAATGGTAAATAGTCACATTAATTTGAATGATTCTCAAAACATGCAAGTATAGGCAAGCTACTGTAAGCGAAGTGTTTCTGGGAACCGTGCGATGGGAGAGCTCAAAAGATATGATGATAATTCACTTCATCTCAAGTTCATATGAGCAAGCATCAGGTAACTGCAAAATGTTTACATTTTGTTTTCTAATTTACCTGTAGTCCCACGCAGAGTGTCATTCCATAGGCGGGGTTAATTAAGTTCTCAGCTCTGTTATGAAAAAAGTGCTGAAGCTGTTAGAATTTCTAACTCAGAAAATCAATTCAGTTGATGGGCTTTATTTCTAAAAGGAGCCACTCCCTTCCCTGTATATTTGCATATTGATTAGTCCCTTTCCATGGACATTTTGATATTTTAATTAGGTTTCCGGTGTTTTCAGTCACTGGATTAAAGACCCATGTCCTGTTCACTCCTCCCGGGAGTGTAAGAGTTTGTTTAAAATTGCATTTTGTAAAAATCCTACGTGGTGAAACTGTTTCAAGTCATCCTGCCCTGCAGTTATTTTATTTCTGGAATATACTCAGCTCTTTTATGGCCTAGAAGCAGGATCTTACTTTAGGGTATACAAAAGAAGCTTGCACTTCTGTCAACCACATGGAAATGCCTCTGCATAGTACATTTTCTCTCTTTAGTAGTTGCTTGGGGTGGAAACTTACTGACTTAAATCTTTCTATCTATATCTACATACATATACATATATATACTCATATTTCTATCATTCTACTGTCTTTCGGTTTATGTTACTTTTATAAGTGAATATATTTGTTAAATAGGTGAATAAACCCGTGAAAGGCCATTACCATTGACCATTGTAAAAAAATAAATCAATCGATGTTCTGTAAGTTTAGAGAATAGGCCCTTAGATCTATCCTTGGAGGATAAGAAATGGAAGCATCTGATCCTCAAACGTGCAAAAAAGAGTAGTTCAGGCTGCACCCATTACCTGGTGAGAAGGGACCCACCGCGTTGCCATCAGACCTCAGTGGTGTGCAGCTCACTACAGCTCCACCCAGCGTGGCGCGAGTCCCTGTGACTCGGTGCATTTCATCTGAGAAGACTGCTCTGCACCTTCCTCCGATTTGTGCGTGTGTGGCTGTTGCCTCAGGCACCTGGGAGCTTTCTACTATTTTCCTTGTTATTAAGTTTTAAAGAAAATTAAGTTATGTCTACTGAGAACAAAACTATGAGTCACTGACAATGTTAAGAGTATCAGGTAGAAAAACACAGCTATAGAAAGTCTGTTAATAGGTAGGAAAAGGATCACCCAGTGTAAAAGAAGGGAGGTAGAATGATATCGTGGTCAAGACTCAGGAGTTTTGGAGTCAAGCATATTGGACTGAAATCCTGGCTCTACTACTGCTGGTGGTTTGAACTTATTACTTGTCCTTCTAGAGTTTTGTTTTGGAATACTTTCAGGCTCATAAATAAACTTGGAAACATTATTGAAAGGGTTCCCATATAGCTTTCACCGTGCTTCCCCAAATATTAACACTTTACATATTCATAGTACAATTATCAATACCAAGAAATTAATGTTGACACCAACATTACTCTTAATGAATCTACAGGCCTTATTCACATTTTGTGAATTGTCCCCAAACCATCTTTTTTCCTATCCAGAATCCAATCTAGGACCTACATTGCATTTATTTGTCAAATCTAGTCTCGTCTCCTCCAGCCTATGACAGGTTCTCCATCTTTCTTTATCTTTCATGAACTTGACATTTTGAAGAGTCTTTGCCAGCTATTTTGTACAGTGATCCTGATTTGGGGTTTGTCTACTGCTTCTTCATGATTAAACACAGGTATCTATTTTTCGCAAGAATACTAGGGGAATGATATTTTGTCCTTCATCATGCATCACACCAGGAGGTACGTGATGTCAGTATGACTGGTGATGTTAACTTTGATCACCTGCTTAAGGTGATGTCTGCCAGATTTTGTTTCTTCACTGTAAACTTACTATTTTTCCTTTGGTAATTATCTAGTATCTTTTGGGAAGATACTTTGTGCATATCAACATCCTGTTTCTTGTCATACTTTTACCTAATTTTAGCATTCATACTTGCTAAATGCAGGCAAAATACTTAGCATAATGTCTGATATATTAAATGCTAATTTCATTCTCCTAACACCAGTAAATACAGTAGTTATGATTATTTCAATATAACAGAACTGAAAACATCATAACGTTGCTGAGGAACATAATGTCTAATTGTCATATGATTCTGTTAGAAAAGGAATATGCCTGCATTGATATTAGAAACAACATATGTCAAATCATTTCCATCTACTTATTAGGAGTCAAACAGGGAGCTATTTTTATTTAGGAAATGAGTTTTAAGGAACTACTGCTATGCTAGACGCCTTCAGGTACATAATATAATATTGACTCAGTGCTTATGAAGGTCCAGGTGTCATTTGGTCGTTTGATCCTTAAAATAACCCTTTGAAGAAATGTATTGACTACAGATGAGCAAACTGTGCCTTAAAGAGGTTAAATGATTTACGAAATCACACAGCTACAAAGTACCAAAGCTGGGATGTAATTTCAAGTCTGTCTGACTCTAAAACCATGCTAGATCATTCAAAAATTAGAAAAGAATCTTTGAAAATTTAAAAATAAAGTTCCATCTATTTCCACTAAAAGAAGATTTTAAAATTTGTGTCTGTGGTTAACAAAGGACTGCAATAATCTGTTCTAAGCATTTATAGGTGAATGAATTTTATGTGGACCTTATTCAGGTTCAAGAATGTTTTGTGCATTATGGAAGAATATGTCACATCCCAATTAAGAAATTAAATTTATTCATAGTTATATATAAAAAGTTATCTAATAAGGATTATTCAATCATTTTTATTTATTAGGGATATAAATATTACTGGAAATAAGATAATTTATTCAGGTATTTCGATGAAAGCCAGTATCACTAGAAATATCTATGTAAATAAAACAAAAAGTATCTTTTCTTAAAATTTTCATTTCCTCTCAAAGTTAATATTTGACATAAATAAACAAACTGACTCCGTCTAACTTTTGAAATTGTCTTTGGAAAAAATAACACAAATCTCACTTTGTCAATCATCATCATCACCATCATCATCCCACCTATGTGACAGCTTCAAGATACAAACATGTGCCCTGCAAACATGAAATGATTTGAATGATTAAAAATAGAATGTTAAAATATATGTATAGAAATTAATGATTAATCCATGAATTTATTCTTAAATAAATGGATACTGCCCATATTCTCTGGACCCTTTGCTGTCATGAACTCAAGAGATCAGCAGTTCCTAAAAGAGTAGTTACTACTAATATTTTTCCCACAAGCTGCTTTCATCAAGACTATACTTTATAAAGATGAAATCAAGGCTGGGGGAACCAGAAAAGTATAACCTTATTACTGTAAATAAGAAGCTGTCTTAAAACAAAAGGCAGTTTTTATTAATGACCTTTTAAATGGCTTTTAGGATTATAAATGTGCCCACTCCAGATTCTTAACCTAATAGTTTCTGTCTTCAAGGTCTTACAAGCATTGACTAATTAATTTATCTTTGTAATACCACTGAGAAATAGGCAAACAAGTAAACCTGGAATAGTGTTTACATAGGTTTATAATTCTTGTGTTATTAAGAAAGAATTAGCAGAGATCATAATAATTAGTCAGAAGCCGGATGGCGATAGGCATAAGAAAAATATGTAAAAGAGGCAGTAAGAGGTGGGGACGCACTTAGAGATCTCTGAGTATGGCCCTAATTGCCTCTGATAGTCTGTTCCCAGCAGTGATTCCGCGGGGCATGCTGTGAGGGAGCATGATGTGGTTTTAAAAGTCACAGTCATACATGGCTGTACCTGCCATAAATTTGCAACACACCACCTAGAACCTATCTATATGCTTCTGCAAACTTTTCAAAGCATGCTTCATAAATTTCTTCTCCCCCCTGTGATACTTCCTATGCTTGTCTCAAAATTATGATACCCCTCCTTTCTGCAGAGTGTAAGGAATTAGCAAATTCAATTGATTTTATTTATGCCACACATGCTTGTTAAAATTTCACTTCTGAGTTTTCATTTTATATTTCGCCCTGTTAATTAATTTATTGTGTCTTCACATGACAGTTTTCCGAAATGCTTCTTCCTTTTACATTAGATATTTCTTATGGGATGAGATCCAAGATAGGAAAGCATTCATTTCTGTCATGTACATCAATTAAGTCAACTAAATTTCAAAATTACGTTTCTTTTTCTGTTTACCCTTCTGATTTCAGAAGGGTCCTCTGTGGCATTTACAATTTGGGGGTTTTTTTTTAATTATATAGTTAAAGGATATGTAATTAATTAGTGACGCAGCAAGCCTTCTCACACCTAACCAAAATAGCTCTTCTTCCCGTATTCATCAATTCAGTTGGTGGATTATGGTCCACCAGTCACCCAGCTAGAAACCTGTCCTACATTCTAGACAGCTCTTCCCCGCTCCCAGCTTTTATATACAATTAATCACGATCCTTCCAGTTTTACCTTCTACATATATTTTCACAATCCCTTCCACTCCCATGCCTTCAGGTCTCATCTGACTAGCTACTGGTGATTCCTTTTAAAGAGTTTCAATGCCATCTCCTCTGGATTAGGTGTTCTCTCTGGGTCCTTACTCTGACCCTGCCTGGTCCTACTTGTTTATCCTTCCATGTTGCTCTCCTGCACCATCTTCTGAACTCCTTGAAGGAAGAAACTGGGTGGGACTTACTGTATGATGCTCAGACCCTGATTAAGTGCCTGGTACATATAAGGTGTTGAATAAATGATTTCTGACTGCATGAATGAATGAATGAACAAATAAAACTTTCCTTTAGCTCCCCGCCCATGCCTGTTTTATATACCATACTGAGATAAAATAATGATCCAATTACCCAGAGGGTAATTATACTGAATATATAATAAATTAGCTTAAAGCCCTTCATGAAATTCTAGTGCTTAATGATTTTTGTTTATGTTTCAGTAGTTTGTGTGTGTGTGTGTGTGTTTGAGTGTGTGTGTGTGTGTGTCTGTGTTTGTATGTGTTTTAAGGAGGGATGATAATTTTCAAAAATTTGCCTTTAAGTGTGACACTTCTTATCACTTTATTTTCAATAGCTCAGTAATTAAGAGCATTGTCTTTGTTGTCTTTCAAATCTGGGTTTAAATTTTGGTTTCCCACCTGGGCCATTCTTAACCACCCTGATGCCGAGTTTCACTTTGAAGCAGTTAAAATCTGAACCCCATGCGGTTGTTTCACGTGTGCATGTATATAGAGAGAATGCTAGGTGAGATACGGTAGGAAGCCTAACTTGGGCTAAGAAGTCACGGTAGGACTCTGAGGATGTGACACTTCGCGGTGCCTCTTGATGCTTTGCCCCATATCCCTTCTGCCTCCCTGAGTTCACTTGAAGCTGTGGGAGGCAGCTTCTAATATACTAACAACTCCTCAGATCAAGTGCTGTGGCTCTTCTCTCTGCCTGAGGGTAAGCAAGGGTAATCCTGGGGAAGGGGGGATTCATCTGCCCGCAGGAGCACCTTTGATCGACAGGAGATTGGCGTTGATGGATAAGTAGCCCAGCCTCCTAACCTCCAATGAGATGATTCTGAGGCATATTTTCCCCCCACTCTTTCTCAGAAGGTCTCCAAGGGGAGACCTGGCTATAGTGGTAACACAACCAATAGCTGTTACTAGTTTTTCTCTTTTCCTTGTCTCACTTTTCCCACCTCCTTTAGCAAATGCTTCCTAGGATCACCTTCCAAACAAATTATCTGCTCCAAGTCCTTATGTCAGGTTTGGAGTACCAACCAAACTAAGCCAAAGAACGTGGGCGCCATGACCAGCCAAGGTTGAGAGACCATTTCAGTCAGAAGAGACATCATGTTGAAGTACCAGAGCCCAGGGTTAAGAGTGGCAGTTTCAAGGAACTAAAAGTTATTCTAGAAGGCTGGCCTGAACAGAAAATATGAAGGGAGAATCTTAAGGTAGGAGAGACCAGTTAGTGGTGGGTCTTAGAACTCGTTTTCACTATTTTGGCATGATTCCAGGGTCAATGGGATTCTAGATTGAATGATTTGAAGTGGGGGAGTGATATGCTAGATAGTATGGAGAATGAATTCCAGGGAAAATGGAGCCAAGACACCTGTGAGCAAGTTATTACGCTAAAAGTGATCTATACTAGGCTTCCCTGCTGGCGCAGTGGTTGGGGGTCCGCCTGCTGATGCAGGGTACTCGGGTTCGTGCCCCAGTCTGGGAGGATCCCACGTGCTGCCGAGCGGCTGGGCCCGTGAGCCATGGACGCTGAGCCTGTGCGTCCGGAGCCTGTGCTCCGCAACGGGAGAGGCCGCGGCGGTGAGAGGCCCGCGTACCGCAAAAAAAAAAAAAAAAAAAAAGTGATCTATACTTGGAGAAGGGTGTCAGTAGTACCTGGAGAGAAATGGGTAGATTTCACAACTATTGAGAAGGTAACACCTTTCTAAATTGTCATTGCCATTATTAGTGTGAAGCAGGCCATGGTGATAACTAAGGTATCTGGTCATTTAAACAGGGAAACATTTCAATCATTGATGTTGTGCTTCAGGATAATATATCAGCAATTTTTCCTTGAGAACTTATTTACTTCTCAAAAACAGTCTTTAACTTATATATTTGTTTATCTCAATTTTATTCTAAAATATTTAAACATTTGTGGCTGAAAAATTGTCATATTCCTCTGGTTCATCTTTGATGTGTTAGTGATAGATGTTTAAACCAAACTCTTATTCTGGAAGTGAGAATGCCAAAGGGCTGTAAATTTTACCGATTTGCACATGAGCGTGGAAATAAATTAGAATGATGGAGAACAGTGTACTACAGCAAGTGCCTTTATAAAATTATGTCTGACCTTTTCTTTGCGATAATGATTTTGCCACTGAAGCTTTTATGTTAGGGTTATTAGTAACCACTCATTTCAGTTAGTGCAGTGAAAATAGATTTTGTTGTTCCCATTAGTCAGCATAAAATAAAAATGAAGATAAACCCTTTCTGAAGATGCAGCTTTCATTAAAAAGGAAAGAAAAAAACCCTAATGGAAAGTCACTGTAAATTTTGAATGATTAATATCATGCCAAATAAGTCATTAGAAATCTCTGATGGATAGAAAAAAGCAATCATTTGTACAATTGGAAAGAGCTAAATTTAATCTAGCTATATATAATTCTTTTTTTTTTAATTTGTATATTGGGAGAGATATGATATAGAAATTGTTGAATTTTAACATAATAACCTTTTACTATAGGTAGTTTGTACATGCTGTTAGGCTCTAAATCAGCCGATTAATTTCCCTATGGATCCTTTTATTTCAGCTAACCACCTTTGTTATAGCTCCCTGTTTTTCTTGTTTCTTGCCTAATAATAATATATCTGGTTCATATAATTTCAAACATACACAAAATCTAGGGTTTCTTTTTCTTTGTTTTGCTTTGTTGTGTCTTGTTTTTATCTTACTATCTATCTATATAAAGAGATATATAAAGATATATTATAAATATATATATCCAAAGCTTCAGATCCCTTTTTAGAAAAAAGAGGGGCAAAATTTATGAACTTTCTTCCTAAGTCTCTCCAGTTTTCCTCTCTACAAAGTAAAAGTAGCTTTCTAGTAACCAGAATTTTTTATTCTTTGATTCTTTGCTTTTAAACGTGGACATAAAATGGTTGACCCTTGAACAACACTGGGGGCTAGGGCTGCCAGTCCCCGCACATTTGAAAATCCACACACTGGTATCTCTGCCTCAAAAATAAGGAAATTGACAAATGACTCACCCAAGGGCTGGATAGAATCAGGACTCAAACCCTAGTTCTTTTGATTTCATATATTGTGATCTCTAATCAAAGTTTTCTCAACACTTTGATAATTTAAAGATCTGTAAAATGAAAACACAGATACTATATTTATTGGGAAAAAAATGCCTCATAAGTGGAACTGGCCAACGCAGTTCAAACCCTTGTTGTTTAGGGGTCATCTGTATACTGAATCTGGGGAGTTTATCGTATCTTAAAAATTAAAATATCTGCAGGTCTAGATCTGTAGGTGCAAAATATCTTGTTCCGTAAAATTGCCTTTTGTTCTGGGATGTACAGAAGATAAATTGAATATACAATTTTGTAAAATAAACATATATTTTTTTAAATTCAGTGAAACTTGACAGATAACATGCTCTACTATTTTGGAGAAGATTAATCAAACTAAAAAGAACCCTAAGATTATCGTGATGGCTGACCTACTTTGTAGTGGACAACTGAGAGGCAGTGGTGATGTTAAAGAGAATAGCTTGATTCAGAGTTGAAACTTCTAGATTCCCTTTGTAACTGAAGAACAGATCAACAGACCACAACAGCAAAACTTTATTCTTTTCACATACTTTAAACATTTAATTACCAGGGGAAAAAATCTTTCTTTCCATCCAAGATTCAGGTTCTAATAGTCAACTACAATAATAGTGGTGCAAAGTAGAAGCATCATTTTTTTTAGGTAGAAGGCTCTTCATTTTACATTTACTATTATGCACATTATTGATTTTCTTTTCTGGTTGTTGTTCCTTGCAGAGAGTGAATCTGTCCTTCGATTTTCCATTTTATGGCCATTTCCTACGTGAAATCACTGTGGCAACTGGGGGTAAGTGGTTTTCTACCCATTCACTCTAATCTACAGTTTCACTACAGTTACTATTTTTAATTTACTCCATATTTCAAAAGGGACATTTATTGGGAAAACCATTGTCTTATATCACAAAGTCATGGGTATAAATAAAACCTAAGAAAGAATATAGCTATTGGGAAAACTTTTCTGCAGAAAAAAATGTAGTTATAATAATTTTCAGCTTAGATTCATCTCTGCTTTCTTTCCAAGTTTTATTTCATTTTTGATAATATGGAAAATGATTTCCATGCTTTCACTGCATGAAAGCGAACAGAGCTTAGAAAGAAAAGGTGCTTAAGAAAGCTATGGAAGTATTTTCATTTTCTTTTAATTTATATAGTTGATCGATATAAATTTATTTATATATCAATATATACATTCACATTCAAAACCACATTATATTAACTTTAGTTATTTGATTGGTTTTTTCCCCCCTTTAATGCCATCTAAGTTGACTGACAACTCATTTGAGTTTAAAAAATAAACACTGAAATTCAGTTTGAATTCTCTTCATTTTATTTTTCTCCACAAACTTTGGAGGTTAGTTTAGAGATAGCAATAGCCTAGAAAGGCAATTATCATTTTTTATAGTATATCCCAGGAGTGAGAAAAATTTAATCCTTGATTGCTACTAGCAGAAATAAGCAAAATGCCGGAGAATATCGCTGCTTGCCTAACATGGAGTGATAGAGAAAGTAGAAGAATGAGAGAAAAACATAAAAATGGAAGCGTAAGTAAAGAAGCAAGTTAAAAGAAATCCATAGATGTGATGAAAAGTCTGTGGATGGCCCAAGCCTAAAGCACCACAGATCAGAGTCCCTTTCCTTCACTGGGTTTTATTATTGGTCTTCTGCTTGGTATGGGAACCATGTTGGTCGCTATTATCATATTTCAGCATAAGACTTAGAAGATATGTAGGATTCAGAAGAAGATTTGTAATCAGAAATACCAATAAGCAAATAAAAGTTCTGAGTACCATCTCTGAACACTGGTAAATAAAGCTACCTCTGCCTTAGGATTGTGTAGCCTAGTGGACTATGAGATAAAGTGAAGCAGAATGTGGGAGTTCCTTAGAAAATACAAATGATGATATTTGTATTTTGAAAACATCTTATTTGTAGATATTTGTAAACATCTGTGAGAATCCTTTAAGACTTTATAGAGAAATTATTATTTAAGATATTTCTTGAAGGAAGTTATAATTTCTGTGATTATGTAGGGAGGGAAGAATAGGTCACAGGGAAGAATATCTTGAATAAATACTATACAGAAGAGGAAATTGGTGGAATATGTTTGAGATAGTAAATAATTGAGTTTGAATGAAGCTGGGTGTAGCTTTACAAAAAATATTAAGATGTGAAAAGTAGTTTGGGACAATTTTATAACTGCCTCAAGAGTCCTTAATTAGATAATTAGATAAGTAATAAATGTAAGCAGCTGAACCAAGATATTTTGTAATGCTTTAAAGTATAAAAAACTGAAGTTAGTATACATAATAGGAAGAATATTGCAGTAGTTTGTGTGACAAATATTGAGGCCCTTGCTGATTCTGAGGCTTCAAACGAAAGGAGAGAAATGATGCTATTAGCAAAATTTACAACTCTAAGCAGAAGAGCTGGTTTTAGGGAAAAACAATGGCTTCAGTTCAGAAACTATTACATTTTGTGTAAAAAAAGGACTATATATAAGTAAAATTTACACAAGGAACATGTCTTTATGAGCTCACCATGTATTTTTGTGCTAGTATAGTGCCAGGCATTTAATAGACATTTTAATTAATGTGTTGAAAGACTGAATGGAAAGAAGAAAGGTAAATTGAAAGATTGCCCCTATAAGCTGTGGATTACCTCACATCCGCTCACATCTTTAAAGTATGATATGAGCATGGTTATCTTATAACATGAATATTAGGCATGTTTTCTGACACTTAGGTTACCGGTGTTCCACTGAATTTTTAAAAGTGAATTATTAATCACATTTGTTTAAAGTCTGTACACACAGTGGTAAAAATATGGGCAGCTTTGCATTTTCTGTTTCTCAAATCGTTTTATGTTTAAAAGTCTTGTCAGTGATTCAGCCAATATGAAGTAAGGTTTCCCTTAGCTGAGTTGGTAGGAAAAAACCCAAACAGATGGCTATATCATGTTTACTGCTTCAAAGTACCATTTTTCTTTGAAAAGATCCTCAGAGTAAGTGAAAAATCTGGTGTCTTGAATGATCTCTATCTTCTTTGAAGAAGACACTAATGTAAAGAAACCTTTTTTATTTTTTGCTTAAGAAATGCTAGTATGGCACTTGCATATATAAATCTATACCCTGTTTAGAGAGGCACAACTGAGATAATTTAGACATTGACCTGGGTTTCTCCAAAATGGAACCAGAATCTCCTGTAAAAGTTTTCAGCTAAATAAATAGCTTGTCTACACTTCCATTGTTTATTTATTCAATCAGTATTGGTTGAGCCCCTACTGTGTGAAAGACACAGTACATGATACTTTGGTTTGTACAGAGAAGAATAAACTGTTGTTCCTCCAGGAGCTTAGAATCTAAGAGGAAGGAGTATATGACTAAGCAATAAGACAAGGTTGACTGTGAGTATTGGAGGAGCAGAAAGTTGCTCCAAGAGGAGATCATTCTTATTGGGTGAATCAAGAACAGGTTTGTGAAAGAGCTAATATTTGACGTTGGCCTTAAAGGACGGTGGAATTTTAGCAGGCAAAGAAGCAGGTTGAAAAGAGGTGAAGAGGGAAGGGACATTCTAGACAAGGGGATGCTGAGATAAGTGACAGTGCTGAGCCCATACTGAGCATATTTGGAGGTCTGTCAAGTAAATCTGTTTATCTTGAATGGAAACTCAGAGTAAGAGTCTAGTGAAGGGGAGATGGGAAGAGTGATGTAAAATACTTTGAACTTTAGACACTTGGATGATATCCAGTAAGTATTGGGTTTCTTTGAGTAAAGAACAGATCTGGCCTAATCTGGCAGTGGAGGACAGGGTAAGGTTAGGCAGTTACAGTCAAAGAAAGAAGCAAGGTTTTAAATACTTCTACATAGATTATAGTACCTGAAGCCAGTGAAGGGCACATCATTTGAGTTGTCTGATCATTGTGTTTGCAAAGGTTTTCAGCCAAAAGGATTCATTAGGACACAGGTGAGTAAAGCTAAGAACAGCTTGGAAGAGGACTTCTGAATCATAGATTTTCAACAGATCTCTTCTGATTAACTAGGTGTTATAAGCAGATAAACCTACCTGACAAATGTTCATCATCTTACAAATCTTGAAAAAGTTATTAACCATGAAAGGCTTGGAAGAAAAATGGAAACCAGAAGTCAGATTAAATAAAGTTGAGTGAAGGCCATTGCAAATAGACCAGGGACTGGGATTTTTAAGTAGGAACACATTGGTTTCTATGAAACTGAAATGAACAGAGATATTCTATTGACTGTCAGTTCTCTTTGAATGTGTCTGCAAATTCCTCTTGAACCTGTTTCTACGTTGGATTTAAGATAAAGAAAGTGAAATGTTAAAGCGCATATTTTAAATCACAATTCCCTTCATTCCTACCTCACCGCTTCTGCATTTCCCATGCCTCCTTAAAATCTCTCTCTCTCCACATAGATACTAATTTTGACTAAAATGAACTTAGACAATGTCTTGTGTTATTGCTAGAATCAATACCATTTCAAAACAGAGAGTAGTTTAAAAATATAGATATATGCATAATTTACTGTGACCCATCATTGTGTGTGTATGTATAATGTATATACATATATATTTCATTGTGAATAAAATTAAGTTTCTAGCTAAAATGTAAATAAAAATCAAATATCCGGTCATTTATTTATAAACTGCAAAAATGAATCTTTGCTTATTAAGCATTTTAATTTTCAATAGCTTCAGTCATCCATACAAGTAATGTACACAATGAATTGGAAATACCATCTTATTTTTTGGTTCACTGGCAGCAGAATCTGAAAACATTCTTTCATCTTTCTATTTTAAAAATACGTCAGAATACAAATATTCCAGGCATTAAAAAACTAGTCCTCCGTGCATTTTGTACAGATACTTCCATTAAACGTACCACTAAGTTGTGTTGTTTGCATATCACACTGCCTTTTATTACCTTTCCATATGAATACTTTGATTCTTTTTAAATTTTAGGCTGCTAAAGTGATCTTTTAAAAGCTTCAAAAAGTAGATTTATGTGTGAGGATTTGATTTTTTAATTCTTGCAACCATCACTAGTAATAATATTTTTCTCATGAGTCCATCAGGGGCACTACATATAACTAAGATGAGAGGAAAATGGGAGGTGGGAGAGGGTGGTAAATGATGCCTGTTATAATGGGAGAGAGAAAAGTTGACATTATCCAGATAATTCTGGCCCTCAAATTTTAAGTATGTAGACAGATGCTGATTCAAGATTAAAATAGTGTGTGGAATTTTAAGCAAGTTTCACATGAGATTAGGAATCAAAGATGACGTGAATTAAAAGGATAATAATGAACAGGTATTACTTAACCTTGGTTATGTGAAGGATTTCCTCCTTTCCTTTCTACGTGAATTTCTAGTTGGAGTTTTAGATTTTTTTGTCAGGATATGAAAAGTTTTATTGAGAAGCCTACTTCACACACATCTTTTCTTTTTCCAGTTTGATATAATTGACATACAGCACTCTATAAGATGTCAATTTTAGTTCTATTTTATTCTGTTTGCCCCATGAAAACTAATAAAATGTAAAATGTTCACTAAGTAATCAATGTTTAATATCTGAAAAATTAATACATGGCACTAAAAAAGGTCAAACATACAAAAGTAAATATATACAGTCGGCCCTCCATATCCGTGGGTACCATGTCCAGGGATTCAACCAACTGCGGATTAAAAATATTTGAAAAAAAACATTTTTGGAAACTTCCAAGAAGCAGAACTTGAATTTGCTATGAGTTGGCAACTATACATAGTATTTACATTGTATTCACAACTATTTACATATCATTTACATTGTATTAAATATTATACAACCTAGAGTTAATTTAAAGTATGTGGGAGGATATGTGTAGGTTATGTGCAAATACTACACCATGTTATATAAGGGACTTGAGCATCCAGGGATTTTGGTATGGGGGTAGGGGGTGTGTCCTGGAGACTGAGGAACAACTGTGTCTCCTTTCTTCCCATGCCTCCTAGTCTACTAGTACTCCTCTCAGGGGAAAAAAAAAGTTACTTTTTGAGCTATGGTATCTTAAATTCAAATTTAGACTAATTTCCTATATCTTGTCAATAATCACTTGTTTCCCCCCGCCCCTTTAAGTCGCCAATAAAAGAGGTTAAAAAAATACTGCATATTATTTTGATTGGGTTTTGAGGAAGTATATTACCAAATCTTCCAGCTTCATTTTTATTTTTGCTTTCAAATAGCAATATTTCAATTGTGGTCCCAAATAATATTTCATGCTTTTTAGAGGTACGTGATTAATAACAGTCATAAAAGGCTTTTTAACAGCAGAAGAGAGTTAGTTATTACTCATGATGATTGATTTATAAATACCAACCCCACCGTCTTTCAAGTATATAACCTCATATAACAGAACTTGATTGCTTCCATTAACCTTCTGAATCTAGTGAAAAGGTAAATGGAATTATTTTGTATTATCATTATATTATTATATGTATCTGGAGATCTGATACATGATGGGAAGTACTGAAGGAATAGATGCTGGACAAAAGTAAATCCATTCCAATTTGGTTCACTAATTTAAAGTAACAAACTCAAGTCTCAAAGATTCCCGGAGAGAAAGTTAAGTTATGTGATGTCTGCTTTGCTATGTCTGAGTGATTCTCTGGATATACCTTCTGAAAGTTCATCTCACGTGTCCTCCTTGATAATTTACTCCCCCAAACTGTCTAGTGTCCCACAGTAGATTCAGCAGATTCACCAGCATTACTACATTTCCCTGTGGCTTTATGAATTGTGTATTCCACAAGCCCTTTTATTTCTCCTGTGTAGCGACATGTCATATTTCATCAGCACTGGGTCCTTGGGATTGGGGGTGAAGTGTAGCTGGAGATTAGAGCGACAGGAGACCCAGAGAGTGGTCACCCAGGAGATAGACTTGAGTCAATATGAAAAATAGCAGAGGCAGAAATGTGGGTAGAAAGGAGGACAATTATAGAAAAACAAAGAAGAGAGGATCATTGGTACACACTGGATAAGTCATGATTAGTGACAGGACTGGGGGAATGCTGATCCATCAAAATGAGAGTCTGGGTAAAAAGCAGATTCTCCAGGCTCAGCCCCTTCCATCACCATCACAACCACAGAAGAGTCTACCGATCACTCCTCTGGAAAGCACCGTTTAGCCTTCTGTGGATCCAGGATTTGTTTGAAACATTCGCGAATACTTAGCTTTCCTCCTTTCCTAGTCACTGCATCAGTAATTCAGATAAATAATAGTATTACATAGATGCTCAAATACATCACCCAACTGAAAACAAAAGGAGTCTAGGTGACGCTAGTAAAGTAACAAAGTACAGCAACTGTTCTAACATTGTCCAATCCTGGAAAGGGGAGAAAGATACTAAGTGAGGCAGGATTGACTTTGGACTCTGGACATTTCAGGAATAAGTTCCAAAGAGTTCTATTCCTACAGAAGCCAGCAAATGAAATTCATTTTCTTTGAGAAGCAGGCTGGTATCTAGATTAAGATAAGTAGACTCTTGAATCAGAATGTGGGTCTTCATAAGTAACACCAGTCATAGCTATTGTGATCTTCAGTAAATTACTTAATCTCTCCCACCTCAGTTTCCCAATCTGTAAGAGAGCATAATGAAAGTTCCTAGTTCATAAGGATTTTTGTCAAGAGTTAATGAAGTAATATGTGTTATTAATACCTATTTCATAGAAAATGCTATAAAACAGCATATATTATTATTACTCTCCTTTTTTATATGTATTTTTTTTCTCTTTTATTCCTTTTCAAAATACATTTTCTGTAAAGCTGTGCTTGCTTGTTAGTTTGTCTGTTGTTTCCTTTGATGGCATGATCCATAGCTCAGGGGGTGTTTAGGGACTTAATTCTTCATTATCGCCTTTTAAAGTCTGGCTCATCCATTCATGACTGGGAGGTATAAGAGTGTTTAGATGACCTGGGATATCCTCTTTCTCAGCATGGGTATATCTGTCATCTCTAAGTACACTGCAGAATCTCCTCTAAAGGCCTCCCAATGTTGTGACTGTATCTGAAAGTCTTACAAAGTTTAGCAATTTTGTTAACACATGGCAGAAGAATCTTGAAATGTTTCTCTAATTGTGATATTATGGGTCATAACTGGGTAACAGGCATTATTATAATCAGCAGGTCATGCATATCTTTATGCTTCTTATTCTACCCTTTGTAGAACAAGAACTTTAAGGACAAGTCATCAAAGCATAAAGTTAGTTATGGGTAAAATGATGGGGACGGGGATGGACGTTCCCCTGGTGCCTTTAGGTTGCCTTTCATAGACTAAGGATTCGATTAATTGCTAATAATTCAACTTGAAAATGTATTGAAGACCCAATCCTAAAGGAAAAATTAAATATTTGTTTAGTTAAATTTATATGTGATGTTTTGCCTTTGAATTAGGAGACGGATTTCTTTATGTGCACCTGTTATGTCAATGCTAACCTTTATTATCAGGATCTTTCCCTATTTTTTTTTTTAATACATCACAGAAAACTAGTAGGTATAATACGGAAGCAACTCAAAATTGTGTTCTGACTTCAACTGATACAGCTCTGGAGCTGAGACATATTATTAAAAAGAATAGGTCTAAATAAATATTTTGTTGGCTATTTCTTTTTTAAATTTTTTTATTTTTATAAATAAATTTATTTATTTATTTATTTATTTTTGGCTGAGTTGGGTCTTCATTGCTGTGCGCGGGCTTTCTCTAGCTGTGTCAAGCGGGGGCTATGCTTCGCTGCAGTGCTCGGGCTTCTCATTTCGGTGGCTTCTCTTGTTGTGGAGCACAGGCTCTAGGTGTGTGGGCTTCAGTAGTTGTGGCTCACGGGCTCAGTAGCTGTGGCTCACGGACTCTAGAGGGCAGGCTCAGTAGTTGTGGCGCCCGGGCTTAGTTGCTTCACAGCATGTGGGATCTTCCCAGACCAGGGCTCGAACCGTGTACCCTGCATTGGCAGATGGGTTCTTAACTGCTGTGCCACCAGGGAAGTCCCTTGTTGGCTGTTTCTAATAGGATTATGGTGGATTTAGATTACCTTGTTGATCTGACTAGCCTGAAGGCTACAGAGATTTTCATTTTATCTGCTGGAATTATTGTTCAAATGAGAGGTTTCTGCTGAAGGCAAAGAAAATGGGGGGAAAAAAACCTTTTTAATTGTTTTATTATCAATTTCCACAGCTCCTTTAAAAAACAATCATCTTTTAGTTAATAGCTTGTAGAGAAAATCAATAGTACTTTTAGATTGCTCCAGGAAAATAGAAAGAGTAAAAGAATTTGGAACAATTAGATTTTGCAAATAAATAAATAAATAAGTAAAACTAAACCAAAACTGTATAAGTGATAAAAATGAAACGTCTTTTAATTTTTAAAAATTGTGGTAAACATACATACATAGCAAAAGATTTCCCATACTGTTTATGAAGTTTAGTCATTGAGCTCAGCTCTGAATAATTTTTTTTCTCCTGTTATTCTTTTTAAATGGTAATCTCTTTAGATAACTTATCAGTTTCCTCCAAAATGCCTTCAAAAGGCAACTTTTTTCCCAGAACTTTTTGCCAGTACATTCTTGTAAGCAGAGTTTACTGTTCTTAGTAGGTGGCAGAGAGAAAAAAAACTATTCATTAGAGAAATATTTGTGAAGGTCACAGCCCAAAGACACAGGCCCACTAAAGGCTGAGAAACTTCTAAAATTGAAACACAAAGAGAAGAAAGAACGGAAACAAAAATAGAACACCCAAGAACTATGGGATAATAATAAAAGATGTAGCATACACATAATTGGAATATCAGCAGAGAGAAAAGAAGAACAGAGCAGAAGAAATATTTGAAATAATAATGGCCAAGAACTTTCCAAAATTAATGACGGACACCAAACCAGAAAGCTCAGAGAACACCAACCAGGCAAGAAGCACAACTGGACATACCAGTTTCAAACTGCAAAAAAAACAAAGGCAAAGAGAAGTTCTTGAAAGAAGTCAGAGAAAACCACACCTTACTACAAAATACCCAACCAGTGCTCCTTGAAACTGTCAAGGTCATCAAACAAGAAAAGTCTGAGAAACTGTCACAGCCAAGAGGAGCCTCGGGAGACATGATAACTAAATATGATATGAAGTCCTGGATGGGATCCTGGAGTATAAAAAGGACATTATGTAAAAGTTAGGGAAATCTGAATAAGGTTACTTAATAATGCAGGTAATAATTATGTATCAACATCATTTCATTAATTTTGACCAAGATATGGTCATACTAATGACATACTAATGTAAAGTGTTAATAGTATGAGAAACCAAGTGTGGGATATATGGAAAGACTATCTTTGCAACTTTTCTCTGAATCTAAACCTATTTATAGTAAAAAATTTATTTTTTTAAAAAAAGGAAACATAAGTGGCTGCTAAATATATGGAATAATGTATAATCTTACTCCTAATAAGAGAAATGCAAATTAAAACAACGAGATATCATTTCTACTTGTGATTTATAAAGATTTTTAAAAAGCAAGTTTTATAAAGCAATAATTTTTCTAGGGTATGGAGAAAAATGTAGTCTCTTAGTTATAATCTATTAAAATATAAAATATATAACCGTCATTTCTACTTCTAAAAATGTACCCAGTAGGTACACTCACATGGGTGTGAACTAATGTATAAGACTATCCATTGCTAAAGATTGAAAACAACCTGAATATCTGTCAGTAAGGATGTTCAAATTGTGGACAGATAAAATAAATTATCATGCACTCACAGAATGGAATTCCACGTACCCTTAAGCAGAATGAATAGCTCCAAGCATCTAGTGAAAAAAGCAAGGTGCAGAACAGTGTTACATACATCTATGTGTGCATGTTTATATTTATATTTAATAAATATATACATGCACACATAGATGTATGTGACAGATATATTTAAACATGCATAAACTAACTGAAATAATTTGAAAGAAACATACATATGCTTTCAAGTGCATAGAGAAATCACTGGAAAGATATACAACACACTATTTGTTACCCTTAGAGAGGAGAATTGATGGCTTGCTGGAGATCAGGGATAAGGAGACATAAATTTGACAGTCATCTCTGCATTTCAAATTATTACTTTGTTAATGTATTATCCTTTCAAACACTATTAGTATTTAGCATTCTTATTGGTAAGAATTGATAGGGAATAAATTCCTGAAGTGCATATGTTTGTTTTCATTTTGTATAATTTTATAATAGATACTTATTTCAAAAAGTGAAAATTCAAGAGTATAAAATATAAATCTTGTTTCATAATTATTTTTTATTTCCAAATTTCTTATGATTTCGAGTTTCAGGTAGTAAAATTTGTTTGTGAAATTGCCATTTTTATTGAGTGTTCATTTAAATTGTTTATTGAAGGGTTTATCAATATATCTAAAGTTCCTGAGGATAAACCTGAATTAACATCAAACTGCTGAATGTGACATTGTAAGAAGGTCAGAAAAAAGATTTGGGTGATTCTTGGTTTAAATGTATCGGCCATATTAAGAAGGGTAGATATCCCCATCTAATTAATCAACACATATTTTTATGTTATTAGCAATGATTTATTTAACAATATAGTAGTTAGAAACCAAGAACAAATCCCTGAGTATTTTCTAAGGAGAAATAGGAAAATGTAAGTGTTTGTATCTGTGAACTGAATAGCTGTGTCTCTCCCCAAGTTCATATGTTGAAGCCCTAACCCCCTGTGTGAGTGTATGTGGACATGAGGCCTCTAAGGAAGTAATTAAGGTTAAATGAGGTCATAAGGGAGGGGCCCTGATTCAATAGGATTGGTGTCCTTATAAGAAGAGACTCCAGTGAGCTCACTCTCACCCTGTTTGAACTCAGAGGAAAGGCCATGTGAGGACTTAGCAAGAAGGTGGCCACGTCTGTAAGCCAGGAAAAGAGTCCTCAACACAAACCAAACCTTGCTGGAACCTTGATCTTGGACTTTCCAGCCTCAAGAACTGTGAGAAAATAAATTTCTCTTGTTTAAACCACCCACCTATGATATTCAGTTATGGGAGCCTGAGTCTGCTAATACAGACGTCCAAGGAACTTAATGACTTTGGGCTTTAAACTAAGCAGGAGTCAAACTCCAGAAGTATAGATTTTCTGGACCAAAGTGATACTTAAGTTCTTGGCAGTGTCCTGATTCTGAGTAACCTGTCCCTTGGCCAAGCTATAAGGAGCAGAGCCAACCTCTGAGAAGCAGAAGCTTGACTGGGTTTCAGGGCTGGCCACAGCACGGTGGAGAATGAGAAGGGCAGTAATACTTTCCTGAAGCCAAAGCAAAGAATCATTCAGAATAACCAAGACACCCTGTGGAAGGTGGGTAGATCGCTCCTTAGTGAAGGCGTAAGGTCCAGGGACTAGTGCAGGCCAGAAGGGAAGAATTCCAGACTACAGGATTCCTCCAGAAGGACAGGTATATTGGACAACAGACAGCTGTGAGCTGCCCTCAGTGGATATGCTGTTGGACAGAAGGAAAGAATGGCCTGATGGGGCAGCCCACAGATACCTCAGTCGAGTATGTGGTCAAGAATGTATAGAATGAAGGATTTCGGGACCAGCCACCAGAGGCGCTCATGAAGGTGGTGGTGGAGGTGAGGCATTACGTTAGCTCTCTGTCTGTACAAATATCTATATTGAGAAATCTGTGTCTTTTTAATATGGTCCAGGTGGCTTCTGTATTTCAGTGTATTCCTTGTGTAATAAATAACCTGTCTGTTCTATACACATATAGAATATATAAATTACTTGCCTTTTCTTTCTTTTTTTTTTTTTTTTTTGGCTGTGCCACACGGCATGCAGGATCTCAGTTCCCTGACCAGGGATCAAACCCGTACCCCCCACATTGGAAGCATGGGGTCTTAACCACTGGACCACCAGGGAAGTCCCTACTTGCCTTTCAGTACACGTATAGATGGTACACCGCTCAGGTCAAGGACACAAGCATGCATTTCTTTTTCCTCTAGCAGTGATGGGTTGTTAGTGCAGTGGTTGAACCTATGGCATTTCTCCTGTGGTTTGGCACCATTAGTACTAGGCTCTCACCTACTAGAGGTGGGGGAGGTAGGGGTGGAGCTGCTATTCAATTCAGTTTAAAAAATCTTATTTTCATAGACTAAACTGCAACTGTGTTTTTCAACACTTTATGCTTCGCAGGTGGCTGCCTTGGAACTGATAAAATGTTAGAATGAATAACAGGTTCTGCCTCAGTATTACCTGGAGTGCTTTTTTAAAATGTGGATATCTGGGTCCCACACCAGACTTGCGTATAGCAGCTGCTCTAGAATTTCTGCATTCGAGGGGCAAGTGGTCAGGAACCTGGGTAGAAGATGAGGGCAAGGGAGGGATGAACCTAGAAAAATGGTATTTAAGCTGAGTTTCCATAGTGTGCACACTCTTTTTTGCATAGATTCTGCTTCATTTTAATAGAAAATTTTTCTAATGTTTCATATTCAAAGTGCATGTAAGATTTGTATTTTTAATTAATTATTACTATTTTATTTGGGGAGATATCAGAAAGCTGATGTGGATAATGGGAGTAAAGACTCCATTCCAAACCAACTCTAGACACTGCCACCCTCTTAATTGGACTTCCTGGCATCAGGACCCAGGAATCTGATTTCCAATAATTCCCCAGGTGATCCTCATGTTTATTATGCTTGCTAATGGGACAAAACACATTTTAAGAAACACAGCACTTTTATATAACATCTGATCAGTGGAGACTGTAGTAAAAACGAACTTATAAAAATCTTTCTGCTTACACCATCAAGAAAGCTATTAGGGCTTCCCTGGTGGCACAGTGGTTGAGAGTCCGCCTGCCGATGCAGGGGACACGGGTTTGTGCCCAGGTCTGGGAAGATCCCACATGCCGCGGAGCGGCTGGGCCCGTGAGCCATGGCCACTGAGCCTGTGCGTCCAGAGCCTGTGCTCCACAACGGGAGAGGCCACAGCAGTGAGAGGCCCGCGTACCGCAAAAAAAAAAAAGAAAGCTCTTAGAGTTTTCAGGCATAAATTCAACTACAGCTGCCTATAAACCATAAAAGGAAAAGAAGTCGCTACTCATCCCTAGATAGCGGATCTAATTACTTTCTTGTAAGAGTTTGCCTGACAGGTCAAGATTTAGACTACACAGCCCAGGATTCTTCTTACAAGGCTCAATGTCACCTCTGCTTTGTGTCTGTCTTCCAGAGTTTTTCACTAGGGATGTGTACTTGTTATTTTCACTTTTTTGTTGTCTGGCAGTATTTAAAGACAGTTTGTGACTGATGTCTTTCATTAACTTTTCCCTAAAACTGTGTTCTAAGCAACAATATGATTTATCCCCTCCTGCCCCTTTCTTTGTTATGCTGTTTTCTTTAGGTTATAAGGGCATTCTGTATATTCATATCAGCATTTCCACAACACAAAGCGTAGTTGACAGTCTCCTCTTAGCTTAACATTATAGTCCTGTGCCATGAGGGTGAGAAATCAAAAGGGGGATAGAAGAGAAGGATTTTATTTTTTCCCTTCAGTGATTCAATAAGACAGTATCTGTAACAACCACCTTGGTCAAATAACCCATTCTCTAATCTCCAAAATATACAGGCAGTTCATGTAGCTCAATATAAAAAAAACAAACCCAATCCAAAAATGGGACATTTCTTCAAAGAAGATATACAGATTGCCAACAAACACATGAAAGGATGCTCAACATCACTAATTATTAGAGAAATGCAAATCAATACCTCAATGAGGTATCACCTCACTCCAGTTAGAATGGCCATCATCAAAAAATCTACAAACAATAAATGCCGGAGAGGGTGTGGAGAAAAGGGAACCCTCTTGCACTGTTGGTGGGAATGTAAATTGATACAGCCACTATGGAGAACAGTATAGAGGTTCCTTAAAAAACTAAAAATAGAACTACCATTCGACCCAGCAATCCCACTACTGGGCATATACCCTATATGAGAAAACCATAATTCAAAAAGAGTCATGTACCACAATGTTCATTGCAGCTCTGTTTACAATATCCAGGGCATGGAAGCAACCTAAGTGTCCATCGACAGATGAATGGATAAAGAAGATGTGGCCCATATATACAATGGAATATTACTCAGCCATAAAAAGAAACGAAATTGAGTTATTTGTAGTGAGGTGGACGGACCTAGAGTCAGTCATACAGAGTGAAGTAAGTCAGAAAGAGAAAAACAAATACCGTATGCTAACACATATATATGGAATTTTTAAAAAATGTTCTGATGAACCTAGGGGCAGGATGGGAATAAAGACGCAGACGTAGAGAATGGACTTGAGGACACAGGGAGGGGGAAGGGAAAGCTGGGACAAAGTGAGAGAGTAGCATTGACATATAGACACTACCAAATGTAAAATAGATAGCTAGTGGGAAGCAGTCGCATAGCACAGGGAGATCAGCTCAGTGCTTTGTGACCACCTAGAGGGCTGGGATAGAGAGGGTGGGAGGGAGGCTTAAGAGGGAGGGGATATGGGGATGTATGTATACATATAGCTGATTCACTTTGTTATACAGCAGAAACTAACACAACACTGTAAAGCAATTATACTCCAATAAAGATGTAAAAAAAACAAAAAACAAAATACCAAGTAACCCATTCTCAAAGTGAACAACATTTGTAGTAGCTTCTTGAAAAATCAAGCCTGCGGGTACAACAGAGCACTTAACTTCAGAGAAGTGACGTAAACACCAGTCTGAACAAATGCTGTGCCACTTCTGCTCAGCTTACATTAAAAGCAATGCCTTTTCTAAGATTAAAGTCTTTTATACAAAAGCCTTTTGTATCATAAATGGAAGGGTAAAGGATGTATTAAAAAATTACTTTAAAATTCTCAAGGATAAAGAATAAATTCATAATTAAAAAGTTTTCACGAGTTCCCAGTTTTGAAAAGGCAGAATTCAAAACAAAAATGTCCAAAAAATGCCATTTTGCAGTCTTGATTTTGCGACATATCAATCTGTTCTGGGTTGTTTGTTCGAATGCACATGGCCCCAGCCTTTCCTGTGAGAGTCAGACTTGCCACCTCTAGGCCCACGCAGGCCAGCACGGACCCCAGCGTTGTATCCGGAACCGCATATCAGGTTTGTCAGTTCCACTCCCAATGCCTAGGTTTTGGCTTGAAGAGGTTTGTGTGCTGTTCAGCTTGAAGATACTGAGAATCTACCTGTTACTCAGAGAAATATTTAAGACAGTTTATTAACATTGAACACTTAGGATGAAATTGTTTGGCTTACTGAATAATTTTTTTTTAATTTGCCAAGTTGTCCATTTTCATATAGTTAGGCACAGTCCATCACCTTCATTCCATTTGCCTTACACACAGAGTAGCTTCAAGCCAATAAATATCAATGTTGTCCAGTGAGATATTTGTTTGGTCAGCTATATATGTCAAATCATGAGCAATCTTAAAACCACTGGGACCTTCTAACCTTACGTGATTTTTCTTCCTCCAATAGATGCAGTTTGAGTATTTAGACCTCGACATTTTGGCAGTCCTGATGAAAAGCTATCCCTGATGAAAAGCCACTTGGTAGCAATGAAAAAGTAATTTCTTACCCTGATGAACTTGATAGTTTAAAACTAGGGGCAATATATTAGAGGTTGTTTTAAAAGAAAAAAATAAGCAAGGCTACATCTGGAAGCAGCATTTCTGTTGGTGGACTATAGTTTCCACATCCTGTATTCATTTCATTAGAATCTTCTTATTAATGATTTCTCTACTACTTCTGACATATCCTTAAACCTTCCCAGTGTTTTAATCAAGGATATGTTGGTTCTGGCATTTGGTCACAACAACCTTCCTGTGCTTTAACGCAAATGCTAATGAAATGCATGTCAGCCTGTACAGAATGAAAGGAATGGAGTATATAAATCCCCGTAGTACAGACTCATTATTCCTTTCTCTTTTTTCATAAAATCAGAATTGTCTAAACAGCAATGGGTCAAAGAGTGAAAATTTGAATACTTTATAGCACTAGGGACCTAGGCGGCCTGGAGGTGTTTCAAATCTACTTTAACTATGTTTCTGACAAGTGGTCCCTAAGTGTAGATTAAGGATTTCTCCTAATGCTGCACTTTCTTTGCCAGTGCTTACTTTACATAGCTGCAATGACGGAGCTAAATGTTTCCAATATGTATTAAATTAATTTTTAGTGAAAAACCCTAAGGCAAATGAGAATTTATAGCCTTGCATTTAAGAAGAAAGAATTATGAGTGCATGAGATATTTTTCTGTGTTGGAAAGAAGTTTTGAGGTTCAACATTTTAGTGAACCTATTGTTAGTTTTAGAGTCAGCTATTTACAAGTAACAATGCTGGGCACTATTGATGAAATGAACCAAAAGGCATTTATCTTGGTGCCCAAGAGAGATAGAGATACAATATACCTGCATAGGTGTACAATTATATACCTATAGTAGACCGTTCATATTTACCACTGGTAGATAGCAGAGTGGGTTGGTTAAAGGTGCAAGCTATAGAGTCATATGGCCTTGGTTCAAACTCTGCATCTGCAATTAATATTTTTTGCCTTCTTTTGCTTAGTTTTTTTTAATCTGTAAATTGGGTATTTCAATAGCCCCTACCATACAAATTGCTGTGAGAATTAATGATTACAATACATGCAAAGTGCATAGAACAGTCCTTGGCAAATGCTAAACACTGAATAAAGATTAGAAACTTTTTATATTCACTAAGGGATATATCTGTTCCATGATTTAAGGATATTACTACAGCATATAGTTTTCCCCACAATTGTATTTGACCTTTTCTAGTGAACAGAGCTGCTGGGGCACAAGCTGGGCTTACAGCTAGTTCGGAGACTCCTTCCAGTATGTCCTCCCCACAGTGGGTAATTCAATCAGTGCTTCTGTAAAACCATAAATAATGCATGTCATGGTCATTTAGAACCACTCACAAACAGTCAAAATAGGAAATGTTAAATTCGAAGACCTGCTGTTAAATTTACATACATACACGCACGCACACACACACACACACATTCATATGCATGTCATACATTGTAGAGATATTACCAAAGGCTTTGGAAGCCCAGATAAAAACAAATTAATTTCTGCTTCATGCATCATGAATAGATTTATGGAGAAAGTAGCATTTGACTTGAGTCTTGAAGCAAGAGTAGGATTTTGATAGGCTGAGAAGGTGAGGAAGGGAGTTGCAGGCAGAGGAAGTAGAAGACGTACAGATGAACAGTTTACAGCACAGGTGGAGAGCGGTGAGTGATCCAGTGACTTGTGCATGAGACATGGAGATATTTGCTAAGTGATAAGGTCAAGGAACAGGTTAGAGACATTATGTAAAAGTCCTTGATATTAGAAGGTTGAACTTAATTAATTTAATAACCAGTAAGGTGGGATGGTTGAAGGTTCTGTGGAGGAGATTACTATGGTTGTTTCTTTGTTTCCATTGTGAGAGATGGATGGAAAGCAGGGTCTTGGTTATCATTTCCATTATGTGGTTAAAGTTGGGCCAAGACACAAGACTGCAGAGCAGATTGAGAGGGGTGATAGTTCATTGACAGAACTCTTATACGTGGTAGTTAATTGAGAGTGAAAGAGAGCCCACGAGAGAATAACAATGAACTGATACAGGGTATCATAGCAGGGTAAATAGCACTCAGGCATTTAGTGATAGTCCCACCTTTATTGTCACATGGGCTCCATCTTGTTTGGGTAAACAGGAAAATGGGCATTGGAGTCTATATCCATTGTGTGTGTGTGTGTTTTCAAAACCATTTTGCAGTAGGGTAACAAAGAAGGAAAATCTCACAGTTCCCCTGACCTGCACACCCTGGTAAATCCTGTGTAGTGGTATTGCCTTGGGCACAGCTGAGTGTCAGAGAAGTTGGCTCACCACAAATGAAGCTGAGCCTGACCACTGGCTGACCTAAGTGTTGGGTGCATGGTGCCCACGGTGGTTCATATCCCAATTTTTTTTTTTTTTTTGGAAGATGGCAGGAGAATTAAACAGTAAATAGGGGGAAATGCCCATATGTATTCTGGGATACTGAGTTATTTTTTAAAGTTCAAGCATGATTTCCACCAAAATCAAGTAACAGGAACTATTTTCCACAGAAAATAAAGGAAAAGGCAAAACTGACATCGTTCTTAGGTTTATTAACAAAATCTGAAATGGCAACAGAGGGTCAGGAAACTATAAACTCTAAGCAGGAAGTAACCCTGGTCAGGAGCAGAATGAATGAATTAGGTGGAAGGGAAATGTGGAGGAAGATGGGCTATGTAGTTCTGCTTGCATGCCCTGGAGACAATAACATGCTTATATTTAACTTTGCTTTGCTGTCTATATACATTCTGCTCACTGGTTCAGCCTCCCTTATTTCGTGCTATATAAATGTAGTATTTAAGCTACAGTTGTTGCCTTACATAGAGTTATTTAAAGTTAAAAAGCTTCAAAGAAAGTTCTGAAACTCTGAAGTTGTAGATGTTTCCTGTGCATAATATATGTGAGTACTCCATAAACACTGCATACAGCTGCACATTAAAAACAAAATGACTTTGGTGTAAACTATCATTACTTACCTATTTTATGGAAAGTCCCAGAAAATAATTCCCCTATATCCTAAAAGCAAATGTTATCACATGTTAATAGTAGCTAAAAGTATACTTTTAAACAATATTAGTATCATGAGTAAGGTATCCATTTGCATAATCTCTGATATTAAAGATTTTTTCCCTAGAATATCCAATCAAATGTCTGATAAATAAAACTTCAGACAGTATTCTGAGGTAATAGGTAATAAATTATTTTGCTACCTGGGTTACACTCAGGGTGAAGATAGCCTTGTGAACTTGATCATTGCCAGCTCCCCCATGATTTAAAACATCACTGTGCAGATATATCCAGCCCAGAACTTTCTGGGGATTCTGATGTATATATATCACCAGCATTTGGAGCAGCTCTGTGTTGAGGCCCCGTCCCAAAGGCAACACTGAATTCAACATCCCACTCCCCACTCCCACTGCCAGGGTACCCTTACCCCAGTGTTGGGAACCGCACCCACTGCCTTGTCCAGACCTGAAGTCTTCCTGTCGTTCTTGACTTCACTCTTCTCACCAGTTCTTGTCGTGTTACCGTCTTGAACAATTGTACTTTTTTTTTTTTTTTATGCGGTACGCGGGCCTCTCACTGCTGCGGCCCCTCCCGTTGCAGAGCACAGGCTCCGGATGCGCAGGCTCAGCGGCCATGGCTCACGGGCCCAGCCGCTCCGCGGCATGTGGGATCCTCCCGGACCGGGGCTCAAGCCCGTGTCCCCTGCTTCGGCAGGCGGACTCCCAACCACTGCGCCACCAGGGAAGCCCAACAATTGTACTTTTTAATCTTTCTCTAATGTAACAACTTTTCTACATACTTTCTGTCTTCATGTCTTCCCTGTTGCCCTCCCTCCTGGATAACTCATGTACCCTCCTAGGTTATTATTCTTCTCTTCCTGCCCCTCCAGACTTTTCTCCCTAGAACAAAATACTCTTTTGTAGGTGAGGCACATTCTTTGTGCTTCAGCAGGAATTCCATGAATTGTGGGCTGTTCATGTTTTCAACTTTTTAGCTTATCCAAATAGCCCTTCTGCACTGAGTTTCAGCCGTATCTAAATACTTCCAGGTTCCAGTGACCTGATCCCTTTGTCCAGGCCTTTTCACACACTCCTGCTTCCCACATTCCTTACCTGCATTATCCCTGCCAGGCCTTTGGGTCTCAGTTGATGCACTTCTTCACAGAAGCCATGCCTGGCCCCCAAGACTGATATAGGTGTTCCCCCACCTATGCAAATGTATTGGTATATGTGTTGGGGAAAAGAGTCAGGAAAAAAGTGTTCATTGATGAATATAAAATCATTACAAGCACTGAACAAACAGCATGCTCTCTCCTAAAGGCAGAATCTGAATGTTTGTTTCCTACATGAATAAAAGCAAAATTAATTCCCTTTTTAGATTTATCTGAATAAGATTTTTAGAAGACCAATTTTGCAGGTTTTCCATTTGTCTGGTTTTCAGCCTACATAGTCATTTCTAGCTGGTTATCTGCAGATTGCTTTCTTGTTGTGCTTTGGGAATATAGTTCTGATGGGCCCACTGAGAGAGATCAGTGCTTTGAATTGATCCTGGAGCATTTGTCTCCTGTGAATAAGTAATTTAGGGTTGGGAGCATACTTCACACAGCCAAAGTTAAGAGACATCTTATTTCACCAAAAAATAGGTCATTTGACTCAGGAGACTCTGAGAGTGTATTTAAGGTAATTACGTGGAGCAGGTGGTCTTCACAGCTAGTGCTGACTTTGATGAAAGAGAGATCATAGTCTGAAAATAGCCCATGTCATGTTGAGTTCTGGAGGGAAAAAAGGAAAAATTTAATAACTGGCTTTGAAGTGAATACCAATATTCTGTCATCCCTCACTTATTTTCCATGGCAGATTAAAGATACTATTGCTATTTTAACCTTGTTTCTGTAGGAAAATTGAGAGCACTGCTCTTTTCCCATTTCCTTAATTTCTTCCTTAAAAACTTGTCCCAATTACAGCTTTTGGATTTAGCATGAATCTATTTGTTTTTGCTCACAGATTTCTTTTTCCAAACTAAAGGCTATAATTGAATAGAAAAAAAAATGCAAAAATAAAGCTAGCAGGGTATCAGTTATTTAGCCTTTGCAGCCAATTCCAGCTTTGAAAATGCCCAGGCAATTTCCGTAGACGTCAGTGAAATTGATTATAGATGCCCGTGGATCATATACAGATTTGTTTAAATTTGGGGGCAGCACCTTGATGAAAATATATTATATCTTTGAAATGGAAATATGGGAAGAATTAATTCTTTATTTTACAAATTATTTTATTTTAAAAATAATATTCTTCTAAAAGTAATAAATACAAGATTTTGAAAGTAATGTTATATTACTTGGTCTCTGTCTCTCTGTCTCTGTCTCTCTGCATATATATAATCTATGTGGCAGACATAAAATGTCAGTTTTTTATATGTATTAGTTTCCTTCGACTGCTGTAACAAATCTCCACAAACCGGGTGGCTTAAAACAGCCGGAATGTATTATCTCACAGCTCTGGAGGCCAGAAGTTAAAAACTAGTATCACTAGGCTGAAATCATTGTTGGCAGGGTTGCACTCCCTCTGTAGGCTCTAGAGGGGAATACGTTACTTGCCTCTTCCAGTCTGAATCTCTTCAATACCAATGTCTTCTCATTTCTCTCCGCTCTATCCTCACGTCATCTTCTCCCCTGTGTGCATGCACATGTGTGTCTAATCTCCTGGTGCCTCCTTTTTTTAAGGATACATGTGATTTCATTAGGGCCCATCCAGATAACCCAGGATGATCCTTAATACCCAAGGATCTGCAAAGACCTTCTTTTGCCAAATTAGATAACATTCAGATGTTCCAGGGCTTGGATCTCTTTGGAGGTGGGGGGGGGGGTTGCATTTTTTAGGCTAAGACACTGTTAAATACACGTTCCCACTTTCTTCCCTCCTAATAGAATCCTGATTTTGTTCAAGGTTCAGTATTCTTGTAAGATATTGTCTTTGACTTATGATGAATCTAAACCACATATGGCAGTCTGTCTCTACCTGCTGCACAGCTGTGGATGCCCCTGTAATCCAGTTCTGCCTAGTGAGATGTAAAAAATAAAATAAAATCAGTCTGGGTGTTAGTTTTCAGAAAGGGGCTTCAGTAAAGAATCTAAATGGAACAGGCATGACTAACACTATTTCTGGTCCCATTTTCTACCTTGAAATCAGATATGATTCCCTGTTACTAAGGTAAAATTTGTCATCATGAGGCAAAAAGCCTTTAAAGGGAAAATAAGCAACAAAGCTAAAGATGGGAGAACTGAAAGAAGGTCATTATGAAGCAGCTGAAATAATGCCAACAAGTCCCATTCCAGACTTCTTGCTATCTAAAAATGTAAAATAAAAAAATAAGTTAAATTAACCAATATTTGTTTAAACCAGTTAGTCAGATTTTCAGTTACTGCAGCCAAAAGCATTCCTAACTGATACACTCTAAAATATTTAGAAAATACTGAAGGGCAGAAAAAAGGAAAAAGAAATCACTATTAATATCAGCACCCAGGAATTATCACTGTTAACATTTTGTAGTATATTCTTCCAGCCATACAAAAGGGGTCTTGTAGAACATACTGTTTCAGAAATTGTTCTTTTTAGTCTAATTATGTTAAGACCATTTTCTCATGTCATTAAATACTAATTTGCAAAACTAATATCTTCATGATGGTCCATCATTTTGATAAACCATAATTAAATAATCTTTATAGAACTTCTATTTAAAAATTAAGAATTGAATATTTTTAGTACTTTCCTTTCCAGTCTATTTCCCACATACCCTCAAAAGAATGTTTCAAGATTTGTTTTTCACTGTTGTTGTTGTTTAATGTTTCTTTGTTTTAGCAATAAAGTATAATATGAACATGAACAGCAAAACGGAAAAAAAAAAGTGCTAAGTTGTTTGAGTGAGGGCCTCTGAGCCATAAGAAAATTTTATTTTTGTTTTCACAGTATTCCATCTCCCCCTTGAGAAATATGACAGAAAGTTCTGGGAGGATAAAATCTAGTTAGGGTTGACTGAGGGAGTGATTATATTGGTAAGGAGATTCTCTTAATTATGTTTGATAGGAATCTTATAATTTGTTTTACTATTTTCTTTTAGTAATACATTCTCAAAATAGCTTTTATGTAAAATAGCTTTTATGTAAAAGGTAACAGTATAATTGTGATATAACAAGCCTTAAAATATAAAATCAATATGTAATATAGATGCAAAACAAAAACAAAATATTTCCTCTTACAGTCAGAAAATGAATCCATTGAAAATATGAATCTAACAACTTATTCTCTGTCACAAAATTTGTAGGAGGAAACTGAGCCAGTAGCTTCCAGAAAACAAACAAACTTTGTTTCTTTCTTGTCTCTGGAAATAAGTACACCATAAGGGCACAATGAGTAAGAGAATCTCGTTCTAACAAATGCTGACTCTCCATGGAAGTATTCCCGACTGTGGAAAACCATAAGTGGTGAGGGAAAGTGTTGAAGGGTTTCTGGATAAAGCAATGATTCATGTAGAGAAAATCTAATACTGTTCCTTCTCACTAAGACCAAGTTACCAGATGCTTAGTCTGAATGTAGGAGTTTGTGATGATGTTTTCATAAATTTTTAATTCCCCTTGTGTTTCCATTTGTAATTCCATATAGATACGGGTGGAGGGGTGATAGTGAAAAGAAATAGTAGGTTTCCATAGCAACAAAACAGAAAATCCATAACATCGAGGTGATGTGATATAAACAATTTCTTCCTCCAAGGTGCAGGGTGGAAGTACAATAAACATGGCAGAGTTATCACCCAAGTGCAGATGCGCTGTGTAGTTCAGAAGGCATTCGATGTAATTGAGAGTTGACTGTAATTCAGTTCCTCAGGTCATGTCATTCCTGTTGCTCTTCTCTCCTCACCCTAGTATGTAATTTAAGGTAAAATTTCCTTGGCCCACAGTGTGAGTGATAACCACTTAGCAACACAAGTGACAGAAAGGAAAGAGAGGGCAGTCTTTTGCTCAGTTAAATAATTTTACCAATTATTTGGTGCATTTTACATTTTGATTTGTGGTTCAATCGGTTCATCTCAAAAATATTCATCACTAAAGCACAGTTTTTGCTGGGCACTCATCTAAATTGATATAAAAATTGTGTTATGTGTTAGCAGCCCAAATCATATCCACAGGAGTTAAAAGAAAAAAAGTCTAAACAACAAACTGTGAGTTGTGTTGGCAGTTACATGGTAATCACCATATTATGTTTTGTTGTCCTCGCTTGCTAGTTTAGTAATTCAGTTTAAACTTGTTCTCACTAAGATGTCAAGGCTTATAAAAAGAAATGAAATTGAGTTATTTGTAGTGAGGTGGATGGACCTAGAGTCTGTCATACAGAGTGAAGTAAGTCAGAAAGAGAAAAACAAATGCCGTACGCTAACGCATATGTATGGAATCTAAAAAAAAATGATTCTGATGCCCCTAGGGGCAGGACAGGAATAAAGACGCAGACATAGAGAATGGACTTGAGGACACGGAGAGGAGGAAGGGTAAGCTGGGATGAAGTGAGAGAGTGGCATGGACATATATACACTACCAAATGTAAAATAGATAGCTAGTGGGAAGCAGCTGCATAGCACAGGGAGATCAGCTCGGTGCTTTGTGATCACCTAGAGGGGTGGGATAGGGAAGGTGGGAGGGAGGAGATATGGGGATATATGTATATGTACAGCTGATTCACTTTGTTATAAAGCACAAACTAACACACCATTGTAAAGCAGTTATACTCCAATACAGATGTTTAAATAAATAAATAAATAAATTCAAGGAACTAAAGGAAAAAAAAAAGAAGATGTCAAGGCTTTCATTGGCCAGTGGCTACAATTCATCTATTTCAAAATTTTTTCTCTGAAGAGTGATGAAAATAAGTCACAAAGAAAAGGTATGATTACAGATAAAGTAATTAATAGCATCTGGTTTGGGGACACAGTGACTTCTGAAAATGGTGTGTGGCGATAATATAGTATTTTTAACAATCTCAGAGGGTGGGGTGATATTGATCTACTCATCCACACTCTTCCAAAGCATAGTGAACGTGATGGCTCTCGCTTCAGTTCAGGGAAGGTTTGTGTGAATTCTAAGTCAAGAAAGGGAAATTGAATTATAAGCCTAAATAAAACACGCTCTTGCCAACCATCGTCAATCACGTTATTCTTTAGATTTAGACCCTTGAGGAGTCTACACTCAGCATCAGTCCTTTCTTTCCTGGCCTCTTGATGTTTCCACTTCGTTCTCTTCAGCTTTCATGCACTTCATATCTTGCAAATCGCGAAAATTTTTGGTTCACTCCATTTTCTTCTTTAGTTACTATGCTTTTCTTCTACTAAAAATGTCTTTGATTGATACCTTTATTGAAAAGTTCTTAATGCTCATACTCTGCCTTTCTAGGCTTATTACAAAATCGACCTACTAAAGTCATGCCCAGCACCTTCACAAATCTCAGGGCAGATGACAGACCTTCATTCTCCTTGACCTTTTAGTGGCGTTAGGCTTTGCTGGTCATCAGTTCCTGATGAAATATTGTCTCCCCTTGGATTCTATTAAGTGACAATATCTTGGTGGGTTTTTTTGTAGTTGAAGTATGGTTGATTTACAATGTATTAGTTTCAGGTGTACCACAAAGTGATTCAGATATATATTCTTTTTCTTTTTTAACCAACCTTTCTAAGAGATCCTTGTCTGTCTCATTTTATTGACTGCTCCTTCTGCCATTTTGTGTACATAGCATGCTCCAAACTGTGACTCAGCTTCTCATCTTTTACTTTCGTATTTCAAAAGCTTTTCATCTTCCATACACCCAGATCTGCACTCTACATCCTATACTGTTATTCCACCTAAACGTCATCCTACATCTGTTTGTTATCTTGATTTGGATAACTCATTGTTTCCTAAAGTGCAGTACATTTGGATGAGTATCATCACATCTCTGAGAGTAATTGAACACGCTTCCCTAACTTTCCTATTTCTCTTTGTAACACAGCCCTTATCCCAAGATACAGTCATTACTTATTCCTACTCTCCTTTAATCCATAAATCGAATCACTCTTTTATGCTTATTAAATGGGTTGTGCATCTGTCCTGTTCCATTGCCATCAATGGAAGTTTTCTGGATATATTTTGAAGGTATTACTGATAATACTTGCTCATGAATTGGGTAAGGGTTATGAGAAAAAGAGAAAGTCTAAGGTGACATTAAGGGTTTTAGCTTGCACAACTGAATGAATGGCAGTGTTATTTATTATGGTGTAGAACATGGGAAGAGCAGGATTGAGGGGTGGGGGGAAGTCCATTTTCAGCCTGCTAAGTTGGAGATCCCTAGAAAACATTCAAATGGAGATGTCAAAAAAACTTTTAAGATTTCTGAGTCCACTATTTAGGGGAGAAGTGGGGATTGGAGTTTTAAATTTAGGAGTAATCAGTTTCTAAAGACACAGGACAAGTTGAGAGTACCTAGGGATTGAGTGTAGGTAAACAGAGAAGGGTCCTAGACTCAGCCCTGGAGCACACCAGTATCTACAAGATAAGAAGGAGGGAGAATGCTTTCAAAAGACTGAGAAACAGCAACCAGCAAGGTAGGAAGAAAACCAAGAGTGTAGTGTCACTGAAGACATTTGAAAATAGGTTTCAGGAAGAGCATAATCAACTATGTGGAACGCTCCTGAGAATCTGAGTACGGTGAGGGCTGAAAAGTCACGGTCAAGGCCAGGTTATCTACTACCTACAGGTGCCTCTGGCTCATCATACTTGTAGGAGCTCACAGAATGTTTTCATTTTAATTTCTTTGAAAATCAGAAATAAAAAATGAACATAACAACAATGAATCCAGCCTGTATTATATTTGTCTTTATAGCAATGCACATAAATTATAATTTTTAATACTTTTTATGAAAAAAGGTCCCTCAAAGGTCTTACTGTGGCCCTGCTGAGCGTTGGATGGGCAGTGTGGGATTCCCTGCTCACCTTGGTAAGAAGAGCTTGGAAGGAGTCCTGGGAACAGAAACCTGATAGGTGTGGGTTCAGGGGAGAGTTGGAGGGGGAGTGGAATGTGGTGACAGGAGACTGCATTTTTAACAAATCTGTAAATGAATTCTGTACGGAAGTGCTGAAAAACAGTATCCTAGCTGGAAAAGAAGTGGAGCCAAAGGACGTTTTTGTTTGATTTTGTGTGAAGTGAAGCCAAAGGAGGTGTGTGTGTGTGTGTCTATCTGTGTGTGTTTGGGGAAACTAGGAAGACATATCTTTTAGGAGATACAATTGGAGAAGCAGAGTCCTTCAGAGTAGAGGGTCGTGGGAAGGGTACCCAGAGGGAGGAGCCAGCCTTAGATTGGAGGCCGTTCTTCCCGTGGCTTCTGTTTCCACAGTGAAATAAAAAATAAAATCATCAGCTGAAAGTGAGGACGTCTTGGAGTGTGGGGGAGGTTTGAGGAGAGAACAAACTATACATAAATCGTCACTTTTATATTGAGAGAATGGATTGTCTAGGGAAATGTGAGAAGATTGCTGAGGGAGAGAGAATGTAAGAAAATTGAAAATGTTAACGACCGTATTTATCTCTGGGTAGTAGAGTCAAATTTGATTTTTATTTTACTTTTTATTGGGTTGGCCAAAAATTTCGTTTGGGTTGTTCCATAACATCTTACGGGAAAACCCAAACGAACTTTTTGGCCAACCCAATATAATTTTTGTTTTCAAACTTTTTACATGGAATTACTTTTGGTGCTTTACAAAGCTATTAAAAATAACTTTTAATAACCCCAACAGTCTTCCTATCCTTTATATATTGCCTTGGTTCTTATTTTCTACAGGAATTTTTCCTGGACCAAATCCAGCTCCTTGTTAAAATTCCACTAAGACGTAATAATCTCCAGTGTGTGATGGTATTCTTTTATATATATTGTAACGTTATTTTAACTGCTTTCTGTATGAATGTATTGTTTTCCTAATGAAATTACCAAATCTTTACTGCCAGCAACTAGGCCCCAGATAGGCCTTTCTTGGTCTGAATGCATCAGTGTACACAAATGTCTTAGATGCGGATCTTCTTTGTTGACACGTGGGTTTTCTCTCACCTTCTGCTCTGCTCTCTCCTTGCGGGCCATGTAATCCCCAACCTGTCCTGAACCAGATACATCCCTTCCTCCCAGCACCCTTCCAAACGCATCTCAGTTTTTATTGAGGCCATGAGCTCTCTACCTGCAGAACAGACCATGAGGAGGGTGGGCAAGGAGAGGGTGCGAGAGAACCCTGTCCCCTCACCTTACCTCCATTCCTCACCTCCTCCCCCACGGTACTCCCTAACGTGTTCTAGTGTCCGTGGGTAGCAGGAAAGACAGAGGGCTTATTCTCCTGTGTCAGCATCCCTACCTACGGCCACAGTGCTCGAATTTGCTCAGTGGTGTCCCTCAAGATGCTTCTTCGAGACAAATGGCTCCTCTCTGCCCCCTCACCCAGCTCTTTGCTGACCATGTGGAGGTGGACTCTGTGTGGAGCAAGGACTGGGCAGTGGTGGGATGGAGGTGGAGAGACAGCTTGGGAGTTTTATTTGGAGTTACTCCTACCTTCACGTTGGTGGCCCAGCGATGCTGACCTCCTTTTAGTCTTCAAAGGAACCATGCTCCTTAGCATCTCAAGGCCGTGCATACCTGTTTCCTCTGTCTGGAACTCTCCGTCACCAATCCGTGCTTAATTCCTAAGCACCCTTCAACTCTTAGTCATTCAGGGCACTCACCTAACTGTCCACTATATACTATGCTAAATACTATATAGTAAATTCCATATAGCGTATGCTGTGTGCTACATGCTATATGCTATGTACTATGTTATGCCTACTATATTCTATACACTATATACTGTGTACTATAAGCTATATACTGTATACTGTATATTTTCTTCATAGCATAGTATTTATCACTACTCCTTAGTATATATTAATGTTTCTGGTTGTTCATTTAAATATTTTTCCCCAACAAAAAGATTTACTAGGCTAGAAACCATGTCTTTGTTGTTTCCCATTATATACCTAGTGCCTCCATAAATGCTTTTCAAAGGTTGAATAATGAACTGTGATCTTCAGGAAGAGATGAATTTTGAGATTTCTGAAAGGAAGATATATGGATTGATGGAAAATTGAAGAAGGGAATGATAGCTTGGGCAAACATGAAGGCAGAAATAAGCTTCTAACAAGTGACAAGTAAATTTCTGTTTGTTTGTTTTTTCGTTTTAATGAAGCATAAGATTAAGTCTACCTTTATGAGACATTGTCCTCAGAACAGTGATTTGCCGTGGCCTTACTTCACTGTCACAGTCAAGGTTCTAAAACTGTTCTGGGAGAGTTATTATGCAAAGGTGACTTTCAGAAGTCTTCCTGATGAATAGATGCCAATGCAGAAAAAGATTTATTCAGTTTAGGGTGTTTTGAACGTTAGAGTTTATTCAGTTTATGGTATTTTGGCTTTGTTGTTTGGATTCATATCCTCAGAATGAAAATTATTTCGAGATATGTACCTCTTAGAAGTAAGGAGGTACATATTTACCTAAATAAAATTTCGCAAAGCAATATGAACAAAAGAAGGAAAAAGGAAAATTCTACAAATTAATCTGGAAAATTACTCCTAAGGAAGTTATCTTTAATAATTCTTTTAGATTAACCTTTGTACTAGATTTTATAACAGTTCCAGGTACAGGTTAAATACTTTGCAGTTCTCTCTATCAGACTTCCTGGATTCCTATTTCCCTATATATCTTACTCAGACTTTGAAAGAAATCTTCAATACATATTTAGAAATTCCCTGAAGAAAAACTTCATCTTCCATTTGCTTCATCTGTTTGCTCAAGGAATTTAATTCAGAATCTTGTATCATAATCAAAGGGAGGACATAATTCAGGGAATAAATGAATCTCTTTAGGACAAAAGCTGATTGTTAAACAAGATGCTCTAGTAGATCTTTCTCTAAATGGACAGATTATGTCTTGTTACCAGTAACTACTGAATGGAAAATTAGTCAGTACTGCAGGTCAGCAGGTCAACATTAGCAGTGACTCTTCCTGGATCTTCCTGCTCTGCCCTTTTCACTCTACTATGGTATCTCTCAAGTTGTGTTTGTAGGGCTTAGCAATAGTCAGTAATTTAAAAAACATTGTATCCCTGCTCAAATAAGTATAGAGATTACCACATACCAAAATTCCCTCTTGGAAATGTACGTTAGATTGAAAACTCTAAGGCATCCTATAATTTTTAGGAAATATGTCCTAAGCTGAACTAATAAAGCATTAGGGGAAAAAAATCAAGGCACAGAAAACAGATATAATAGCAGTCTTAAGTTTCTCTCATCCTCTCTTCAATGCCCTGTGCACAGTAGATATTGAATAAATATTCAATATTAATGAGGGAAAGGTGAAAGATGGTAGTGGCAATTAAGAAGAAATTCTGTGCATGGTAGGTCAGGTAAAATCATATAGAAGCAAAAAGGACTGATGCCAGTTCATCAGTATTTGAAAAGGATGGATAGAGGCTATTATCAATATTTAAACTGAAGGAAATCTCATCGTCACCTCTTTCTAATAGAGTTTATGTCATTTGCTATCTTTTCAAATTCCCATTCATCCCCAATCTTCTGATTTTTTTGCCTTTTGAACTTGCCAAGTATATGACTTGCCCCAATTTTTGAAAATTTCTTATTTTATATTGTTATTTTAAAATCACCTTATTGAGGTACAATGGACATACAAAAGGCTGTAAATATTTAATGTATACAACTTGATCAGTTTGGAGATAAATATTCACCCATGAAACCATCACCACAATCAAATCTATAGAATAAATCCATCACCTCCCAAAGTTTCTTCCCACCTGATTGATTTATTTTTATATTGATTTTTCTTTTGTGGTAAGAGATTAGCCTCCTAATAAAATTAGAAGTATACAGTACAGTATTTTTAACTATAAGGCCCTATGTTGTACAGTAGATCTCCAGAACACATTTTGGTTTTTTAGAATTATTCAATGCATAGCAAGTTTGTGAAGGATGCAAAGTTTACATCACAAATGGATTTTAAAAAAGAAATAAAAATTACTTTTTTTAAAATGTTGTGATGCAATTAAGAGAAAGGTATATGGATTGAAGAATTCCTTTGTTTATGTATAAAATAAAGGATGAAAAAATCAGATCAGAACTGAGATCAACAAATGTCTTGATCATTTTTCTGAAGGAGAAAAAGAAAAACGTGAACCTTTTCTAATCGTGGGACAATGCATTGCCTAGTTTTAAAAAATGAGAAGGAATCCCATCCATTATGATTTGAAATGCTGACCCATAACTCAGGGAGGTTTTATATTTATATTTCTTTGATTTTGCAAAATAGAACATCACATTTTCCCAAATTTCTGCTTATACCATTTAACCTTAATATTATAATATATTTTCACCCCCCTGTTTCCAGGATGTATTTAGCAATAGCTATTGAGTTTGGGGCTTTGTCTCAATGACATAATATGTCATCATTTTTTATAATGCATTATTTTTATGACACCATGTTGCTGTCTCCAATGGGTATTACTGTCATGTAGTGATTTTAAATGTTTCCATACAAATTGGCAACTTGAGCATATTAGATACTGTTACTCCTTGAGTAGAAAAGCAGCTTCTCTCTTAACTTGGTATATTAAATTGTGTTTCCAGTGATGCACTGAAAACATTAAAAACTCATTATAGCAGAATCTTTCTTCTTCTAGGGCATTCTGCTCTAGTGTTTGTAAGCTTAGTTCTAAAGAATTAGATCAGTTTGATTATTTTATCTGAGAAAACATATTCTTGTCTAAAGGTTTCTCTTTTTTAATGATGATTGTAATCAGCAATTTTCTACTTTAAAATGGTCTTTCTAATATTTTGTTTCAGATGGAAGAGAATTATAAGATCATCTCAGTGGAGAATAGATGTATTTTAAGAATACCACCATAATTAGGAAATGACCCGTAGAGTAATAAATCTTCAGAATTTAAAAGACATTTAACTAGTCAATGTAAACCCAAAGCATAGAAAGTAAGCTCCCAGAGGGTAAGACCCTCTCTATCTTTGCAGTGCTATATTCAGCCTCCCCAAACAACATCTGGCCTGAGTCAGCCCTCAGATTGATAAATACAGGAATAAATGAAATACGTAAAGCACAGTTTTCTATCCAAGGAGATGTAGTAAATGCTGAGTCTGAGCTTTCCTTTCTTCAAAGGGAAATTAATATGACTAACAAAAGAAACAAGAAACAAAAAAATATGTATAAGCAACAAAAATATTCTCCATATCATGGGAGAGTTGAAAGGTGACAGGAAAGTTCAAAGGAATGCAAGACATCTGCCTGGTAGGGATGGAAATGGTTCAGGAAGAGGATAAAGCTGGAGAAGAAGGTGCGATTTTGACAGGGATAGTTCACTGGGGAAGCGGAAATAGAGATGAGAGCATGCAGAAAGGAACTAAAAAAAGGATGAAGGGTAAAGGCCTGACCTTGCCTATCCTGGGGAGAAAACTGGATCGATAAATTAGTGCTGGTTCAAGGAGGGCATTAAATGACAGACCATGCCACTTAGAGCTGTTTTATTATCACCTTTCACCATAAATTTGTTCTCTTTCCTGTGATCTTTATCATAAGTAGTAAGAAGGAATGCTCTCATTAGAAATTTTCTCTCTGTCTTACTGGTAGCGTTTATATTATAGACACGCCCTCTTTTGAAATCATCACCTCTTTGGATTTCTGTGATGCTCTTTCCCAGCTTATTCCCTCTTTCTCTGGCCTCCTCCAACTCTTGCCATGCTCACTCTTCTCCATCATGAAGGGTGGCTTCAGCATCCCTGTCCTCTGCTCTGCCTTTGCATACTCATCACTGTGATATTCAGTCTCTTGTCCTGCCTCCATTCTGCCCCTCCAGGTGGCCAACCCCTGAGAACTTCATCATCTCCCCTCCTAAACCTTGCTCCCTATTTCATCAATCTTTCCATTTTTCATCCAGTTGTGCAGGATTTACATTTTAAAATTAACTTTTTTTTTTTTTCCTTTTTGATCATCTCTACTCCTTTTTTTCCCCTCATAGACTCTGTTTGACCCATCCTTCCTTTCCATTCTTACTGCCAACAGTTAGGTCACCTCACACCTGGATTATTCTAATCACCTCTGGCTCCTCACTGGGATTCTTGTTTACCATTACTCTCTCAACAGGGAGTATAATTCTACCAAACTAAAGTATATTTTTATTACCCTCGCTTTTGCTTAGTTTCACAATAGAAATCAGCCAACATTTATAGAGAACACATTATATACTACACAGAGGAGTAGGCAAAGGGGGTTACAATAATAAATGCATTCCCTGATATACAGGCATATTCAGTTTAGTGTGGGTGACAGACTTGTAAACCTAAGTTACTCACAATGAAATAAGTAATAAAATGCCTTAAAATTCCTTCTATCATTTCCTATTACTTTGAGATAACCTTGTTTACTTTAACCTTGATGGTAAATTCTTCACGCCATTTTAAAATAAATTCATTACTTGAAAAACTGAATTGTTTTTTAATCTACACCAGCAACTACGGTTATGATGTTTTATAATTTGCAATATAAGTAAATCTTTTAATCCAGACTTAGATTTTTGAAAACAATTGTCTTGAGATTCAGAGAAAATATACTTCACTTGGACTGTAGATGTTCTCCAAGCAAAATGTACATACTTATAAACTAACATTTGGTTTTGTTTAGTTCAAAAGCTAAACCAAAAATGTCAAAGTGAAATGTTTGTTTTGCCAATAAACATTATAAAAAATTACGCTGTACTCATTGCAGGGAAGAGATATTTACTCCATTTTTAAATTGGTTAAGAATGACCAAATATTGGTGCTCTCAGCTTAAAGTAGACTGTTAAAATTATAAGGTGTTTTATGTAAGCCCCATGGTAACCACAAAAATAATACATGTAGAAGATATATGAGAGAGCGAGGAAGGAAACAAAGCATACCATTACTAAATTACCAATGAAATACAAAGGAAAATGGCAAGAGAATAAAAGATGGACAAAAGAGCTACTACAAGACAGAAAACAAGTGACAAAATGACAATAGTAAGTCCTTCTTTATCAATAATTACTTTAAATATAAATGGGTTAAACTCCTCAATCAAAAGACTTAGAGTAACTGAATGGATAAAAAAATATATATATATCCAACTATCTGCTGTCACTTTAGATTTAAGGACACATACAGACTCAGAGTGAAGGTATGAAAAAACATATTCTATGCAAATGGTAACCAAAAGAGAACAGGGGTTGCTATACTTATATCAGATAAAATAGACTTTAAGTCAAAAACTGTCACAAAAGACAAAATACATTATATTATGATAAAAGAGTTAATTCATCAGGAAGCTATAACAGTTATATGTGCACCCAACATCAGAGCACCTAAATATATAAAGCAAACATTGGCAGACTGAAGGGAGAAATAGATAGGAATACAGTAACAGTATGAGACTGCAATATTTTACTTTCAATAATGGAAACAACTTCCAGACAGAAATCAATAAGGAAAACTTAAATAACACTATAGGCCAAATGAACCTAACATTTCATACAGAATATCCCACCCAACAGCAGCAGAGTACACATTCTTCTCAAGTGCACATGGAACATTCTCTAGGATAGATCATATATTAGGCCACAAAACAAGTCTTAATATATTTTAAAAGATTGAAATCATATCAAGCATATTTTCCAACCACAATGGTATGAAATTAAAGATTAATAGCAAAGGAAAACTGGAAAATTCACAAATATGTGGAAATTAAACAACACACCCTTGAACAACCAATGGGTCAAACAAGAAACCAAAAGGAAATTAGATGATATATTGAGACAAATCAAAACAAAACCACAATATACCAAAATTTATGTGATGCAGCAGAAGTACTAAGAGGGAATTTTATAGCCGTAAATGCCTACATTAAAAAAGAAGAAGGTTCTCAAGTAACCTAAGAGATGGTTTTTGAAAAGATTAGCAAAAATGACAAACCATTAGACTAACTAAGAAAAAAGAAATGACTCAAATAAAATCAGAAATGAAAGAGGAGACATTGCAAGTTATATCACAGAAATATAAAGGATCACAAGAAATTACTGTGAACAATTATCCACCAACAAATTGGATAACCTAGAAGAAATGGATAAACCCCTAGAAACGTAAAACCTAGAAAGACTGAATCCTTAAGAAGTAGAAAATCTGAGCACATCTGTAATTTGTAAGAAAATTGAATCAGTAATCAAAAAACTTCCGACAAAGAAACCCATGACCATATGGCTTAATGGCTGAAGTGTACCAAAGACTTAAGAATTAACACCAATCCTTCTCAATCTCTTCCAAAAAATAGAAGAAGAGGGAATACTTCCAAGCTTATTTTATGAGGCCAGCATTACTGTGATACCAAAGCCAAAGACATTACAAGAAAAGAAAACTACAGACCACTATCCCTGATAAACATAAATGCAAAAATTCTCAAGAAAATACAAGCAAACCAAATTCCACAACACATTGAAAGGATCATTAAGCCATTACCAAGTGGGATTTATCCATGGGATGGGATTGAAGGATGGTTCAACATATGAAAATCAGTTAATGTGATACACCATATTTCCTAGCAAGAGCAATTAGGGAAGAAAATGAAATAAAAGGTGTCCAAATTGGAAAGGAAGAAGTAAAATTATCTCTGTTTGAGGATGACATGATTTTATACTTTGAAAACCTTAAGGACCTCACACACCAGAAAAAACCTGTTAAAACTAATAAACGAGTTGAGTAATGTTGCAGAATATAAAGTCATTATGCAAAAATTAATTGTGTTTCTATACACTAACAACAAACTATCTGAGAAGAAAATCAGGGAAGAATCCCATTTACAACAGCATCAAAAGAGAAAAAATACATAGGAATGGATTTAATCAAAGAGATGAAAGACTTGCACACTGAAAACTACAAAACATTGATGAAAGAAATTGAAGAAGATTGAAATAAATGGGAAAACATCATGTGTTCATGGATTGGAAGACAATATTTTTTAAATGTCTATACTCCCCAAAGCAATCTACAAATTCAATGCAGTCTCTACCAAAATGCTAATTGCATTTTTTACAAAAATAGAAAAAAAAATCTTAAAATTCATATGAAATCACAAAAGGTTCTGAGTAGTCAAAATAATCTTGATAAAAAACACAAAGATGGAGGTACCACACTTCTTTTTTTTTTCCTAAAGGTGTATTTCTTTTCAAAGTGGGGTTCTTTTTGTTTGTTTTGTTTTGATGGTTTCTAGCCTTTTTTTTTTTTTAAGACTATTTATTTATTTTTAGCTGCATGGCATGTGGGATCTTAGTGCCCCAACCAGGGATCGAACCCATGCATTGGAAGGGCAGAGTCTTAACCACTGGACCACTAGGGAAGTCCCGGTATTACACTTCCTAATTTCAAAATATATTACAACACAGTAATTAAAACAGTATGGTACTGGCATAAAGATAGACTGTATACCAATGGAATGGAACAGAAAGGCTAGAAATAAATCCATGAATATACGGTCGACTGATCTTCAACAAGGGTGCCAAGAATACACAATGGGGAAAGAATTGACTCTTCAACAAATGGTGTTGGGAGAAGTGAATATCCACATGCCAAAGAATGAAATCGAACCTTTATCTTACATCATACACAAAAATCAATTCAAAATGAATTAAAGACTTTAACATAAGACCTGAACCTGTAAAACTCCTAGAAGAACACATAGGGAGAAAGCTTTTTGACATTGAGCTGGGCAATGATTTCTTGGATTTGAAACCAAGAGCAAAGGTACAAAGCAAAATAAACAGATTGGACTACATCAAACTAAAAAGCTCTGCACAGCAAAGGAAGCCATCATTAAAATGAAAAGGCAACCTATGGAATGGAAGAAAATATTTGCACACCATATACCTGATAAGGGGTTAATATCCAAAATACATAAGGAATTCCTACAACTCAATAGCAAATAGTGAATAACCCAGTTAAAAAATGGGGAAAAGGCTTTGATAGATATTTCTCCAAAGAAGACATACAAATGACCAACGTTTGTTTTCATCTGGTGAAAGGATGCTCATCAGAGCTAATCATCAGGAAAATGCAAATCAAAATCACAATGAGATATCACTTCACACCTGTTAGGATGGCTGTTGTATAAAAAAATATAGAGATAACAAGTGTTAGGACTTCCCTCGTGGCGCAGTGGTTAAGAATCCTCCTGCCAGTGCAGGGGACACGGGTTCGATCCCTGGTCCAGGAAGATGCCACATGCTGCGGAGCAACGAAGCCTGTGCACCACAACTACTGAGCCTGCCTTCTAGAGCCCGCGAGCCACAACCACTGAAGCCCGTACACCTAGAGCCTGTGCTCCGCAACAGAAGCCACTGCAGTGAGAAGCCAGCACACCGCAAGGAAGAGTAGCCCCCGCTTGCTACACCTAAAGAAAGCCCACATGTGGCAATAAAGACCCAAAGCAACCAAAAATAAATTTAAAAAAAATTTTTTTAAGTAATAATAAAAAAAAATTTTAAGTGTGTCTTTAAAAAAAAAGGTAACAAGTGTTGGCCAGAATGTGGTGAAATTGGAACACTTGTACACAATTGGTGAGACTGTAACATTGTGCAGCTGCTATGAAGAACAGTGTGGAGGCTCAAAATATTCAAAACAGAACTACCATATGATCCAGCAATCTCACCTCTGGGTATTTACCCAAAAGAATTGAAAGTAGAATTTTGAAGAGATATTTGCACTGCCATGTTCATTGCATCGTTATTAACAAAGCCAAGATGTAGAAGCAACCTAAATGTCCATCAGCAGATGAGCGGATAAAGAAAATATATACATATGATAGAATATTGGTCAGCCTGACCAAAGAGGGAGATCTTGCCTTATGCAGCCACATGGATGAACTTTGAGGACTTTATGCTAGGTGAGATAAGTTAGTCACAAAAGGACAAACACTGCAGGATCCCACACTTATAGAATGTGTTTAAAATAGTCACACTCACAGAAGCAGTGAGTAGAATGGTGGTTGCCTGAGGCTATGGGGAAATGAGAAGCTGCTGTTCAATGGGTATAAAGTTTCACTTATGCGAGATGGCTGAGTTCTAGAGATCTGCTGTACAGCATTGTGCTTACAGTTAACAACACTGCACTGTGCACTTCAGCAATTAAGAGGGTAGATCTCACGTCAAGTGTTCTTACCACAATTTAAAAAGATGGGTGAATAACCAAATATTTTGTGTAAACTTTGCATGAGATCTCAGAGTGTCAATCTCAGGGTTACCCTTTCTCATAATAAAGTTACTTTTCCCAGAGGGCAAATATTCTGAGAAACATTTGATATCCAGAAAGTTCACAGGTCCTAATGTACACTAACACTCTTTGAAACATTTTGATTAGCACTTGAATTTTATTTGATAGTCTCTCCCTGAGTCTTTCAGTTACTGAACAACAGAGAGATGTAAACTTAAGTTGTTCACTTGTGAAAATTTTTTAAAAGTTCTAATTCCCTTTTAGTATTCAGTCTGACCCTAACCTGACATTAGCTTTTAAGCAGCTCCTTCTCCTCGTGGAATAGTCTTTGTTACTTTTTTCCTAGAAAAGAACTCCTCCCCTGCGTTTCAGCTCCATGTTTTTTTCTCCATTACCCTCTGATTCAATGGTGAAATATCCAGTGGGAATCTTTACTGACCATTTTACTTTGTTTAGTCTGTCTCTATCTGTATTAGGTTGGGAACCCTCAGAACAAGACTTCTGTTCGAGTATATTTATAACATTTATACAGTTATGTTTTATAGATTTTTAAGTACACTGATTTTATTGCTTTGCATTTATTTAACATTATGTCAATATTTTATGCTGCCTTAGTTTATTCCAAAGAGAGGTCTGCATGAAAGTTGGAAAGAAAATATTTATCATGAAACATATTTGCTATATCTCTTTATATAATACTTGTGAAATACTAATGTTGCAGACAAATACGTTGTCAGCAAGAAAGTAAATGCATTTGTCAGATATACTAGGCTCTACTTAAGGTTTCCTTTAGACCACAGAAGATGACAAGTCAAAGAGCAGGAAGTGACCCTTGAAGTGATTTTTTCAGTTCCCTGAAGAGTAGTTTATCTGTGTGTGTCATGCATCCTCACCTTATCTGAGGCAGACACACAAATCCACTTTCATGGTTAAATTAGCAGGTAATCCCTCCCGTTTGTAGGCCTTGAAATGGTACTTATCCATCCAAGGAATCTGATTATACCAGACCCCCAAACTTTCTGCTTCGGTTCACAAGGGTTTAATTCCAAGACCACCGACTCAACAGGGGAGCTTCAGTGATGGAAAACCACCGTATAACCCCTTTGGTTGTGATACCTAAGGTGGCATATGAGTGACAGAAATTGGATTAAGCTGTTTGTACACTTTTATTCTGAAACCACCCTTTCAGCCCAGATTTCGCTTTTTCTCCCCCAGTTTCCTCATCTTAGTAAGTGGCACCATCATCTTCCAGCTGATTCCTTCCTCAGCTCTCACCTTATATCCAATAAGCCATCTGGACATTGATTCTACTTCTGAAAGAAGTCTGATGTGTCTGCTTCTCTCCACCTCCCTCTTAGTTTAAGCCCATTCCTTCTGTCCATGGATTATTGAAATAGTGAACTGTTCACCCTATTTCAAGTATGGTTCCCCCTTACTCATTGTCTATACTCTGCCTGAATGAACTTTAAATTTTTTTTGAAATATTTCAGCTGTACAAAAAATATGAATAATACAGAAAACATGTGTGTACTCAATACAGATTGAAGGGGGTAAAAGAGACAGTTGAGTTTTGCTGTGTACCCTTTGCCATGTGTTCTTCACTCTTTCTCTGGAAATAAACACTCGCCTGAATGCGGTGTTTATCAGAATGATTTTCCAGTAAAGCAGATCTGGTCATGTTACGTCTCCGCTTCAACCTTTCAGTGTGTTCCTGTAGCCTTCGAAAACGAGGTCCCCAAACCTTTGCCACGGCTGGCACGGCCTCCCAGAGACTGACCCCTGGCTGTTGCTCTCCAGCCTCATCATACACACACCATTCTCTGCGCAGTGCGGAGAATGTCCTCTCCCTGCTGTAACCTCAGTGCCTAGTGTAATCCCTCAAACATACCAAGCACTCAACCACTGCTTGCAGACTGGATGCGGACATGAATGACTGCATATTGTGTTGAGACACAAACATGAACAAGTCATGGCCCCCGTCCTCTAGAGTCTGTAACAGGTGATAAGGAGGAGAGAGTCCAGGGGATGGATATGAAAATAAACAATTGTAACTCAGTGTGATAAGACCTATAATAGAAGTAGGATGAGCATTGGGCTGGAACACGAAGGGTGTGATCAGATCTTCTGGAGTTGGAGAGGATAAAAGAAGGCTTCACACAAGAGGAGACGTTTAAATTGAAGCTTAAAAAATGAATAAGATTTTTCAGGGCACAGAAGGAGAAAAGCGTATTTCAGGCAGCAAAAGTAGCGTGTGAAAGCGCATAAAACCCATGGCACCCACAGAAAGCTGTGAGTAGCTGAAGTCCAGGGTGCGTGTGGAGGAGAGGTGGGAGATAAAGTCGAAGAGCCAGGCAGTGACCAAAGCATGGAGGGCTTTGTTTGTCAGGTGCAAAGCATGGAGGGCTTTATTTGTCAGGTGGTGGAGTTCGGAGATTGAACAATTCTCATTCTTGAAAACCAATTTATTATATACAAGAGAGTCTGCCAAGCCAAGCAGCGCGTATGCAGAGATGAGTGCATTGACCCAATACCCTTAAAGGCTTAGCTAACAAGGGATAAAACAAATCCACAATGCAATTTTTTTTTAACCACTTTCTCCTCAAATATAAGGTTCTCTGAAATGGCCATATCAATGAAATTGGGGTTGTGTATACTCTTTGTAAAGTCACTGCGTAGCAGCCATAAACCAGAGGGGCCTCCATGTCACTCTGACACCTGCAGTAAGACTGTGTTGTAGTATCAAGTCTTGAAAAACCTCCAGCATTGCAGAGCCTACAGAGGATGGCAGTGGCCACCTGAGGGAGAGTGGTGACCCACGTTCATGCGATTTCAGCCTCCACCTTCTGCAGGATGGTACAGGTTTAGTTGGGGACCTGTGCTGACCCACTACCCAAGGTCAGCAGTGAGTAGACGCTCACTGGAGTGATTTCAGCCCTTTGTTGGTAGCAACAGGAGAGAACCATTTTTTTAGCTTAAGGAGGGTCATCTTCCTCAAATAACATATAAATACTCCTGAGAGGGGATAAAGATTATATGCCAATTCACACTGTAGTAGATAATAATCCATCAATAATAATAATATAATTCATCATAATAATTCAGATTCTTCCTGAGAGAAGATTTAAATAGGAAGGAGAGAGCTGACGGTCATTACGTACCTGAGCAGGGTTTCTGACAATGACAGTGTTAAAGCCTGAACAATGAACTCTAATAAATTTTGCCTATTTCTCCCCAGGCCTCCCATATCCCAAATTTGTAGAAAGGTTAAAACATCATTCATTTTAATTTTAATATATTTAAAGAGGTGTTACTTTAAAACTGGTGTCTGATTGAATACAGGCTTGCCCTGGTTTTGTTGAACTTTGGACACATATGCGAGGTGCCCTATTATGGCTGGGTTATGTCATCGAGGCCAAATTCACCTGCAGCCACTTTGACTGCTCCATTCACACACTGACCAGGACCTGTGGATAGATGTCAAGGGAGAGAATTCTTCCCAGCATGGCGAACCTTTTCATTCTCTGCCTTAGCAGACATAAAAGTGAAATAAAAGAAAATTCATCCCTTCAGTTCTGATCAGTCTGAATCAGTTACACAAAAGCACATTTGAGATACGAGCTTTTGCTGCTCTTCCACAAAAGCTACATGTTAGAGAACCAGGTTATCAATTACAGAATAGCTTCCATGCCTTCCCGTGGTCCCCTTTGAGAAGTGCCTCTTTCAGCCTAAGAAGATGATAGCTTTGCTCCCCCAGCCTTTTTGGCAGATGTGAATGTAAAGGTGTTGAAAAAAAAAAATACAAGAATCTCTTTCATTTTCCTTGGGAGGCAATAAAATGTTGCCACTAAACATGGAAGGTCCTTTTCTACTGCTCATACCGGTTAACCTAAGACCTGGTGTAGCATTATTCATTCACTCTGGGTGGTCCCAGAGTTGTGGTTCTATTGTTTGCCTTTTTTTTTTTTTTTGCTACATACCCATTTCTGTCTGTTTCCAGTAAGTATTACTCTGGTCAAAGGTCGAGTAAAATGAGAAGTAAATAGCCACTTTTGCCAGTACCATTTCCTACTGCTTTCCTTTGGTTGGATAGTCAGATGTTAAGTATAATTGAAGTAAAATGTTGAGAAGAAAAATAAGGTCTCATTAAAGTAGCAAGAAAAGTAACATTTTCAGATATCTAGGGATTGATGGCTTAGATTCTATTTGTCTGAGGTATGTATGAAGTAAGAAGAGGTAAAATACAGTCACATATAAAAACAAATAGAGGGCTTCCCTGCTGGTGCAGTGGTTGAGAGTCCGCCTGCCAATGCAGAGGACACGGGTTCATGCCCCGGCCCGGGAAGATCCCACATGCCGCGGAGCGGCTAGGCCCGTGAGCCATGGCTGCTGAGCCTGCGCGTCCAGAGCCTGTGCTCCGCAACGGGAGAGGCCACAACAGTGAGAAGCCCGCAACCACAAAAACAAAACAAAACAAACAAAAGAAAAACAAATAGAAATTGGTTGAACATCACAAAATATCCATAGTTGAATGTGTATGAATGCTTGAATACATACTTCAGAATTTTAGAATCTAAGCAGTTTTTGCAGTGACTCCCAAGGTCAAGGAAAATGCTTTATCGGCATTTTGATCCAAATAAATATATTCCGTCAAATTTTTTCACAGTAAGATTATAGGAAGTAGAATCTCTAACATTTGAATTAGGATCTAGTTTGTGAAATAAATGGTAATTCTAACCAAATTCTACTCTTTTTTGCCTCAATGACCATATCCCGAATGAATACAAGTAGTTCTGTATAGTAACTCTCTCTGGTGGAAGAATATATATCCTAATAAACTCTCCCCTAGCCAACACTAGAAGAGATGACCCTGAATAAACGAATCTGATTTCTTTTGGTTGTTTATTTTTTCATTTTGTGTGAGGGAAAGAGTTGGGAGAGAAATATTGGAATTATTATAGATGTGAAAAGGTTTTAGGGCTTCTTTTAATCTCTCACTGCTCTCAGTAATTACAGTGTTTCCTAAAATAGAGTTGATAAATTTTATGTAAGAGTACATTATATCTGTGAAAATAAATGCATTTTTAAAAGCTCGATCCAGTGGGCGTTAACTAAGATATTGATGGGCTTGTGCAACGGGATCAGCAAAATGGGTAAAATCATGCTTAAAATGCTTTCAAAAGAAGTAAGCTGTTTGGATTTTATTGTGCTTCAGATTTTAAGATACTCTATTATCTCTGTTATCTGTTTTGTATTGATTTACAAAATCTATGTACTCTAAGATGCTCTCTCTCTATATATATGTATGTACATATATGTGTGCATATACATATGTGTGTATATATTGGTGTGTACACACACAATACACACACATATGTATATAAAAACAAAGCCAAATATGTTATAAATTCCTTTCTTTTCTTGAATAGAGTTTTTCTTTCAGCATCTAGTGTTTTGGGTGTTCAAATTATAGGGCACATTGAAAGTACAAAGCACAAAGTGTGTAATGTGAATATACAATTGGGCCAATGTTCTTCTGTTATGGCAATTTTGTCCCTCTCACTGAGCACTCATCTCCTTACAGGACCGAACTACTAAAACATATGAGAAAATAGAGTGAGGATCACAACTCTGAGAGTGTAAAAAGGGCACATGTCTCAAGGAGATTGAAAATACCACAGAAGTTTGATCCTGAGCACAGGACTGCAGCAATCAAGAGCACAGGAGGAGAGAAATCAGTGCAACTGCAGAGGGAGCCGCCACAGAGCTCTGATTTTAAAACGATGTCAGAGCAATGCAGATGCTCGATATATATGTGCTGAATGGTGGAATTGCAGCTACATTTGTAGAATCCTTTTTCACCAATTAATGCACACAGCAGTGTTGTTTAAAAGGCAGTTAATTTTAGCCTAATTTTACAGAAGAAATTGCAACTCAGTGAGAGTAAGTGATGACATGAGATCGGATGGTGCAGCTTGTAAAACATGAAAAAGTCAAATCTGAGCCTTTCCATTACACTTTGCCTTTTCATGGAGAGAAATGCATATATATATATATATATATATATATACACACACACATATATAATCATATATATGTATATACATACACAATATGTTTATTACATATAATATATATATATATACACACACAACCTGTTTACATATGATCTATATATCCATCTGAAACAGTATATAAGACACTAGATTGGATGTATAAGCTCATGGCTAAGGTGTTAAAACCCAAGCCCACTGAGACATTTGGGATATTTCAGTTAAGCTGGAGAAAAAAGGAAGGAACAGGCGTTCGGTTTGGGACTGGTGGTGCAAGGCAGATGGCCATCTTTGAGAAGCAAAGCCCTCCTTTCCGGTAGCTCCTTTCCGGTCTAGCTGAATGGTATTTCTCTTGCACTGAAAAGGGCAGGACAATGAGGGGACTGTCAGTCCGTTCAAGACACCTCATGAGTTGGATGGATTTTGCTAAAACTTGGGGATGAGATTTCTCTCTCTCCTAGGATGTGTAAACAATAATGGAAAATGAAAACATTTCTGGAGGAATAAAGGTGGAAAAGTCTAGTCATCTTTTAAAAAATATAGAATAAAATTGGTTTTGGAAACTAGAGGCTAGATAGACTGAAATTCCAGGCAAGAATCTAAATGAGGTTTTCTCCCGCTGTGTTTTTACTTTAAATTTACCTGATTTATAAAGTAGGACATGCAGTACTACAGAGTATTCAATAAATACAGTAAGGTCTGATGATGCAGAGGCTACCTGAAGGTGGCCTCTCATTACATTTAGTCATCTTCTTTCCAGGGCTGTTTCCAGACATTTAAAAATGGATTTCAATGAGAGTTTTTAAGTCCTTGGAAAAGGAAGGGACAGTTTTCATTGTTCCTCATGGTAGTGGGGAGCCCTGGAGATGGAATGAAAGCCAAGCAAGGCATGAGCTCCTTTCTCTAGAGCAGGACAGAGCCTGGATGGAAGCCCAGCTGATAACCTAGAGATGTTCTAGGTGGTTTCCCGAAGGGTTTATTTAAGTTCTGGTAAATGGGCAGAAATTCCAGGGGAGCCGATATTTATAGGTCAGGAAATAAAAGTGGTTGTCTTCTAGAAAAACTGCACACAAGGAGCAAGGTTCAAGGTACTAAGTAGGATTTGAGATAAAAGCTTTGCAAACACAGGACAGCATGCCCCAAACCAAGCAGACCTCAGGTATAGGGACTAACTCCCAACTATAATTTGGCTGCTACATGTAAGTCCAGCATTTGACAACAGGATCCCTGAATCCTCAGTCTAGGGCCATAAGTCATTCAAAGCAACCCTCCCCTTCTCCCCCTTGCAAGAGTAAGGCTTTCAAAATATAGTACCTGGATCCATCTGGACAGAGGGGATGGACTTGATTTTCAGGTAAAAAGGAGCAGTGCAGTGCCTCCATGAAAAGCATGTAGGTCATGCACTACCCAACTCCTGGGGGCGCCATTCACTGTCTGCAGCGTGAAAGGACCCCTCTCTGGAAATCCCAGATAATCAGAAGCCTTTAGAACAGAGGGAAGAGGGGAACTGTTGACCGTAACAACTAAGAATTAACATGAGTTAAGAACATGTTACATTATTTATTTGAATAAGATGGAGAAGAAAGAAGAAATAAGTTGCATCTTATAAGAAATAAGATGGAGAGGGCAAGAACTACAGGCAACAATTTTGTTAATAGTTAAAAATGAAAATGAAAGAAGTTATGGATTTTTGTCTCTCTTCCTTTCCTCACCTACATAATTCTGGCTCCTGTCCTTTCCTTCTGGAGTTGGAGAGAGGCACTTTATATCAACATAAATTTTATATTGGTAATTTCATGAACATAATTTGCAGCCAATAACCAAGTTGTCACTGGTTGCTTTTTTCCCCCAGAGGGTGACTGTTGTGATTTGTAGTCGCCATTGTGGCCTTAAGCCAATAGGATAAAGGAGTCTATGAGATGTGATATATTTTGACATATATATGTTTTCAATGTATAAAATATGATTGACACCTTGACACCTGGTTGGAATTGTAAAGGAAAGGTATTTGGTGATTGACAAGAGTAGAGGTTGCTTCCTAGGAGCCCGTGGTTAGCAAGTTCATATGAACTTCAGAAATGCTTCTGTTTTTTTCTTTAACTGTCTAAGTTGCAAATACACACCAATATCCTCACAGTGAACTATGTGGTCTACTAGCAACAATTTTGTCCAGAGGAAGCCTGTTACATAAAACCCGTCATTCATTGTACAGTTGCAGCTGGCAGACAGTTAGTTACCAGATAACTTGCCACAACTTTTAATTTTCAAATTAGCAGTTGCTGCCACATGTGGTTTTGTTTAAAAGGCTAACTGAATTACAAACAAGTATTTGTCTGAAAGGGGCTAGTTTATAGCACGTGATAATGTACTGTGATTCATAAAATGGCATTTGTGCAAAATGTAAGTTGAATTATGCTCAAACTGCATTTGTTTGCTTCGAGCAAGTTGTCCACCACAAACACAGAGCAACTGATAAAACAATAACCACAAACAACACCCAGTTAAACAACTCAGTTCTTCATGCATAGAGATGGGACAGGTCATATATAAGGTTACGGAAGGATCAGTATGAGGAATCTGTTCTCCAAATCTTCATGGATAAAAGACCATAAATTTCAGATCTATTTGATTAATGTGTAGGGGTCATGGTACACATGTCATAAAGGTGGCAACAGTTGCATACACCATTGTCATTTGTACTCTAAAGGCAGCATTTAAATATAAGTGTTCACTGCCCTACAGGCTTACCCATCAGATCCAACCTTTCCTCTGGGGTCAAAAATGTCAACTGAAAGATGATGAAGTAGAATATTTTATGTAGCTCTTTACACATTAAAGTTTCACAGGAAATTATAGCCTTTTCATGCTTCCTTCATAACTGTGACACTTTCAATTAAATGAAACAACCATTTGCAACCAATAGGAGATTGATATTTTTACAAGGTGCTATTCCATCAGAATGTAAGGAAACATATATCTACATAAGTGTAGAACTTTGGACATTAAGGCTGTTTTATTACCTGTTGTCTTGTAGTTAGGTTCAATGGTACACCTTAACCGAAATTGGAATAATGTAGCGAAACACGTATCATATCGTTTGAGTCTGAAGCACAGTTTTGATGTTATATAAACATCCTAGTGCAGGTCTAATCAACTATTAGGCATTAGGCAGAAAAGGCTTCAAGGGGTGAAATATAGAATTTAATTGATTTTCTTTCTGCAAATTTTTTGTTTTAAACATTATCTTTGAGTGTTTTTAACATATTAACTCATTCAGCCATCATAACAACCCAATGATGTAGATATTACTCCTGCATTTAACAGATTAGGGAACTGAGCCACAGAGAGGTCAGGAACTTATGTCACACAGCTAGGAAATAATTTGATTTCACCATCAAATATATTCCCTAATCATATGTCATTTACCTACCAACTTGAGAGTCACTTGGTGGATTTTGATGGAGGAATCTATTTTAACTCTATTTGTACAATTCGCAGTTAATAAAAGCAGTACAATAAAAGTAGCAGGATTTAAGGTGACTGCCGCTCTGCTCCAAGGTAGAGGCAGTGGAGCTTTCACAGAGAGGGCAGGTCTTTTCCTCCTCAAACTCCTTGTTTACGTATGAAATCCAGTGAGGGAGAGTATCTAGTGCTGGACACATAATGAATTCTAAAGTATATTGTGAGGAGGTCATAAAATTTGGAATCAGAAGACCAATTCTAGCCATGTGGCTTTAAGCAAATTACCCAGCCTCATTACATGCTTCACTTAATAAATAGAAATAATAATAATTCCTTTCAAAGTTATTATAAGTATACAGTGAGGAAAATATATGAAAATAATGTAATTGGTAAAGTGGTATATAGATATTGGTTAATTTCACAATGATCACAATAATATTTGTAGTTAGTAAATATATAATTGTGGTTAATAAATATATAATGATTGGGCAAGGGTTATTCATGCCAGGACTTACAATGATAGAATCCTCAAATGACTTGATGAGGTTTACAGATTTAAAACTAGATTATTCAAGTGACTAGAGACCATCTACAGAAACAGCCCAAGGAGATCCTTCAGTTGCAAGAGCAAAGCTGTCAATTTCAGCTGAGCTCAGGACTTGACTTTAGGTTTACACATGAAGGCAAGAGAAATGCAGTGTGTAGCTATCACTTGAAATTCAAAAAACAAAATACATTTGCTTCTCTAATTTGGATCTTTTAAGTGGAGGTATCTTTCTGGGTTCCAAATTACCTGGGTAATAACCACTTTTCTACACATCTTATGACTAGGTAGATGAGTGCTATTTAAATTAGAAGCACATAGTGAGTAAAAGACATTTTGTGATTAGCTCTTCAAATGGCTACAGCCAAGTTTGAAAAAAACAGTAAGTATATGTTGCCTAAATTGAAAAATGAAATATTTTTTCTGTACAACCGGACATGCCCAAGACAACTAAAGAAAAGAGACAAATGTCTAAACGGGGTATTGGTAGCTCTGAATTCCTTTGAAGATTTGGAAAAGATTTATTCCATTAAAGGACTCTTTACTTTGCATAGCTGGTTCTTATTCAACACCTGATTACACTTCCCTCCCTGCTCTCAGCAGGCCTGTAAGGTTTCTCTCTACTCAGTTATTAATCACTGCTGAAATGATATTTTCAAAACCTAGGAATGTAAGGAGAACTCAGTAGAGCCCATCGCTACAATCAAGCATTTTACTTCATAGTCACTAAGAGCTAACCTAAGATAATGAAGGAATTGGGTTTCATGCGGCTAAGTAAACAAGAAGTATTCTCTGAATTAGCAAAATTAAACTCATTTTGTGGAGTAGTGGAGTTTTTGTATCCTTGGATTGTTTTTCACATTAGTCTTGGTGGTGGTAGTAGTAATAGTGGTAGCAGATTAATAGTAGTGGCAGACTTTCTGTTAGTAGTAGTTGTAGCAGCTATAATACTCATAGGACTAGTACTTATAATTTATATTAATGTTATAATAATAGAAGAATCAAGAGTTGTAATTATAACTTTTACACATTAGCAAATTCTTCCATCATTTTACTTAGTTCTTTGAGAATAATTTGAGACTTCACCTTTAAAATTTGGGAAATTGTAGTTCTAGAAAACTTTTTCCTGATGAGAGGAAGCAGCAGATTATGATTCTCATGATCTGAAAGACTGAGTTACATACAATAGAATGGAAAATAATGTTTTGCCAAATCTATAAAAATAAATATAAATCTTATTTATTTTAAAAACTAATAGTAATAATTAAGTATCTGAAATCATTCATGGCTCTGCATTTTTCAATTCTGTTTTTCTAGGAATTGCTGCCGCATTTCTTACAGAGTTGTTTTGGTGAATGAATTTTGTATTGATTTAAAATTATCTTACTGCCTTGAACTACTGCCCTCTTTATTCTTTAAATAAATCAGTTTCTCTTAATACATGGAGAATTTAAAGTAAGGGAATAAACTATCCAGAGCTACTGTCCCTGAAAGAACACTTTCAGAGTATAATTCAATTTTTTCCTTAAAAGATCATATTTATAGAATTTTTGTATCCATTTTAATGGTGAAATTAATGGTGAATATAAAAGCGTGCTGGTGAGGATAGGAGAAAAAAAGTAAATCATAGACCGTGAAAAATAGTCACTCTTCATCTTTATAATTTTAAGGATGTGATGTTGGACTTTGAACGTTGAGAGCGTGGCTCTGAAAATTACAGGGAAATCAAATAAAAGCAATGACTCTTCCACCCTATCATATCTTTTAGTATACTTGAGCTACGTACAAATGTACAAAGTTCTGATCAAGACATAGGGAATTTATTTTGAAAGATATTTTTTGGCAAATGAGAAACAAAGAGTAATGGATGATTAAAACATGCTAAAGATTTTACCAGTTTAAGTATCATTTTTAAAGGTGAATAGCTATGATTCAATTATGCCTTTGATGAAAAATAAAAAAGAAAGTCAAAGGGGGCTTCCCTGGTGGCGCAGTGGTTGAGAGTCTGCCTGCCGATGCAGGGGACACGGGTTCATGCCCCGGTCCGGGAAGATCTCACATGCCGCGGAGCGGCTGGGCCCGTGAGCCATGGCCGCTGAGCCTGCGCGTCCGGAGCCTGTGCTCCGCAACGAGAGAGGCCACAACAGTGAGAGGCCCGCGTACCGCAAAAAAAAAGGAACTCAAAGGAAAGACGACATTGCTGGAAAGACAGAAATTGATTTCAAAGTAAATGACTACAGATTTAATTCTCCAATAACTTACCTAGAAATTACAGTTGAGAATTTGAAACAATAAAGGATGTGATATGCCAATGAAAGCTTTATTCAGACCATGAAGTGAGATAAAAGTTTTACACTTTTAGAAGTTTAAATTCTACATAATTTTGTGGTTTTAAAAAAAGTCCCACTTTTTAAATTAATTCTAATGGAAATAGAAAAATGATCTATAGTAACCCCAGATACGTAGTTAACTTACGATTGCCTAAACATTACAATTGCATTGTCACAAATAACTTGCTTTGGATTTTATGTTGTAATAATGTATGTGTGCATTTTTTATGTTCTTAATTGTGCACTTCCTAGATTAATATGAAAAATTAGTTGGTATTCCCTGAGCTGACTCTCCTTTTAGGCAGCTAAACACCTTGGAGGCAAGAAGCCAGTATAGGATTAACAATTTGTCATGGATAATCCACAAAGTAAATAAACCCAGTGTGAATAATTGAAAGTGGGTAGGGTTGTAACATGGGAGGTATTGAAAGTTAATTCAAGACTGAAGTTCTCCATAGTAAATTCGCTCTCCTTATCCAACAGCTAGAATAGGCTGGCATTGATAACTCTCTAAATAGAGAGGCATTTGTGCATTATCCATGTTTTACCATCTTATCTGAAAACATATAGTCTACCTCCTTGATACAGTGCTACTTGAGCAATCTGAGAAATGTGAAGTTTTTCCATGAGTGTTTAGCCTCCTTTCAACTTCGAAAAGATGGTCCAAAACATTTTCTTCATTTTAGTATTAAAGATACATATGTGTGATTTCTAAAATGTCCTAAACTGAGATTAAGAAAAGCAATTCAACATCATGAAAATACATTCATTTGTAAACTGGACTTGCCTGTTTGACTAGCGTTTAAGATAACAAGGGATTACTAAGGCAAATTTAATGTTTGAATTACTTATAGTACTATACTAGCCTCTTCAGCCTAATAATCTCTTCCAGGTAATAGTCACTTTCCTGCAATTAAAGTTGTACATACTATAGATTTCTGATTTACCAGTCTGCAAGGTGCTACCAAATCATATGGGAATTTGTCACCTAATCCAGACTCAACTATTGCTGATCAGACATTAAGACATTAATTATGTTTCTTTTTTTTAGCTACCATGATATTTTATTTTTGAAATGTGACTGAAGGTGAGTTGCGATATTTTAATTAAAATTTTCTGGACTTTTTCTTAACATATTTATTATTTTTCTAATTATAGGTTTCATATACACTGGAGAAGTTGTACATCGAATGCTAACAGCCACACAGTACATAGCACCTTTAATGGCAAATTTTGATCCCAGTGTATCCAGAAATTCAACGGTCAGATATTTTGATAATGGTATGTATTGGTTAGCCTATTTTTTACTAAATGTATACTTATAAACATTGATCATCAGATTCATATTAATATTTTAGTAACCTTGGGTTTTTTGGGGGTAGACTGGAATTTTAAACTGCTTGATACAAATGCCCCGAGATGACAAATGTTACACTGCAGCTGTTAATACTGTTAATATGTGGAGTAAAGTATGTGGTTAAATGTCACTCGTTTATTCATTCATTCATTTGTTCATTCAACAAATGTTTATTAACATGTATTGGGCACTATAATATATGAGTTGCTGTAAACGACGCCTCGAACAAAGCAAATACATTTATTTTATGCTAGTTGCAATACGTCCCTCGTATTAAAAAAAAACAAAGGATAATTTGTTAGTTTTGATCTTCAGATAGAGGCAAGAGGCATAATATATTGATATTAAATTTCCAAAACTTTTGAATAATATGTACCATAAGATGAACACATCTTTTAAAAATCTAGGATTGTGGGTAATTAAAATCACTTAAGAAAATGTTTTCCTGACTTTGAAATATTAAATAGAGTAACTGACAACAGTCTATCCCTACTGTTTCTTTGTGGGACATATAAAATAGTCAGAAAAGACCTAGAATATGTCACTAAGTACCATTCAAATCTAAGTAAGAAATGTAATGTCCTAAAGACATAAATGAATTTTCATGTCTACATCTTATTGAAAGCTGTAACTTTAGTAGAAAACGAAATTATAGGAAAAGAAGAGTTTGTTTTGGAAACTTAAAGATAGAAATTTCTGTTCTCTTTATAATACAAAAATAGTATTTATTTGCCCAAATGACAATTTTATCTTTTAAAATAATGAAAGCATGTGGCCTGAACAGAGTTATTTCTTCTCTTGTCTTGCCTTAATGCGCAAGGAAGAAAATTACTATGGGGTAGCATAGACTTACTCGTGACCACGGCTTTCAGAAAATGACATCATGTTCCTGAAAGAGATCTGACCAGTGTGATAAAGCCACTTTACAGGTCAAAATAGCAAAAGAGGAAGAAAACTAAACATACTTAGATGTACACTTTGAGAAATGCATTTCAAACAATTTGAATAACACCAAAGTGTGATCCAATATGAAGTAATACTAAATGTTAGCCATACTAATTATTTCCTTCTGTTATTTTAAGAACTGTTATACTCTGTCCTCCCACTTAAAAAAACTGAGGTACTAAGGCCCAAAGATGTACAAGTAGATTGTAAGTATACTTTAGACAGAGCTACAGTGGGCAACTTATCTGAAGCTTATCCCATGACCTACTAGACAGAATGAATCTACCCTAAGTAAATAAGAAAGTTGAGTATTTTCCAAGCTTTGTCACTTACTAGGTGATGTTGGGAACATTTACTCATGGCCACAAGCTTCTGATGACCAAGTTTCTAGACTGTTAGCATAAAAATCTTAAAGCAGGGGCTTCCCTGGTGGCACAGTGGTTGAGAGTCCGCCTGCCGATGCAGGGGACGTGGGTTCGTGCCCCAGTCAGGGAAGATCCCACATGCTGCGGAGCAGCTGGGCCCGTGAGCCATGGCCACTGAGCCTGCGCCTCCCGAGCCTGGGCTCCGCAATGGGAGAGGCCACAACAGTGAGAGTCCCGCGTACAGCAAAAAAAAAAAAAAAACATAAAGCATATTAAGTTTCTTTCCCCATATGCTCTCTCACACACCCATGTGCCTAGGTAGCTCAATATTTAAATTTTACTTTTATTTAAATGATTTTTAAAAATTAATGTATGCCACTTCAACTGGATTCTAAATTCTTTAAAAACTAGGACTGTGACTATTTATAAGAAATTATTTTCTCTTCAATACCTGGCACAAGAACTCAATACACAGTCCGTCCTCAATAATTAATTATTCAATGAATGAATACATGAAAAAAATTAGGTATGTAAGATGAATTTTAATTCTGAGTTGTGAAAGTACGAATACTCAAGAATTACTGTATTTTACTTTATTGAAATATCTTCTGTGTGATAACCAATGGGAATATTGCATTCTTACAATATAATAATAAAAGCTAGTAATTGCCTGTGTTTTATTAAATGACTGAAGCATCTTTCAGTATTGTAAGGATCTCCACAAAGTCCTTTTATACCATAGCAACTTACTGAAATATTTCCAACTTTGATCGGTTAGGATCATTGAAGGAATCCTTAAGGATGGGAAACTCAGCATTTTAGGAAAGCAAAAACTTCTCTAGAGGAGACAGCAATTTAGAACATTTCTTCTAAGATAATATTTCTGTAAGCATTAAAGCACCAGATTTTAAAAATCAGGCGATGCTTCCAAATATTATAGGCAGCCTAGAAGTCACAGAATATTAATGCACAAAAACTAGAGAAGTTGTAAAACTAAACCTTTTATTAGAAAAGTAATTTGGTGGCTCATAAATAGCAACTAGAAAGCGTAAGTCTTGCAGTGATCAGAAGCCTAATCAAGCACAGAATCAGAAAATTGGGAGTTAGTAGTGACCTTAAATGCCCCTAGATCAACCTACCTGCCTGTTTTTATTTTGGAGATTAAGAAATTGGCATCCATTACTGATTAGACAGTTTGATCACCCTAAGGATACTAAGTTGCAACTGCTCAGTTCCATTAAGCACATAGGATGGTACAGCGGCTCATGTGGTCTGTTATATGAGCTTAAATTACAACTTCAGCTCTGCCAGGAAGAACTTTACCATTAGATTTTGTGCCCATCATCAGAAAAACAGTGTAGGATTGTCAGTCATAAGCCAAGAGATGCACCACACAAACCAGCTCTTTGGTGAATTCCAAGGATTGCTCTTGGCAGATTATTCTCCTACATCATAGCTGATGACCAAAGAAAGTGTCTTTTTGGTTCACTTACCTAATTGCTTCCTGTATTAGGTACTACCTAGGAAGCAATATGTGAGTAAGGCGCTGCTTAGAGAAATACAAGATCGTATCTCTAAAAGCCACTCTCACTAACCTGCAGACCATAAAGTTTTAGATTCAGCAACTTGTAATAAAAGGTAAAATTTGATATATTGATTATTCAATAAAACAAGATGGAGACATATAATTAATTTTAAAATTTAATGATAACGTTTACACTCAACTAATCTTACTAGTAGAACCATTTAAATTAAATGCTGGGGGAGCTGTGCTACTACATAATATAAAACATATTTGCACAATTAGTGTTATTTTTAAAAGTCTGCTACTAACAATGTATTGAAAATATCATCACCAGAATTTGCATTAAAAACATTTAATTACTCAATTTAGGTAGACCTGTCTTGTGCACAAAGAATTTGAGGAAACTATATATTTTTTGATTGATTGCAGAAATCCCTAGAAGGCAAGAATTATTCCTCCCATGTTGTAGAAGAAACAGGTTCAAGCAGGTTAATTGTGTCCAAGGTCACACACAAAGTATTAGAGGCAGGACACAAGTCTAGCTCATCTGCCCTCCATTTCAGTGTTTCCTCTGCACCGTCAAAGTGTCTATTAGAAATTAGTGAGTAAGAAGGAGACTAGAGCTTGAGAGTTGTGAACACATGTGAAAGAAAAGAAGTGGTTGTTAGGAGGAATTTCATGATCAGAAAACCCTTTTACTTCTACGATTATGGAAGTTTCCTGGCTATTATTGTCCTCTTGCCTTTTCCAGTTTTTAGAAAAATGGTTGTATAGATACAGAGATGCCCGTGGAAGGAAGAGACCGGGGTTTTCACTTACAACAGGGCTATGTCTTGGGTGCTGCATATAACTAAAAGTACCAAGGTAAAAGTAAAAAAAAAAAAAAAAAAAAAAAAATTTTTACTTCTAAAGTTTTACCTCAAGGAAATAAATAGATTTCTATATTTAAAGGTTATCACGTGATAATTTGATATATATATATACATTGCAAAAGAATTTCCACCATCAAGTTAATTAATATTTTCATCACCTCACATATGTCCCTTTTTTCTTTTCGGGTGGGAACACTTAAGTTTTATTCTCAGTAAATTTCAATTATGTTGTACAGTGTTAGAAACTGTAGTCACCGTGTTATACATTAGATCCTCAGACCTTATTCATTGTATAAATGAAAGTTGGTATCCTTTTGTCAGCATCTCTCTATTTCCCCCAGACCCTAGTCCCTGGCAGCCGACATTCTAAAATCTGTTTCTTTGAGGTCAACTGTCTCTGTTTTGTTTTGTTTTTAAATATCACATGTATGTGATACCATGCAGTTTTTCTCTTTCTCTATTTGGCTTATTTCACTTAGCTTAATGCCCTCCAGATACATCCATGTTGTCACAAAGGCAGGATTTCATTCTTTTGGGGGCTGAATAATATTCCATTGTGTATATATACCACATATTCTTTATCCATTCATCCATAGATGAACACTTAAGTTGTTTTCATACTTTGGCTACTTTAAATAATGCTTCAGTGAACAAGAGAGTATAGATATCTCTCTAAGGAAGTCATTTTGTTTCCTTTGGTATACACCCAGTAGTGGGATTCCTGGATCATATGGTAGTTTTCTATTTTTAATTTCTTGAGGAAATTCCATACTGTTTTGCACAGTGTCTGTTCCAGTTACGTTTCCACCAACAGACTATAAGGGTTCTGTTTTCTCTACATCCTTTCCAGGATTTGTTACCTCTTGTCTTTTTGATAATAGACATCTTAACAGGTGTGAGGTGATGTCTCATTGTGCTTTTGATTTGTATTTCTCTGATGATTAGTGATGCTGAGCACATTTTCATGAACCTCTTGGCCATTTATATGTCTTATTTGGAAAAATGGCTGTTTAGGTCTTTTGCCCACATTTTAATTGGGTTATTTGTTTTCTTGCTATTGAGTTGTATGAGTTCCTTATTTATTTTGGATAGAATCCCTTATTAGATACATGGTTTGCAAATATTTTCTCCTATTCCACAGGCTGCCTTTTCACTTTGTTGATGTTTTCTTTTGCTGTGCAGAATATTTTTAGTTTGATATAGTCCAACTTGTTTATTTTTGCTTTTGTTGCATTTGCTTTTGGTGTTAAATACAAAATACAAAATATGATTACCAAGACCTATGTCAAGGAGCTTACTCTCTATGTTTTCTTTTAGGAGTTTTACATTTCAGGTATAACATTCAAGTCTTTAATCCATTTTGAGTTGATTTTTGTGTATGGTATATTCTTTTGCATGTGGCTATCCAGTTTTCCTAGCACAGTTATCCAGTTTGTTAAGAAACAGTTCTTCCGCATTGTATATTCTTGGCTCCATTATTGAAAAATGAATTGACCGTATAAGCATGGATTTATTTCTGGGATCTGTACTCTGTTCCATTGATCTATGTGTCTTTTTTCCTTAATCCCAAAGCCATACTGTTTTGATTACTATAGCTTTGTAATATACTTTGAAATCAGAAAGTATAATGCCTCCAGCTTTGTTCTTCTTTCTCAAGATTGCTTGACTATTTGGAGTCTTTTGTGGTTCCATACAAATTTTAGGATTTTTTTCATTCTGTTTATTGGAATTTTGATAGGGATTGCATTGAATCTGTAGATTGTTTTGGGTAGCATCGAAATTTTAACAATATTAATTCTTCCAATCTAAGAACATGAAATATCATTCCATTTATTTGTGCCTTGTTCAGTTTCTTTCATCATTGTCTTACAGTTTTCAGTATACAGGACTTTCACCCCTTTAGTTAAATTTATTCCTAAGTATTTTCTTGATGCAATTGTAAATGGGATTGTTTTCTTAATTTCCCTTTCTGATAGTCTGTTATTAGCACATAGAAACACAACACATTTCTGTATATTGATTTTGAATCCTGCAACCTTACTGAATTCATTTATTTATTAGTTCTAACAGGGTTTTTTTGGAGTCTTTAGGGTTTTCTATATACAATACAGGCATCTGTAAATAGTGACAGTTTTACTTCTTCCTTTCCAGTTTGTATGCCTTTTATTTCTTTTTCTTGCCTAATTGCTCTGGCTAGGATTTCCAGTATTATGTTGAATAAAAATGGTGAGAGTGGGTGTCCTTGTCTTTTTCCTGATCTTGGAGGAAAAGCTTTCTGCTTAGTATCTTGTTAGCCTTAAGTATGATGTTAGCTATGGGCTTGTCATATATGGACTCTATTTTGTTGAGATGCATTCTATCTATATCTGATTTAAGAGTTTTTATCATGAGAGGATGTTGAATTTTGTCAGATGCTTTTTCTGCATCTCTTGAGATCGTCATATGACTTTTATCCTTCATTTTGTTAATGTGGCATATCACATTGATTGATTTGTGCATGTTGAACCATCCTTGCATCTCAGGAATAAATCCAGCTTGATCATGGTATATGATCTTTTTGATGTACTGTTGAATATGATTTGCTAAGATTTTGTTGAGTATTTTTGCATCTATGTTCATTGGCTATATTGGTCTGTAAGTTTCTTTTCTTGTAGTGTCCTCATTTGGCTTTGGTATCAGGGTAATGCTGGCCTTGAAAAATGAGTTTGGAAGTGTTCTCTCTTCTCTATTTTGGAAGACTTTGATAAGAATTGGTATTAATTCTTCTTTAACTGTTTGGTAAAGTTCCCCAGTGAAGCCATCTGGTCCTGGATTTTTCTTTGTCAGAACTTTTATAATTACTAATTCTATCTCCTTACTAGTAATTGATCTGTTCAGATTTTCTGTTTCTTTGTGATTCAATCTTGATTGATGGTATGTTTCTAGGAATTTATCCATATGTCCTAGGTTGTCCAATTTGTTGGCATATGATTGTTCATAGTACAATAGTTTCTTATGGTCCTTTGTTTTCTGTGTTATCAGTTGTAGTGTCTCCTCTTTCATTTCTGATTTTATTTATACTTTCTCTTTTTTCTTAGTCTAGCCAAAGTTTTGTCAAATTTTTTATCTTAAGAAAGCTCTTAGTTTCAATGATCTTTTCTGTCATTCTAGTGATATCTATCTAATGGATCTTTTTAGTCTCCATTTCTTTTATTTCCATTCTGATCTTTGATATTTCCTTCTTCTGCTAACTTTGGGCTTGGTTTATTCTTCTTTTTTAGTTCCTTGATGTGTAAAGTTAGGTTGTTTTTTGAGATCTTTCTTTTTTCTTCATATAGGCATTTATCTCTATAAATTTCCTCTTAGAATTGCCTCTGCTGAATCCCTTAAGTTTTATGTTTTGTTTCCATTTTCATTTATCTCAAGATATTTTTAGATTTCCCTTTTGATTTCTTCTTTGTCCCACTGGTTGTTCAGGAGGATATTTTTTAATCTCCATGTATTTGTGAATTTTCCAGTTTTCCTTCTGCTGTTAATTTGTAGTTTTATACCATTTTGGTCAGAAAAGATGCCTGATATGAATTCAGGCCTCTTAAAATTGTTAAGACTTGTCTTGTGGCCTAAAAAAATTATCTATCCTGGAGAATGTCTTATGTGCACTTCAGTAAAATGTGCATTCTGCAGCTGTTTGATGAAATGTTCTATGTATTTCTGTAAGGTTCACCTGCTCTAATATGTAGTTTAAGTCCAATGTTTCCTTATTGATTTTTTGTCTGAATGTTCAATCCATTGTTGAAAGTGAGATATGAAGTTCCCTATTTTTATTGTATTGCTGTCTCTTTCTGCCTCTAGATCTGTTAATATTTGCTTTATATATTTAGGTATTATGATTGGATACATAAATATTTATAAACATTTACAGTTGTTAATATCCTCTTGATGAATTGACATCTTTATTATTGAATAATGATCTTTCTTTTGTCTCTTGTTACAAGTTTTGGCTTAAAAGTCTACTTTTCTGGCATAAGTATACCTACCTCTGTTTTCTTTTGGTTTCCATTTGCATGGAAAATCTTTTTCCATACCTTTACTTTTAATCTACATGTGTTTTTAAAACTGAAGTGAGTGTCTGAGGGCAGCATATAGTTAAGTCTTTTTCTTAAACTCTTAACCTAGTCTGTGTCTTTTGATTGGAGAATTTAGTCCATCTACATTTAAAGTAACTATTGATAGGTATGGTTTACTATTGCCATTTTGGTAGCTGTTTTCTGGCTGTTTTGTAATTCCTTTATTCCTTTCTTTCTCTCACTCTCCTTTGTGATTTGATTTTCTGTAGTGATATGCTTCAATTCATTGTATTTATCTTCTGTGTGTAAGTATTTGATCTGTGGTTACTATGAGGCTTACATAAAACGTCTTATACAATCAATTTTAAGCTGATAACAACTAACTTCAAACTCAGACAGAAGCTCTACATTTTTACACCTTCCACCATATTTTATGTTTTTGATATCACAATTTATAACTTTTTATATTGCATATCCACTAACAAACTATTGTAGTTATAGTTATTTTTAAAACTTTTGTCTTTTAACCTTTATACTAGAGTTGTAAGTGATTTTTCCACCACCATTATGAGTATTCTGAATTAACTATATATTTACCTTTACCAGTGAGTTTTTCTTTTATATATATAATTCTTGTTACTTACTAGCATTCTTTCATTTTAGCTTGAAGAACTCCCTTTAACATTTCTTATAAGTCTGGTCTAGTGGTAAAGATCTTTTTCAGCTTTTGTTTGTCTGGAAATTTCTTTATCTCTCCTTTAATTCTGAAGAACAACTTTGCTTAATAAAGTACTCTTGGTTAGCAGGTTTTTTCTTTCAGCACTTCGAATACCTTACCCCACTCTCTCTTGCCTGCAAGGTTTCTGCAGAAAAATCTACTAACAGTCTTTAAAATTTCCCTTGTAAATAACAAATTGCTTTTCTCTTCTTGCTTTTAAGATTCTTTCCTTGTTGTTAACTTCTGATAATTTGATTTTAATGTGTTTCAGTGTAAATCCCTTATGATTCATCTTTTTTTGGTATTTTTGAGCTTTCTGGATCTGGATGTCTGTTTTTTTCCCCAGGTTAAGGAAGTTTTCAGCCATTAGTTCTTTGAATAATCATTTTATTTTTAATTTATTTTTGGCTGCGTTGGGTCTTCATTGCCGCACGCAAGCTTTCTCTAGTTGCGGCGAGTGGGGCTACTCTTCGTTGTGGTGGGCGGGCTTCTCACTGAGGTGGCTTCTCTTGTTGCAGAGCACAGGCTCTAGGCATGCGGGCTTCAGTAGTTGTGGCACATGGGCTCAGTAGTTGTGGTTTGCAGGCTCTAGAACACGGCCTCAGTAGTTGTGGTGCATGGGCTTAGGTGCTCTGAGGCATGTGGGTCCTTCCCAGACCAGGGCTCGAACCCGTGTCCCCTGCATTGGCAGACAGATTCTTAACCACTGCACCACCTGGGAAGTCCTCTCTGAATAATCCTTCTGCCCCTTTCTCTCTCTCTTCTCATTCTGAAATCCCTATAATGTGAATATTGGTCTACTTGATGGTGTCCCATATGTCCCTTAAGCTATCTTCACTCTTTTTCATTCTTTTTGTTCTCTCTCTGCTCCTCTAATTGGATCAGTTCTGCTGATATGTTTTCAAGTGCATTGATCTTTTCTTTTACTTTATATAGTCTGTTGTTGAACCCCTCTATTAAAACTTCCAGTCAGTTATTGTATTCTTCAGTACTATGATTTCTACTTAGTACTTTTTATATTTTCTGTCTCTTCATTGAAATTCTCACTTTGGTCATGCATTGCTCTCCTGACCTCAGTGAGCATCTTTTTTGTTGTTGTTTTTTGACTGCACTGTGTGGCATACGGGATCTTGGTCCCCCAACCAGGGATCAAACCTGTGGCCCCTGCAATGGAAACACAGAATCTTCACCACTGGACTGCCAGGGAAGTCCAGTGAGCATACTTATGACTGTTATTTTGAACTCATTTGGGTAAATCACTTACTTCTGTTTCATTAAGATCAGTTTTTAGAGATTTATCTTGTTTTTTGTTTGGAACATATTCCCCTGTTTCTTCATTTTTCTTTACTCACTGTTAGTTTTTGTACATCAGATAAATAGCTACCTCTTCCAGTCTTGTCAGAGTGGTTTTCTGTACAACATGAACTTCATCAATTAGCTTAGCTCAAGCTCCTGGTTGTCTTTCAAACCTTTGTGATTGTTCAAGGCACCATCTTTGTTCTCAGTGGCATCCAGTAGTTTTGGGTGTGCCAAGAGCCATGAGTTTCCCAAAGGGGAAGATCGCAGTCAGCACCTAGATTGTTGGCAGTCCCTCAGGCAGCAGCATACTGGAAAAGTATGCAGTCAGATCCTCTCCAGGGATGAACTGGGAGACAGGTATTTTGTCTGCTCCCTCTCTACTGAGCCTTGAGGGGATAGCCAATGCAAGTGATGCAAGTGCTCACAGGTGTGCCTGTTAACAATTGCTTCTTTGTGTGCTACAGTCCTGTGGGACTCATGAATGCAAACCCCATTGTCTCTCAGAGCAAGATGACCTGGGGGCCTGTCCTCAGGTGGCAGCCACAAAAGCTGGGTGCCAGACATGTGTGCAAGCTCCTTCCAGAGAGATGCTGGTGACTTGGTTTTATCCTTGGACTGAGCCAAAGGAACAAGGGAGGGGAAGTACCCACTGGCTCTTTTGGGCTCCAGAGGATCACAGTAAGCACCTAGATGTGTGCACTTTCATTATGGGTATTTTCTCAGTTGCCTCATGTATAGCAGTCACTCAGCTAATCTTGGATTTCTCTCAAAGGAAATTGCTCCTTGTGTAGCTGTACATTCAGTGTATCCATGGGAAGAGGGGAAGTCAGGAGCCTCCTATGCTGCCATCTTGGTCAAAAGATCTCAGCATTAAGTTATACTCAAAAACACAGTAATGACAGTGTTCTGGTCTACTCCAATCACCTGGTACAGGAATGAACTCAGGAAATCAGACAGAAGAAACGTATAGGGCAAGTTACATGGGAAAGGGTATGGAGCATACATGCCCTCTCTGGGCACTCTACTCTCCTAGCATCTCCACATCTTCACTAACCCAAAAGCTCTCTGTCATGCAATATCGATTTTTTTTCTTTTTAATCATATACTTACTGACCTGGGAGATACGTTATGCTCTCTTAGTTCTGTGAGTTTCATTTCTGTACGTCATTTTTTGGCAACAAGACTTTTTAAAAGATTAGAAAATCCAATACTTAGAGCTAAGCAAACATCTTAGCTGCTCATTTGTTTTCTTAAAAAAATAAAAAAGAATAAACAGTGTCAGTTAATGAAATTAGAACACTCCCTAACACAATGCACAAAAATAAACTCAAAATGGATTAAAGACCTAAAAGTAAGACCGGAAACTATAAAACTCTCAGAGGAAAACATAGGCAGAACACTCTATGACATAAATCACAGCAAGATCCTTTTTGACCCACCTCCTAGAGAAATGGAAATAAAAACAAAAATAAACAAATGGGACCTAATGAAACTTAAAAGCTTCCGCACAGCAAAGCAAACCATAAACAAGATGAAAAGACAACTCTCAGAATGGGAGAAAATAATTGCAAACGAATCAAAAGACAAAAATCTACAAAATATACAAATAGCTCATGCAGATCAATATTAAAAAAACAAACAACCCAATCAAAAAATGGGCAGAAGACCTGAATAGACATTTCTCCAAAGAAGATATACAGACTGCCAACAAACACATGAAAGAATGCTCAACATCATTAATCATTAGAGAAATGCAAATCAAAACTACAATGAGGTATCATCTCATACCAGTCAGAATGGCCATCATCCAAAAATCTACAAACAATAAATGGCTGGAGAGGGTGTGGAGAAAAGAGAACCCTTTTGCACTGTTGGTGGGAATGTAAATTGATACGGCCACTATGGAGAACAGTATGGAGGTTCCTTAAAGAACTAAAAATAGAATTACCATATGACCCAGCAATCCCACTACTGGGCATATACCCAGAGAAAACCATAACTCAAAAAGACACATGCACCCCCAATGTTCATTGCAGCACTATTTACAATAGCCAGGTCATGGAAGCAACCTAAATGCCTATTGACAGACGAATGGATAAAGAAGATGTGGTGCATATATACAATGGAATATTACTCAGCCATAAAAAGGAACAAAATTGGGTCATTTATAGAGACGTGGATGGACCTAAAGACTGTCATACAGGGTGAAGTAAGTCACAAAGAGAAAACAAGTATCGTATATTAACGCATATATGTGGAATCTAGAAAAATGGTACAGATGAACCTGTTTGCAAGGCAGAAATAGAGACACAGATGTAGAGAACAAACGTATGGACACCAAGGCGGGGAAAGAGGGGTGGTGGCATGAGTTGGGAGATTGGGATTGACATGTACACTAACTAATACATATAAAATAGATAACTAATGAGAACCTGCTGTATAGCACAGGGAACTCCACTTCGCTGTACAGTAGAAACTAACACAATGTTGTAAAACAACTATATGTACCCCAGTAAAATAAATAAATAAATATAAATAAAACCTAAAAGAGAAACACTGATGAAAACAAAACAAAACAAAATATAAATTCTCATTGGTGGCTATTAAACTGTGTTTCAATTACTGTTTCATGTTAATACTTTTATAATAAACACTGGCAGGTTGACTCATCAGAATATGATATATAGCACTGAAGATTCATCCCAGTGTACTTAAAGGGGCTTCAGAAATGTTAGCCTGAGGCCCTATAAGCTACCTTGCAACCTTTTAGAAGCAGTACAACAAAGAAATGCAGACATTGTGAATTAAAGAGGAAAATTCCCATGAGTGTTAAAGAAATTTCTTTAGCATATGGAAGTGTATAATTCTAAGTACGAAATAGACATTTTCAAGTCTGATTCTAGCTTCCCTGAATGTGTTCCTTTCTCTCTCAGCATTTGTCAAATGTATTTGAAGTTCATTCAAGCCACTTGGGTTGCATTTTGAAAGTGGCTCATGGAAATTTAAGCAGACAGTACCATTAACATTAATGGACTTCCTCAGGCAAAATTCCCCCATACTGGGCTCAATATTAACCTCAGTATGAGGTTAGATTTTACCAAATATTTAGAGAATACTCAATTCTTTAAAAGTATCCCAAATGCTATGTCAGTAGCAGAAATCCAGTTAACGATGTAAAATTCAAGCAGCACAGCTACCAGATGTGAAGGTTAGATTCATGATTTGTGAAGATTCCCACCAGAATTGATTGATACATTTTTCTCACTGCATTTCTTTTGTTCCAATGGGGTTTATAGGCACAGCGCTTGTTGTCCAGTGGGACCACGTACATCTCCAGGATAATTACAACCTGGGAAGCTTCACATTCCAAGCAACCCTCCTCATGGATGGACGCATCATCTTCGGATATAAGGAAGTAAGTAATGTACTGATAATCTCCTTCCCTATTGACTTGACCTCTCTATCTTTTCCTCCAAGTGTCAAGAAAAGGACATTTTACAGTCATGAACCTCAGATCATTTTCTCACCTCTTGGTTTCTTTTGCTTTATTGAAAAAAATACAATTTTTAAAATCTACCGAGTAGCACTAATTGTTAATTCTTTGGGTTTTGTTTTATTTTGCATTCTGATATCCTTGGCATTCTGACCCATGAGTTTCATAAAATTATTAAATAATTATATTCTTGTGGTAGTATAATGAAATATCTCTAAGAAAAAATATTTCCAATTTGGAAGGATTTTCATTTAAATCTGATTACTTATATTTATACTATTTATTTGTTTTTGCCTTGTCAACTTCTTTGACATTTTTTGGCTATAATTTCAAAAGTGTTAATAGACATGAAGTCTTGTGTGGCTCAATGACCCAATACTGAAAGTATTCCACGACAGCTGAGTCCACAATCCCTTTGGCCAATGTTTATTGCCACCTGAAAGGAAAGATTAATTAGAGATCAAAGTGACAGACAAAATAAAGAAATTTAAACTTAGCTTGTTTCATTTTACCAAATTGATAGGGAATGGAAATTAACTAAATTGTAGCCTTTAATTTACAGAACGTCTAAATTAGAATAATAGCATGTTTGGCTTAAAACTCTATTGACAGTGTAATTAAGGTCTATTAGACAACCTAAACTTTGGGGGAAGAAAATAAAGAATATAAGAATAATATATCAGATGTGATGTTTTAGGCATTCAGTAGTCACAATGTGAATTGATAATGGGCATTATTAACCCATGGATTAATGGGTATTTATAATACAGACTCAACATCTTATTTTCAATTGAAGGGTTATTTTTCCCTTGGGAAATGAATCCCTGGCTATTAAAAAGATGCTGACAATTTAAAAAGGATTCGCTTTGGTCATGTCTTCTGAAATCTATCTTTTCTATAAAGTGAGGGATGGTTGTATTTCAACTCAATAGGCCAACTTTTGGAAATCTCATAACCACGTTAAATGTTTCCACTCTTTTGAAGAGTTCTTCCGTGTGGAATTACTCATTTACTTGGGGCAACACTATACACAGAATACAATGTAAGATCCGTTCTGCTTGGTGCTTCCTTATCCAGAGCTATGTTTTGATATCATAGCCCACCATATCCTTATATCACACTTCCTGGAAGCTGAGACAGTATTGCTCAAAGGGACTCATTCTAGTTTTCATTGTAATCTAGTGTATTGCTGGGACTGCAGAATGATGTTATGGAATATTATTTTCAACATTTTAACCAACAGTGGTAAAATTTCTGGAAAGAGGCAGAGTCAGTAAGTCTAGAATCTAAAATCTCACTAATTGCAGGCTTTGTCAAAACAGAGGTTTGTGTTCTTATTGTGGTCTCTCTCGCTAGTCTTTATTATCAAAATTGTCATCTTTATTTATACTGTTCTCAATGGGTGTCTCACATTGCAGAGTAACAGTTTATTTTTCCTATTCTCTCTTTGTAGTGAGGTTGGTATTTTTAAAATGTCCTTTTCTTTTCTTTATTTAATCAAAGAGAAATTTTCCATTATGGTTTTCCTGTTTTGTCATGAGAATATTAAGCTGACAGGCAATTTTAACACTTTCTTAATATTTCCAGACTATCAGTCCTTCTGAATTTAGAGTTCTAAAGAAATCACTACTTTATTATTTGCCTCTCTGTCCTGGTTAAAAAACGGTTACTTATTTCCTATTCTACCTCTTTGCTTCCTGATAACTGTCATGTATTTTATTTTGCTGAGGCAAATTTCTATTTGTAAAATTTGCCACAATAAGGATCCCCATGCATTTGAGGTGAGAGCTAGGTGCTCCTGGCCTTTCTAGAAAAATATTTATAATTTCAATTACATAAATATTATGTAATTGATGTATTATCATTACATAACGTATTATCCTTGACAAAGTGCTTTCACATACATTATAGTTTACAATTCTTCAACAGTAACTTATATTCTTGATATTCTTAGCCTTGTACAAAGGCACTGGCACATGAAAGGTGTTAAATAAATGTGTATGGCTTAATTATGGAGTTAGATCATACACAATTTATCTTTATTTTATCTTTATTTATCTTTATTTATTTTATAGCTAAGCAGACAATCAGAAAGGTTAAATGACCTGCTTGAGTTTACAGAGCTAGTTAAGGACAAATCCAGAACAAAAAACCTTAATGTGGTGACCTCAAAATACCTCAACATTTTTTTCTTTCCCAAGGAGATTATGTAAAACAAGTCACAAATCTATTTCTCATTTGTGTTTTTCCAATAAGTATTTGTTAATGTTTGGTGTTTAGTAATCTTTTTATATGACTCCCATATATTACACAATTACAGCCCCATAAAGTCAGGAGAAGTATTCCTAATTAAGCTGTAGAGCTAATGAAATTGTAAGAACCTAAGAATATAAGGAGTATAATTTTGTATTCCTATTCAGATTAAATATACCGAAGCAAAGTTATAGGTTGGAAGGTAAGTGCAGTTCTTACTCTAATTAGTTGCTTTTAACTGATTAATGCCAGCTTTGTTTTATTTTATTATATTTTACATGAGTGAGAAGAAAAATTCTGATTTATTCAGAAACTACTAATAATTTTACTCAACATGGAGGAAAATTAGTATTTCATTGAATAAATTTTTGACACAAATTTCACTTTTATTACCCTCAAATGATTTATTCCAGTAGTTAATTATGTTTCTCTTAGTAACTCTTTTTTTTTTTCTTTGTGGTATGCGGGCCTCTCACCGTTGTGGCCTCTCCCGTTGCGGAGCACAGGCTCCGGACGCACAGGCTCAGTGGCCATGGCTCACGGGCCCAGCCACTCCACAGCATGTGGGATCTTCCCGGACCGGGGCACGAACCCGTGTCCCCTGCATCGGCAGGCGGACTCTCAACCACTGCACCACCAGGGAAGCCCCACTCTTAGTAACTCTTAATGTGCCAACTGCCCATACTAACCACTCAGATGACCTCCAGTTCTGTCATGTTCTGTATGTAGTCATGTCTCCAGCAGCATAATTTTCACAGTGCAGACTGTGATAAATAATGATCAATAAATTAGAAAATACATTTGTACTTATAACAATCTTAATGAGATTGAGATAGGGCAGTTACTACTGCTGTTTGAAATAAGAGTAAATACAGATTTGTTCAAAGAATTTAATGATCCTTCACAAAGTCACAGTGTTCTCCTAACCATACTGGTGAGAGAAGTAGTGGGGACACAGATTCCTTTAAATAATTAAGTTACCTCTCCCAAGATTATAGCTCTTTATTATTCAACCAAAGATTTGAAATTATGTTTTAAGTTATAGGCCCTTATTGCTACACAGCTGTTTATTTTAGTTAATTTCAAAGATACAGTTTACTTAGGATGGAAGTCAAAACACAAAAAACATATTGTTTTTTTCAAAAGTTTCCTCTCAAATTATCAACCATTCACTTTAATGCATTTTTCAATTTCAGGGTATCCATTTGTTTCTTTTGCATAGATTTAATTACCTAATGAAATTAACCATCTTGTCATCTATATTCTTAAATATATTAGTAACAGTTCTTTTAAAGTTTATAGCTAACTCTAATATCTAGATTTCCTATGGGTCTGTTTCTATCATCTCTTTTTTACTTTGTTTCTTTTTCTGTAGATTTTCATTCACTGGTCATGTCTCCTTGCATGTTAGGTAATTTTTGATCAAATGTTGGGCATTGTTTACAAAATAGTAAAGGGATGCTTTGAGGTTGTGGATGATATTTTCTTCTTCAAGGAAGGGTTTACTTTTTTTGTTAGGCAGTTAGGAGGGAACAGATTACTTCCTACTGAGCAGGACTAAGCTCATTCACAGTTGAGCATTGGCCCTTATAAAAACTGGTATATTTCTGGTTAGCCCTAACGCTTAGAATGTAGTCCTTCAGGAATCTCCACATAACCCTGGGTAATGACTATGGACCTTTTGCCTTAGTGGTCCTGAACTCTGTGTTTTCCACAACTCCATGAGACTGCCTGAAGTTCTGTTCAAATTTTCTGTCTCTAAATCTGGCTCATTAACTGTCAGATGCCTTGAAGGGAAAGCAGTGTTGGTTTCACCTCTGTGATTTCCTTTCTTTGGAATCTTGGCTTTTCAGGTCCTTGTTCTTTGACAGCCACCTGATGCCTTCAACAGATGCTTTTCATATGTTTTTTATCTTTCCTGCTTGGTCTCAGTAGTAGAAATGATGGCCTTATACAAGTTTGTCTGCCATAACCAGAAGCCCCATTCATTTTTAAAAGCAACCTCCAAATTTGTAAAATCTGACATTTATTGAGCTCTTCATATACGCTAGGCAGTGACCGACATGCTTAAAATTTGTCTCATGTTATTCTCACAAAAACTAGGAGGTTGTCACTTTTATCATTTACAGAGAAGGAACCCAAAACACCCAGAGAGGTTAAGTAACTTTCCCAAAATTATGAAACAAAGATTCATCCAAGGGAATATGACTCCAGAGCCCATAGGCCCAACCACTGTACCTTAGTGCCTCCCTACAAGCTTCCTTTTCAAGAAATGGCTGTATTGCTTTATTCACTTTGATATCCCTGACAGTCTTTCCTGGTTAGTCATTATTGTAGTGTAACTCAGCCACTTGAGAGCACAGGTAAGAATGGTTTGCCTTTCCACAGCACTTATTTTATTAATTTTTTAAAAAAAGTGAAAAGAAGTTGTGCATAAGTAAAAATAATAGTAAAAACATATGTCCTTTCTTAGATAAATGGAATTTGGAAAAATCAAATTCCCGTTTCCTATTCTGTTAATAGAAATAACTAGCTGTCATACTAGAAACCAGATTCTTTATATTATTTTAAGTTACCATTGAATAGTGATGATTGTTTGCTTTCTTACAGTATAGACCTGAAATTCTTGGTCTCTTGATAATGTAACAAGGAAACTACCTGTTCACAAGAAAGATATGATTCCAGACACATTAGAGACTTGAAATCAAATTTCTTATATTTCTTAATGCTGCCTATCCTAGGATACTATCATATATTAGAAGTTGCATTTCCTCTGACTTGTTTCATCTCTCTTCTATTATATTTTGAATTTATTGTTACTTTAGATACAGACTCAGGAAGGATGTGATTCATTTTGTGTCTATTGGAAATTTGATTAATTTTTTTCACCAGTTCATGGGAGGTACAGAGTGGTCATCAGTTTGAGACAATACAATTAAAAAGTCACGTAATCCTTCTACATGGCCACAGGGGAACTCATAGAGAATACATATCTCACCTGAGAGTCAGCCCACTTTATCCATTTTCTTGGTTGAATACCTTACAGTCTCCTTCAGCAGCAAATTTTAGAGGAGGTCTGTATAGAGGAACTTTATTGTTTATTAAGTAAAATTACTTTTTAATTACTTCTACCATTTAAGTATTTAATCCTAATGTCCTTAGTGTAACATTTACTGTTTCTGTGGAAGAATGCATAGTTAATAAATCACCATTGCCAATTGGTTGGAGGTTTAACTGTCACCCTAAATGCATTTTTAAAATTTATTTGAAGACTATTTCTCTTGTTTAAACTGTAATGACCCTTCATTCATGGTAATCATCCTGAAAGCATTAAAAGATGAACACTTGCTGAGCTTGTAAAATTTATAGAAAAAAATAATTCAAGAGGGTAAGAGAAAGCCAAAAAGAACTGAACAGTGAAACAATTGACATTTAGATATGAAGTGATTTGCCTTTATGGCTATTGCTGTATATGTGAGAATGTTTAACATGTGTTAAAATAATATATATGCATCCAAGAAACTATATATATATATACATATATGAAATTTAAATAAAATTTATTTAACAAATGTATAAGATTGAGAAAACCCAGATGACAAGAAATGCTAATTATAAACTCTCAGGAAATAATCCCATAACTGAGAACATGTCTCTGCAGAGGAAAGCAAAGCAAAATGGCTCTTTAATAAATTAAGTAAATGTCTCTCAAATTGTGTGTTTTCTAAATTGAGCATTTCCCAGAATGTGCTTTTCCCAATGCCTATTAGCAATGAAAGGCTCTGAGAAGAACAGCCACAAAGGTAAATTAACTTCATTTAACCCAGAGCTGATCAAACTTTTTTGACCTGGGAATGCATTTTTCATGGAACATCTATTACCACCACCCAGGAAGGTGTGGGGAATGTTGAATTAAAAAAACAATTCATGTGGTGCAGCCACTATGGAGAACAATATGGAGGTTCCTCAAAAAACTAAAAATAGGGGCTTCCCTGGTGGCGCAGTGGTTGGGGGTCCACCTGCCGATGCAGGGGGCGTGGGTTCGTGCCCCGGTCCAGGAGGATCCCGCTTGCCGCAGAGCAGCTGGGCCCGTGAGCCGTGGCCGCTGAGCCTGCGCGTCCGGAGCCTGTGCTCCTCAATGGGAGAGGCCGCAGCAGTGAGAGGCCCGTGTACGGCAAAGGAAAAAAAAAAAAAAACTAAAAATAAAGTTGCCATTTGCTCCAGCAATCCCACTCCTGGACATATATCCAAACAAAACTATAATTCAAAAAGATATATGCACCCTTATGTTTATTGCAGCACTATTTACAATAGCCAAGACATGAAAGCAACCTAAATGTCCATCAGCAGATGAATGGATAAAGAAGATGTGGTACATGTATACAATGGACCAGTCAGCCATAAAAAACAATGAAATAATGCCATTTGCAGCAACATGGATGCAACTAGAGATTATCATACTAAGTAAAGTAAGTCAGACAGAGAAAGACAAATACCATATGATATCACTTACATGTGGAATTTAAAATATGACACAAATGAACTTATCAACAAATCAGAAACAGACTCACAGACATAGAGAACAGACTTGTGGTTGCCAAGGGGGAGGGTGTGTGGGGGAGGGAAAGATTGGGAGTTTGGGATTAGCAGATCTGAACTATTATGTATAGAATGGATAAACAACAAGATCCTACTGTGTGGTGCAGAGAGCTATATTCAGTATCCTGTGATAGGCTGTGATGGAGGGGAGTGTGAGAAAGAATATACGTGTGTATAACGGAATCACTTTGCTGTACAGCCGGGATCAGCATGGCATTGTGAATCAACTACACTTCAATAAAATTTAAAAAAAAGAAAGAATTCCAAAACAATGTAGACACAGATGATTTTATATCTTAGCACTTCCCTGTATTTTAAGTACATAAAGTATAAAGTTGTATCTACATGGCTTTATTTAGGATCTAATTCATTTGCATTTGTATTTTTTTGTTATCTCACATATTAAAGCTCCCAACATTTTAATTTTCTTTTATTTCCCATAGTGTAAGAAAATGACAAATTGAACCCGTTCTCCCTTTATAATGTTGTGAGTGAAAATAAATAAATAAAGTAGCAAGGAAGCAAGATCAATAATCTAGAAGAAATAATTGTAGAAACAGAAATCTTGTTCTAATGCTGGCCCTGCCCCTAGCGGGTTATGTTGTCCTTGGACAAGGTATTTGATCTTCCTGGGTACGTTTTCTTCTTCCAAGCCCCACTTCCATTTAAGCTTTGTGGTGACGTGGAGAGGTTTGTTCTACATGGTGCTCCTGCCGGTATAGACCATATCCAGTCCCTGCTCTGAGGATTCCAGGATCAAAGAGTTAATTTATCCCTAAGGCAAAAGGCCTCGTACTTTCCCCATGTCTCCCCAAACCCAGGGTGCAGTTTCCTAATCCCGTTCCTTTTCCCAGCCGTGTTTAGGCAAGTTCCCTTTTGTAGCCATAGTCCCAGATAAAGTCCCCATTATGGTTTTGACTGTCTTGAGCCACGTTGCACCCGCTTCTTCAGGGGGCTCCTGCCTCACTATATTCTTTTATATGATGCTCCCACTCTAGTTTGTCAGTTCAGTACTGGGCAGTCCCTATATTAAAAGAGGGAGCTATTTTTACTTACCAACTTCATGCTGTTGTCTCCTTCCAGATTTTCTATGGGGTACGATTGTGGAGATGGGGGTAAGAGGAATGTTAGATTATATCTTTAACGTATGGCTCGCCTTTGCTTTCATGCCATCAAGTAAGTGCATTGCTGGATACCTAGCATATGAAAAGAGTTCAGAATCTAAAAGCTAGAAAGGGATTCAAATAATCGTGTGAAATGTTAACGATATTGAGGAAAGCAAATGGATGTTTTTATAATGTCACATTTAACTGAAAGCCCTTCTATTCAAATGTAGTTTTCAGACAACTAATACTCAGGGCTTTATGCATTGCTTTGAGCATGACTTTTTAAAACTGGACGCCCTACTGAGTAAGGAGAAGCCTGATCAGACGTTTAAGGGAGATAAGGTAGGAACTTAAGGGTTAAGTGAAGGTAAGAATGGTTAAAATTTTAAGCTTTGGGGTTTTTTTAATGTATATATATTAAGCTATTAGACATCACATTGCTGATTCGCGAGCATGCTCTGCCCTACCTTTACTGACTCCTAATATCATTTCCTACGTTAATTTTGTCTAGTTATTCCAACTCTTTTCTGTCGCCATACTTCATTTGCTTACTGTATCATTTATAGAAAAAAATTATACTTACTTAAACAACAAACTTATCTGTGTCTTGTGAAATGGCAGGAAAATTAAAACACCTTAAAGAAAAGAGTTTATAAATGCTTATGTAAGCTGAAATGGAAGCATATTTTAACTGGCGTTAATGCTCCTTTTCTATATCTATCCTGTGGAATGAATCTAATTGTAAAACTCATTCTCAGAAATTTATGATTCATTACAAATCATACAGAGGCCGAGTGAAGATTTAGCTTTGCTTTAATTATAAAAAGGCAAGTATTATAGGCATTTGAAAATAATGAACTACATTTTTTTTTAAAGCTTGTGTAGTTCAGAGTTTGTATTATTTTAGATTGGCTTCCTGACATCCCCAGGAACTAACTTAGGAGACATTTTAAGGATGAATATAAATTTGTAGATAGGATAAAGGATAGCTTCCATAAGCAGCGTTTTTGGACTTTGGGCATCATCCTTCGTGCCTGCTTCTCTGACTTGGCTACTTATCCAATACAGAGTCCTCTGTAGACCAGGGGACTGTGACACTATGACAGATCCTTTCTTGCACACTTTTGGCTCTAATTCTAGATAGTTTATTTATATACATACACACAATTGCTTTGTTGATGTTAGTCAAAAAATAGTTCATGTTAAATGTGGTTTTAGCAGTGCTCCTGATTCAGCCTAACAAATGGCCTCTCATTCTAAACTGTCGTGGGAACTTGCAGTCTGGCTCACAGAGAGCTCACACAGCCCAATTACTTGGCTGCAGTAAGTGTGAGTGGATGAACCATCCTTACGCTGAACAACCCCACGCCTTTGAGGTTTTGAGGTAAAAAGATAACAGTCCAAGAAGGCAAAGTGAAAAAGATAGGACAGTATCAGGTGGAGAGAGGCAGACATGTTCTTGAAAGAAATCTAAGAGAAAGCCTGGACTTTGCCTCGTTAATCTTTTACCAAATTAAGCATTTAATTCAATTGGCCATAGTGTTTTGTTTTCTAAACCTGATATGTAATCATTTTATCAAAGGTTTGGGTGGCTTCTAGGAAAATGTAGGGAATCAAAAGCTTCTTGTACATTTTCATGTTAATATTTAATCAGGATAAAATACCAGAGTTTTAGAAATTCTATGCTTTTATTCATGAACTCTAGAAAATTTGGAAGACAAGCATTTGAGGCCAGTGGTATTGCCATCATCCTTTTCCACTGCTTCCTGCCCTAGTCTCCTCCATCTCTGGATGCTTCAGTACACACCATCCTCATAGCCGGCAATGGAAATGAACCCTGAAGGTGTGCAACAGCATGCTGGCTCCGATGAAAAGCTCAACTCCATTTTTCTTGCTGTTAAGACCAAAAGTCTTGGTGACACTGTTGACTCTCTTCTTTTTCTCACTCTCCTTAAATCCATGGCATATTCGTCCAGAATCATCTTCCTGTCGCTCCAGCTCTTATCACTTACCTAGTGTACTCCAAGCCACCCATTCCACATCTGCAAAATGGTGATACCCTTCTAACTAGTTTCTCTGTCTCTCTTTTCCCCCTCCAGTCCAGATTACACATCAGTTAGTGTGATCTTTTTCAGATGTAAGGGAATGTCCTTCCTCTGTTCAAGACGGTCTAACCCTTCCCCATACAACTTGGAATAAAATCCAGAGTCATTGCCGTGGCTTGCAGGGAATACATGCTCCCTCTGATCTGTCGTCACTGCGTCCCATCTCCTTCAGCACTCTTATTTACTCCCTCTGCTCCAGTGATAACCTTTTATTTCCTAAAAGACAGCAAAAGCAATTCAAACAAGGCCTTTGCATGTACTGGTCTCTCTACAGAGCTGTTCCCCAAATCTCCATATGGTAGGTTCTCCTACTACAGAAAAGTCACATTATCACAGAAATCTTCTGTGACTCCTTCTCTTAAAGAGGCCCCCATCCCTCACTGTATCTTCCCCATGTTTTCATTTCCTCCTTGGCACTTACCACCTCCTGGCATACTGTATTTTTTATGTTCACTTGTCTTCATGTCAGTCTCTACTCTCTAGAATGTAAGCTCTATGAGAGCAGGGGCTTTTTTGTTTTCTCCTGTAATTCCAGTGCCTACAATAATACAGAGAAAATGTTCAACTAATATAAATATTATAAATGAATATTATTATAAATAAATATTATTTGAATAATATATTCAAATATATTTATATTGAATAATATATATTCAATAATTCAATATATATATTCAATATATTCAATAATATATATATAGAATAATATAAATGAATATTATTATAAATAAATATTATAAATGATAAATATTATGAATGAATTCACCCTTATAATTTTTTTGGATCATTATTAACAATGTACTTGGTGAAGCTTGGGAAAGTCTAGATCATTCAGTAGAATTAAATCGTTGAATTTGAGGTTTGAAAGAGTCCTTACAGGTCATCTACTGTCTTCCTAGAGGGTTGGCCAATTTACGATAGGATTATTTTCAGTGGACAAAAAACTCTCTACATTGTTAGGTTACCCATTTTGATCTTGCATGGATTTACCTTAAGTTAAATGAAGCTAAATCTGGGTAAATTATACACCTTGGTCTTCATTTTTGGAATCCACAGGGAAAAGAATAAACTAGAAAATAAAAAGATACAGAAGAGTGAAAAAAAAGATGCAGAAAATGCATCTTTTTAATGGACCTTTCCAATATTTCAAGTTTAATTGTACCTAAAGAGATATTTATCTGATTCCCAGAAACCTAGGAGGAAGAATGCTACTTCATTTTCTATAGAGACACCCAGAGAAGTTTGTATTGGCTATTAGAGCTTTAGTAGAGAATGCATTGGTTAGTATTGCTGTGTAACAAATCACCCCAAAAATGTAGTGGCCTAAACAACTCTATTTCTTATTTCTCACAAGGTATAAGACTCTGCTGATCTCAGCTGGGCTCACTCATGTGTCAGTTGTTAGCTGGTGGATTGGCTAGGGGCTAGTTGTTCAAGGATGACCTCTGCTAGAAAGAAAAAATTCCTCCACGTGTCTCTCATAGATCTTCAGCAGGGTATATTCTCATGGCAGTGGCAGAAGTCCCAGAAAGGAGGTGGAAATGTACAGGCACCTTTTCAAGCCTCTCTTCTGCTTCAAGTTTGCTGTTGTCTTCTTTTGCCATATTACTGAGGCAGAGGCAGAATGGCAGAGGTCCACCAAGTGAGACGGCAGAAAAGAGGCCATGGACTGAGGCCGTTAGTGCAGTCAATGTACCACAGATCAAATGCACAGGAGGAGAGAGTTTGACTTAGAGATAAAATATAAAGGAAGGGAGTGAAAAGAAAGAAAGAGATGGAGAAAACAAAATAAAAATGAAAGATGGCTAGATAAGGGAAGAGATAAAGAGAGATAGAAGAGATGGGGTAGATAATGTGAAGAGAAGAGAAGCTAGGATGTCTGCAGATCCAAGACATGTGACCTGAAAAACAAGCTCTCATATGATAATGTAATATTCATAACAATATAATAGAATTTTCCAGTTGATAACAATATAAACTCAAGCTCTGCTTTGAGTATGCGAAAGAAGAAGTACAATTAATTACCACAGAATTATCTGGTAAAATATTTCATACCTTGCAGAGGAAAACTGCAGTCATAGATGTTGTAAGAATGAAAGCAAGTAACAAATCCAGTAGCAAAGCTTTCATACTTACTCCTAAGCAGGCATCTATTAATGATGCTGTTTAAAAATTATGAGCTTGTCGTATTAGGATATACAAAAATAACTTGAATTGGAAATTTTTTCTGTGGCTTTCTATCCCTTTGCCTTTTCTTCTTTCACTGTAAGTCTGTCTTAAATATAAATTGCACTTATATTAGCATTCTTCAACATGGAGTATAAACTGGGTAATAATATAATGTACCCTAAGAAAAGGGATTACATACATTGATACTGAGTATGGCTTAGCAATTACCATAAATAAATTATATCAGAGTTTCATTTAGTAAATGAACTTTTAGGGACAAAAATCTTGGTTTGATTTTGTTTGTTTCTGTTGTCCAAATATCAGAATACTTCTTAATGGTGGTTAAGAACTGGACACACTGATATAAAACTGGCAATACTACAACATTGTTCAAGAGAGGACTGATTAGTACATAAAAGGAAAATATCTTCCATTTACTATTTTGAGATAATTCCACAAATTTCAGAAACATTAAAATTTCCTCTTAGTTTCAACAAAATAACACTTTTTACAACTTCATGATGTCAGGGGCAAAAATAAGAAGTACAGTCCTTATTACATCTTCTCTCCAAGTTATTTTCCTTCTTTTTTTTAAATTTACTTATTTTATTTATTTATTTTTGACTGCATTGGGTCTTTGTTGGTGCGCCCAGGCTTTCTCTAGTTGCGGAGAGTGGGGACTACTCTTTGTTGCGGTGCACGGGCTTCTCATTGCGGTGGCTTCTCTTGTTGCGGAGCATGGGCTGTAGGCACGCAGGCTTCAGTAGTTGTGGCGCGTGGGCTCAGTAGTTGTGGCTTGCAGGCTCTAGAGTGCAGGCTCAGTGGTTGTGGCACATGGGCTTAGTTGCTCTGCAACATGTGGGATCTTCCTGGGCGAGGGATCGAACCTGTGTCCCCTGCATTGGCAGGCAGATTCTTAACCACTGCAACACCAGGGAAGTCCCCTATTTTCCTTCTTTTTTATTGCCACGCTGTTTATTATGGCTTATACAACCATGTCTGATCTAATATGATCTTTAATGAATTACCCACAGATGGCCCACAATCTGCTTATTCTACTTAAAAGACTTGTTCGTGCATTTATCCTTCCATATTGTTTCTTGTCCCTTTATGTATTGAAGATGTTTTCATTCCCATTTTCATTTCTATAAAACTGGTAGTAAAGATAGTAATCATATCTCCAATGATTCTTTTCTAAATCTAGAAAAAACGGCTCCAAGAGTTTGTCTCATTTATAACTGTTGTATCATGTTTAATATAGTCTCAGTGTGTCCTTATTTTTTTAAACTGTACACATTACAAATGTCTATAATATGCAGATTTGGGCTCTATTGAGGTTTAAATTTAGGAAATATGACCTTGAACTGACCCATAATAATTCATAAGTTTTCCATATGAGTTTTAACCAGAATAGTGAAGTTCATCCATTAAGAAGCAATTGCCAAATATCGCTATATATTAATCAACGATGATATTGTCACATATATATTTATATATGTTTAGGAATGCACGTATTATCTTTCTCTAGGTTTTATATCTATAAGGCCACTTGTAAACAAGGATTTTTTAAAACTATGAAAATGAATATATAATAGAGTCTTTGGGGGAAACAAATGGTACAAAAAGAATCTCTATCTCTGTAATGATAGTCCGCACTACGTGCATTCATGGTGTGCTTGTATGTGTGAGAAATTTTCAGTATTCAGCATCAGTTAGATTTTCTGAGAATCTGTTACTTTCATCATCAAGTAGCCCTGTCTGTAGGACCAGGAACTCTCTTGTCACTTTAACCCATCGAATAGCACTAAACAGATGTTATTTTTAGATATTGTATGTTTTTCTTCTCTAATGTTTCCTGCTCTCTCTCTTCCTTCATCTCCATAATCAAATTTTATCCATTAAAAAAGATGGTCGCATTCCCCACACCTACCCCAAATGAAATTCAAATCTAACTCACAGCAATCTGCTTTTTCTTTTCCAGATTCCTGTCTTGGTCACACAGATAAGTTCGACCAATCACCCAGTGAAAGTGGGGCTGTCAGATGCATTTGTCGTTGTCCACAGGATCCAACAAATTCCCAGTATGTAGAAGAAGGGTAATGGCAGAGTCTGAGCCTGCTGTGGGGTAAATTTAAAGGAGATTGATCTAGGGCAGATGTGACTCTTTGAACAATCGAATCACTTAGCTAATTGCTGCTTGTTAATTATATTGTTTGGCTTGTAAGTCTTTTTGGCATTTGCTATCTCTCTGTTAGTGTTGGACTAATAATTTAGGTGAAGAGAAGTTAAATAGCCAAACGAAGAGAATTTGGATTCTTTGGAATAGTTAGCTTGGTTGTGCAGATATATTTCTTTTATTAATAGGAAGAGGAACATAAAAGAGTGACAGATCATTTGATTGATAGGTGTATGATTGTTTATTTCATTTAAATAAATTTATCAGCAAAAGATCAGCCTTGTACCGTTTCATGTTTAACATGTTTGTATAAAACTGTTTGAGAGCCTGAAGGAAGATTTTCAAAACGTATAAACTGAGGTTAAAAAAATCTTGATGGAGCCATACCTACCACACAATATATTTTATTCTCTTTGTTTAAATCATTTTTGCCTATATCTAATCTAGTTTACATTTGTAGAAGAAAAACATATATGTTACTTTGGGCATCTGTTCATCGTAGTAGAAATCCAAATGGTAACTGCTGTTTGTAGTAGTTCTGATCATGTAAATAGCCCTCTTTTGAAAGCTTCTGTTTTTTAAAACCTCCTTCTAGTTCAAGAACAGCCCTGAGGGTTGCTTGGGTATGTTAGTACCAAAGGTGACTGTTTGTGTCCCAGATGTACTTATGTAAAGCAAGAGGTTATGATACATCTCAAGATTAGATCATTCCTTTCCCTTTTGCTCAAAGTTCTTGAGCAAAATTCTTTATTTCATTATAGTGGTAGACTTATTTTATCACATGCATATGCTGTTTGGTCTTGACTTGAACTAATTCTGTTTATGTCACCTCAAATATAGAAAGTAAATGACGTGGAAATCAGACTTTTCAGAGCAGAGGATTGGCTGGAAACATTATAGGGGTTATCTTACAATTACAGTTTAGAATGACATTCATATGTGGCAGTTCTGCTTGGTGAAGACCGTGAATCTTCCGTGGCTGTTTCTCCTTATTAGCTGAGAATTTGCGGGAGGTAATATTCCAGCCACCTGTTAAATCAAGGCAGATTTTCCAGAAACAAACCTGTACTGTGAACAAAGCAGAGATATATCCTTATGTGTAGGCAACATAAAGACATCCTGACAGAACTCTTAGTCAAGAGGCTGAACCCTGGGAGAGGCCAAGTTGACTTCTGTGTGAGGAGGAATGTTCTCACATTCTTCCTTTCAGAGGAGTTAGTCAAGCATGACCTGAGTCAATTACTGCACAAGTAAAAGAATCGCTAGTTTTAGTTTATTTGTGGCTTCTTTCATCCCAGAAAGAATTTTATTTGCAACTTCCTCAGAAGGCATCTTGGTCCACATTGAAGTGCTGATATATTATTGTTTAGAGAAAAAGACCCACCAACGTACAAAAAAAATTTTTTTACAAATGTATTGTAATATTCAAGTGTTGTGTCAGAACTGAGACATGATAAAATTGTACTCAGACTTCAGAGTCCCAAAATGCAATTTTGCACCCCTTGTTATATTGTAACAGGGTGACCATTATGTTTAGAGGGGAAAATATCCTTCTCAAATATAAATTTCATTGAATAAATTGGCAAAATTAATATGAATTTTGAGAACAGATTATGTCTAAAGTTTGGGAGTCAGCATTAATCTAAAGAAAGTACTCAAGCTTTGAGTTCAGGGAGAAGCTTCTCTCAGGCAGGCTATGTGCTGGAGTGACATTTACATTTCCTGTTGACCTCACTGTCACCTTGAGAAAATTTGCCAGGAAGGAACGGAAGTCCTGAGTTTCTAATCTACTCATCCCTGCCATTAGATGAGACTGTATTTCAGCAAGAACACTGGAATTGATGTGTTCTACTTAAAAATCTTTGGGGGAACAGAAAAATTTTAATCTCCTTAAAAATCTGTTCCCACATTTATCAGGTGTAACAGTATCTGTTACAGGAGGTTCTGTATAATAGGAAAGATATGGTTGCATGGCTGCATTGTATTCTCAGCTGGAAAACAAAAAAGCATACTTGTTTTCTTCAGACATTAGGCTAACCCAAGAATATCGTAATACAAGTTATACAAGTATCATTTTTTCCTGAGAAATCAGATGATTCCTAGAGATCAGTATGTTACTTACTTGTACAATTAGAATTTAGATAAATATTTAAGTCCTTTTCAAGATTCTGTTCCCCTGTTTAATAACCTTCATTATTAGGAGTCATCCTCATAGGGAATTTAAATCTTTCATCTCTGTTACCCCTTTTTCTTCTCCTGAGTGAATTTAGGGAAAAACTGATCATTATCCTAAGTAATGGGCGGCTTGCTTTCTTCTGTATTCCAAGGTGCATTATTACACAGGACCTTGTTCTCATAAGATCAATTTTCTGTTCTTTAAATCATTTTGGTTACATGGGTTATAGAACCTAGATCCTTTGCTTAATCTAGCCATGACAACATGGGAAAGTGAGCCACAACGTTGAGAGTAATTTTTCCCAGTGGGACCACAATAGTATACCATTCTTATCAGATTTGGTGAAGGTTTGGTAGAGCATTCAAAAAGCTTTAAGGCAAATTGAATTTGTTTATTACGAAGATTCCTCCCCGCCATCATAACATCAACAACAAAAAAATTGTTTTTCAGTTTTTAAAGGCTTCCAAATGTTTTCCATGTAACTTTCAGGCATAGTTTATTAAAATAGTCTTTACCTTTCAAAAAAGATTAGGTGATCTGATAGTTTAAAATATCAAAGGGAATTTAGGCATTGTTAGTAAATCAGTAAATAGTTCTGAAGTTACAAGGGGATTCCTTTGCTCCTTCAAAAAAATGAAAAATGTCTATGGTGAAATTAACTCTTATATTAAAAAAAGAAAAAGAAAAACTAGTTAAAAGTCCAGAATGTATAAGGGAAATTGTAATGTGAATACTGGTCATGAGACCTTGAACATATTATTTAATTTCTATAACTTTCTTTATATGCAAAATGACCATCTTAGTACCTAAGATAGAATATGTGTATAGCATGTGGTACCTGGCACAAAGTAACACTGTATTTATATTTACTTGTATTGCTTATCCATCGGCATCTACATTGTTACTTTAAAAAGACAGTGATGCTGACTGAGGTGTCCACACCCAGGCCCAGTGCCCATGAGAGTGAGGCCACAGGGGATTTCCACTCAAGGACACCTTGACACTCTCTGAAACTCATTCTTTCTGACGATGACAGCATTTGTTTCTTAACATATTGTTGTGTGTGTCTGTCCACGTGTATGTATATCTCTGCATCACCTTCTGTTTTTCATAAACTATTTTGTAGAACTTTAGAAACAGAAAAAAAAAAGTATAGAGATCATCCAATTCAATCTCCACAGGTACAGATGTGAAAAACAGGTCTACATACAATGACCTTGTTTATTCATTACAGAAATACGAGTGTAAAAATTATTATAAGCATAGTCCATATTAGTTCAGAGGAATTGGCAAAATAATAGAAAACTCAAAGAAGGAAATTAAATTGCCTGTAAACCTACTACAGAGAGATAACAATCAATGTTTTCATATCTCTGCATCCAATCTTTTGTTTATAGTGTATACACACACAAACACACACACACAGGGTAAGAAAATTGGCATTATCCTATACATATTTTTGCCACCTGTTTTTCTTATAACGTATACAACACGTTTTTCTTACACTGCTAAATACCTGTGTAAACGTGGTCGTTAATAGCTGCAACAAATTCCTTTGTTTCATAATTTGTGTAATCTGTTTTCAGCACTGGTTTGTCATGTAGGTTGCTTTTCATATTAATTGTCAGTAAAACAGCAGTGCTAAACATCCTTGCTTTTGAATTTTTACTCATATCTAATCCATAAAAAATGAATATGTAACCATGGAATGTTAATGAATTTTTATGTATTTTGACACATTGCTTTCTGTAAGGGTTGTACCAATCTACTCCCCCACCAGCATCATATCAGATATCCCATTTCCCCAAATGCTCTCAGACACTACTATCATTTTTTAAACTTCGCAAATTTGATAAGCAGAACGTGATGTTTCATTGTCGCTCTAATATTCTTTTGATTACCAGAAAGTTCTGACATTGTCATATATTCATAGGTCATGTTGAATTGCCATAATTTCTGGTTAAGTAGCTCTGCCAAGTAATTCTTTCTCAGCCTCAGCTCGTGACCCTCCATATTTTTTTCTGCAGTGTGCAGAGGCCTTCCTGGGTAAACCTACAGTGCTCTATAGTACTGTTCTACTTGTTTGTTTCTCTCTCCTCCCGTTTAACGTTTTGAATTTTGATCTTAATCTCCACAGTGCTGACCTTCCCCATCATCCCTCACCTTTTTCTCCACCTTCTGAGCTTAATGAGCATAACATTTCCAGCAAGAAACCCAGAAAATCCGTTCATGCCTCCATGGTCCGTTTATTTGGAAACTTAAGTCTATGTCATTTCAGTAATGTGAAAGTTACTTTAACACACACACGCAGAATTCTTGTACTAGAAACTAATCTGGAAAGCAGCTGACCTAACTTGAAATGGTTCTACTACAAGTTACGATAATGGCAATTTCTGAATCCCTTAGAATACTCCACTTTTTTCTTCTCACCAGCATGCATTATCTGGTTCTTTCTCAACACCAATCCCTTTCTCATCAGCATCTTCTGTTTTAAATTTATTGACATTGTGTACGCTACAGTGTGCCTTTGCTTTTTGGTTATTATTATTCACAGCTCAATAAGAAACATTAGCATTTTCAAAAATAAAACTGACAACTAATTTGGAGAGAAAACATATTTTAAAAATACTTAGAGATTTAGGGAACTCTTTGAGGAACATTGGATATAGTTTGCCATACACGGTCTCTATGAGCTTACAGACCAGTCAGCAGTTTCTCAAAGAACTTGATCAAAATTATGTTCACAGACTGAAAAGAAAAACATAACCTTAAGAAACAGAGATGCACTTTTATTAAGCAAAATGTCTTAAGCATTAATTCTCAAAAAAATAGTAGTATAGACCAGTACTGTCCAATAGAACTTTCTGTGCTGATGAAATGTTTTAAATCTGAATTGTCCAATACAGACTTACTAGCTACATGTGACTACTATGCACTTAAAATGTGGCTAGTGAAACTGGGGTATTGAATTTTTAATGGGATTCAATTAATTTTAAGAGTTGTGTATGACTAATGGTCACCATACTGAACAGGGTGACAGTGGACCATATGCACATGTTTAAATAGAACATTAAATTTCAAGTATAATATTTACATTAACCTACTTTTTACTTCTTCTTTGCCTTCTGAAAGGCCTTAGAATTTTCGATATTATTCAGTGATACATTTTCAAATTTAAGCATTTCACTTTAATTGATTTTGCCCATAAAATATTGTAATTTTGGATTCAGTGGTAGGACACATCCATTAGAATTACTTAGCAACTAAAATAAAAGAACATGTTGACAAACTATGGAAGAAACAAATAGTCTTGGAAAAACATGACTTTTTTTTTCTTAACAATTTATACACCCCAATTAAAGCTCTTTCAGAAGAACTGAGCCTCACCTGTTATTTTCAAAGTTATCAGGGTCTTTTCATTCATTTAAGGACGGATCGCTCTACAAATCCTTCAAGAAATTGTGTCATCTTACCTTGTGTTCCTCAAAATGGAAAACACTTCAAACGTATTCATTTTACAGAAGATAAAATTGCTTCTCTTTACCACACAGCTTCATTAGGTGCTTCTGTTGTCAAGTACACACTAGCTCACTCGAGGCTGAACAAAAGGAAGAAGAAATAGAAATCATGACATTTTCCCCATAAAGTATCCTCTCACAAAACTCTTCCAAGATAGATAGCATTATGCAAAGTGATATTTTATTGCTTTAATACATACATTTCTAACATACCCTATTTGCTTGATCTTGATTTTTCAAAAGAAGCAAAAATTTAAGAATTTTCTGGATATTATAAATCACTGATTAATTTTGACATATTTGAGAATTTTTTTTAGAATTTCTATGAACACAAAAGAATAATGAGAGGAAAATATGAGAGGTTCAGATTAACACCTCATGGTCACCTAAATTTTATGTTGCCTTTTCCAATGCTGAATTATATTATTTTTTAATAGAACTACAGGGAGAATTTTTTTTTTTTTTTTTTTGCCACACTACACGGCACGCAGGATCTTAGTTACCTGACCAGGGATCGAACCTGTGCCCCCTGCAGTGGAAGTGCAGAGTCTTAACAACTGGACCGCCAGGGAAGTCCCAAGAATTTTTAAATGTTTCAGGCAAAAGCATCTTCTATTTGTAGATGCTTCATTTCACAACTCCAACTAGCTAATTCTGGTAATGCATTGCATTTTCGTGTGGGAAGCTTATAACTTCTATAATAGTGCACTTCTTCTCTCAAGAGTCTCTTTTTTCCTGAGTCTTTATGCTGGGAATGAACTTGTAGTTGTGCAATACATGCTATTTACATTAAAGAGTACTCAGTAAATGGTGCTGTGTGCTGGGCTCAGTGGGAACTAGTAAAGAAAATAAGAAATAATCATTTGGGACCAGTAATTAAGCATTGACAACACATAAATAAGGAAATGTTAGCTAATCATTTACTTGACAATCCAGACAAAATATTAAAATATTTATATAAAGAATCAGACAATTGAGGAAATTACTCATACATTCTCTGTGTGAATGTTAATTTTCAAGACAGACAAGTAAACTGGATCATGGCTAATCATGCCACAGGGTACTCATTAAACTGTTTTCATTTGAGCTAAAGTGGATATTGATTGGAGAGGATTCCTGGTGTTTCAGTACAATCACTCTGTCCCTCCTGCTGATATTGTTTAAAATGTCTAAAACCATGCAATTCAATAGTTACACTTTGAATCATATCACCTTAAGATTTTGATTACTGAATTTTATTCTCTATGTGTTAGCTACTCAGAGATTTATTTCATTTCATTTTTTAAAAAATTTTAAAAGCCCCTAATGGTTATTATAGTTGATCTTGGTTTTGTAAAGATGTAATGAAACAGTTGAAGCTGTATCACCACAGCTAAGGTACTGAATGTTTGGTTCACCATTATTTTGGCTAACTTTCTAAAGAAGACACATGGGCTAAATACATTTCTGGAATCAAATGAAAGCTTCTAGTATTGGCAGGAGCTACCAGTAAATACATTCCTAATTACTTGTTTTTGACAGGGAGATGTATGATACACAACAGAAATGACCATTTGGAAGCTGTCATTAATTGGCAGGTCATCAAACAAAACACGTTCTCATTAATTTTGGTTTTATTAAATTCATCTCCTCCCAATAGTTGGAGTTATCTGAGCAGGTGATAGAACTAGCATGGCAAAAATGTCACTGCTTCCCTTTACCCCATTTACATGATTAATAATTAAACTCCCAGAGGCTTCACAGTCATGTCCATAGTTTGAACTTTTCAAAGTGTAGTATGAAGTTAAAAGAAAACTGGTATTTTAAGCACCTACTAATATGATACTGTGCAAACTTTAGTATGAAGAAGACTCAGAAACCCCCATCACAGTGATCTCATGGCAAGTCTATATTATTTATTTATTTCCAAAACCTAAATTGTTTAGCAAAATGCATAGGAAAGCACGTGTCCTCTTTAGACAAAGGCAGAAACTGAGTAATCGTTTCAAATGCCTTAAAAGTTAAAAAAAGAAAAAGGAAAAAGAAAAGACATTATTCATGTACCTCAAGAAACCTTACTAAATATCATGAAATTTCTCTAATATTGGATAAAGTTTGCACTTTGAAAATTATATATGCATCTTTCGCTTATACCAAAAAGATGTGAATTGGATTAACATTTTTAATCAGTGTTTCCCAATCTGAGAAACCTGAAGATATATTCAGTGAAGCATTCCTAGCGTTCTAGAAGCATTCCTTGCCTCCAAAGAGTTCATTTTGGACCCCTCCCCCTCTTCCTCTTCTGCAGTAGAATTTCATTGTGAATAATCAGAAATGGGTGAAAGAATATGAGTGGAGAGAAACAGATATGTGTAGGTTGTGAGTAAATGTTTGACTTTCCTCCTGGATGTGTAGGTATCTACATTTCCTGAACACTGTTACTAAAAGAGAGTTTGCTGTCTTCTGGGCACCACACTCCTGTTTTATGTCCTAGAGGAGATCATTGTTGGTCTATTTCCTTTAATCAAAATTTAACTTTCCCTAATATAAGAGGGGAAACAAATTCCTAGAAGCCTGATTTCAGGGCCTAGATCTATAGAAATTAGATCAGTACATGCAGCATATAACCAGTATGATCTATGGTTGCCATATTGATGTTAGACAAAAATTATATCTGACATTTATTGAACTTACAATGTGAAAGGGATTATTCTAAGCAACTTTCATTTACTATCTCATTTTAATTCTCAAAACAGATCTGTGATAGAGGTACTATTATCTTTATTTTATAGGCGAGGACAGCGAAGCATAGAAAGGCTAACAAAAGAGCCAAAGTTCATGCAGATACCAAGTAGCAAGCCTGGGACTTGAACCAGGCTTTTCAAATGCATGCATTATGAACCACTATGACATATGACTTCCCCAAGTTGGATACTATGACATTTTAAAAATAATTTATAGCTTCCCAAATAATTCCTGGTAGATATAATAGTATTCAGGAAATGCATTCCTGTCGTTATAAGCATTCCAAGAGCTAAGTAAAATACCGATAATATCAATTTTCCATTTCCATTTACCTAACTCAAGCAAGCTAATATAGTATAAGACTCAGGTCTTTTTTCAAAAGTAGATTTTAAGTATATATCATCAACATCTTTTTTTGTCATAAAATACATTTGCTTGTATTTATCTGATTTTTACTTATTAAATTTCTTGTCAAAGTCTCTATCTAACCTATTCCTCAGGAACACCACTGGATTTGCTGATGAATTATTATAAATTCCTGCATGTAATATAAGTGCTAATTATTAACCTTCCTTGGATATTACACTGTACATTAAATAGCAATACTGATTTTTTAATGATTTAATTTCTGTCTTCAAGTTTATTAAAGAAACTTATTCTAAACCTTTAAAGGAATCAGACTCTTATTCTAGCTAAACCAGCTTTACTTAGACTGAAAAATTTTTAGTTGCTACCCATTCCTAAAGGACTCACTTTAGTTTTAGCTTCAGAGAAGTGGGGTCATCTTACCTTCTTGATTTCATATGTCAAAATCTTTCAAAATTTATAAATCTATGAAGAAAATGTCTTAAGTATACTCTGAATGACAGTGGGTTTGAGCCCTGCTAATGAAGTGAGAAATTTGAGACCCTAATCAACATTTTTAGCTTCCTTGATGAAAATGCTGCTGGGTACAACAGTTTCAGATTTTGATAATCAACCTTTTTATAGGGTTTGATTATTTTAAATTTTTATTTTAAAACCCCATCAGGTGAAACGCTTATAATTCTACATTCATTATTAAAATGCAGTTGTTTTATAAGTGAAGAAATGTTGAAAGTGGATTTTTTTTCTACTCTCCATGCTGTTTTTTGTTTTTACAGATGTTCGAAGAAGAACAATTTATGAATACCACCGAGTAGAACTACAAATGTCAAAAATCACCAATATTTCAGCTGTGGAGATGACCCCATTGCCTAGTAAGTTAACATGTAAACATAGCTAGGTGGGAAAAATGATTTGCAATGTGTATGATCTGATCTTTTTACGCATGGGTCTTTTGATCCTGCGTGTATATGGGGATGCGCGGGTGATGTTAATTTTGACAGAGCAGTCTTTTTTTTCTCTCTCTCCCTCCATGCTGCCAGTTAGTGTTGATGCATCCATTCTCTTCTGTTTCCTAGCATGTCTCCAGTTTAATGGTTGCGGCCCCTGTGTATCCTCTCAGATTGGCTTCAACTGCAGTTGGTGTAGTAAACTTCAAAGGTAAAAGACAGTAATGCAAAATATTTTTAAACTTTATGAAGACTTGTTCTATTCTTCCATTGAATTTTGAATGTGTCAGGTGTGTTGACTGGATATACATGAACAAATGTGCATGTGTTAAACAAAACACCAAAATGCAAAAAATGCTCAGACGTGGGAATTGTAGTATTTTCCTTTGATTGCTCAAAGTGACCATGAACCTTTGTAGTCCGTAAGATAATTATCTGACATATATTTATAATTGCTAGGGGGCTTAAGATAGATGATGATTATGACTGATGAATCTATAAATTGCCGCTGTTGGTCCGTATTCTTCAGAAATCATGGTATGACATATCTTCACAATAACAAGGATGGTTTATGCATAATCACATTAACATTCTTAGCAAATTCCTATAAATATCTCAAAGGTTACTAACCAAGATTAGAGGTGTAGTCTGAGGCTGAGGAATACAGTGACACCAACAGGACTCTACATAAATAGAACGTGCGGTTTGGGCCTGGGTTGTAAATAACTGACTTTGAAACTTAAGCTGAATCACTTGGTTGTGTCAAAGAGGTTTGCTGATTTTCATGAATGGCAAAGAGGATTTTTCAGTCTGTAGAGTTTTTCGGAGACTGAATGCTCATTTGTTGGAAATGCAGAGTGAAGACGTTTTAATTTTTTGTTTTATTTACTCAACCATTTTGTGTAGCAGTTATGTCCCGAGCGCTGGGAAAGCAGCAGTGATTAATATAGATGTGGTCCCTGCCCACCATGGAGCTTCCAGCCTGTCCGGGAATAAGTCCCCTCTCACCTGCAGAGTCTATGAAAAATCTGCTTCTTCCTCCAGGAGAACTGAGTCTTCAAGTTTGTGCACGTTCCAGCAGAGCTTTCTGTTGTATGAGAAGCTGGTGTCTTATCATCTTGCTGCAGCCTTTGCTGTAAAGATAGGGACATGTTCAGGACTACTTTAAAAGTTATTGAAGTATAAAGAATAGAATGCCAATTCCTTGATAACAAGCTATGGGAAACATGTGTGACTTGCTAACTTTGGGACAACCACTACAGTATTTCAGATAGAGCAATATTATTTACTATAACCGCTGTTTTATTTTCAATTTAACATGTTGTTCCAATAATTTCCTTTGTGCAACGAATTTCAAATAATGGAAAAGCAAGCAGGCGATCACCATTCTTAAAAGTAGATTTTTAACTTGGCTATATCTCCAGAGTGGGAAGAACTGCTATAAAATTAAGGATTTGTCGTCATTTATATGCAAATACTGCTGACATGCCACAAATTACAAGCATACCAGAAGTTAGTCAAAATCTGTTTAGATAATGACCAAAATGAATCTAAAGAGATGGCATTCTAATAGGTATATTTTAGTAACGCTGATCTGAGACATGAAAAACGCCCAGAAGAATTAAGTAAAAGGTCCTGGTTTGGGGTGCATATCTAATTGAAGTTCCAGTTCAGTGGTCATCTCCTCTGAGAACGTTCCCTAAACCATGAGTCTGTGTGAGGCGCCCAGCCCCTGTGGTTCTCGGCATCCTGCTCCAACCTCCATAATTAGCATTTAGCTCGAGGCTTATGGACATTTGTCACTTGTCTGTCTCCTCTGCTAGGCTCTGGGTTTATTAAAGGTGAATTGTCCTTACATCTCCACAGCCTAAGAATGTACCTGATACTGCAGAAAAATGAACGAGTGAATGAATGATGGCTAGGTTCCAAAGGAAGGAATCATGATTCAACTTGTCTGGGAATGAAGGATCTCCCAGGATGAGGGACTTTCAGAGCTGAAACCAGGAAAGTTGAGGGAAAACCAGGACGAGTTAGCTACCCCAGCTAGAGTACTATTCAGACAATCTCGACTGAAACAGTGTCATTATAAATGAAGGTTTGGGACACTAGTCTAGAACCCTACCTTCTACTAACCATTTCATTATTTTCAAAAAAATTTTTTGGTGGAAATATATGTTTAAAGCTCCAGACAAGCAGTTCTGACAATTGAAACACATCCACAAGTTGTGCAAAACGCTTTATACCGTCAATGCTCCCATTTTATTGAGAGTTTTCTCTGCCAGACATTGTTCCAGGAATTTTCAAAAATATTTAATTCACATAACATTTTTATAGAGGAGGAAACTGAGGCTTCCGTTATTTGTGCAGGGTTTCAGAGCTCTTAAGTGATAAGTTTGGAATTGAAACTCAATCTGTGTGCTTCCTGGCCTGCCTTTTCGATGCCTCACACCCACCAGGCTGCAGGTACGCTAAGCAACTTAATCGTAACTGCTTCCTGAAAAACAGTAGACATACTACTGAAAAAATAAATATTTCTATAATTGTGGGTGCAAGAAAATTGCATGGTTTTGAAATTGGCATAAAAAGCATGTAGAAGAGAATGAAGCAAAGCATAAGACTTTTGTATATTACTGAAAGCATAGGTTGTTTTTAAGATTAATGGAAAAAAGAAAGGTGGTGATGCATATGAATGAGGACAGAATTTATCAAAGAACACTATGAAGAAAAACTTCGAATTTTCTGCCTGTTACCATTTGGTGTTTTGTTGCATACCAAACACTGGTTTAAAATCTTGGATTTATTTTTAATTCTTCAGCAACCCAGTTATATACATATCAAAACCTGATTAATTAATTGGTTTAACTATGGCTCGTTGTACTTTTGTTCAACTTAATTTCCCCACTGCATTTTATTAATTTCTCCTTAGGCCTATGAGCATCAAAACTTTGCTTTTGCTGCCCAGAAGCATTTCCCCAGACTTTAGAGCTTTTATCGACAAATTCAATAAAACAAGAGGCGTCTTATCCTAAGCAGTGCAAAAATTGCCTCTCAGATTGTTTTCTTCCATCCTTCTTACCTTCTCCTTTGTGCTTTCTTATCCCTGAATGATAATCAGTTGGTGGTGATTATTGAATTCTCAAGCTGGGCTTCCTCTAGAAAGATAAGATAATTTTAATTGGTTTGTTTATTTCCTTTAATTCTCAGTTTTCAGCAAGCCAAAACTAAGGCACAATATTTGTAATGGCTTATCCAAGGTCTAAAGGAATTTGAGTTATAGGAACATGTAATGAGATCCATGATCAAGAGTGTTTTCTTGGGACAGGTGGTCATTACTTCTAGGTAAGAGTGCTTTTGTTTCTTCACTGAAAGCTGAGAGGACCTGAATCAACCACACCTTTTATCTTCAGTCATTCAACAAAATTTTTTTAGTATCTCTGTGTTCAAGTTACTATCCTGGATTGTGAATTCAGTGGTGAAGGAAAGAGAGAAAATCACTTCCCTCATAGAGCTTACATGTTTAGTATGGGGAGATAGAGTTTAAGCAAATAGATATGCAGGAAATAAAGTTAGCAGTGGTGAGTGCTACGGCACAAGAAATGAATCGAACATTATAAGGGAAAATATAGCAAAATCGATAGGAATAACAGGAGTTTACTTGTTGGTTTCATGCTAGACAACCTTGTCTTTTTGAAGAGACCTTGGTTTCATCAGCCATCACCCTCCAAAAGTTTATTTTTTAATTGAAAATAAAAACATTCATTCACTCATTCATTTACTTAAAAATTTATTGAATACTTTCCACATTTATCTGAACAGCAAGCACTAGTCTAAACACGGAAGTAGTTAGAACAATAACCAGGCATTAATCAAAGCCAGAGTTCTCAGGGAGCTGAGTTTAGCATATTAAGCTGGAAAATAAATGAATTGATAATTAAACAAAAAAGAGAGTTGATGATGAATGATCTGTTGAGTTTGGAGAGCCAGTAGTTGCTCTGATCTGAGTGGCCAGAAAAGGCTTCTTGGGAAAAGGGACGGTTAAACTTAGATCTGAACAACCAGGAACCAGCTACACCAAAGTGAAAGCAAAGAGCATTTCAACGCAACACAGATTACTTAGTGGATTCGAAGTGAAGGAAAAGGGAACTATATGAATCCAGGATACTTCTTAAATTTTTGTTTGGGCAATTTGGTGGATGCTGGCATTTGTCTTTTGAGATAGGTAAGATGACATACGAAATAGAGACTAGGGTGGGAAGAAATAAAGAGTTTCATTGGGGACTAGTTCAGTTTGAGATGCCTATCAGACTTCCAAGTGGAAATGCTGTATAGGTGGGGATATATGAGCCACATATTCCAGGAAAAGGTTATGGCCAGAAGTTCAGATTGGAGAGTCATCATCATATAGATAGTGTTTAAATTCAGTGGACTGAATGAGATCAGCTGTGGAGAAAGTGTAAATTGAAAACAGAAGAGATCCCAGGAAGCAGCCTATGGCATGGCATAATGAGGTATGATGCTAGTTTTCCATTACATACAATTATTTTAAAGTATTTGTATACATGTATGTTTCTGTAGACAGAGAATACCTCGGAAAAGATACATAAGAGACTGATAACAATATTTGTCTCTAGGGAAACGATTGTGAACAGGGACAGGCAGGAGAATGAGTATTACTATTCATTACGTACTCTTTCTTATGATTTGAATTTTGCCACATGGAGTTGAAGACAAAAGGAGGAATCAACAAAGGGGACATAAAAGAACATAAATTATTTCAAGGGTAGAAACACAGTCTCAGTCTTACTCATTTTAGTAAACACCCAACACAGCGCCTGACCTAATACAGGGCTCCAACACAGACAGCTTGGACTGACAGCCCTCCAATAACTGAGGCCAGAAATTTCCACTTTCCTGAGAATTCTAATGGCTCACTTTGGCTGTTACTCTCCATTGACTTTGTCAGTGTCAACCAAACGGCTATAGAAAGAATTAAGCTGATGCCTGATGTTGACGTTAAATGATGTCAACATTTGTCATTAAGCACGTTGAACACTGGGGAGTCAGTCTCTCGGTGCCTCATTTGAAAAGAGTTTTCCACCATATATTTACCTAGTTCCAATCAAAGTCATAAGACTGGTACTGGTAAAAATTTGGGAATAAATGTAGTGTATGATGCCACCCATCGAAAGAATAAATAGAATAGGCAGACCTCTACTAATGGTAAAGACATGGATCTACAGAAGAGTACTATAACATATTTACTTTAAAAATATGAGATGAGGGAGAGGTGTTTCTGAACAACTGCTCTCTTCCTTTCTTTAACCTGTTATTTCTGTTGCATCTCCCTGAGCATCCTCTGGCACTGCCTGTTATTGGCCACTGAATGAATTGGATTTCTTTGCAGTAGCAAGAAGAGAAATAGAAAGAAAGTATCACATGCAATATATTTCAAAATTTTTGAAAATACATAAAGTCAGAAATATTGGCTAATAATTCATTAACAATATGAAATGTATTATCAACCTAAATTAATTAAGGATATAAAGGCACAGCTAATTTTTTTAACATCTTTATTGGAGTACAATTGCTTTACAATGGTGTGTCAGTTTCTGCTTTATAACAAAGTGAATCAGTTATACATATACATATGTTCCCATATCTCTTTCCTCTTGCGTCTCCCTCCCTCCCACCCTCCCTATCCCACCCCTCCAGGCGGTCACAAAGCACCGAGCTGATCTCCCTGTGCCATGCGGCTGCTTCCCACTAGCTATCTATTTCATGTTTGGTAGTGTATATATGTCCATGCCACTCTCTCACTTTGTCACAGCTTACCCTTCCCCCTCCCCATATCCTCAAGACACAGCTAATTTTTAAAAGAGAATGTGCTTATATTATTATATTCTCATTTAGCCTACAGAAATTAAACTACCTAAGTTTGGGAGAAAAAAGAGAGTTGGAGAGAACAAATTTAAGTAGTGCAGTTGATCCAACCTTTCCCCAATCAGTAATCTTATGCTTCTGAAAAACAGCACCCAAGTGACTGGAATATATCTTTCTCCTTTGGTCTTGATCCTCTATACCCCTTAACATGGGAACATTTGCAGCATTGAGTGTGACTCTAGTATTTAAAGAAACAGTGGGTATTTTTCATATCACGTGGTCTGGAAAGCAAGCCAACAACTTCATCAACAAAAACCCCACACCCCACAGTCCATGCTGACATTGGAGGAAGAACTGGTTTTATTAAGGGACAGAGTATCAGGCTCCTGAGAGGGCTGTACTAAGGGAATTCCAAGCATATTTTGACTGAGTATGATTTTTACCTACTTACCCACCTCAATATCTAGCCCTGAAGTAAGGTGCAACTCCACTGAAATCCTGAGAAGGCCATACAAAGCCATATAAAGTTGGTCTGATTTAACAGTAAGACTTAATTTAGCCCAAGATTTTAAGATTGAAGGAGAGGATCCGGAACCTACAATTGTTGAGTAACAAGCCGTATATGGTCTAATAAATTCACATTTGAAGCTACTTGTAAATTATACATTTATATGATTCTTTCACATAAGGAAACTTGTTAGCTTTGGTGATAAGGTGTGGAGTCCAGACCTAATAATCAAATAGAAGCCACTTGAGAAATCTAGGAGCCCTGATCCAAAAATAATTATAACCTTAGGCTTATTTCAGTGGATTGGGGTAAAATAAAGTTCTGCTTGGAAATGCACCTAATTTCAGATGGACATTTAGAACTCACCAAGCTCTAAGAATTTTAAATAAACTTCTATTGATCTATGTTCGAACGTGCTGACTTTCAAGTTGAAATCATCTGCTTATCAGATTTACAGATTATTAATATTTTGATTGCTGAAAATGTTACTGTTTTCAGTATATAAATTGAATGTCAGGTTTAAATACAAAATATGAAGCTCTTCATAACTAACAAAATCTACTTTTGTCTTTGGTAGAAAATACGTCCTTGCTGAACTATCAGATCCAACAAAATTATTTAATTGAAGAAAAATTAATTGGAATGCTTTGTTACCACTCCGCCTAGTCATGATAGACAGGAAGAAGACAATTGCTGTCATTTCTGATTGAAGGCATCAAGGAGACATTAGACTTTAATTATATACACTCAGCAATAGTGGGTAAATTGCCCATAAATCTGAAACTGGTGGCCACCTGGACTTCCTGTGTCAGGGAGTACTAGCCAGCCAAGGTTCAAGAGGGGCTCAGAATGGAAGAAGCATTCCTGAGTTATTAAAAAGGAATCAAAATTCCCCAAAATTGAAACTAAAGAGGGGGCCGTGTTTTGTTGTCTGAGGTAGATTCGACTGGATGTCTGAATGCCTAGTGGCACGGCCAACAATTAACTGACTAATCTTGGACAAATCAGTAAAGCTCTTTGACTGTATATGCTAAAATGTGAAATCCGTATGTCATCCAGATATATTTGCTGCTTATGTTCTTTACATCTGAGTGGCCGTAAGTTCGGTAATTCTCACATATTAGTACAGTGAAGAATTGCTACTGAAGCTTGTTAAAATGCAGATGTCTCTGAAACCCTCCAAGGGATCCATATTCAGTAGGTCCAGAGTGGAGCCCAGGGATTTAACTTTTTAACAAACCTCCTTAGGGGATCCTGGGGTAATCTGAGGCAGGCACAGTGGAAATGCTGCTCTTGCAACATGTGGGCTGAAAGTCCTGTAAGCCTGCAGTAGGCCAAAATTGTGTGGAAACATTTATTCTTAATTTGGAATAGAGAAATACTACAAAAAGAAAGCTCTGAAGATAAAAATGTTTGTTGTTAAAATCTATCAGGAGTTAATGAAATAGATCATGATAAAAGAAAGCAAGAAATTTTTGGATAAGTACAGCATATAAAATAAATAAATCAGATGATGTTGGAACATTGTTAGCTAGTTAAATTTGTTGGAACATCTTTGATTTCTGAATTTTTATTAAAATACTCCTACCACAGTAGAAATTCACTGTTCTAAAGGAGCTGAGGTGCTTCTAGAAATATCATACAGCCAAGATGATTGTTTTTGACGTGCAATGCTTATTAGTGGTGAATTGAATTTGGAACTTATTTTAGTGCTAGGCCCTTTATAATCCTTCAAATTTAGATAAAGAATCTTAGTATTTCTCTTAACTAGCTTGTCCTGAAATATAACATAAACACATTTGTCTTTTAAGAATACAGAATTAAAGTCCATTTTTATTTCCTTTTGAGCATTCCAAGCCCAGCTTTAACAAATGTATGAATTTTTGTGTGTGAATTAATTATAATAGTATAATGAGGTGTGATGCTATTTTATCCATTACATAAAAGCATTTTGAAGTATATTCCAATATAGAGAATACTTTTGAAAAGATATATAAGATACGAGTAGCAGCTAGTTTCACCTTTGGGGAAACTGACATGAATTGGAAATTGACATAAAGAGAGAATATCATTTCATCAGATTCCCTTTTATAGAGTTTGAATTTTCACCATATGTACATATTACCTACACTGAATCAATCAATAAACATATATTCCTAAAAGAAAGGAAATATATGTTAAAGTGTATTAAGAAAATTTGGATACTCTTTCAGAAAATTCTAAAGTTAAAGAACCTTTCAGGAGCAGAAAATTATCAATGCTGAATGTATGGGCTATGTTTCTTTCCCCTGAAAAGATGGCATTAGGTTTATTAGCCTTTTGGTTATAAAATGCATGTAATTCTTTACTTTTTTTGAAAAAAAAAAAGGTACTGAACTGTGTTATTTTTATCTATCTATATCTATCTATCGATCTATCTATCATCTATTTTGCATTTTGGTCTCTGTCTCCTTTTTGCCACTGGCCATCTGCCAGTCTCTACAGACGGCTATGAATACAGAATGGAAACCAGCTTTCTTTTTTCCAAACTCTAAAGCAACAGGTAGGTCTTGAGCCAAGTCTCCTGGTAACCAAGGCCCCCCTGAAATATCAAGGCATATTTAAAGTCATCTTTGATTTTCCAGTCAGTGAATGCTGTGTTTGCATTCCATCTGAGCACCATTTGGCAAACTAGAGATAAGAGCTGTAGAATTATTTAGCATTACATCTCTTTATAGCTGCTTTTTCAAGATCATCCAGGTGATTTTAAAATTTTGCTTAGGTGTTAACCAACTCTGGTGGCTGCATTTTACTTGGTTGTAATTTAGAAAACTAAACTTCAGCAAATGCAATCTAGCAAACATATATGGAGTAGCAAAAATGGAGCATTTTAGTGCTAAATTACATATTCCATTCCCTTAGCTGGCTTGTACTAATGCACTAATGAGTTCCCCTGGAAATAATTAAAATTTAATTGTCCAAGAATGAAATTGAATTTCTCAATTTAAAAACAGTAGGTGCTAAATTATTATGGAAAAAAAATATGATCCTTAAAAGACAAGGAAATCAAAATTTAAAAGCAAAAACCAAAGTTCACAGCTGGCTTCCCTTTAAACGAAATTGACATGATATTGAGTAGGAGGTGAACCTCAGATTAACAGTCTTATAATGAAAATTCTGATATTGTGGTAAGAAGAAAACATTTAATGAAAGTAGTTTGGTTTAATTATTTGTTTTCCTGAAAATCTAATGTCAAGATATAGAAAAACATTCAAAATTCAGTATATTCCTACTTAAGCCAGCTCTTTCAACACTTACATAACAAAATGATAAAAGTGTCATTGGGATAGGTTCTGATTTTTTGCTTTCTGCTAAAATCTGTCTCTGAGAAAAGCTGAAATATGATTGTTTCATATGTCTTGATATGAACATACTACTAAAGATTTTTATGAAATGTTCTAAACGCTAAAGAATTTATTCTCTCTCAAGTTTTGAGTCAGAGATACAATCTTGTCCTACCCAGAGTTTTGAGGGAAATTTTATGGTAGGAATTTTGTCATTCATGGAAAAGTTCAGGAAATGCAGTAATTCAGCAATGCATGCAACAATCCTGTTGTTTCTTTAGCTCTAAGAACATCTAAATAGTGTTATTCTAGAGTTGTATCTTTTTATATGATTGTAGGGCAATCTGACCAAGCTAGTATACTTTATTAGGGAAAACAAAGAAGAAGATATTTCAAGATAAAAATGATTTATTGGTTGAACAAAGACTAGCATTCAAATTTTCCTTTTCTGGATCATTATAATATGGGTTGGCTGATTCCGGATTAGTGATGCTCATTTTTTTCTCCTTCCTAGAGGGCCACTTTTTCTTTCTCCCAGCTCTAGAATTTTCCCTTCAATGACAATTCATAGTCAAGGGGGAGCTGTTCTCTCCATGTATCATGATCTTGTCTGCATTAATTTCTAATGATAGACTCTCCTAAAAATACACAGATTTTATATTCCTAAAATAATGTCTTCAACCACTAGAGAAGACCTCTGCATTGACCTTTGCTCTGATCAAAATTAATCTCTCTCTCCTCTGCACTCTGTTAGCACACAAGTTTATTTTATCTTTGCCCAGATTTCCTGCTGCTGCTACTGCTGCTAAACTGCATGCGCTTTGAAAGAAAAGAAAAGGGGGTTGTTTTAAGGGTAAGCATGCCTCACCTTTGGAGATGCTTAACATAATTATAGTACCTACCTTTTATTCTATACTTACCATGTGCCAGGCATCACAGGAAAGCCTTTACTTCCACTAAAGTCTTTTAATTCTGTTATCTCATTCAATCTTTGCAGTCACATTAAGAGGTAAGTGTTAAGGTCCCTGTTTCACAGATTAAGTAAATGAGAATTAGGAAGGTTGAGCTTAGCCAAGGTCCCGAAACTAGGAAACAGTGGAGCCAGGATTTAAAATAAAAATTGGGGGGCGTGAACACAGCCTGAAGGGGGCGAGTGCACCACAGCTAGCCGAAGAGAGTCTGGGAAAAAGCCTGGAACTGCCTAAGAGGCAAGAGACCATTGTTTTGGGGTGCATGAGGAGAGGGGATTCACAGCACTGCCTAAACGAGCTCCAGAGATGGGTGTGAGCCACGGCTATCAGCAAGGACCCCAGAGATGGGCATGAGACACTAAGGCTGCTGCTGCTGCCACCAAGAGGCCTGTGTGCGAGCACAGGTCACTATCCACAACCCCCTCCCGGGAGCCTGTGCAGCCTGCCACTGCCAGGGTCCCGTGATCCAGGGACAACTTCCCCGGATAACTTCCCACCGTGAGAGAACACACGGTGCGCCTCAGGCTGGTGCAACGTCCCGCTGGCCTCTGTCGCACAGGATCGCCCCGCATCCTACCCCTCCCTCCCCCTGGCCTGAGTGAGCCAGAGCCCCCGAATCAGCGTCTCCTTTAACCCCGTCCTCTCTGAGCGAAGAACAGACGCCCTCCGGCGACCTACACGCAGAGGCGGGGCCAAATCCAAAGCTGAACCCCAGGAGCTGTGCGAACAAAGAAGAGAAAGGGAAATCTCTCCCAGCAACCTCAGGAGCAGCGGATTAAATCTCCACAATCAACTTGATGTACCCTGCATCTGTGGAATACCTGAATAGACAACGAATCATCCCAAAATTGAGACTGTGGAATTTGGGAGCAACTGTAGACTTGGGGTTTGCTTTCTGCATCTAATTTGTTTCTGGTTTTATGTTTATCTTAGTTTAGTATTTAGAGTTTATTATCATTGGTAGATTTGTTTATTGATTTGGTTGCTCTCTTCCTTTTTATATATATATTTTTTCCCTTTTTCTCTTTTTGTGAGTGTGTATGTGTATGCTTCTTTGTGTGATTTTGTCTGTAGAGCTTTGCTTTTACCATTTGTCCTAAGGTTCTGTCTGTCCATTTTTTTTTCTTTTTTTTTTTTTTTTTGGTATAGCTTTTAGCGCTTGTTATCATTGGTGGATTTGTCTTTAGGTTTTGTTACTCTCTTATTTCTTTCTTTCTATTATTACTTTCTAATTTTAAAAAAATTTTATTTTAATAACTTTATTTTATTTTACTTTATTTTTTCTCTCTTTCTTTTTTTTTTCTCCCTTTTCTTCTGAGCCATGTGTCTGACAGGATCTTGGTGCTCCAGCCAGGTGTCAGGCCTGAGGCTCTGAGGTGGGAGAGCCAGGTTCAGGACATTGGTCCACCAGAGACCTCCCAGCTCCATGTAATATCAAATAGCGAAAGCTCTCCCAGGGATCTCCATCTCAACGCTAAGACCCAGCTCCACTCAACAACCAGCAAGCTACAGTGCTGGACACCCTATGACAAACAACTAGCAAGACAGGAACAAAAACCCACCCATTAGCAGAGAGGCGGCCTAAAATCATAATGTCACAGACACCCCCAAACACACTACAAGACGTGGTCCTGCCCACCAGAAAGACAAGATCCAGCCTCATCCACCAGAACACAGGCACCAGTCCCATCCACCAGGAAGCCTACACAACCCTTTCAACCAACCTCACCCACTGGGGGCAGACACCAAAAACAATGGGAACTACGAACCTGCAGCCTGTGGAAAGGAGACCCCAAACACAGTAAGTTAGGCAAAATGAGAAGACAGAGAAATACACAGCAGATGTAGGAGCAAGGTAGAAACCCACCAGACCAAACACATGAAAAGGAAATAGGCAGTCTACCTGAAAAAGAATTCAGAATAATGATAGTAAAGATGATCCAAAATCTTGGAAATAGAATGGAGAAAATACAAGAAACGTTTAACAAGGATGTAGAAGAACTAAAGAGCAAACAAACAATGAAGAACAACACAATAAATGAAATTAAAAATTCTCTAGAAGGAATCAATAGCAGAATAACTGAGGCAGAAGAACGGATAAGTGACCTGGAAGATAAAATAGTGGAAATAACTACCACAGAGAAGAATAAAGAAAAAGAATGAAAAGAATTGAGAACACTCTCAGAGACCTCTGGGACAACATTAAATGCGCCAACATTTTAATTATAGGGGTCCCAGAAGAAGAAGAGAAAAAGAAAGGGACTGAGAAGATATTTGAAGAGATTATAGTTGAAAACTTCCCTAACATGGAAAAAGAAATAATCAAGTCCAGGAAGTGCAGAGTGTCCCATATAGGATAAATCCAAGGAGAAACACAACAAGTCACATATTAATTAAACAATCAAAAATTAAAGAAAAAATATTAAAAGCAGCAAGGGAAAAGGAAAAAATTACATACAAGGGAATCCCCATAGGTTAACAGCTGATGTTTCAGCAGAAACTCTGCTAGCCAAAAGGGAGTGACAGGACATATTTAAAGTAATGAAAGGGAAAAACCTACAACCAAAATTACTTTACCAAGCAAAGATCTCATTCAGATTCGACAGAGAAATTAAAACCTTTACAGACAAGCAAAAGCTAAGAGAATTCAGCACCACCAAACCACCTTTACAACAAATGCTAAAGGAACTTCTCTAGGCAGGAAACACAAGAGAAGGAAAAGACCTACAATAACAAACCCAAAACGGTTAGGAAAATTGTAATAGGAACATACATATTGATAATTACCTTAAATATAAATGGATTAAATGCCCCAACCAAAAGACATAGACTGGCTGAATGGATACACAAATAAGACCCATATATATGCTGTCTACAAGAGACCCACTTCAGACCTAGGGACACATACAGACTGAAAGTGAGGGGATGGAAAAAGATATTCCATGCAAATGGTAATCAAAAGCAAGCTGGAGTAGCAAATCTCATATCAGACAAAATAGACTTTAAAATAAAGACTATTACAAGAGATAAAAAAGGACACTACATAATGATCGAGGGATCAACCCAAGAAGAAGATATAACAAGTGTAAATGTTTATGCACCCAACATAGGAGCACCTCAATACATAAGGCAAATGCTAACATCCATAAAAGGAAAAATCAACAGTCACACAATAATAGTAGGGGACTTTAACACCCCATTTTCACCAATGGACAGATCAACCAAAATAAAAATAAATAAGGAAACAGAAGCTTTAAATGACACAATAGACCAGATGGACTTAATTGATAGTTATAGGACATTCCATCCAAAAACAGCAGATTACACTTTCTTCTCAAGTGCTCATGGAACATTCTCCAGGATACATCATATCCTGGGTCACAAATCAAGCCTTGGTAAATTTAAGAAAATTGAAATCATATCAAGTATCTTTTCCAACCACAACTCTCTGAGACTAGATATCATGTACAGGAAAAAAACTGTAAAAACTACAAACACATGGAGGCTAAACAATACACTACTAAATAACCAAGAGATCACTGAAGAAATCAAAGAGGAAATCAAAAAATACCTACAAACAAATGACAATGAAAACACGATGACCCCAAACCTATGGGATGCAGGAAAAGCAGTTCTAAGAGGGAAGTTTATAGCAATACAATCCTACCTCAAGAAACAAGAAACATCTCAAATAAACACCTAAAGCAGTTAGAGAAAGAAGAACAAAAAAACCCCAAAGTTAGCAGAAGGAAAGAAATCATAAAGATCAGATCAGAAATAAATGAAAAAGAAATGAAGGAAACGATAGCAAAGATCAATAAAACTAAAAGCTGTTTCTTTGAGAAGATAAACAAAATTGATAAACCACTAAGCAGACTCATCAAGAAAAAAAAAGGAGAAGACTCAAATCAATACAATTGAAATTCTGTTGGAAACAAAACTACAGACCAATATCACTGATGAACATAGATGCAAAAATCCTCAACAAAATACTAGCAAACAGAATCCAACAGCACATTAAAAGGATCATACAGCATGATCAAGTGGGGCTTATCCCAGGAATGCAAGGATTCTTCAATATACACAAATCAATCAATGTGATAAACCATACTAACAAATTGAAGGAGAAAAGCCATATGATCATCTCAATAGATGCAGAAAAAGCTTTCGACAAAATTCAACACCCATTTATGATAAAAACCCTGCAGAAAGTAGGCATAGAGGGAACTTACCTCAACATAATAAAGGCCATGTATGACAAACCCACAGCCAACATCGTTCTCAATGGTGAAGAATTGAAATCATTTCCACTAAGATCAGGAACAAGACAAGGTTGCCTACTCTTACCACTATTTTTCAACATAGTTTTGGAAGTTTTGGCCACAGCAATCAGAGAAGAAAAAGAAATAAAAGGAATCCAAATCAGAAAAGCAGAAGTAAAGCTGTCACTGTTTGCAGATGACATGATACTATACATAGAGAATCCTAAAGATGCTACCAGAAAACTACTAGAGCTATTCAATGAATCTGGTAAAGTTGCAGGATACAAAATTAATGCACAAAATTCTCTTGCATTCCCATACACCAATGATGAAAAATCGGAAAGAGATATTAAGGAAACACTCCCATTTACCATTACAACAAAAAGAATAAAATACCTAGGAATAAACCTACCTAAGGAGACAAAGACCTGTATGCAGAAAACTATAAGACAGTGATGAAAGAAATTAAAGATGATACAAACAGATGGAGAGATATACCATGTTCTTGGATTGGAAGAATCAACATTATGAAAATGTCTGTACTACCCAAAGCAATCTACAGATTCAGTGCAATCCCTATCAAAGTACGACTGTCATTTTTCACAGAGCTAGAACAAAAAATTTCACAATTTGTATGGAAACAAAAAAGATCCCGAATAGCCAAAGCAATCTTGAGAAAGAAAAATTGAGCTGGAGGAATCAGGCTCCTGGACTTCAGACTATACTACAAAGCTACAGTAATCAAGACAGCATGATACTGGCACAAAAACAGAAATATAGATCAGTGGAACAGGATAGAAAGCCCAGAGATAAACCCATGCACATATGGTCATCTTACCTTTGATAAAGGAGGCAAGAATAAACAATGGAGAAAAGACAGTCTCTTCAATAAGTGTTGCTGGGAGAACTGGACAACTACATGTAAAAGAATGAAATTAGAACACTCTCTAACACCATACACAAAAATAAACTCAAATGGATTAGAGACCAAAATGTAAGGCCATGCACTATAAAACTCTTAGAGAAAAACATAGGCAGAACTCCATGATATAAATCACAGCAAGATCCTTTTTGACCCACCTCCTAGAGAAATGGAAAAAAAAGATAAACAAATGGGACCTAATGAAACTTAAAAGCTTTTGCACAGCAAAGGAAACCATAAACAAGATGAAAAGACAATGCTCAGAATGGGTGAAAATATTTGCAAACGAAGCAACTGACAAAGAATTAATCTCCAAAATTTACAAGCAGCTCATGCAGCTCAATATCAAGAAACAAACAACCCAATCCAAAAATGGGCAGAAGACCTAAATAGACATTTCTCCAAAGAAGATATACAGACTTCCAACAAACACATGAAAGAATGCTCAACATCATTAATCATTAGAGAAATGCAAATCAAAACTACAATGAGGTATCACCTCACACTGGTCAGAATGGCCATCATCAAAAAATCTATAAACAATAGATGCTGGAGAGGGTGTGGAGAAAAGGGTACCTTCTTTCTCTGTTGGTGGGAATGTAAATTGATATAGTCACTATGGAGAATAGTATAGAGGTTCCTTAAAAAGCTAAAAATAGAACTACCATACGACCCAGCAATCCACTCCTGGGCATATACCCTGAGAAAACCATAATTCAAAAAGAGTCATGTACCGCAATGTTCATTGCAGCTCTATTTACAACAGCCAGGACTTGGAAGCAACCTAAATGTCCATCAACAGATGAATGGATAAAGAAGATGTGGCACATACATACAATGGAATATTACTCAGCCATAAAAAGAAACGAAACTGAGTTTTTTGTAGTGAGGTGGATGGACCTAGTGACTGTCATACAGAGTGAAGTAAGTCAGAAAGAGAAAAATAAATACCATATGCTAACACATATATCTGTAAGCTAAAAAAAAAAAAAAAAAAAAAAGGTTCTGAAGAACCTAGGGGCAGGACAGGAATAAAGACTCAGACGTAGAGAATGGACTTGAGGACACGGGGAGGGGGAAGGGTAAGCTGGGACGAAGTGAGAGACTGGCATGGACATATATACACTATCAAATGTAAATAGATAGCCAGTGGGAAGCAGCCGCATAGCACAGCGTGATCAGCTCGGTGCTTTGTGTCCACCTAGAGGGGTGGGATAGGGAGGGTGGGAGGGCGACACAAGAGGGAGGGGATATGGGGATATATGTATATATATAGCTGATTCACTTTGTTGTAAAGCAGAAACTAACACACCATTGTAAAGCAATTATTCTCCCATAAAGATGTTAAAAAAATAAAATAAAAATTTTTGAAGGACACGTGGTTGGAGAGATGAAGGGAAAAATAAATTCTAGGTTGGAATTTCTCTATTAGGCTTCTATGCCTACTCTTAGCACATGTGGTCTTGCTAAGAAGGTTCACGCACTGGATGAGCAATCCAAAGCAGATGTCCCTCCCCTTGCCTACTTTAGGGGGTTTATTAGCATATTTACACTAACCTCTACTGAAAACTTATCTGAATGATTTGTTTTAAAAGATACATATAAAGTTTTGTTTAATAATAATTGAGGTTGTATTCGTGCAAAGTGCATAACTGGCAAGCTAGAGTCCTCATGAAAAAAGTAAAAACTGTGAATTGGAGAAAGTAATAAAAATAGCACATAGGTAGAATTCTCAAGGGAAAAAAAGACTTGTGAATTATCTGTTAAGATTTCATGCAGCAAAAATGGCATATAAAGAGTTTATTTCAGGGGCTTCCCTGGTGGCGCAGTGGTTGAGAGTCTGGGTTCGTGCCCCGGGTTGAGATGCGGGTTCGTGCCCCGGTCCGGGAAGATCCCACATGCCGCGGAGCAGCTGGGCCCGTGAGCCATGGCCGCTGAGCCTGCGCGTCCAGAGCCTGTGCTCCGTAACGGGAGAGGCCACAACAGTGAGAGGCCCGCGTACTGCAAGAAAAAAAAAGAAGAGTTTATTTCATATCGGAGAGTTAGTCCTGTATTGCTTTTTGCGTGTGTTTTCTACTCATATATCAGAAGATGGAGCTGAAATGGACCTATATTCTCAGTCTATGACAAAAGAGAATAATCCTTTATGTCATATTTCAGAGGAAGGGGCATAAAATACCTCAGAGACTTAAATTTTTGTATGCAAGCATAAACCTAGATTGTCTAAAATAAAGTGAACATGGTAGGAGATAAATATACTAGAAAACTTGACTAGAAAGACTTACGGAAGTTGAGCACAGAATTTGTAACTAGAAATGTCTGTGAAGTATAAGGATCAGGGCATTATGGGCATAATCAAGGATTATGCCCTAAATGCCATATGCCCAGTTTTCTCACCACAGGTCTGCTTTAGGCCTATGGTCCCTATGCCCTATTTCTTTCTCTCTCAAAAATGTAGTGGTTCACCCTATAAGTTAATTATATGGTCAACCTACCTAACACCATTATGGAAATCCTTGCTATTGTCTAAGTTTTAACTTCATTTGTGTGTTCAGGATCTAAGGCATAGCTAGAATTCCTAGGTTAAGTTCAATTATTCTCCATAAAGGAATTCCTCTGACAGAGATCACAAGAGCCACAGGCCTGAAGTATTTACTATCTGGCCACTTACAGGAAAAGTTTGCCAGACAAATGGAAAACATATAACAAATATGTTGATTAATCAGAAGAAAAAGTAAAATATGTATTCACAATAAATTATTTTGGAAGAAAATATTGACTGTCTGGTTTTGAAGGGTTTAATGAAGTAAATAGTGACACTGGGATAAATGAGGTGATTCTAATAGTTACCACCTAAGGAAATGACAAACAGCAAATGAAGGACCAGGTCAAATGAATATAATAGTGTTTGAAAATGAATAATAAAGAAGATTTTGAGAATGTTGAATTAATGGGTCTTCTGAACTATCAACATGAAGATTCAGGTCTAGATATCCATTCTCCTTATGCTTATATTCTCCTTATGCTTATGCTTTTGCTATAAATATTTTTTTCGATCTGGGTTAAAGGGGTGCTCTGGAATACTAAGTCAGTTTCATTAAAAGCAAATCTGAAGAAAAATCTACACATCCAAGAATGCTTCTGTAAACATAAGGCGACACTAACTGTATTTTATGAAGCAGAAAATTGCTTCACACCCAAATTCTTAAAATCCTTCTTTTTGCTGCCTTTAATGGGACATAGAACATTTGTACACATGAGCTGCATAAAAGTCTAATAGAATTAGCATTTAGTAATTTGATATTTTATATGCCTGACAAATCTGATATAGAATAAAGGAAGGAAGCAGAACACTCTTTTATGACCAGAATCATTTCTTTTTTTTTTTTTTTTTTTTGCGGTACGCGGGCCTCTCACTGTTGTGGCCTCTCCCATTGTGGAGCACAGGCTCCAGACGCGCGGGCTCAGCCGCCATGGCTTACGGGCCCAGCCGCTCCGCGGCATGTGGGATCTTCCCGGACCAGGGCACGAACCCGTGTCCCCTGCATCGGCAGGTGGACTCTCAACCACTGCGCCACCAGGAAAACCCCAGAATCATTTCTTAAAGTGGAAAGAATTTACTAATACATTGTTGGTAATCTACATAAGGACCTGGGCTTGGTATAGTCTTAGAAACAGACCCTTCCAGGTGAGTTCACAGATTTATAATGAAGAAAAAATAATAAAAATTTTAAAAGAAATCAAAGCTTTATGTATACTAAAAGCCACTACAAAATTATACTTATTATTTTTTTAAGCATTGATATTACAATCTAGACTTCAAGTGGCAAATTGAACTCAAATGTAGATAGATAGATAGATAGGGATATATTTCAAAATACTTAAACATGCAGTTTTAAAATAATAAGGAAATCATCTTATATAACGTTGCAGCAAATTCTAGAAATCTTGGAAGTGTTTCCACCGAAATCAGTTTACTTCTACTTGGAATAATCACTCTTAAGACTTTAGAAGATAAAGCTGAGTTTCCCGTGAGCCGAAGATATGCATGGAGAAATATGTTCCTTGAGCAAATAAATTGATGAAACGGAGCAATGACTATTTTCAAGTTTGAATGATTAATGTAAACAAATATGGACTGCCACACATATATGAGAGATACTCTAATTTAACCTGGATCTTAGAAAAGTTATCTCACAGGTATAATATCTCTTGAAGGAAATAGAAGTGCACTATCAAAAATCATTAAGCAAATATCTTTTAAAAGACAGTGTTCTGCTGGTCATTATAAGATTCACTCAGGTATTATTGTCTGGTATTAAAATGCCTTAAATTACATCTTCTAGGGACATACAGAGAGAAAAAGAGAGAAAAAGTTGCTTCTCGGAGTGCCCTGTCAAAGTTATATTACCATATTTTAAATGAGCTCATAGTACTTGTCTAAAAGATTTAATTACATTGTAAAATATAATGATAACAAGCCTAGATTAATTAATGGGATGAGGTATACAAATGATTTAATAAAATGGTTTTCAAACTTTTTCTTCTTAAGCAGGAGAAACATTTTTGAAGAAACTTCAAATACAAAACAGATAAAATTATATCTTATAGCGGGTTCATAGCCAGGCCCTCCCATCTCCTCCTCACTCACTACAGCAGTCATTGGAGGCCTCTGCCAAACTAAACCCTGAACTCTGGACAGAGCTTAAAAGTCCGTGATTAATACAGGTTTTCCTAGTTTAAAATACTAATCTTCCTATTTCACCCATTCTTTCTACAGATCATTTGCGAGGACCCAAATGCGCTGTGATTAGAAACACTTTATCTCTTAAGGAATGGTGGCAGAGGCAGAGAGGAGGGGGAGAGAGAGATTGATTTGTCTGGGATGGTTTACTGGTTCCTGTTCCTGGAGAGATGATGACAGATGTCACTTTTATTCCCTTATAGTACTTTCCCAAATGGTAAACGAGGATAAAGAAAAGTTCATCCTATGGTTCTCTGAGAAACTAGAAATACCATCTTATCTGTTTCTCTATAAATCTCAGCATTCCAAGTAAAATTCTGAAACTTTTTATAGTAAAAAAAAAATTAAATTGGGATACAGACCTTTCTTTGATGAGATAGATAATCATCTCCTCGAAGGGATTTCTGGTTCCTTACCTAAGCCCGACTTTGCTATCTTGGCAGAACAGAGGTGAGTTGATTCATGCAACGTTGATGTTCCTGAGGAAAACAGACAGCTCTGAAAGACCAGGAGCCATTAATCTCTGAGCACCATGGAATAAAAATTTACTGGCAGAAGGATAGCATTTTACAGAGGCATGGCACACCTAAACCTGTAAGACTTTATGTTCCTTTTCCGGAGCCAACAGCAAAGTAAAAGTCACTGCTCTTTCTGTCCACTTCTATGCATTTGAAAGTGCCATTTAAGTATAATATTTGGTCTGAAATCAAGAAGTTTTAAGAAAGGGTGTCAAAAATCAGAATCCGGAAATGTCCAGGGGTTTTATTTATAACTGGGTGTTTGCTTCAATGGCTACAGCCATGAGGAAGAATTTTTTTTTTTCTTTCCCTGAGGGCTCAACTCTCACTTCTGTTCTACCAAAATAGCAAAGTTGAATGCTGGGCAAGGAATTTTTAGATTCTGGAAGAATTCATTCATCAAAAAGAAAAAATTTGTCCTCTTTGTTTTATATACCTAACTTTTGTGGCTAAAGAAGCTGGGTCAGTACTTGAAGGATATTTTATAGATTTTCAGTTATATCAATAACTGGTTAGGTTACAATATGTTTTTTTCCCAATAGGCATTTTTCGACCTGTGCTAGGTGCTATGGATGGTAAGAAAGCATAAAATAACATATTTATTGAGCACTCACTATGTCAAACACTGGAAGGGTACTTCACCTATATTATCTCATTTAATCCTCACCCAGTGAAGGTAGATTTTACAATCTCCAATTTACAGAAACTGAATCTCCAACAATAACTCGCCATAGATCTCACTCCGTAATCTCCAGTAATAACTTGGAGGTGGATCACATCAATCAATGGCAGAGTCAAGACCTGAACCTAATTTTATGTTTGCAATTCTGTAGCTTATGCTCTTTCCACTAAATAATGCAGCCTCAATTTTTTGCAGTAGTCAAATGGGAATAAGTGTAAGGAATACTGCCAGATTCGGGTGAGAATTACATAACTGACAGTTATTGAACACATGTCAACTACGACATGATCGAATGACGTCAATAACCTCCACTTCCTTCCTTTTCTTTTCCTCATTATACCCATAGTAAGTGAGATGATGTTTTGTTTTGTTTTTCCCTGGCAGTGCCCCAATAGCATGTTGAAATTATTAATCAAGTTAATTATTCATTTAAGTCTAGAGACTCCATTGCTCTTGGTGCCCAAATTCAGAAAGGGAGTTGAGTGTGGCAAGGGGAGTTCTCTTTTCTAATGTGACACAATGTGCTGTGCTCCCAGATTCTTCAGAATGTGCTAGAATGCTGCCCAAATACAGGACTCCAGAAGTTGCACACTTAGGTGGGAAAAGACCATTGTTTTTTAAATGGAATACTCACTTTACACAAATATTCTAAAAGCTACAAAAATGATTAATTTTGCTGTTAGGAATAATTACCAATAAATATAATCTTCCTTTTTCTAAGATAAAAACTATGTAACATCTTATTCATGTGTATATAATTTGAAGAAACAAAATGAACTATCTATTTAATTGTCATAGTCTGCCTTCAATTACCATACCTCAGCCTCAGATTACCACATATGTTCTTTGAAGAATTATGGTGTTTCTAAAGGAGTTGAAATCTTTCATAAATAAGAAGCCAAACTGTTAAAATGTGTTCGCAGCCAGATTCTGGCAAGTCGCCAAAGCCATATTTAAGATCAGTCAGTGAAGGAATATCTTACTCATACGGTTGGGATAACAAGTTTGATTTTAAATGGTAATAGCCTTTGGTAAACTGAAGACTTTGTATTCATCTCTAAGTGTATAACTTTTAACATCTAGTAAATGTTCTGTTCTCAAGCTGGGCACTGTAATCTTGATTGGAGGTTGCACTTGGGAGGAGGGTAATCCTCCATGAGAGGACCCTTCCCTGGGAGCACAGCCTGGGTTAAGTCTCACAAAAGAGGGGAGTCAGATGGAATGGTAAAAGGGGCTTCGATAAAACAGAAGGCAAGCAAACTAAGTATGTTAGAAATTTGAAAAGGAGTTGGTAGGAAGCAAATGAAAATGCTGAGTCTTTGTTGTTGTTTGTGTCTCAGTTTCACCTAAGCCCCAGCGGCTACCCTCTTCTGGAAATCCCAGAGCAGATCATTTCTTAAGCTGACTATATTGACAGATGGCTCAATGACCAGAGATGTCTGGTTTCGTCTGGTGATACATACGAATCCCAGTGTCTCAAAAAGCGGAATACCTGCAATTTTTGTCTTTTTAGTAGCTTATGATTTCCACCCTACTCAAAAAGTTTACCCACTTATCTCGGAACATTAAACCCTAAGGTATCCCTTGGGTTCTGGCTGACTTTGTCATTGTAGTATTGAAGTCATTAGCTTTTCAGCTTTCCAACATCATAACAAATATTACTTTGTATCTCTAATGAGGGTTGTTATAAGTCTCAGCAGTTCAGTAATTCTTCTAAAGTCTGCTGTGGCTGCCTTGTTTTTGCCACTTAATCAAGCTATGAGTTGACTTATTTTACTTTACGTTCATACAAGGAAGATGAGAGGCAGGAAGCTGTTAATGATTTGATTATTCTGCCAAAGCTTCACTTTCTTGGGTTCTAACTTTGCCTCTTCAAACTGTACAGTACGCTGCTGATTAGAAGTAGTGAGAGTAGCCATTTTGTCTTGTTTCTAATTTTAGGAGAAAAACATTCAATCTTTCATCGTTATGTAGGATGTTAGCTATAGATTATTCGTAGAGATACTGCATTATAGTTAACAAAGTCAAACTAATTAAAACATGGCCAAATAATGAATTTACTCCATGAATACAAACATGGTTTGGTTTAAAGAAATCTATTAATGCCATTTATAGCACTGGTATTGAAAATCATTTAGTCATCTTGATAGATGGGAATATATTTAATAAAATCCAACATGTTTTTCTAAGTAAAAATGTTAGCAGACTGAAATCAAAATATGCATATTAACATGATTAATGCATATTAACATGATTAATGCCCCAGAGACATTCCCATTAAATAAGGAAGAAGGCATGGGTGTGATTCCCACTATTATGTACCAGAATCCTATAACTCTGGTTAACTCACAGAGAAAAGAAACAAATAAGAGACATGACTATTGGAAAGGAGAAGCAAAGTTATTATTTGTAAGTAAAGGAGTCAGATACAAAATACACAGAAGTCAATAGCTTTCCATGTCAGAAATAACCATTTAGAAAATGCAATGGTTAAAGCTCCTTAACAGTAGCAAAAATAGATAAAATAGTTACTAACAAATTTAATGATGTGTAGGTTCCATGTAAAGGAAATAATGAAAGTTTGATTAGGCACCTGAATAAACATTTTAATGGATGGGAAGCTAGAATATATTAAGATGTCAATTATTTCCACATCAATTCCATCAATAACATTATTATTTGGACATCAGACTATAATTATAAAAATCACAGGGAAGAATAAAGAGTGAGACAACTCAAGAAAAAATTGTAAAATAAGTTCAATGAAGGCAGACTTAAACTAAGTTTAGATAAATCATTAGATAAAACTGTAATAATGAAATCATTATAGGAATTGTACAAGAAGAAACAAGGCCATCGATAGAAAATTATACAATTTCAGAAATAGACCTTAGCATATGAGTTTATTATGTGATTAAACATGCAATTCCAAATGATGGATAAAGATCTCTTGTTCAAGGATGGCTAAGAGATCCTGGGAATTTGTCTCTTTAGATTTGGTTATAGCATCATGCCATATACCACAATAAATTTAGAGTAGATTAAAGAAAGCAAAGGATGAAATAATGAACTAACTAGGAGAGATTATGGCAAATTTTACTTAATGCCAATGTAACGGAGGCCTCTCTGAGCAAAAGGCAAAGAAAGGAATCTTGAAGAAAATGTTGAAAAACTTCACAGTGTAAAGATACAAACCACTGTATGGCAAAAAAAAAAATCATTTTGAATTGAATGGCAAATTACAGACAGATGATATATTTAACAGAAATTTAATGCCTTATTTTATAGACACACTATAAAAAAGAATAGCCCAATTGAATAAAATGAGTAAAAGAAATGAATATACACTCAAAGATATAGACAGACATACGAATTGTCAATAAACATGGTTTAACATTTCACCTCACCTGTAATAAAGAAATGCTAATTAAAGCATGACTGTCACTTTTAATCCATCAAGTTGCAAAAAGAATGGTGGTATGTATTTTTATAAGGGTTAAAATAACATATGTGTGCTCATATAAAAGTTGAATAATTTTTTCCAGTTTTATTGAGAAATAAAAGACATACATCACCAAATAATTTTAAGGCTTCCAGCATGATAGTTTGATTTACATATATTGTGAAATGTTTACCACAGTAGGTTAAGCTAACATCCATCTTCTCATATAGATACAAAAAAACGAAAGATAAAAAGGAAAAAAATTTTCTTTTATGATAGCTCATAGAATTTACTCTTTTAACAACTTTCCTATATAGCATGCAATAAAATTTTTATCAAGCCATATAATGAAGTATATGCTGTCATTAAAAATTAACTCTCAAGGGATATTTATGGACATGGAAAAATGCCCAGATTATCATATTAACTGTAGAAAAGTGTTATCACATGTTATGATTCCAATTTGATTAATACATAAGTATATATAATTATATGTTAAATAAAGATTGGTTGGAAAATAAAACTAACTGTATCTTAGCGTTGGGATATTACCTACTTTAATTTCTGTTTTTATACTTTTCTGTAATTTTCTATTAAAATGATTGTTTTACAAACCAGGCAATACTATTTAAAGCATAAATATGATTAAAATTTTAAACTATTAGGATAGTATTATTCAAACTGAGGGTTGCAATTCAGGAGGGTCATGCTATCAATTACCCAGTGGGTTGCAACCAGCATTTTTGTTAATGAAATAGAATGGAATACAAATATCTCTGTGCTTTATTTGTATGTTTAGAGAAAAAAAAGAAACATCACAATAAATATTTAGTTTCAGCATACACAAACACACAACCATACACACATAACCAGATATATAAATGTCTAAACACTTGATGTTAACTATATTTCTTGATATGGTTTATTTCAAAAAGTTTGAGAAACTACATTGGAGTAATCTGGTTTTTGATAGAATTGGAAGATTTGTGAAATTGCATACTTCATATTGCTAATGCAGTCACATCCCCTTCATGCAGGTGAATCAGCACAAAGCTGGAAGTCGTTGAGGAATTCAGATTTAACTATTTCATCTACTGCTGGTTTTTAAAAAATAACAACCACAATGTCCAAACATCAGGCTTAAACTTGTAAATACAGAGATTATATGATGCTCTGTAATGAAGGATTATTTAAGTCAATACACAGCCAAACGTGCATCATTTAAAATTCCCTGAGCCATATTTCAATATCCACTAGCAGCACGTAAAAGTTAGGTAGAACAAAGATAACAATTGAATTTTACTGTGAGATTAGTATTGCAACAAGTCAGTCCAAGTCTTTTGAATCAAATAGCTTTTAACTGTTTCCATATGGGTGAATACTTCATTCTCTTGCCCCTTCTAAGTAGTATTTTAAGAAACTTTTTAATGTAGGTATAAAATAAGTACTCAGATATCTAATAATCTGGGTAGAGTCAGCATCTCCCTGATTAAAACATGCTGAAAGTTCACAGCACCAGCCCATTACTAATTATTTGGCCCTAAAATGAGTTTACTGGATTGTCCAGTGTATAACTGACTGTTTTTATGCATCACTATTTCATGGCATATCTAAGTCTACTTTTATATGTCCTTCATTCCCTTAAAGTATTAACAGTGCATAAATGAGGATATTTTGCCAACATCAGTAATGCCTTTTAATCATAATGATTTTTGAAAAGATCAGCTTACTTCCAGATAAGCCTAAAGAATGTAGCTTCATTCCCAGCATCAATTCTTTCCTACCTTACACACTCCAAAACTGAAAACAGACTTGTAATCAGGAGGTGACACTCAGAGGAAGAAAGAACTCCAGCATGGAAAGCCAATTACAAAAATGTTTTTCCTTTTTGAAAATATTTTTCATTGAAAGATAGGGGAAATAAAAACCAAAAAGTTAAAAAAATATCTTTTTAACCAATAGTTTGGAAGGAAAGAGAAATAAGATGTGAATTTTTTTAATGAGTTAAAAGAATTGGAAGGATAAAAGACCCTGGTGTTATACTTTTAAAGACATGTTAGGGCTACTCTAGATTCTAGAAATCTAAAGAAAAATTAAGCCTTTATTTTATAAAACCTGCAGCTCTGCAAGATGCCACAGCTGTAAAATGACAAGGTTCTGGATATCAGATATCAGATGATTTGACCCCAGTTTTCCATCCGAAACTCATCTCCAAAGCAAAGTTCCTGCGTTCTGCAGATAACTATTCTTGTTGGCATTGGATTATGATTCTGAGCTACAACTAATATCAAGAGCTTTTATTAAAAGAAAACATGCTGCATAGCCTTGCATATTATAATGATGTGAAATTTCATTATTTGTCCTATAGTACTGTCTCTGCAATAGATTACTGTGTGCTTAAATTCACCTGTCATTCCCAGAGCTCTTTGTACTGAGTGGTTCAGGCATGAAAATTCTGAAAAACTTTAAGCTCAAGTTTCTTGATTTTAGGAGAAGTGTTTTTAGCAGTAAAATCATCCGTCTCATGCCTGAGGCCAATTAGGAACAAGCATGCCCCATATGGGAAATGAGATATGATATTTTTCTAATATTCTATTGATAATAATGATGATTGTAATCAGCATTGTAAATTTTATGACCTACCTTTCCAATGAAATTTTTCGGTATTTCAAAACAAATTGATTTTGCCATATCTTACGCTCCAGACTCATGGTAAGATAAATGTTATTAGTTAGTTATAATCACAGATGTTTATCATTATACTTGTTTCTCTTCTAAAATACTTCATTCTTTAAGCATTTTCCATTTTTTTTGATGCTGGAGGATCATTTTTCACACTTTTGCAGACGATGGCAAGAAAACTTACTAAATATGCAATTGATTTTTCCATTAAGATAGCATGCCAATAAGTACACCCAAGGCTGCAAGGACCATTTAAATCATCAGACACTTTGATGAGGTATTCTAGTCTTCAGAATTTTAAAGATCTTTATTTTTAGATAACAGGTCAGGAAACTACAGCAAGTGGGCCAAATTGGACCCACTTCCTGGCTTTGTAAATAAAGTTTTATTGAAACGCAGCCACACCCATTTTTTTATGCATTTGTCTGTGGCTGCTTTTGAGCTACAACCGCAGAGGTGAGCAGTTAGGACAGAAACTATATAGCCTACAAAGTCTAAAGTATTTACTACCTTGTTCTTTACAAAAAACATGCTGACCCCCGATCTCCAAACTAATTCCTGACTGGGTCTCGGGATTCTGTGAAGTTTTTCTCCTAAATTTTCTTTTGTAGATGTTTCATCTCACTGGTGAAATGACACATGTTCAATTGTGTAGAAAGACATGGACTTCATTTTTAATCCTTGTGTATGTATTTTAACATTTACTCTATTTTCTTCATCTGTATATATTACCTTTGCAAAATAAGTTTTATTTCTAAAACCCTTTCCACAAAACAGGTAAGTTAGAGATGTGACAAGATTTACGCTTTAATCTCATGATTGGATAGACGCTGCAAGCTAGGAGAATTCTTTTCTAGGCTGCCTTATTAAATGGGGTTCACTTAATATGGCTCCTGAGGGCTTTGAAATCAACATCCCATTGAAACTGAGTGGAAAATAATACAATTAACTGGAAGTAGAGCTCTCTAATGATTCGTTTTGGAATTAGGTAATAGTGAGAAGAAGGGAATAACTTGAAAATAAAAACATTGGAAATCTGTTGTAGTTAGGAGCTCAGACTGTCAAAATCAATTCTTAAGGAATATTTACAAAACCACATAACCTCTATTTATAAATATTGAATAAAGATGTGCTCCATATTTGAAAGCAGCTTAGATTTTCACTTACAAGATTCTGTAATGCTAATTCCCAAATATGATGATAAGGGACTTCAAGTGTAAAACACATCTCACATTAACATGGGACACAGCATTAATTCCTAAACATTTTCTAAATCCTATCTATACAGTTGAAGTCCTACTTACTCATTTTCAACAGTTGTCAACCTTGCTACATACATTCTACAAAGACATTCCTTAGGTATTAAAAACAGCTGATATTTACTAAATGTTGCCTATACAACAGTCTACTTTTAATCCTTACCTAACCTCCCTTACCTCGTTTTATAGATGAGGAAACCAGCTTAGATAGGAAAAATAACTTGCCTAAGATCACATGCCTATTTGGTGCCCAAGCCAAAACTGTGACTCAAGCAGTTTGAGCCCAGAATCTTCATTTGAACCATGTTCCCTCCAAAGTCTTGTGAGTACAAGAAGCTTGAAAGCAACCAAGTAATAACAAACACCAGCACTTGGTATTGAGAGGCATTGAAAAAGGTGTGCTAACTCTTCTGGGTGAGAGGAAAAGGAAATGCTGCTGGGAGGAGGTAAGTCTTGAGTTGAATTGGGTTTACTAATTGGAGACAAGGAAGGTATTCCAGACACATGTAATAGCGTGTTCAAAGGCAGAGACTGGAAGAATACACTTTCAGGGAGGTGTAATAAGGCGCAGGAGATGGGCTGGTGGAGTGTGAAGGGGCCTGCAGTATTGCCATAGCTTACAGGAAGTCAGTGGTTTTCCCATTTCAGTGTGGTGAGGATCACCTGGGGCACCTGTTTACAGTGAAAATTACTGGGCCCAAGTTGTGGGAGAATCTTATCCAGTTAGATCCAGGAATTTGCATTTCAGCATGAACACCAGGTGATTCCAGGTCAGGAGAGCCTCTCTGAGAACACTGGAAATCAACATTCTGGAGTATGACATGGTTAATGTCGTGATGTTATAGAAAAACGACACAGCAGCTCAGTGGAGAGAGGAAGGCGTTCTCAAAAGTGATTTTTTATTTATTTAGAATTCAGAAATAATAGAAAGGTAGCTTTTCTTGATGATTTATACAACACACGCATACACACACACACTTTCATTTATAATAGGTTTTCGATGTTATTTAAACTACTGGGTTATAAAATAAAATGCTGAAAAGGCAGGGTTCCGTTGTGTTAATTTTTTAAGGTGCCGTAAGGTACAAAAATATATGAATTTTTCAAACCAAACCTTATTTGTGTTTTGCCATTCTCAGGCCTTCCCACCCTAGCAGTTAGTAAGCTGCAGTGTGAATAAATAAATGAATGGATTAGTTAATTGAATTACATATTTTCAGTAGAACCTAATTTCACACACTATAATTGAGAGATTATTTAATAACTCAAGCAAACTGTGGTGTTTCTGTACTTTTCTCTGGGATTAATGTAATAATTTAAGGGACTAGTTACTTAAGATAAAATTGACTCATAAATTTAAGATTTGGTACTGTCTTGTTATAAGCTAAAAGTTGCTATTTCCCACTGGCTTTGAATACATCTAGAATGGAGTAAGTAAAGACAAACTGCATTTTAAAAATTATCTGTTGCATTTAATAACTTGTCAGATGGCTCCCAAAATATATTCTTTGTAGAAAATCGATATATTCCCATCGTGCAGAAGAGAATGTCAGTATACTTTTCAATATTTAAGTAAACTTGAAGGGAAGAAAAAGAAAAAAGAGGCAACAGCCGTCTAATTCATCTGGAATTAGACTCTAAACGGCAGAATCTCTTTGGGTAACCAGAGATAGCCTTGACCAACTGGGGACTCTCAAACTCGGGATGCCAGATCACACACTGATGTTTATTCCACACTTAAGCTTGTTCAACACAGATGGTAGGTATGAAATAGCTGAGCTCTAACAGATCATGTCCGGGCAGAATGATAAATATGGTCTTTTTTGTTGACAGTCGAGCTGTTTTCACATTCCACTTGAATTAAATTGTGCTCATTCATGCCATGGTACCTGATCTCTGGCAGGGATTCTTATAAAAAATCATCGTGTAGATTCATTGCAAAACAAGTGAAAAAAAAAGTTGTAAAGTAGCACTTTAAGAAAAATAAGACTAAAGTTGAACAGCCTATAAGAAACTATGACCAAAAGCCTCCATTTATTTTGAAAAAAAGATAAATATCTATTTAGATTGATATTTATTCATATATATTATATATAAGTATATATATTAATATATTAAAATTCAGGGGCAGTGCAAATCCTTAATTTTCATAAACTCGTAAAAATATTTAAAGTTTCTAATATGAAAAAGAAATCATATGTCAGATATACTAGGTATGATCAAATATAACACTGGCCCTAACTTTAAAATGTTCACAATCAAGTTTGGTAAATAAGACATAAAGCCATGAAATTTTATATAAACGAGAAAAGTTAAGTAATAAAGTGAGAGATGATCACAGCAATGATGAAGCTTTATCCGAATGGGCTCTGGGTAGTAATTTCTGGGTCTTGAAAAGTGAATGAACTGTAGCTGGATAGGTAGGGGGCGCAGAAAATGATTTGAGTCAAGAAAGAGAGTGGGAGTGAGCAAAATCTCATCAACCCAGCGCTTGCTGAATTTGACCTTTTAGACGTGACCTAAGCGTAGCGCTGGTAGCGACCCACGGGAACACATTCAACGTCACTGATTCACTACAAGGACTCACAGGACTCAGCAAAGCTGTTATGCTCAAGGTTGCCAGTTATTACAGCAAAGGGATACAGAATAAAGTCAGCAAAGGGAAGGAACGTAGGGCAGAGTCCAGCCGTGACCAGGCACGGCTCCCGGTCATCCTCCCACAGTGGAGTTGGCCCATAATCCTCCCAGCAACTATTTGTGAAAACACACACCAAGTGTTGCCACTCAAGGAAGCTTATCCAGGCTCATCACCGTCCAGGATTTTTACTGAGGGCCATCACGTAGGTACGAAATTCTGCATGACTAACTTTATCTCTCATCTCCAGTGCCCCCAGGGGTCAAACGGATGCAACGTGGCCCAGGGCTCCAGGCGAATAAAAACAGACATTCACCATAAATCATATTGTTAGTATGATCTAACATAGCCCAGGACCCAAGATATACAAAGGCACTTTTATCAGGCAAGATATTCCAGGGGATTAGAAGTGATCTCCCAGGAGCTGGGCAGGGGCCAGTTCTTTCTTTGGAATGCGTGGGTTTGAACACCCCAAACCCGCTGAGTTACTAAGCTTTTACTGCACAATAGGGAAAGAGTCTGTGTGACTGCAGGTCTTAAATTTTAAAATTTAACTAAAACAAAGAAAAAGATCTGAAAAATACCTGCAAAAGATTTTATCCACACGTTGTGATGATGAAAAATACATATGTATGAGGAAAAGAAAAGCCAACTTCATAGAATAGCTACTGTCTCACCTTTGCGTGGGCATCCAGGTGTTCTGCCCGGTGCAGTGAGCCTCAGTGGCGTGATATATTGCCACGTGCAACCATAAGAGTACGATTACCTAAGGAGTAGTCCGTTATGCAGACCTCCATAAATGCTTCTCCACTGCTCCAGCTAACAGTTCTATAGAAGAAGGTTTATGTTGTGCAGATTTTAGAATTAACTACTTACCGATCTTTTTCTTTTAATTTCTACCCCCACTCTGCACCCCATACTTTCTTTTCTGATCTGCAACGTGGCCTTCTCTGAAGATGTTCCAGTGGATTTGATCGCCATCGGCAGGACTGGGTGGACAGCGGATGCCCTGAAGAGGTACACATGTGCTTTATTATGACAAGATTGTTGGGACCAAGCTGTCATGTATTGTTGCTGCAACTTAATGAAAATGGTATCTAATTTAATAAAAAGGGCCATCAGTTACTGAGCCCTTATACGTACCAGATGTTGGGTTTAACTCGACATGTATTATCTCAATTTATTCTTATACCCATCCTATGAGGTCAGAGCTGTTATTACCTCCATAGGACCAAGAGGAGAAGAGGGAAGGGTGAGGGGAGATGTTGGGGAAGGGGGTGGAGAGAGAGTGTCTGGAATTAGGTGTGTGACTCAGCAATAGTAGAACCAGGACTTAAGTCTCTGTGAGCAAAGGGCAGTTCTCGTAAACATTTGCTGCTTTTTGAGATCTAGAAAGCCATTGTTCATCTTTTTCGCTCAAATAACAAAATCATTGGAATGGGGAGAAAGATTGATTGCAGCAAATTGGCATGATAGAAGAAGGTAGACATGGTCTAACATGGAAACAGTTAAGTCCCAGGCAAACATGATGGAGACAATGATGCAAAGAAGTGATTCAAGCAAGTAAATAAAATTGCAGAATGGATTTTAACCTATTTACAATTTTTTAGTGAATTGCATTTACACTGTCATTTCAGAGTCACATAAAAATATCCTATAAAATTCAGAAAGAAAAGTATTTGTTTCTTCTCCCTTTGTTAAGTTTTAGGGTTTGAATTTTGAATAAAAACCATTATAACTTTTCTCATTTAGTAAAGCAAACCATGTCAAAGAGCTATTTTCAGAACTCTTAGGCAATCCTAGTTACTAGAGCCTTTATTTTTAATTTAGTTTTTATTTATGATGCCTCATAACTATCTTGAAAAATACGTCTTTCAGGATATTCTTGAACATTAAGTACAGTATTGCCAACGCAGCTTTAATCAACTTTTTGACAGTTGTTTGGGGGGAATTACAGTGATAAATACTCATTTATCTATTTCATGTCACTTATTTAACAACAGTAGTTCAAAAAGAAAATATATTGATAGGGTCATAGTTGTGTTTTCAGGTTGATGTTTCTTTCTTGTAATCACAGTTACCTCAGTTAAAAATGTTGAAATTGAATACCTGTGTAAAGATCAAGAGGGTGATTCAGACATCATCATTTTCTTGCTTTACTGGGGGCCCACCATGAAACATAAGCTATAGAGAAGAATCCGTCATATTCTAAGGCCTCCTAAAGATATTTGTGGGGAATTTAATCATGTCCTATGGCCTGTGCTAAGCACTAAAATTACAAAGAATTTTTTTAAAAAATTACCCTCTCTTCCTAAGGAGCTCAGAATCTAGTACATTCTATAATATTCAGTGTTTCCTTTTTATTCTGTAAGTAAATCGTCAACATTACTTGCTTTATGGTGAGCAATTCTATCCTTCTGTTACAGGTAACTAAACAAGGTCACCAAGTCCAGTCCATTTTCTGTGCCTAAAACCAGTGTTAAATTTTCCTTCTGATCTTGTGAGATGAATTTATTCAATAAGCACAAATCCTAATATGAGCATTTATTATGTACTGCTCTAAGCACTGCTAATGTAAAAGTGTGAGAAATGTGTGTAGCAGGGGAGACAGACACTTAACAAAGGACAGCACTTAGAAAACCACTCAGGCAAAGAACTCTAAGTGCATGGTCTTGTTAAGTAGGACAAGGGAACATTTGCTTGGGGAGATGATATTTAACATGACTTCTGAAGGGTAACTGAAGGTAAGAAGAGTGGTGAGAGATGAGACTGGTGCGGTAAACAGGGCCCTAAATGTAACATTGAAGGAGTTTGGGCCTTATCTTAAAGGCAAGAGAAAGCTATCTGGAGGGTTTTAATTAAGGGGGTGACATGATCCAAATGACTTTTTGGAAGAATGGATACATTGTATATTACACTGTCTTAATTACTATAGCTTCATAAGAAATATTGTTGTTTATAGAACAAACCTCTTTACTTTTTCATCTTCACAAGCGTTTTGACAACTTTGGGGCTTTTGTTCTTCATATAAATTTTAGACTCAACTTACAAGATCTGTAATCAATCAATCAGTCAATCAATCTTGTCAATATTCTTACTGACTTTACATTGGATTGTGAATTATATCACATTTCTGAATTATGGAAATTTTATTTTTTAAATTTTATTATTTTTTAATAGATCTTTATTGGAGTATAATTGCTTCACAACACTGTGTTAGTTTCTGTTGTACAACAAAGTGAATCAGCCATATGCATACATATATCTCCATATCCCCTCCCTCTTGAGCCTCACCGAGCTGATTTCCCTGGGCTATGCTGCTGCTTCCCACTAGCTATCTATTTTACATTTGGTAGTGTGTATATGTCCATGCCACTCTCTCACTTCGTCCCAGCTTCCCCCTCCCACCCTATGTCCTCAAGTCTATTCTCTATGTCTACGTCTTTATTCTTGCCCTGCCACTAGGTTCATCAGTACCTTTTTTTTTTTTTTTTTAGATTCCACATATATGCATTAACGGTATTTGTTTTTCTCTTTCTGACTTACTTCAGTGTGTATGAAAGACTCTAGGTCCATCCACCTCACTACAAATAAGTCAATTTTGTTTCTTATGGCTGAGTAATATTCCATTGTATATATGTGCCACATCTTCTTTAATCCATTCATCTGTCAAAGGACACTTAGGTTGCTTCCATGTCCTAGCTATTGTAAATAGTGCTGCACTGAACATTGTGGTACATGACTCTTTTTGAATTATGGTTTTTTCAGGGTATATGCCCAGTAGTGGGATGGCTGGGTCATATGGTAGTTCTATTGTTAGTTTTTTAAGGAACCTCCATACTGTTCTCCATAGTGGTTGCATCAATTTACATTCCCACCAACAGTGCAGGAGGGTTCCCTTTTCACCATACCCTTACCAGCATTTATTGTTTCTAGGTTTTTTGATAATGGCCATTCTGAGTTTTGATTTGCATTTCTCCAATAATTACTGATGTTGAGCATCTTTTCACGTGCCTCTTGGCCATCTATATGTCTTCTTTGGTGAAATGTCTATTTAGGTCTTCGCCCATTTTTTAATTGGATCGTTTGTTTTTTTGATACTGAGCCCCATGAGTTGTTTGTATATTTTGGAGATTAATCCTTTGTCTGTTGTTTCATTTGCAAATATTTTCTCCCATTCTGAGGGTTGTCTTTTCATCTTGTTTATGGTTTCCTTTGCTGTGCAAAAGCTTTTAAGTTTCATTAGGTCCCATTTGTTTTTATTTTCATTACTCTAGGAGGTGGGTCAAAAAAGGTCTTGCTGTGGTTTATGTCAAAGAGTGTTTTTCCTATGTTTTCCTCTAAGAGTTTTATAGTGTCTGGTCTTACATTTAGGCCTTTAATCCATTTGGAGTTTATTTTTGTGTAAGGTGTTAGGGAGTGTTCTAATTTCATTCTTTTACATGTAGCTGTCCAGTTTTCCCAGCACCACTTATGGAAGAGACTGTCTTTTCTCCGTTTTAAATTTCATCTTTTTATTATTGATTTCTTACCTAATTGAATTGTCAGAGGTCATGTTCTATATGATACTGATTCTTTAAAATTGGTTGGAACTTTCAATGGAATAGCGAATGAGTAATTTGTACAAATAATCTACATGTGCTCAATAAGGATGTGTGTCTTCTTATTGCTTGGGTATGAAGTTTGATAAATGGGTTCTAGGTATTTCCACCATAAGCTTCTTTACCTTAAACATCTTTGCCACAGCATTTTTGCTGCATAAGTAATTGGCCATAAGACAATTTTGCCGTAAAAGATAAAACAACGAAAAATAAAAGAGAGACGTTAGAAAGGACATAATGAAACATGAAAAATGAATAACAAAATTAAAAAGACTTTATTGCAAAATATCTGAATACATTCAACGTGCGTGTAGACTCATGACAATACTGTGCAAATAACTGACTCTATTCTGTGGGTTGTACCTAAGCACTTGCCTTCCAAGTCTTTTGTTTATCATATTACATTCTTTTGTTGTTTATTGATTTGTCTCCTTGTTCAGCATCCCAATGTTATTTTCACTAAAATTTCTTCCTTCTTTAAGAAAGGTATTAATTTCCAAATACTGGGATGCATGTTTATAACTGAGCTTTGTACTGTGTTGTGAAAGTCTCTGCACTGTTTGTTCTTAGCATTTTGTCACATGTCCATTGACAGACATTACAAAGTTCTGTGGGAAACATGGTTTCGCTTCTGTGCCTTCAAGGCCCTCGGCCTCTTTCTCCTCCCATGTAGTGTGTTTCAAAAGAAGAAACCAACTCTTGGGGCAGATCATCACCATCTGTCATGATTTTTGTATTGTGTATATCAAACCAAACCATCAGCCAGGTATTTTATCTTTTATGGCAAAATTGCCAATTAGTTATGTGGCAAAAATATTTTCAGCAAAAATGCATGTGACAAAGATATTTACAGCAAAGAAGATTATGGTGAAAATTCCAGACATGTGATAAATATACTATTCAGTCAGACTGTCTTCATTCTCTTTATTTTTACCTTCTGAGCTCTTTGGAGAATAGGACCTTCTCATCATTTCCTTGTATCTTTTAACCTCTCCTTTATATCATCTATTTTCTTATTTCTCTATGCTGTATCCTGGGGGATTCCTTCAGATCTATTTGCCAGTTTATTAATTCTCTCTTCCTTTCGTTTAATCTGCTGTTGAACCTGTCCATTAAGGTAGTAATTCCACAAATATATTTTTCATTTCTAAAATTTAAATCTTTATTAAATCTGCGGGACTCTCACTGCTGTGGCTCCTCCCGTTGTGGAGCACAGGCTCCAGACGCGCAGGCTCAGCGGCCATGGCTCACGGGCCCAGCCGCTCCGCGGCATGTGGGATCCTCCCGGACCGGGGCACGAACCCGTGTCCCCTGCATCGGCAGGCGGACTCCCAACCACTGTGCCACCAGGGAAGCCCCGCCAAGTCATTTTTATAGTCTGTGATACTAGTTCATTTTTAAATTTTATTTTTCATTTCTTTAAATATTTCATATATAATTTTTATATATTCCATATTTGATGCCCCTACTATGTAAAAGGTTTTGCTAGTCTAATTATGTTGTTCTTTGTTTTTGCTGGCTCTTTGTCAGACTACTCTTTCTCTTTCTGTGTTTCTCGGTCCTTTAATTAGAAGTGCATTTGTTTGATCTTATTCCATGGGAATCCCTAGCATGTAAATAGGTGATGCTTTCACCAAAGAAGTTTTGATGATGGGAACCTGAGGGCTTTAGGGGACACCATGTGTTCCTCCCTTAATATGGGGAGGAGAGGTTTGGATTATCTCCCTCATCTACTGCTGGTAGAAGGCTTGATCTCCTTAGGGCATAATTAATTTTTGACATTTTTACCCTCAGCGCAAACCGTGTGTTTTTACTTTGCCTAATGTATATTGTTCCTACTTACTTTATAGCACACAGCTTTTGCTTTATTCTGTTTTGTGGGAGAGGCAAAAGAAAGGCCCCCTCAGAGATTTTCTTTACTTCCCGAAAATCCTACTAATGCTTTAAAATTCGTGTTTTATCCAGAATCCACTTGTATTGTGACAGGAGGACCGTTTAAGGTCTGTAGTCTGCCTTTACTGCCATAAGCAAAACAAGTTCGGGATTTTAGCTTAAACATTACAGTGATTAATAATAATGTTTTTGAGAATAGAACCACAGGAGGAGAATAATGTGTGACAAGTTCCATCTTAGACTTACTGAGCCTGAGATGTCTGTGATATCCACATGCATGTAAGCCAATAGATAAATATTTGGGCGTAAAATTCAAGAGAAGAATGTAGACTGAAGATAGAGATTTATGCATAATTAACATAAAGATGTTAATTGAAATCATAGGTATGGAGGAGATTGCTAGTGACGGTGCATATAGAGAAAAGACAGGCCAGGAAAGATGCATAAGAACCACCAACACTTAAGGGACAGAAAGAAATGGAGATGGAGTTGTTAGACAGGTATCAGAAAACTGATGAGTGTGTGTCACAGAATCCAAGGTTAGAAAGTGGACAGACTGTGCCTAATGCTAATGGGATAGCAAGAGTGTACATGGAAGATTTAGTAGATAAGGAGATATTTAAAAACACTGGTATGAGAGTTTCAATTAAGTTGGATTGGGTAAAAACAAGTTTGTGGGAGTCTGAGAAGCCCTAGGCTGATCAGTCTTTCTGGAATTCTGACTGAATGGAAGGAAAAGCAGGATGATGTTTGGGTGCATGTGGAGAAGAATGAAGACAGAGTTTTTAAAATAAGATTGGACATGCTTGAGTATGTTTAAGTGCTGCCGATAACAAGGCAGGAGGGAATTAGAGATGAAATATTGAAGAGCAGGGAGGGGGTCAGATGAGCAGGTTCACAACACCTGAGAAGGTGGGCTGAGCTGGGCCAGAGTAGAGATTGAGAGAACAGCTGTATACCATAGACCCCATCCATCCTAACAGGAGGAAGGACAGGTCAGTTCAGGTTCAAGTAAGGATGGTGATTTGTAAATGAATTTAAAGAATTCTTGCTGATGACTCTTATCAAAGAAATAAAAAGTGAGCCCAAGGATAAAATTGGTAGAGGCATTATGGGGTGGCAATTCTAAGTAGAGTGGAGAGGGTTTGAAATTGATACTGAGGATAATTTGAGAGGAGATTAGCGGAGCAGGGCAGTATTGCCAGGCAGCACAGAAGGCCCCCACTGGGCATGCAGGAAGTAAGTTTGTGGAGCTCCCAGTGGGAGGCTATAGGATTGTTCTCCAGCTCAGGCATGGAAAAGGCAGAGTTTTTACTATATTCAGTACTGCAGATTTTCTAAGAAGGTGTTGTGGAAAAAAGAAAAAGGCAACATGCTTAAAGGTACTGAAAAGAGAGGTTGAAGTGATGGAAAAAAGGAGACTAATGGGAGAAAATCATTGTGCTTGGGCTTTCTACATAATCACAGGATAAGAAGTATGTGAGTGAACAGCTACATGGATAGACTGAAAATAGGATAACTGAATTTATGATTTCAGAACTAAAGCATTCCCAACCACAGGGAAGGTCCAGGGTATGGGGATGATAACTAAAGTGGAGTCAAGCAAGAGATCATGAGATCACTGAGCTGAGAAGATGCAGGAACTAAAGTTGGGGAATTGAATGGGCCACTAGGATGTTGAAGGAGGGAATAAGTTGTATCGTATTTACTTAGTGACAAGGAAGCCATCTTTGGAGCTCTTCCTGAGCCAGCAGTATGGTGAATTGTACTTCACTAATGACAAGAGAAGTTTAAGAAAGGTGTTTATTCAATAATAATTTTCCAATGTGGGTAAGTACCATCCATGTACAGAATAGTTATCTTCTACTCAAGGCCCACCAGAGGGATGGAGTCCTTTGAAGCACAAAGAGGTAGGGAGAAACGCCAACTTCTAAACCATGAAAGTTTGCATGTTGGAGATTGTTACTGGTAAATGTCATATTATTTATTCTTGTGGGCTGTAAATGAACAATACAATATGCACCTTTTCCTCATGTAGCTCTGCTAAGGAGAAGATAGACTAAGTGATTACCTGAGTGCTGTTCAATCCTTTGCTTGGGTGGTTTTGAATATTTCCTAAAGGAAAACAAAATTTTAATTTTAAATATCCATTCATCCCGTGGTGGATTATTTTTCAAACAATAAAGTAGAATGGAGCAGTTACCACATTTTTAAAATTCAGCATTACCAATTTCATGCGAATGGAACACATTCTCTCTTCACACACCTAAGCATGTTTTAAACCTTATCTTTATGCATGTGTTTTTCTTCTAGTGTGAACGTTTCCCATCATGTCTTTTATAAATATACTGATATAAAATTTAGGTTAAGATAAACAGTAATATGAAAGGTTAACAGCAGAAATGGTAGAATCCAAATATCTAAAGATGGAAATGCTTTCTAACATTCAATTGTTTTCTCTTGTCTATTTTATATACTTCATACGTTAGTAAAATCTATAGCTATACTCCTGTACAAAAATAATGCATTCCTCATCTTTATTTGAGAGGCTTTTGTGCTTTACAGCCCAACTTCTTTGATATAATTTTAAAACATACGTATGATCACTCAAATTGTCTTCCCCTTTGTTTCTTATCAGTCAAAAGAGAAGCTCTGTGACACCACAGAGCCAGTGGAACGTTCTACTCAAACCACCACCATACGAGCCACGAGCACACAGTTCAGGGTCCTGACGACCACCAGAAGAGCAGCGACACCCTGGCTGCCCACCAGCCTGCCCACAGAAGGTGCCCTGGAGATACTGTTGCTTTCTTACTGGAGGAGGGAAAACTCACTGTGTTGACATGCACTGGAGAAGCTCTCCAGGGAGAGAGTTATTCTTTGGCAAACTGGATTTCGTAGGGATGTCTAAAAGGCAAAAGACAAAATTATTATGGAATAAAAATATGTGCTGGGTTCTTGTTAATGTATGGATGCCTTTTATTGAGATGTAGTCTTTCAGAGTGATCCTGGCTACTAGTCCTCCTTAGAAAAGAAATAAAGACTTCCTTTCCTATTGCTGAACTTTGTAATAACGGCAATCAACATTTTAGTCACAGGATAGAAAGGCAAAATGCACAGAAAATGTCCATTGATTTTGGATTCTGAACACTAGGTAATCCTACTTATATGCAATTCTATTAATATTTGCCTGGATACAGTCAATAAAATATGCTGGTCTATAACCTGTAGAGAGGCACTGTGTATGACACAGAAATTGTACTTGAAAAACATTTCCTTTACCAGGAAAGGCAAAAATACTAAAGAACATTAATGCATGAGCACAACTCATTGGGGGAAGAAGGTATATTAGCCTAAATTTGTTAACCATCGATTCTGAAAGGTACCACTAGGGAGAAATGTGAGACCGCTTGGCCAAGAGTAAGCTTTAAGGGGGAGAACATGGTCTTGTTTGTTTACTTTCATAAACCTTGCTTTCATTTAAATAAGATATTAAATTAAACTTGAATCTTTTCATTGAAATTTAATTGGATATTAAAAGTTAACTGGAATAAAGTGATAAAGTGAGGTGGAGGATAGCTAGCTGTTAAATATATTTTATTGCTTTTAAAAGCAATGTTATATTTTAATCCATCTTATTGTGGGTTGTTATATAGCCTGAGAAAAGTATTTTTGTAATTTGAATCCTATCCTTTAGAATGAAATATACCACTGAAATATAAAAAAGCACATTCTACATTTTGTTCACATAGGACAAGATCTTTTCGTTTATGATTTTGGTCATATTTGTTAGCAATAAGTAAGCATTTAACTTTTGAAGTTGAATTTGTAAATACAGACAAATATTTACTATTCCAATTAACTTGGAATTTTCTTGATTTTGATTTTTAAAATAAAGACTGTATAGTCTAATTACAATAAGTCATTTTAGAAAATTAAAATAAATGTATTTTAAGTTAAAATTACAACAGTGTACTTTTCTCACAGCTCTTAAGAGTCATATAATAATTTACTGAAGTCTCCATCTTGCAATTTCAGTAAGAAAGTTTAGTATTACCTCATATAACCCGCGACCTGCTCTCACTGCCATAGAAATTTACTCAGTAAAATATCAAAAGCTATTCCTGTTAGAGTTAACGCATTAGTAGACAATTACTGGTCTTAAGATTTGTGCACCTTAAAATTTTTTCTGTTATAACTTTGACTTTTCTCTTCCAGATGATACCAAGATAGCTCTACATCTAAAAGATAATGGAGGTAGGAACTGATTTTTTTCTTTTATAAAAGTTTTTAGATACTAATCTATTTCATCTATTTAAATATGGAAGGGACTTGTGGACTTCTAAATATAGAGTAAGGTTATATTTCTTTCCCTGTTGGTATGTAACATAGGAAGAATTCAGCGGTTGGCTTGAAAAGTCAAATTGTTTCAATAGTGGAATGAAATTCTAATCTTTGTATTTGCCTGTAAAACTACAAGACACCAATGACCAATTATAAAGTGAAAATTTATCCACACATCTTGCTGTGCCTTGTCACTGTCGTCCTAGGTTTATTAGTTGTACATGTGACTATCAAGGCTTTGAAAGACATTGACTAAAAATTTAAAAATAGTTCTTTTCCTATTCAATTATTTACTTCATATTTATATGTGCGACTCTATCATAGAATGCTGGATTTCATAAAAGAGATGTGTTATTAGTAATTGTTTATTCAGCTCAGGAAGGGGGTTTCCTCTTCTTAGCAGCATCTCTTACGTAAATGTGGGTACACTGTGACACTAACCTAGACACAATTTCACTTTTGCAGCCCCAGATGAAATCCTAAGTCAGAATCCAATATATACATTGTTAGGGATGTTTTTCTCTATAACTGTAGAGAATAGTTCCTAAATTACTCAGTCTAGGTCAAGTAACAATTACTTCTGTGTTTTCTTAGGTTACTATATATGTATATCTATATCTTTAGATCAGTCCACTTAAAAGAGAAGCTGCTTAGCCTCTTCATATATATCATTATTACATCGTTTGTCCTTGTCTTGCTTCTGTAGCAAAGTGTTTTATTTCATTAATTTCTTATTCATTATTGTATTAATGCAGTAAGTGGATAGCTTAACAGGTGACCATTTGCCACATATACACGCTAGAAATAAAATCTTGGCGCTTGAAGGGACTTTAGCAATCCCCTAGTTCAAAATTTCTCAGAGCAGGATGTTAGTGAACCTAAGTCCTCATGCTGGGGTTACCTCATTTTGAGAGAGGGTATATAGTATGAGATGAATGAAATGGAGGAGGGGTACCCAGAGGCTTCTGTTGTATTTGTTACATTTAATTCTTAACATGGGTAGTGGTTACATGTGTGTTTGTTATATTATTCTCCTGCTGTCTTTTCTTTTTTTTTCTTTAATATGACTAAAATATTCCATAATGCTAACAGAAAGAACAAAGCATTCATGTGATCAAATAGGTATGAGATACTCTGGGTGAAAGAAAATGAAAGAGATTTATTTTCTGGAAAACTGTTTAAAACTTTTACTGTTCGTTCGTGAATTCATTCATTTATTCCTGCCTAGTGCCTGCTAATTGCAAGGGATTGTTACATGCTTGCTGCTATGGTAGTGAAAAAGGTTTAGACAAATTCCCTGCTTTCAGAGAGCATAGATTCTAAAGAAATTTCAAGATGGTAATAAAGATTTAGTACCTGGCATTTCTCTGCTATTTGGTCATAAAACCTTTTTACAAATAGCATCTCAATGACTTAATGTTTTGTGGAATACATTTTGCAAAATAGTTTTCTAGAATATTACCAACTGTCTCAAGGAAAATCCCTAGTTTTGTTTAATGCAGCAAGGAATCATAAAACTTTGAAGATTTTCTTAACCCAATGCATTAAAACTATCTTATGATGCTGAGACATCAAGTTAAGTAAATTCCAAGATTGAAATGGAGGACGTTTCCTCTTTTCTGTCATACTAGAAAAGTTGACTGTTGGATTTTCAGGTGATATTTAGATCATTAATATGCATCAGGTACCCATCAGAATTCCAAACTATCACAATAAGACTTAAACATGTCTATACATTGGAACTCTTTTCACAGCTAGGTTTGTTTATAAAGCACTTTTCCTAAAAGTGCAGTTAGAGCAGACCAACCTGACCAGTGTTAAGACAAATGTTCCTGTCGAAGAGTACTTAAGGGATATCATACATTACTTTTTACAGCAACTTTATTAAGATAACCTGCTGTCATTGCTTTTTATTTTATGGAATATGAAGATGTAGGAAGGATTGCCAATTTAAATCCAACTTCGTTCGTTAATTAAAACGAATTCTGTTAAAAACAGAATTCAGCATCGTTCTCCTCCTCCCCCCTCCAGCTTAACATTTTTGCAAGATTGAGGTAATAATGAAAAAGGATGCCTAATTTACATGTTTTCTCACATTTATTGAGAATTCTTTTCAGTGCAAGCTAAGACATTTTTATAAATTGCTATGTATTATTGCAAAGAAATTCAGCACATTTTCTTTCTCGATTTAACTGGCTGTTCTTAAAACCATTTTAATTTAGAGGTCTGTATTTTCCAGAAAAGAGGGTGACATTTTTCAAAGCAGTCATTGTGTAGCTAGACTCTGCCTTTCCATACATCATCTTCTTTAGATATTGGATTACCTCGGCTCTGAGTCTTCCTGGGATATTTCTTTGAGTTAAAGTAGTTGATTTTCTTAGTGGAATCCATAGCTGACATGATTATATATTCACTTTCCAGGAGATTTTCCTTCATCTTTGATATGAAAACATAAAATACTTCTGTGCAGCTGGACACCAAAGAAACACGACAGGGATTCTCATTCACAGGACGCAAACTGAGTTCCAGTCTGCTAAATCACTCTTGATAAATCTCAGTTGTGCATTGTGTTTCCTGCTACATTTAGATTAGGTCTAGGTAGAGCCTCTGCAAATTTCAAGCTAGTCATTTGATTGGAGAGGTTTTATTAGCCTTCAGAGTTGAGTGAAAATTCTAGGCTCTGTAAATAGTTTGGAGAAAAGAAACTGAAAAAATCTAAAAAAAGAGAATGATTCCTAAGGAGTGCAGGTCCCCTTAGTAAGATATAGCATTGATTTACCATGGTAAATGGCTGAATACAAAAACTCAGCAGAACTAATATAAAGATAGCATTTTATCTCCAACTGAAATATTCCTACTCACATGTTTATAATATTAAGTTTCGAGTAATACAGATGTCTAATTAAGTATCATTTCTGCTCCCTTATTTATGTGAAGGACTGGAGAGGAGGAGGAGGAAGTAGGAGGAAGAAATGAAGGAGGAGAAGGAGGGGGGGAGGAGGGGGGAAGAAAAGAGAAAAGAAGATGAAAGACACTCTTTCCTGTGTTCCAAGCACAGTTCCAAATGCTGTACGTATATTAACTCATTTAATTCACACAATACCCCTGTAATTGGTCCTATTTGTATTTACATTTTATAGCTGAGGAAACGAAGGTACAGGAAAGTAAGTTTACCTGGCTGGTACGTGGCAGAGCTGGGATGTGAATTTATTTAGTCTGGATGTGGATGTGAGGATGTGTGGACGTGAAGATGTCTGGATGTGAGGTCCTTGGCGGCCTCACAGCATGGCTCCTCCCTTGCAGTTGAGGCCTCTTAGAAGCTTCACAGGGGAGATGCCGCTGTAAGGAGTTTTACTCACACCTACTATAACTGATTATACTTAGAAGTATTTGGAAATGAAATTTCCTCTTCCCGTGTAATTATGCATTAGTTTCCATTTTAACCTTTCTTTGAAAAACAGTGCATTCATTCTCCTGTGTCATTGAGTCGTGTCTGAAGCACTGGCATGTGTTCTGCAAACTACAGGGCTACTCTGTGTTTATGATCAAAAACTAAATTCTTTCAACCTTCTATGTTTCTCGAGAAATTCAGGTTTAATTCTCCATTAAGGGGTTCCTAGAAAGTATTCTTTAAATATATGTATTTCTGTGGATAATTGTTATAAGCACTTAAAACTACACCTTCCTTGGGTTTTCAAATTCTGGCAAAAGCTTTTTTAAGAGTCGCATTTTTAAGGAATTACCTAGCTATATATTTTAGCAGTACAGCTATTGAATGCCTTCTTTGGCATTTAATTAGTTGCTTCCAAATGGCACTCACCAACTAAATAGAAATGTAAATGTCTTCAAGATGCAAACTGGATAAAATTATATTTAGGGCTGGCTGAAAAAGGTTTGCAAGTTGAATCAATGGCAAAGTCTTTTAATTGAGAAATGAAATCTTCAACCAGATTCAGCTCAATTTAGCAAATCGAGTTGTACCATTCTGCTGCACTGCAGATGTTAAAATTATTTCAAGCTCTAAAATCCTGTGATTGATTTTATTATTTAAAATTTGTTGACTGAGATGTATCAGAGTACCAAAATCTGCATTCTCTCTTGGTTCCTCTGAAGGTTCTTTCCTTTGATAAAATTAAGTTTCTTTTAAAAATATACTTGAATGTAAGTTCTTAATTGCTAATGATATTTAAAGTATTGACACTCCAGACAGAGTTGTTGTGTCATGCAGGTGGCACTGTGTTTGTCATTTCTTCTTATTGCTAGGAAGTCTACTAAACTTGGATTCTGAAAGGCTGCGTGCTTGAGTTGGAAGTTGGGGTTTTCATCGAAGGGATGCTGAAATAACTACGTTAAGCAGTTTGCAGAACATGATTAAGTTAATTCTGGGGTACAAATCTGCAAAGGGATTGATTTCAAAGAGCTAATACAGAAATACTTTGAATGAACTACAGAATGGCCTAAATTCTGATTCTGTTGTATTTAGATTTCTATTTCTGAACATATAAGACTTTTCATCCAAAGATAAAATGTTAGAACATTATTCTGACTTATTCACTAGACTACCTCTAAGGTTGTATTTTTTTTACCTAGTCTGTAGCAACTGATCAAGTGTCTAGTGTTTCATTTATCATTCAGTCAAATTATTTTTTGACTTTAATACATAAATCATTAAAGTAACATATCTTTCACTCGTTTCCCTACCTTCCCTTGCTATTTTTTTTCATCTACTTCTTTCCCATAGATCACAGTCTTGTAAGCAAAGGGAAACTGTTATTACCTTTTGACAGACTCTTGAATATCTATCACTTTCTGTTTCTAAAACTGTAAAGTATCTTGGCATTTGGTTTTATCTTTTGCTCTGGCTACTTTTCATGATAGCACTAACTCTGTAATAAAATGTATATGTGCCATAATAATGAAAATTTCTTATATTTCAGAATATTATTTTGAATGTTCCCTAGGATTAAGAATTTCTCTCCTAAAATTTTGTCCGGAGTAGTGGTTTTCAACTTTACATGTACGTGGGAATCATCCAGTTATCCTCATCTAATTTTATTATTCTGGCTCATAAAACCCCAGTGCTGACTGTTCTCCATACCACTTAAATCTCAGCCTAGGGAGCTGGGACCCAGGCATCAATACTTTTTAAACCCTCAGGTGATTCCCACGTAAAGTTCAGTTGAGAACGAGTGGTCTGATGCAATTCTTCATAAATATTAAAAAGCATCGGAATCACTGGAGGAAGAGAGAGTCTTGTTAAAATGCATTTTCTGCTTTAGTAGTTCCAGGGAGGAGCCCAAATCTTTGCAGTGCATTTCTAACAAATTCTCAGATAATGCAGAAACCACCAGTTCACAGACCACACTGAGTATCAAGAATTGCGTGAATTCTTGATTTCTTTCTGCCAGAATCCCCCAAATAAGAATGACATTTCTTACACTGAATCCGCCCGTTGTTCCTTACCTTTACGTCATGACTTCTCTAAAGCAACACTTTAACTGGTGGCAACAAGAAATTACCCCTGTCTACACATCGAGAATGTGTCTTGCTCAGCAGAGGCAAGGGACCCAGCAGCATTACGTTTGTTATAGCTCATTTTTAGTATAGTATGTGAAAATTAGTCCATTTTAGCAGTTACCAATTTATTTATTTTAGTGAAAGTTACATTTTCTTTATTTCGTTGAACCATATGAAATTGCTTAATTTTTTTAGGCATTTTTGAGCCACAAAAATTGTAATTTCATTGTTCAACCCAATTGTTTAAAAAAAAATTGTGATCCAGGATAGGAAAAGCGAAAGAAAAATCACATCGGAATATACATTTTCTCCTTTATTAGGATTTGTAGAGTTTATGCTGCTGATAGAACAAAATGATGTAGCAGAACCTCTCAAGAAATACACACACATGGCTTCCAAGAAGCAGCTCTAAATACGCTTTCCATTTGCCATCAGCAGAATGTTTTACTACATCCTCTCATTGATCAGTTCCTACCTTTCTTTCTGTGCTTATCTCCTATATAATTTTCTGTCGGCTCTCTTCTTGTCAGAAACCTGGGCTTGGGGATCTCCTGTTGGAGGAAAAAGATTTCCATATACCATTAGATTTGGAACCTGAGATTTATGAGGGGCCCCAGGAGCAGTTTTTGTGTGACCCAATATTTCTTGTGACCCTTCCTAGGGTAGTCAACATATATAAAGTTATTATTACAGTTTTTTTTAGTATGAAATGCCTAGTGATCATGATTAATTGCCTTATGCTACTGAAATAATGTGTATGTCACTAGAAAATTAGATTGACTTTTGTGTTGATTTGGCTTGACTTGATCTGATTTATTCAAGAAACATTTCTTAAACTACTATGCAATATGCCCATTAGTAGGAGATGGAGATACACAGATAAACAAGGGCTGTGCATACTCTGAGGAAGCAGGTAGTCTAGTGGGACAAGATAGAGTAGTAAATCAATAATTAAGTATAGTGTGGAAAGTGCAAAGATAGATTAAGGAAAAACCATGAGGGCAGAGAAAAGGCACCTAAATAAAGCTGGGATTATGGGAAAGCTTCCCAGAAGAGATGATGCTTGATCCGAGTTTTGAACTGTGGTTAAGATGTGTATAGAAAAGGGACAGAAGAATGACATTTCAGCAGAGGGATCAGCAAAGACAGAGGCTCAGTAGCATGAAGCATCAAAATCTGTTTAGGTAACTCTGGAGTTGCCACAGTTTATTTGGTTAGGGTAAAAATATACACAAGTAGTGATGGATGGTGAGGTGGAAAGGGGCTTCAGGGCTCATAGCCTTTAATGTTTAATGTTAGACAAGGGAGTTTAAACTTTATCCTGAAGATGCTGGGAGCCATTGACATCATTTAGACAAAGGAGTGTCATGAAAAATTTTCCATGTTTAACAGGTCATTCTTGAGGGATCGTGGGGAACAGATGGGAAAGGAGTGAGACTGAGACCAAGAAAACTAGTTAAGAAACAATACTAGTAATTCATAGAAGAAACAGTGAGAGGCTAAACTAAAGTAGTGGTTAATAATGGGAATAAAGGAGAGAGAATGGACAGGAGAAATATATTTAATGAGTAGAAGCTACGTAACTAATATCTGATTGGATGTGTGATTTATGTGATAGGAAAGTGACTGAAATGGCTCCCAGGACTTGGGTTTAATTGTATGGTGGATGATGGTGCTGTTAAGAGGGAAAACAGGAAGAGGAACAGGTTTTTAGGAGAGGCAAGGATTTAATTTGAGCATACTGACTTTGCAGTATCTGTGGGACATCCAAATGAAGATGTCCAGTAGGCATTTTTCTATGCAAATCTGAAACTCGCTTGAGAAATATAAGCAAACGATATAAGTTTGGGCATCATCAGCATATAAATGATAGTTGAAATTATCAGAGTGAATGAGATTACAAAAGAATAAAATATAAGTGAAGAGAGAAGAGGACTAAGGAGGGAACACAGCATTTGAGATTTTGTGAAGGAAACTGAAAACAGAGTAAAAGAAACAGCAGGAAAATCAGAAGAGTTTGATATCACAGAAAACAAAGAAGAAGAAAATTTCAAGGAAGGAGTAGAGAACAATGTCAATGCCACAGACAAGACAAGTTCAAAAAAAAAAAACAGAAAAGTGACCATTAGATTAGGTAGCTTGTTGATATTTGTTGACCTTGACCTGGCAGTTCTACAGTCCACAGCTGCACAATCCCCAGACAGAATCTGAGAAGTCGATGGGAAATAAGGAAATTGAAGTCAAACAGGACACGCTGCTACTTAAAAGAAGCTTGGTGAGAAGGGAAGTAGAGATTTCTGTTGTTTTATTTTAGGAGCATATTTCCATGTTAGAGGTGTTGAGGAGAAAAAAGACATGAAAATAAGGAGTTGAGAGATGACTGAGAAAGAACTGATATATGTGCAAGTGGGGGCGGGTCAGTCCACATTAATGAAATGAGCCAGGTGAGAGGGAGAAGTTGAGGGGGTTCATCTGAGCTTGCTAGTTTCTCAGTATAATAGGAGACAAAGCAATGGGGCAAGAGTGAGTGGGAGAGGTCAGAGTACGGTGTCCAGGAGTTGAAAGGACTCATAAAACATTTCTGAGGGGAATGGAAGAGGGAGCCTCCTATTAATGTATAAAGGGCATGCCAGTATGTATTTGGAGCCTGCTGACCTCGGTGACCATCCTTGGCATTTTATGACATCAACACTAAGTGTTTTCATGTGAGCTTAAATCAATGCTTATGGCTCATGTAGTAAGCTGAACCAGTTTAAGCAAGCAAAAAAAAAATTTTTTTGTGAGAGAAAAGATATGCTATTTTTTAAAAGGCATAAAGCTTTAAAGACAGTATTTTAATCCGTTAGATGGTAAATTTAGTATTTTCAACAGCTAGGTTTTCAGTGGCTTACTGTTCCATTAAGACTAATTGTTGCTTTAATTTTATTATGCAGTGTTCAAATAATACCATGCAAGATTTAAAATGTATCTTGGGTAACAAGGACAGGCGCTAATTATTTAACACTAATTCATAACAGTACTATAAGCTACTGTGACCAAATGTTATTATTTCAGTTACAGTAATGAATTAACAACTTACTGGATAAAATTTCAACCATAAGTGATTTTAACACGTGTTAACATTATGCTCAGCAACTACTAAAGAAAAAATTTTTAAGTGTAGAGCTAAATTTTAAATGGAATTCTAAGAAATATTTGTTTAACCTAAAGAAGGCAAGAGAGGAGGAAAAAATTGACCACGTAATGGATGAATTCAAAGGAAACAAATAGCAAAATGGCAGACCAAATTCAGCCATACCAATAATTATATTAAATATAAAGAGAATAAACACTCCAATTAAAAACATCGATTATCAGACTGACTTTTTAAAAACAAGATCCAACTATATACTGTTTATAAGAGATGTAAAATGATTTTAAGGTAAAAGATTTTGAGGTAAAACAATAGAAAAATATATATCCTGCAAACGTAACCATAGGAAAAGTTGAGTGGCTACTAAATATCAGACTAAGTAGACTTAAAGACAAGGAGTAGCAACAGAAGTAAAGAGGAACATATCAAATGATAAAAAGGTCATACATCAAGAAGAAGTTATAATTTTTTTTGATGTAGACCATTTTTTTAAATTTTATTTATTTTTTTATACAGCAGGTTCTTATTAGTCATCAATTTTATACACATCAGCGTATACATGTCAATCCCAGTCGCCCAATCCATCAAACCACCCTCCGCAACCCACCACGGCTTTCCCCCCTTGGTGTCCATACATTTGTTCTCTACATCTGTGTCTCAGCTTCTGCCCTGCAAACCGGTTCATCTGTACCATTTTTCTAGGTTCCACATACATGCGTTAGTATACAATATTTGTTCTTCTCTTTCTGACTTACTTCACTCTGTATGACAGTCTCTAGATCCATCCACGTCTCAATAAATGACCAAATTTCGTTCCTTTTTATGGCTGAGTAATATTCCATCGTATATGTGTGCCACATCTTCTTTATCCATTCATCTGTTGATGGGCATTTAGGTTGCTTCCATGACCTGGCTATTGTAAATAGTGCTACAATGAACATTGGGGTGCATGTGTCTTTGAATTATGGTTTTCTCTGGGTATATGCCCAGTAGTGGGATTGCTGGATCATATGGTAATTCTATTTTTAGTTTTTTAAGGAACCTCCATACTGTTCTCCATAGTGGCTGTATCAATTTACATTCCCACCAACAGTGCAAGAGGGTTCCCTTTTCTCCACACCCTCTCCAGCATTTGTTGTTTGTAGATTTTCTGATGATGCCCATTCTAACTGGTGTGAGGTGATACCTCATTGTGGTCTTGATTTGCATTTCTCTAATAATTAGTGGCGCTGAGCAGATTTTCATGTGCTTCTTGACCATCTGTATGTCTTCTTTGGAGAAATGTCTATTTAGGTCTTCTGCCCATTTTTGGATTGGGTTGTTTGCTTCCTTAATATTGTGCTGCATGAGCTGTTTATATATTTTGGAGATGAAATGAATCTACAGTAAGAAGCACAGTGGTTGCGGGGAAAGGGAATTTTCTGAAGGCATGGAGATGATGATTACTTTGGTATATAAAAATTATCAAAATTTATCGATTTGTACACTTAAGATCTGTGTATTTCAAGGATGCAAATTTTATCTTAGTGAAAAAAAAAAAGAAAGAAAAAAGAGAAATTTTGATGCCCTTCTCATAAACTAGATAGTTTTTTTTTTAATTCTTGTGAAGAAATTTTTCCAAGCTTCTTAAAATTCTTAATGAAAGAGAGTAAAAAGTCTTATCCTTAGCAAACGAGCTTCTCTAATTAGTAGCATAAAATTTAATGCTCTGATTACTTGATTCATGCTTTGCTTTAAGTTATTCTTAGAATCTTCCCATGTAATTGCTAATAATGATAAAATTATCTAGCAATTATTGGGCTGTTACTATACACCAGGCACTCTTCTAAGGGCTTTGCATGTTTCTCTCATTAATCCTTAGAGTACCCTATGAAGAAAGTAGTACTATAATCCCATTTTACGCATGAAGTATCTTACGCATGAAATATCAGAAGCACGGGATTTAAGTAATCTGTCTAGGATCACATGTCTGTAAGGGATATAGCTGGGCTCTACCACCAAACACTCTGCTGTCAGAGCACATGCTGCTCCCCATTGCCATCCTGTCCTACAACCTGGGAGGGCTCCTCCAGATGTGGCATTGAACCCGGAGGAAGAGTCCTCTTCACCCTGTACCTGTCAAAGCAGAAAGACAGATGCGTGTCCAAACCACGTAGCTAGTGTGGAGCCTTAGTACCTGCATTCCTCTTAATCATGGCTCTACTACCAGATCAGCATGAGACGTTCTTGAAATTATTCATAACAATGGGATCCTTTCTCTCACTGAAGCTTAAGTGCATGTTGAATGAAAGCAAGGACATTATGTAGCCATTTGCCTGCCATTCTCCCTCTGTTAAAGCGGTCCAAGATCTCAGCAAACACAAGCAGCGCCAATTGCCAGTTCATAGTGAGAATGAGCCTTACGGGTCCTCTGATCCCATCCCCCAACACTTTGAGACCCAAACCCTTGCAACTATAAGAGTCACAGGAGTGCTGCATACCCACGGTGTGGGACCATTTTACAAAACTGCTTTGATGGAAAAGATTAGGCTGAGACGAGTGCTCACCTGCTAGAGTAACCATATTCTATCCCACATTCAGAGATGCCAGGAAACTTGATATTCCAGGACCTAAGGGGCAGACAGGTGTGGCAAACACAATTTTACAGCATCCTTCCTCCCAAGCAGGCTAGCTGACTCTGTCCCCATTAGAGGCATTATCTGAGCCGTGTTGTGACAGTACTGATGCTAAGCAATAAACTATAAATACCCTGCAAAACTGGTCCTCAAAGTTTCAGTTTCTTCTTTCTACTCTTGCTATACACGCACATTTTATTAGTTCTGGTAACCCAAGTTTTTTTCCCAGTTTCCGATTCTGTCTTTTTGAGATACATATCACATTCATCTAGTCCTGCCTGGGAGATTCCATACATCAAACTACAACAAATAACAAAAGAATTGTGTGGTTGTTAAGAGCATCAAGGACTAAGTTTCAATCCTGAGGTCCCCACAAGGGCCAAATTGTTGTCTCCAGCAACTAAATTAATCCATGCTTTCTTAGGAAGCACAAAGGTTCTCGTTAATTTTAAGTATAAACTCAGGTGTGAAAGACCTTGAGATTGGTTTAATATTCAGCAGTTTTCAGAAGAAGTTGCCTATAGATAATCACAGAAAGGTTGATTTTATTTAGACAGCCTACTGAAGCACAGCAGCTTGGCTTTTGTTTTTCAGATAGTGGCTGCAGGTTCTTTGTAGCATGGCCATGTCCCAGCTGCCACTGGGCTCTGGGAAGAGACAGTTAAACTCATAAGGACCTTGGTGGCCTGTTTTCCTACAGAGGGGTATACAGTGCAGGTGCATGGAGATTGAACTTGATCTTTCCACTGGAAAAACTATTCACTGAGACATCCTTGCTTTCTTCCAGCATGCACTTAAGCTTCAGTGAGAGAACGGATTCCCATTTCCATGAATAATGTCAAGAAGGCCTCATATTTGCTTGGTAGCACAGCCATGATTAAAAGGAGTGGCAATAGTAAGGGTTCATATTAGCTAAGTGGTTTGGACACACATCTGGCTTTCCACACTGATGGGAGCAAGGTGAAAAGGTTCTTTCTCTATGTTCAGAAAAAGTGATGGATTTGATAGGGAAGCAAACATTCATGGTGATATTCATATGTTTGTATAGAAGTGGCCTCTTTTAATGTAACTGACTTCATTCTAATGGACAGGATTAAATGGCCTGAAGAGTCCTCTATTCTGTACCCCCAGATCTTGAAAGTACGTTGTCAACCTCATTTTCTGGTATTCCATAGTAACTGTGAATATATTTTTAATATATGTGTTTAATACATGTTTAATATTTATGGGTAATTTAAGTACTAAGATTTCTGTGGATTATTTTGTAGAAGTAGAGATACATTTTATCATTAAAAAATAATTTTTAAATGAAGAAACAAGACAACTTGATATAGAAAGCTGATGTTAGGGAAACGTTACAAGTTAGATCTTATAAAGATCTTGGTTGCTGAAAATATTAGAGACATAGGTTGATTGTTACAAAAAAGCACATAAATAAGAACTGAAAAACTATCATGGATTATTACAAGGATTTATTTTTGGTATTACAGTAGCTATAAATATGGTAAATCTCCTCTTCTAGACGCTCACACAGACTCATGCACAAAAGCACCAATCACAGAACAAGGCTGGAAGCAGGCTGGGTGGTGACTCCTATCCCAAATCCCTCATCTTGATGGAATCAAGCATTTCTTTTAATATGATTTCACGGAAATTTTATTTAGCTTTATTTTTCTAAGATAAAAGGTAACAGATTCTTGTTTTAAAAGGATTGTCATAACCTAAGCTCTTTTAAGCCAGAATGTTTTATATGTTTCCCTGAATGAAATGTCACAGCTGCCCTGTAGTAGCACAGGCTGCAGAAGAGAAGCTGGGTCAGCTGCCCTGCCAGATATTGTTCTCACCACACATAACGCACTTAGCTGCGTTTTGTGCACCCATTTTAATATCTTTTCACAGTACTGACCCAAATTCCTCCTATGGAGATGTCATAAAGTGAATTATGAATGTATTGACACAGTGATTCGTATTGTGGATTAGGTATGGGTTGCATGATAGTTTCAAGGACCTCTAATACCCAAATAATACTGACAGATTGGTGAGCATCCAAAAAAATAGGAACACCATGGTTATAAAATGAAAGAACTAAGAGAATTATGAAAAAGAAGAAAATACATAAAACACCAGGGGAAACTCTGAATGAAGCCAAGGTCATGATCATGTCTATATCATATCTATAGAAAGTTAAAAGAGCTATGAGACTTATTATATGAGCTACAAAATGAGATCAGTTGCAAGGGAAACTTCCAAAGGAAAAGTCAATTTAGTTAAAATTTTTATTTTTACTTGATCTTCTTCTGTTACATTCGTTAGCTCATAAATGGGTTCAATAATATTCCACAGGGAAAGTCATGTGTTTTTAATCCAAAAGTGGAACAGTAACATTTTAAGCATTTCGTAGTTTAACTTCATTCTGAAGTGTTAAAAAAGAACATTTGACATCAACCATATAAGATTTATGAATTTTGAACAAATTTGTGTAAGACTTTGTCCAAAGCCTCTTGGTCCCCCAAAAGACATTAATACATTGTGGAATTTATGGGCTGTAGTGTTTCTTTTTAAAGCCAAGAGAAGAGTTAGATTTAGAAATAACACTTTAGAGTGAATAAAATTTCAGACAAGGAGTATTTCTATTTTAGTTTTACTTTATTGCTGGACTTTAATTATCAGCAAGATTTAAAAGTGGGTACAGACCATTTTATCAATGTATTAAAATCTCTAACATATTAAAGGATTGTACTTCTAAATACAGAATATCAATGCTACATGCATGTAAATACTGAAAAAAAAATCAGTCATAGAAAAAGCAAGGAGACATCGAGGTGTCAAATTAAATGCTACACTTTGAAGAAACAAAAGGTCATTTTTTTTTCCTTCTTTCCTCCTATCTTCTTTCTTCTACTTTATTCTTTCTTTCATTTTGTCTCATCAATAATTCATAAGCTTTTCTTGAAATGAAGAAAATTAAACACATTTACATGAGGTCCTGAATATTTTCAATGTGTGCCTAGTACCTTTTAAAAATCTGTTATCTTTGCTATCATGGTAGGTAAAACTCACCCAAAGATAGCGAATGCTTTGATAGCTTTGACAATTCTCAACAGTCCTGTCTGTGTCTAAATACTGATCTGCGTTTTATAATTACTAAGAAGTTAGGAACTCATAAGAACTGATAGGTCACTCAGTGGCTCAGATGAGAGTATATTATCTTTGATACTATTGATTTTCTGTGCTTCTTTTATGTTTTAAAGTATGTCTACAACATAGTAGAAAAAAGATCTTGATTTGGTAGGCTTTTCAAATATATTTATATACTTCCTTTTTTGGCCTTGAGGCTCTATTTGAGGATGTCTTATTGTGTTTTATCATTAATTCATCTTATTTGAAGACACAACGTAAAGGTAAAAAAGCTAAAGATTTGAATTGTCCTCTAAGCAATACTGTGCGTGTGTGAGGATAATTCTTTGGCTTTTGTTCACTTTGGGACATAAATGAAAGAGCATAAGATATTTCTAAGAATAGAATTAGAGTTTGGTTTTCAGACTAGATTCCTTCTGACCTCTGAATATTCCCCCAACTCCTGTGGACTCTGACAAGCTTCAGAAGTTTGTACCTTATACAGGTTCAGAGTCTTCTTTGACCCACTTCTATCTGCCAGTTTCCAGGAACAATCAGTCGAGCCCCAGGAATGAATGTCGCCAAAGTTGACATCTTTGTTTATTGTCTTTTCTGAAGGAACGAAATCAATTTATTTGAGCAGTCTGCCCTTGAGGTGAATGAACTAAACTTCAAATATGGAAATTGCTAGCGCTTGCTTAAAGATTTTAAATTTCAATTTTGCGTTTGAGGTGCTCATCATTTTTAACACAAAGGATTCTCTGCAATCTGTTTGCAGGTCCCCGTAAGTGTGCAAAACCTATACCATTTAATTGAATAGTGGTATTAAACTGGAAACCAAATAGTGAAAGAATTTAATATCAGAGCACATCAATGGGGTGTTCACTTCACCTCCAGACTCAATGTCCCTTAATATGCCATCATAATACCTGTTAATAAAGAGACCAGCTAGAATAGAGATGCAGAAAACTTGGCTAAATAATATGAGAACAGAAAAATATATTCTCCAGAAATATGTGTGTAATTTTTGCCACTTCATTTAGATGGTTATTCTGAAGCGTTTAAAAATAGCACTGGCTTGGGACACCAGGATAACCCTGTAATATCTTGGAATTGAATTTGCTACATTTCTCAAGTGTTTTTCTCTAATTAAGACACATAAAGTCATGTGCACATTCATAGATTCCTACATATTTATGTTGTCGACTGGTTAGTAGTATTTTGAAAATCCATGAAGATTGTTTATTTTATTAAAATCATCATCATCCAGAAATATTATAAAATGCTAATTGGCTAGTAACGAACTACATTCTGTAGAGGTTTCATTAGATATGAAAGGGTGTCTTAACATCTATACCAGTACTGTAAAGGAGAATTTGTAAAGGGAGATTTCATAAGTAGCCATTATTAGAAATATAAGTAAGTAATAATTATGAAAGTAAGCATTTATGCCTAAATAAAAGGAATGAGTAGATTTCAAGGTATAAATGCAATTACGATTTTTTACTCTAAAGATTGGCAACCTATGTCCTGCAAGTCAAAGATAGTTTTACTGACGAGAACTCTTATTGAATGAAACATGTCCCTGGCTCTCCTCTTCCTTCCTGAGAAGGACTGTCCCTTGCCTGCTGCCTCCTCAACAGGTTCTGGGTCTCTGGCCCACTTGGGAAGTGACAGCCCAAGGTCAAGTCATAAGTGTCTTTTCCTTTCCTTTCCCATCCTCACACACACAAAAAAAATGAGACTGAACTTTGGCATGTTGCTTGTAAAAGACTGTTAATCCCAGAAATAGAACCAGATGCTTTTTGGATGAATGGATGGATGGATGGATAGATGAAGGGAAGGAGGGATAGAGGGATGGAATTATATATGAGATTTGAAGAACCATTCAAGGCTTCCTTTCGTGACTCAAGTAGATATTTTTGCCACATTTTCCCCAAAGCAACCTTTAAATTAATCCTATTTTCCCGTGAAAGTAATCTGTCACACTCTTTTAAAAGTGAGAAAATAGCCAAGAGCACAAAGTGCAGTAATACAAGCATACTTAAGAATGAAGCCAAACTCTTAAAAGTAACAAATGTTCAGGGCAGAAACATAGTTTATATGGTGTCATGAATCTGACAGTATAATTTGCCTCATATAAAATACAATAACATAATAGCTACATTAATTAAGTACTTATTACATGCCAGGTACTCTCCTATGTACTTAATATGTATTAAATGTTTGATTTTCACAGCAACCCTATGGAGTGGTTATTGTTATTGACCATGTGGTAGAGATAAACTAACCGAAGACTAGACGGATTAAGTAATTTATTATAACCTCATTTGATCTTTATTGGAGAAGTAGTTATTCCACTATCTGTAACCCATTTTCAACAGCCTTTCTTTTTCTGTTTCTTTTGTTTCCCTTTTTTCCCTCTCCCTCCTTCCCTCCAGCAAACATGGGTTTAAGTACATATGATGTCAGACATTGACACCCTCCTTGTCCCAGAGAAGTGACAGGACACGCAGCCTCTGTCCCTTTGCAGGAACAATGTTAATTCTTTAATCATATTGAAGTTGATTTATCTTGACCTGAAATTACCAGGTTCTTCTCAGACTTCTTTACCAGAAGAACTCACAAGAAATAAGAGGAAATAGCAGTACATACAGTTCAGTGTTAATTGAGAAATTATTGATCACAGATTCAGAGTGCAGACCCTGAGGGCAGACTGCTCGTGTTTGAGTCCCAGTCCATCTTCATAGCTTTACAACCTTGGCACGTTTCCTAATTTTGCTATGCCTTAGTCTTCTCATCTATGAAATGGGAATAATAATAATGCCTATCTCTTATGGTCATTAATTTGATACTTGTAAAACAATACAAATATGCCTGGCAAATTGTAAATGAATTGTTTATATTTTTATTGCGATAAAATACACATACCATAAAATTTACCACCTTAATCATTTTTAAGTGTACAATTCAATGATATTAAATGCATTCATAATGTTGTGCAACCATCACCACTGTCCATCTCCATAGCTCTTTTCATCTTGTAAAACTGAAACTGTACCCATTAAACCAAAATCCTCATTCTCTCCTGCCTCCCCCCAGTCCCTGGCAGCCACCATTCTACTTTCTGTCTCTATAATTTTGACTACTCTAATCATAAGTGGAAACATATGGTATTTGTCTTTTTGTGACTGGCTTATTTCACTTAGCACAAAGTTCATCCATGTTGTAACATATGTAAGAATTTCCTTTCTTTTTAAGGCTAAATGACATTCAGTTGTATGTTTATGTGACACTTTGCTTATCCATTCATCTGTTGATGGACATTGGGTTGCTTCCATGTTTTAGCTATTGTAAATAATGCCGCTAAGATAGATGTACAAATGTCTCTTCAAGATTCTGCTTTGAATTCTTTTGAGTATATACCACAAAGTGGAGTTGTTGGATCATATGGTAATTCTGTTTTTGATTGTTTGAGGAGCACCCTACTGTTTCCCATAGTGACCACATTATTTTCCATTCCCACCAAGAGCGCACAAGGGTTCCAATTTCTCCACAACCTCACCAACATTAGTTATTTTCTATTTTGTTGATCGTAGCCATCCTAATAACTGTGAGGAGGTATCTCATTGTGGTTTTGATTTACATGTCCCTAATGGTCGCTGATGTTGAATATCTTTTCATGTGTTTAATGGCCATTTGTGTATCTTCTTTGGATAAGTGTCTATTCAGGTCCTTTGCCCATTTTTGAATCAGGTTGTTTGCTTTTTGTTGTTAAATTTTAGGAGTTCTTTATATAGTCTGGATATTCTGTGGGCTACCTTTTTAGTCTGGTGATATTTTTCTGATGCACAAAGTATTCTGATTTTCATGCAGTCTAAAATGTCTATTTTTTCTTTTGTTGCCCATGCCTTTGAGGTCATAGCCAGGAACTCACTGCCAAATCCAATGTTCTGAAGCTTTTGCCCTATATCTTCGTTAAGAGTCTTATAGTTTTATGTCTTGCATTTATGTGTTTGATTCATTTTGAGTTAAATTTTGTTTATGGTGTTAGGTAAGAGTCCAACTTCATTCTTTTGCATGCGGACATCCTGTTTTCCCAGCACTGTTTGTTGAAAAGACTGTCCTTTCCTTATTGAATGGTCTTCGCATCATTGTCAAAAATCATTTTCCATTTATGCTACAGTTTATTTCTGGGCTGTCTATTCTATTCCGCTGGTCTATATGTCTGTCTTTATGCCATTACATACGCTTCTGATTACTGTAACTTTGTAGTAAGTATTAAAATCAGGAAATGTGAGTTCTTTGGCTTTGTTCTTCTCTTTCAAGATTGTCTTGGCTATTCAGGGTCCCTTGAGATTCCATATGAATTTTAAGAAGGCTTTTTCTGTTTCTGCAAAAACATCATTGGGATTTTTATAGAGATTATATTGAATCTATAGATAACTTTGGGTAGTATTGACATCTTAACAATATTAAGTCTTCTAATACATGAACATGAGATGTGTTTTCATTTATTTATGTCTTCTTTAATTTCTTTCAGCAATGTTTCATGAACAAGTCTTTCACCTCCTTAGTTAATTCCTAAGCATTTTATTCTTTTTGATGCTATTATAAATGGAATTGTTTTTGTAATTTCTTTTTTTATTGTTCAGTGTTACAGTATAGAAATGCAACTGCTTTTTGTGCATTGACTTTGTATCCTGCTACATACGTCATTGATGAATTCATTTATCAGCTCCAACAGTTTGTCTTGGGAATATTTAGGGAATATTTAGGTGTATATATATATATATATATATATATATATATATACACACACACACACACACACATATATACACACACACACACACACACACACACACACATATATATATATATATATAATCATTTCATCTGCAGAGATCAATTTACTTCTTTCTAATTTGGATGCCTCTTATTTATTTTTCTTGCCTAATTGCTCTGGCTAGAATTTCCAATACTGTGTTGAATAGAAGTAGCAACTGTGGGCATCCTTGTCTTATTCCTGATTTTAGAGGAAAAGCTTTTAGCTTTCACAGTTGAATATGATAGCTGTAAGTTTTTCATGTACGGTTTTTATTTTGTCAAGGTGTTCTCCTTCTTTTCCTAGATGTTGAGTGTTTTCATCACGAAAGGCTGCTGAATCTTGTCAAATTCTTTTTTTGTATCAATTGAGATGATTACACGTTTTTTCACCCTGCAGGAATCCCTTAAGCATTTCTTGCAGAACAAGCCTGGTGGTAACCGACTCCCTCAGCTTTTCTTTGAGAATATCTTAATTTCTCCCTCACTTTTGAAGGAAACTTTTGCCAGATTTTGGATTCCTGGTTGACAGGTACTTTTCAGCACTTTGAATATATCAGCCCACTGCCTTCTGTCTTCCAAAGTTTCTGTTGAGAAATCTGCTCATATTCTTATTGAGGATCCCTTGTATGTGATGAGTTGCTTCTCTCTTGCAGCTTTCAAGATTCTCTCTTTGCCTTTGTCTTTCAAAAGTTTGATTATAATTTATCTCCATGTTGGTCTCCTTCATTTCATCTTACCTGAAGTTCCTTGAGCTTCTTGGATGTTTATATCAAATTTGGGAGGTTTGGATCCCATCAAACTGGGAAGTTTTCAGCCATTATTTCATCAAACATTCTCTGTCCCTTTCTCTATCTTCTTCTTCTTGGAATTCCATGATGCAAATACCGATCCATTTGATGGTGTCCCACAGGTCTTTTAGGCCCTGTTCACTTTTCTTCAATCTCTCTTCTTTCTGTTCCTCAGACTTGAGCATTTCCATTGTCTTATTTTTAAGTTAATTGATTCTCTTTTCTGCCTGCTCAAGTCTGCCTTTGAATGCTCTACTGAATTTTTAATTTCAGTCATTATATTTTTCAGCTTCAGAATTTCTCTTTGGTTTCTTTTTAGGTTTTCTGTCTCTTTATGGATATTTCCATTTTGTTCATACATTGTTTTCTTGACTTTCTCTACCTCTTTCTTTAGTTCTTCAAGCATCTTTAAGACAGTTGCTTTAAAGTGCTTGTCTAATAGATCGTCCATCAGGTGTTTTACATGGACAGTTTTTGTTGATTAATTTTTTTTCCTTTGAAAGAGCCATACTTTCCTGTTTCTTTGTATGCCTTGTGAAATATTTTTCAAAACTGGACGTTTGAATCTCATTAAGTTGGGACTCTGGAAATCACATTCTCCCCCTTCTCCAGAGTTTGCTGATTTTTGTTATCATATTTATTTAATTTATTTACTAGTTTATTGGCTTTGTAGGCTGTCTCTGTGCTGAGGTGTAATCTTGGGGTCTTTTCGAGTCTTTTCTGAGCTTTTCCCTGGCCACATACAGCCATGTTCTAATTTTCCCCACATGTGCATTTGATTTTGAATATCCTAGTCTCTCATATCTGGCTCCCAAAAGTCGGAAAAGAGAAAAATAAAGGGAGGTGGGATGAAAAGGGTACTGGTTCTTTAAATCACTTGGATGTTACTTTAGATCCAGGCAGAAAGGCTTACAACAATGGCAGAAGGTGCAAAACCAATGGCTGCATCTTTGTCTGCCCCTCAGTGATGAGAAGCACCAATCAATCGGTGATCAGAACACACTCCCAATGTTTTCAGGACAGGGTACATTTTGCCTACTGCGATTCCTGCAGGCTGCTTCAGAAACAGATGTGTAGTTGACTGCCACATGGCTAATGGGCAGAGGATGCATAGCTACTTCTGGACTAAGTGCTGAAACTGACTGAAATTAACCACAGCTTGCAGTCTGAGCCTTCTCCCTAGAAGTTGCAAGGCTTCCATAGAGTCCAGAGTTCCAAAACAGTTGTCAGACAGATTCTGCCAGTGCAATTGTTTTCTATGTGGGAAGACAGATTCATGATAGTTCCTACTCTTCCATGTTCCCAGAATCTTCTCTGTAAATGAACTTTTACATAATGAATTACTCTTTAAATTTTACATTCTTTAACTAATGAATTTCTGTTATGTAAGGGAAACCTTTAGGAATTTGAGCTTTATTAGATTTGGAGAAGGATTACTGAATACCAACTGTGGGTCTCAGGCAAAGAATAAACAAATAGCAACAAAACTTTAAAGGATGTATAAGAAGAATTGGGAGGTCATATTTCTTTGCTCTATTTGAAATTCTGTTATTTTGTATTTACCATACATTCTGATAGGCAGTCACGTTCGTTATTTTCTATTAATGAAAATTATAATAAAAGAATTAAATCAGTGCTTATTAAATGAGGTTTAATAGACCAAAAAGCTGTTTAAAACATAGATGCAAAGGTTGGAAATAACAAAGATGTGAATTGATAATGAAAGGATTAGGAATCACTGTTCTAGAACTTCTATGAGTCTTAAAGAATTTTCTAATGATTCAAAAGTACCAATCATATTATGTACTAAGATACAGTTACCTGCTGCACATAATTTAAGAAGGTCTCCTCTAAATGCCTGAGTAGACATCAAATATTGCATAATTTTAGAACAAGAGAAGACTTTAGAGATTAGTTTTATTTGGCTGATTGACTTTGCCTTGACTGATTATTAGTTTAGAAATTTAATTTCTCCTTTTTCCTAACTCTCTGAAAATGGATATTACAGTGGAGAGCATCTCAGTAAAAGTTAGAGAAAATGATACTGACGTGTGGCATAGTGGAATATTTGCATGTACTGTGTGTTCCCTTTAGATAGTGATAAACTATTTGAGGGTTATTTAGCATCCATCTGTTACACTTTTATAGAGCATTTCAGTTTAAAACAGATTTTGAAAATTATCCTTTGAACTCATGCACAGACTTTCTGAAAATGCCTGTGTAGCCCACCAAAATATGTCTGATACTCTTCCATTTAAATTTTCCAAAAGAAAATGAGAGAGGAGATTTCAAAAAGTAATCAATTTTTCCATAGGTAGGAGTGCCAGTGGTTTAATGAGAAAAATCAAAGTTAAATTTATTATATAGTTAGTTTCAGATTTTCCACAGAACTTTTAGAATAAAGGCTATTAATTTTGCCTTATTTAACAGAATAAAGATGAACTATAAATTAAAACACAATTATAAATGTGTTTTTAATCATTAATAGTATGGATTTTTCATTTGCCCAAATAAAGAGCATCTAACTTCTAAAATTGGTGTTATGGAAAAGAAAAGGATAGTTGTACAGAAAGTGAAAAGAAAATTCACTGGTACTTTATTAAGAATATAAATATTCCCTCCAATGAAAACGCAGACCTACACGTGCACACGTGAATGTCCTGACAGCTGTGCTGTTCTTCCAGCCTCTACAGATGACAGTGCAGCCGAGAAGAAAGGGGGAACCCTTCACGCCGGCCTCATCGTTGGAATTCTCATCCTCGTCCTCATTATAGCCGCAGCCATCCTTGTGACAGTCTATATGTATCACCATCCAACGTCAGCAGCCAGCATCTTCTTTATTGAGGTGAGTGTCCAGTAGAGTACATGAAAACCATGCTAGCTGATGAACTCCAGCCATCTGCTGACACCACCTGCATTTAATAGTTAGCACATGATTTCTCCACTCTGCAGTTGTGAGCTGGCTGATGTCACACGTGCACGCATGCGTGTGCACGTACCTGTTGATAGATGGCTTTCACGTGATGAGCTCAGTTGCCTTACCTCAGGAGCTTTTAAAGAAATAAGCCATCTCGCCTTTTATAGATCGAAAAGAAAATAGAAACCATATTTTTTGTCTTAGAAACCATATTTTTTGCCTTATTGTACCAAGTATGTTGAGCAGCTGCTCTTCGATCCTAGAAGGAAATGAAGCGTATGCTGGAGGCTAAAGGATTTCGCTTAAATCAACTAATCGCTGTAACAGTAATCGAGTATTGGCCAGATTCATCATACAATATGGTGACCCTGCTCTTAAAACGCTCACAGACTATTTAGGAAAAATACATGTTTCCCTACAAAATAGCAGCTACAACAATAAGATTATGGTATGTGCCATCACCGTTTTGTGTGATGTGTGTATATTTATACATGTACATATAAATGCACATGCATACACACACGCTCATTCAAACACAAAGAGAGCACTGTGCCGAATCAGTGTTGTGTTTTCATGTACAGAAAGTAGAGTTAGTGCCAGTGCCCAAGAGCAGTGAGGTAGGAGAACCAGCGGCTGTACAAAGGGCCAGAGCCAAGCCCTGATGTCCAGAAGGCCAGAGACTGGGAAGCCAGGGGGCCACAGGATAAGGTCAGTGTGACCAAGTCACCTTCTATCCTCCAGACAACTGGGCTTCCTGGGCCTCGTGTGTGCATAGCTTTCACCCCAACATCTTAATGGAGCCACTGCCCTTCAACACAACATAAATACTAGAGCAATGAAGGAAATCTTCTCCCTCGGAGCTTCAAACTTGTAAACTTTAGGTCTTTTCCAGTTCACTGGGTGAGGTACAGTGGGCAGCTTTGTTCACGTGTTGAGTAAGAAATTATAACGACCTTTAAACTACAAAGTTACCTTTAACCTCTGTAACAGGGGGAAGTGAATGCAAATCAATTAAGTAATTGCTTAGAAGTCCTCTACGGCTCTCAACTGTCTGTGGAGTAAAGTGCAGTCTCCTTAGTTCTCCTTCAAGGCCTTGGCTATTTGTATCTTGTCTATCATTTCAATTTTTATCCCATAGCTCCTTAACCTGGAGTTCAGTACCATCAAATTCACTCTATTCTCTTCTCCATACACACCCCAAATTCCCCATGTCACCAAGACATTACTCATTCTGTTCCTTCCACCAAAAAAGTCCTCCCCTTCCATCTCAATTCTTGAATTCTGTATCCAAGTAGCCTTCAATACCATGTACCCTGTAAGCTTCCCCGGACCATCTCTCTGCCAGGACAGCTGGACATAATCTCTCTTTCCTCTGAAATTCTATCCATAGTAATACATCTCTATCTTTCTCTGGCATTTACCTTTCTGTTTTGCATTAGAGTTAAATATGTATGTGATTTATTCCACCCTACAGACTTATAAATTCCTCGAGATTTGGATTAAATAACTTAAGCCTTTCAAGTAAGAGGTATTCTATCAGTATTTTCTGGAAAGAAAAAGATAATAAATATCCTAGGACATTTAAATCTTCCACTAAATTTTCACACATGAAGTCTTCCAAAAATGTCTTTCTCATTTAAAGTCATAATAATCGAGAAATTATCAGGTATTGCATTTAGTTGGAAAGCTCTTATTAAGTTTTGTTAATGTGCTTAATTTTCATGCAAGAAAGCAGAAAACTTTCCCGAGGTCATGAATGCATTGCTCCAAGATCTGACAAGTGACAAGCTGTAAAGCTTCAGTGACTAACCAGACATCAGGCTGCTGCTGTAACCCTCACAGGTTTAAGCCTGTTTATACACTATGAAGTTTATTTTCTGACACTGTGAAATATCTGATGGTGATGGTATTAGTGCAATTGCACAGTGCAAAGGACCTAGTTCACACCGATTCACAGCAATCCTTGTATGACTACAAAGTAAGACTGTAGAATAGTGAAAGTATTGCCAGGAGCAGGAGGGCATTAATCTTAGAGATAATTTAATTCTACACCCTTATAACACGAAGGAAGACACTGAGGTTCAGAGTGGTGGAATGGCTTCTCCAAGGTCGAAGAGCCACACTTCTGGGAAGAGCTCTCGTGTTTCAACACTCAAGTGAAGCAGAATCATTCTGCAGATTCCCAGATTCTCTGTCAATTGCCAATAATTCTGCCTGAATCACTAACTCTTTGACACCCTGCTGTCCTCAAGCAGCTCACAGTGGCTGCCTGGCAGAAGATTTTTGAAGATAATAATCATAATTTTACTATTATTAAAGCGGACCCATGTTTTCAAAATTGAACGCATATCCGTGATGACTGCACAGTGACTGACATGCCAGACCTATGAATTCAAACGTTTGAATTACTAATTAAATTAGAGTTATTGGAGCTTCCCTGGTGGCGCAGTGGTTGAGGGTCCGCCTGCTGATGCAGGGGACACGGGTTCGTGCCCCGGTCCGGGAGGATCCCACATGCCACGGAGCGGCTAGGCTCGTGAGCCATGGCCACTGAGCCTGCACGTCCGGAGCCTGTGCTCCGCAACGGGAGAGACCACAACAGTGAGAGGCCCACGTACTGCAAAAAAAAAAAAAAAAAAAGTAGATAGCAGCATAATATAGAACATGAAAATCAACTTGGATGATATTGGTAAACTCAATCTCCTTATGCACCAATAACTAATTTTTTTTTTTTTTTTTGTGGTACACGGGCCTCTCACTGTTGTGAGAGGCCCGTGGGGTAAATTCCACTTGATCATGGTGTATGATCCTTTTAATGTGCTGTTGGATTCTGTTTGCTAGTATTTTGTTGAGGATTTTTGCATCTATATTCATCAATGATTTTGGTCTGTAATTTTCTTTTTTTGTAATATCTTGTCTGGTTTTGGTATCAGGGTGATGGTGCCCTCATAGAATGAGTTTGGGAGTGTTCCTTCCTCTGCAATTTTTTGGAAGAGTTTGAGAAGGATGGGTGTTAACTCTTCTCTAAATGTTTGATAGAATTCACCTGTGAAGCCATCTGGTCCTGGACTTTTGTTTGTTGGAAGATTTTTAATCACAGTTTCAATTTCATTACTTGTGATTGGTCTGTTCATATTTTCTGTTTCTTCCTGGTTCAGTCTTGGAAGGTTATACCTTTCTAAGAAATTGTCCATTTCTTCCAGGTTGTCCATTTTATTGGCACAGAGTTGCTTGTAGTAGTCTCTTAGGATGCTTTGTATTTCTGCAGTGTCTGTTGTACCTTCTCCTTTTTCATTTCTAATTTTATTGATTTGAGTCCTCTCCATCTTTTTCTTGATGAGTCTGGCCAATGGTTTATCAATTTTGGTTATCTTCTCAAAGAACCAGCTTTTAGTTTTATTGATCTTTGCTGTCGTTTTCTTTGTTGCTATTTCATTTGTTTCTGGTCTGACCTTGATGATTTCTTTCCTTCTACTAACTTTGGGTTTTGTTCGTCTTTCTCAGTTCCTTTAGGGTTATGGTTAGATTGTTTATTTGAGACTTTTCTTGTTTCTTGAGGTAGGCTTGTATTGCTATAAACTTCCCTCTTAGAACTGCTTTTGCTGCACCCATAGGTTTTGGATTGTCGTGTTTTCATTGTCATTTGTCTCTAGGTATCTTTCTATTTCCTCTTTGATTTCTTCAGTGATCTCTTGGTTATTTAGTAACGTATTGTTTAGCCTCCGTGTGTTTGTGTTTTTTACATTTTTTCCCCTGTAATTGATTTCTAATCCCATAGAGTTGTGGTCAGAAAAGATGCTTGATATGATTTCAATTTTCTTAAGTTTACCAAGGCTTGATTTGTGACCCAAGATGTGGTCAATCCTGGAGAATGTTCCATGTGCACTTGAGAAGAAAGTGTAATCTGCTGTTTCTGGATGGAATGTCCTATAAATATCAATTAAATCTATCTGGTCTATTGTGTCATTTAAAGCTTGTATTTCCTTATTAATTTTCTGTTTGGATGATCTGTCCATTGGTCTAAGTGAGGTGTTAAAGTCCCCCACTATTATTGGGGGACTGTTGATTTCCTCCTCTTTTATAGCTGTTAGCAGTTGCCGTATGTATAGAGGTGCTCCTATGTTGGGTGCATAAATATTTATAATTGTTATTTCTTCTTGGATTGATCCCCTGATCATTATGTAGTGTCCCTTGTCTCTTATAGCATTCTTTATTTTAAAGTCTATTTTTCTGATATGAGTTCTGCTACTCCAGCTTTCTTTTGATTTCCATTTAAATGGAATATCTTTTTCCATCCCCTCACTTTCAGTCTGTATGTGTCCCTAGGTCTGAAATGGGTCTCTTGTAGACAGCATATATATGGGTCTTGTTTTTGTATCTATTCAGCGAGCCTGTGACCAAAAGTTGGAGCATTTAATCCATTCATGTTTAAGGTAATTATCGATATGTATGTTCCTATTACCATTTTCTTAATTGTTATGGGTTTGTTTTTGTAGGTCCTTTTCTTCCCTTGTGTTTCCCACTTAGAGAAGTTCCTTTAGCCTATGTTGTAAAGCTGGTTTGGTGGTGCTGAATTCTCTTACCTTTTGCTTGTCTGTGAAGCTTTTGATTTCTCCATTGAATCTGAATGAGTTCCTTGCCAGATAGAGTAATCTTGGTTGTAGGTTCTTCCCTTTCATCACTTTAAATATATCATGCCACTCCCTTCTGGCTTGTAGAGTTTCTTCTGAGAAATCAGCTGTTAACCTTATGGGAGTTCCCTTGTATGTTATTTGTCGTTTTGCCCTTGTTGCTTTCAATAATTTTTCTTTGTCTTTAATTTTTGTCAATTTGATTACTATGTGTCTCAGTGTGTTTTGCCATGGTTTTATCCTGCCTGGGACCCTCTGTGCTTCTTGGAATTGGGTGGCTATTTCCTTTCCCATGTTAGGGAATTTTTCGACTATAATCTCTTCAAATATTTTCTCGGGTCCTTTCTCTCTCTCTTCTCCCTCTGGGACCCCTATAATGCAAATGTTGTTGCATTTTATGTTGTCCCAGAGGTCTCTTAGGCTGTCTTCATTTCTTTTCAGTCTTTTTTCTTTATTCTGTTCCGTGGCAGTGAATTCCACCATTCTGTCTTCCAGGTCACTTATCCATTCTTCTGCCTCAGTTATTCTGCTATTGATTCCTTCTAGTGTATTTTTCATTTCAGTTATTGTATTGTTCATCTGTGTTTGTTCTTTAATTCTTCTAGTTGTTTGTTCTCTAATTCTTCTAGGTCTTTGTTAAACATTTGTTGCATCTACTCGATCTTTGCCTCCATTCTTTTTCCTAGGTCCTGGATCATCTTCTCGATCATTATTCTGAATTCTTTTTCTGGACGGTTGCCTGTCTCCACTTCATTTAGTTGTTTTTCTGGGGTTTTATCTTGTTCCTTCATCTGGTACATAGCCCTCTGCCTTTTCATCTTGTCTATCTTTCTGTGAATGTGGTTTTTGTTCCACAGGCTGCAGGATTGTAGTTCTTCTTGCTTCTGCTCTCTGCCCTCTGGTGGATGAGGCTATCTAAGAGGCTTGTGCAAGTTTCCTGATCATCTTTATTTTTCAAATAACATTTTTTTCTTTTATTATATACTCTTTGTAAACATCATTCTGATGGTTGTATGCTATTCCATTCAACATTCATTCAGTAGCTTTACATTGATTGTCTCTTATGCTGTCAAGTGGTATTCAGAAAGCACTGAGGGCCTAACGTTGCTAACATTGCCTTGAAGTAAAAAAGAACCTTATTTCATGCAGTTTGACTACATGTTAGTTTTCTATTGCTCTGTAACAAATTACTACAAACCTGATAACCTAAACTAATACACACTTACTATCTTACAGTTCTAGAGGTCAGAAATCCAAACTTAGTGTCTTTGCGCTAAAGTCAAGGTGTTGGCAGAACTGGTTCCTTCTGGAGGCTTCAGGAAGAATAATTTCGTTGCCATTTTCAATTGTTAGAGGCTGCATGCGTTTCGTGGCTCCTGGCCCCTTCTTCTCATCATTCCAACCTCTGCTTCTATCATCACATCTTCTACTAATTCTGACCCCTGCCTCCTTCTTATAAGGCCCATTGTGATCCAGGATCTCCCCATGTCATGGTCCTTAATTTAATCACATCTACAAAGTCTTTCACCTTTATGGTGGTTGACAGGTTTTTGCAATTAGGACATGGACATCTTTGGGAGGCCATTATTCTGCCTACCACAGGTTGAATCAAATGTGAGATGCATCACACACTCCCCATTAAACTGTGACATGCCCTTGACCTTAAGACACATCCCAATTTCCATGATATTAAAATGTGACCCAGTGTGTATCTTTGTGTATTTCACCACAAAATCCAGACTGCATTAAACACTTGTAGGAATTAGTTTCTGTGCTGTGCTAGACACTGTGCACACTGTGATGAATTTTAATGACTTGGCCCTCCAGTGGGTAGACCGCAGTTCATGCAGCCAGTCTTGTATTGTGGAGCATTGGGGCTCTTACCATTTTTTGCTGTGATAATTGGCCCCATTATGAACATAGTAATGGTAACAGTGAACATTTATTAAATTCACTGGGAGAAGTGATTTACACTTATTACCTCATTTAATCCTCACAAAGACCCTATGAGGTACTAAAATTATCTCCATGTCATAGATGAGGAAGATGAGGCACAGCATTTAAGCAGCTTGCTCAGTATCATGCATTTAGTCAGTGGTGGAGTAAGGCTATCCAGCCCAGGCTCTCCAGAGATCATACACTTAACCTCTAGGCCATGCTGCCTCTCTGTGTGTAAAAGGGTCTTGCTTCATGCACTGTATGTTGCAGTGTAGGAGGATGTGTAGCTAAGGGCATACATTATGTCCTTAGAACAGATTCCCCAAAGTAGAATCAAATGAAAGAAATAAATAGTTTAAAAGCACTTAACAAATATTGCCAAAATCGTTGCCCAAAGATGTACACCAATTTATGTAGTTGTCATTGCTATTGTCTTTTTTTAGCGAAGATAATAATGACAGTACCTATTATCGGTTTTGTTCTTGCAGAAAATATACACCAGTTATTATATGTTTTGTGGACACAAACACTCTTCCTCATACATTACCTGGGCTTTAGCTTTTAAACTTTTTGTTTATAGAAAGAGAATAGGATAAAATGGGGATTAAATTCTAGAAATTCATTGTTATATGGAATGCCAAGTGAATGTGACTCAAGGCAATAAAACGATTAAAATCAAGAGAAAAGTAGATGAAAATCAGGAGGCCTTGATGATAAAGCAAACCCGTCACTCCATATATTGTATAATTAAACAATAATTGAGTTGACTGTTTACACCTCATGTCTTCATACAGAGGATCTGGGCCAAGAGTTCCATTCTCCTGAGACAGTCAGTCTTTACTCATCTGGCAGAATGGTCTATTTTTCAAAAACTTATCTTCTGTATTCCTCCATCACCCTCTTCAGGTCTTAAACTGAGCATTTTCTTTCTTTTGACTTTTTACTATATGGATTTCATTTTGTGTTTACCTGTCTGGCTTCTCTCAGTAATTTTCAAAAAGACACTTGATTTTGACCAAAACCCGTCTCGTTATACATGAATGAATAACATGCTTAAAAATCTTTTTTAAAATCAGGTTCACTGTCTTGAAATAAAATAGCAGAGAACAAATATTCAAATAAGCATGTTTTTCTTAATTTTTAATAGATTTTGATGAAACTGCTATCTCTTTGGAAGAATTAAATATGCCTTTGGTTCTACATCAAATTTAATGTTTGCTGAACATTCCTAAGCATGGATTCTGTGATTTATAATAAATTTTTATTGCATGAATATGGGCTACAGACATAAATGTTTGCACTGTTGAATACTATCACTATTTAAGATTTTTAAATAAGATACAGAAAATGTAATCGAATTGAAGGCCAAGAAAGTAATAGTATAAAGTGGTAACCATATGAAAAAAACAATCCCATGAAAGGATTCTATGTGGACCATAAAGAAAATAATTTCAATTAACAATCTTAATAAAAGAATTCATGATGAACACCGTGCTTAATTTTCTTTAGTATTCTAAACAATGGCTGATATTTAGACATTTATGTGCAGATGTGACTGTTCTATATTAATAAAAATGAAGAGAAACGGTAAAACTGTGATGATAAAGATGATCAATACCTTGGCAAAATAGATTCTATGAGTAAAATATTAGCTTTTTTGATAATAGAAAAGCAAAAACTAAGAATACCCTATCCTGCTGCTGATGCTGTAGGGCACTATTGAAAACGTCCTCAGAGAGAAAGAAATCAGTAGAAAGGACTCATTTAAAGATGGTAGAGAATTATAGGAACAAGGTCCTTCATGTTTCAGGAGAGCACTAAGACAATGCAATGGTAACGGAGTTTGTCTCTGAGTAGGTTATAATTTTTACTCTGAGGATTGGAGAAAGGACAGGGGCAGAGCTGTGCTGTCAGTGTGGCAGCCACCAGCCCTGTGTTGCTGTTGAGCACTTGGAACGTGGCTCGTCTGGAATAAGGTGCATGTAAAATACACACCAGTTTTTGAAGTTTGAGTACAAAAATAGAATGTATGATAACATTAATAATTTTATATTAATTACATGTTGAAATGAAAATATCTTGGGTATAATGGCTTAAATAAAATATATTATTAAAATTAATTTCACTTTTTAATGTGGCTACTAGATACTTCTAAAATTATGTTGGTGGCTCACACTCTATTTCTACTGGACAATGCTGATTTATAGAGAAAACCTTGCAGAGAAGAGGGGGTTAAACAGAAAATCTGATTCTCTCCATATTTTTTTAAAGTAGAAAACCAGGTGATTTTCAGCACAAGGGAGAAGTTAGATGCTTGAGGAGAGAGATGGCTGACAAAGCTATCTGATATGTTGACCATTCATTCATTCATCTATTTCAATTTGTTGAGTCCCTATTATGTGCCAGGTACCCAAGACACAGAGATAAACAAAATGGACAAGAACCCATCCTTGCTGTCATGCAACTTCCATGCTAGTGAGGAGAGAGAGAAGATAGATATACTTTAAGCTAGGTATGGATTTCAAGTTGAATGTTCAGTTATAAAAGAGACAGTCCTCATAAAATGCTTAGAGAAAATGTTAACCTTTTTTGAGCAGTAAGATATTATTAGTCAGATAATGAAGGATATAAGAGTTTATGATGATCTTTGTTCCTGAACTTCAAATTTGGTAATAATCAGTTCTGGGTAGATATGTACAATACACACACATGCATAAGGAAATAAGACTGCTCTCCAAAACAGTTAATTTTCCTGAAGGACAAAACAGTCTCACCATTCTTAAATTGTGCATACTAATTTGAACTTGAAGTCACACGATGGTTTTCACAGTAAAACCTGGACGTAAATGTCTAAATACGGGCTTCCCTGGTGGCGCAGTTGTTGGGAGTCCGCCTGCCGATGCGTGGGACGCGCGTTCGTGCCCCGGTCCGGGAGGATCCCGCATCCCGCATGCCGCGGAGCGGCTGGGCCCGTGAGCCATGGCCACTGAGCCTGCGCGTCCGGAGCCTGTGTTCTGCGGCGGGAGAGGCCGCAGCGGTGAGAGGCCCGCGTACCGCAAAAAAAAAAAAAAAAAAAAAAAAAAAAAATGTCTAAATACCAGTCACTGTTCATATCATGCCTTAAAATTCCTATTATTTCTAGGGGACCAAAATATCTGCCTTTAGTGGAAGTTCCCAGTATTTTTTATCCTCAAACTCATAGGATGTCGAAACAAAAAGAAACATCAGCATGCATGCAACCCAGGGATTTTGTAACTTTTTCAAAATAAAGTGTATGAATTCCCTCCAGTATCTACCTTACCTGCATCTCCTTGCGGGTTTATGTTTTGTCTTAAAAACTTGTGGGAATTTTGCATTATACTCTATAATATAGACACATTTGTTTAATGTAAATTTTTTTAAAAAATGATTCTGCCCCCCATCCTTCAACCAAAGATAACATTTCAAAAGATGAGTCTTCTTTCTTCTGCAACTTTGAGCATCCCTGGCACCCCGTTGCACAGCCCTAGGTACTATAAAATCCAGAAAAATCCAAGCCAGCAGAGCCCTGTGTTCCTGGAACCTAAGTGGGAAGTGTCCTTTCTCCCCCTTTGTTGGAGGCAAGTCCAATGTAGAGACAGAAACCCAGGATGGTGAAACAGTTCTCCTGGGGCATGTCAAAGCTGGTTTCAGAGCCAGTACTCGAACTCAGGACTCTTCCTGGCCTGTAGGCTGCGCTGCCACAGCAGAGGCATAACCACAGACTTCTGAGCAATTTGTCACTCAAGGGATTCCTCACCCCAGGAAGTATTTGGGAATAACAAGGACACATGGAGAATATGATTAAAGGAAGACGGGCAGCTGTGGCCCTCAACTTTTCCTGGCAGTCAGTAGTGGTGCCAGGAAAGAAGCCAGAGGAAAGGAGCCAGGCAAGGACTCAGAGGCTGGTGCTGGGGAGGAAAAGTGTTTGCTCAAAGTCTGGCGTCTGGCTTTGCAGCTGCCTAATGAGCAGCACTTGGGAGGCAGGAAGACATGGCCCGTTGGCGGCCTGCGCCATAGACAGAGAATTCGTTTCAGAGACCAAAGGATCCTTTTATCTTGAAGTCACAGGTTTTTTTCATAACTGAGTTTTCCCTTAAGGCATTCCTTAGTCTTATTTCAGTCTTAAAGAAAACTCAAGGAAAAAATGATTCATTGAAACAAAATATTTATTTCTATTTCTTAGAGGAGGCAAAAGCTGGCATTCACTTTTGGTGAACTGCTATGAAGAAGGAAAGTTTAGGCAAAACCTAGCTGAAATGGTTTGACACCCTCGTTAAAGAAGCTGTTTTATTAGATGGCAGATTTCCAGAAATCTAGCAATATATAGGGGAAAAAAGGTGAAAATGGTTTGCATATTTTAAAAGACACTCTTTGTGTATCTGTTCTAAGATGCTAGAATCTTATTCATGTGCATCATTGAATGTTTTTGAGACATCAGTTCAAGTTTATGGTGATTCCCTTATTTACACAGTTACCAAAATAAGATTTCTTTTATAGGTATCGTCTTTAAGTTACTCTTCTGCATACCACGTTTTAAGTTAAATTCCTAAAACTAAAATATTTTCTTCCCTTCATCAGGGAGAATTATTAAAAATAGTGAATAAACTAATATTTCACTGAGCTCTCTGCTCTAATTGCTTCTTAATTACCATTCCTTAACTTATTATTTTTCATAGTGCATAAAGCCATGAAATAAATTATATATATATTCCTATTATATTTATATCATGCGTATTTATATATGTGTGTTTTATGTATATTTATATGTGTATAATATGTATATTTTATACATGTATATAAAATCTCCACAGGGAAGCCCTTAAGAGATGGAAGAATCAAATGAATAAATAAATAAAAATCTGCAGAGCTACAGTCCACTTGGGTGTCTGTAAACCTGAATTATGTCATTTTAAGTATATAAGTTTTAGGTATTCCAGTCTTTTCTTTCTGTAGTCTCTTTAAAAAGAAGACTGCTCTACTTATAGTACCAACTGTTGAGTAATTTCTTCCTTGTGATTTTGGTAACTTTTTTGTTAAAATAAATACTCAAGTCTGTCTATTTGTGGAGACAGATAATAGAAACTTTAATTTTAGCAATAATTATTGCATTGCAATAATAATAAATTTATTCAATTATAGATTATTTTTCCACCAATTCCACATAGTATAATTTTTTCTGACAGAAATACAAAACAACTAAACTAAATAATTTGATTATCATGACATGCTTTGGTTTATAAATAAATACTAGAATTATTTGTGATTGTAAGAAAATTGAAATTTTAAAATTTGAGTTTAGAAGATTCAAAATTCAGAATCTAGAGAACAGAAATATAAAGAAATGTATTTTAAATGATAGAAGTAATCATACTCTTTGTAATTCCATTAGAAATGATTAGGCAAAAGTACTTTTAATTTGCAAGTGGATTAAGATTATTTTGCTCTATTTTCTTGAGGTGATGCTGTCATGAAAACTTTCTTAATATAAACAAAATAATTTTCAATTCAAAATTAAAACAACTTTTCTTACATCATATAGTGAGGGAATATAGAGTCAGAATTATTAGTTCTGTTTCTACTTCCAGCTAATTACAATATTTATATTTTAATGAGAAAACCATTCATCTGTTCAAAAAAACTTTTTTGTGAACACTGACTCTGGGACCAGTGTTATCCTTGGCAAAAACTTTAAAAGGGGAAATGATATTTGTTCTGTTAAAAGGAGAAAACTTTTTTTTCTATAAAAAGAAAATAGATTTATGATAATTATTCTAAATCTCAGTGCAATGTAAAGTTCTAGGATTGTAGTAAGGGATAATCTTCTTTTAATTGTATATCAGGGTCTTTTTGTTTTCTATCTGAATTTATGTCACATATCTTAGTTTTTCAAGTTTTCCTTGCCATTGACCTTGAAATACCTGTGATTCAGTATCTGGTAATTGGGCTTGCATCTTGAATATGTACAAGCTTAATGTGGAGAAAATTTGATGTAGTGTGAGGATAAAAAACATTGAATTTTAGTGAAAAGCAATCTCAAAATTTGTAATTTATAATATATGGCTGTCAATTTTAAAATGTATCATATGTTTCATGAAGAGTAGGAAGGCATCTCACCAAAAGTGATAAGTGTACCCCTACAGTGGAGGAACGTACCCAACCTTAAATGTGTTTAGAGGAGAATGATTATTACGGGCTTCCGACTCATGCCTGGAATATGAATGAAAGGAGAAGTTCTAGCTGAGAAAAGTCTAGAAGGAGGAGCATGGTAGCTTCCACCACCGTTGATAGGCTATCCCATGAACAAGGCGTCTAACTTCTTCTGGATGGATCTCAAGGATGGTTATGAGGGTCTCTGGGGAGAAGCTATGAAGATACGAATATGAGCTAAATATAGACTTTCTAATAATCAGAGGTACCCAGAGATGGTACTCAGAGGCTCTGGGGTGATGAGCTTTTCATCACCAGAGGTCCTTAAGCATTCCAGAAGGCCCCTTATTGAGGACTTCGTAGAGTGTATTTAAGCATTATATATGTGTATGCACTCGAATGAATTTAAGGTTTGTTCTGTCCCTGTAAGTCTTGAATATTCTGGTGCCCCCTCCACCCACAAAGTCGTATATGTTTCAGAAAAATACAAAAATGGCAAAGTCAACTAGAAAGCGTGATTGTGTGTTTGCTCACACAATCTCCCAGTTTTTGAAGACACCTTAATTTTTCATAACCCAAAGTGAAAAAGTGAAACTCATGCCCACACAACAAGACTACAAGGAAGACTATAGTTCTCCTATCCAGAGAATATAGTTAGTTGTGAGGTACTACTCTGAGCTGGAGGGGACCCACCAACTCTTCACCTTTTAAGGAAGTTGGTAGATTTCATGTTCATGTTGCTGCAGGACAGGCAAGACTCCAGTTTGTCTTTAGTTAAAGGTCTGCATAAAAACAAAGGAATTTATCAGGAAAGTAACAACCCGTACAAAGTGCCTTAAATAAATCTTTCCCAGTAAGGGTTACTTGAAATAGAATAAAGTAACATAGAGCCAGAGATACAAAGTGCTGTTTTGCCTTCTCCCATGGTTCTCTCAGCAAATGAATTTCTTAAGTTTTACGAAGAGGTGAGGTTGACAAGTAAGTATGTATGATTTCTTTAAATAGGTAGGAGAAGCAAAGCTTACTTGGCACTTTGCACTTAGAAATAAACTCGTTTGTGGTTTTCTTTCTATCTCCATCTTTTTCTCCCTTTCTCTTAAGATTTCAACTATTCTGAGAGCTTTTGGTATAACATGTAAGCTCCAGCCACTTAAAATCACTTCTGCTACTCTGTTTCCTTCCCTCACATTGCAAAGAAGCCTTAGGGAATTTTTTAATATTCTCATTCAAAAATTTTTTCTGAAATTTAAGTTGGCATTTTTCCCATTCCTATTTTATTTCAATCTGTGATCATTAACATCTTCATATTATAATCACTGCTAATGGGCAAAGTACTTTTTTATTCTCACCCTTCTCTTAACTATAGAAAACACAGATTTCATTCACATTGAAACTCCCATGTGCACTAAATGATGCAGCTGAGTCACATTCCAGGCAGGTGCAAATCTGTTTACCTGACGCAGAACAGAGTGTAGGTCCCCAATCTCGATCAGGAGGAGGTAAGAGGAGAGCACAGCTACTTAGTTATCTTCCCTCCATGAATCTCCACTTAAGAAAATATATCATCTCTTATTGACCTCCAAGTAGTAAAGAGACAGATAAATATCTGCCTTGCCTTCCTGCCTTTATGAGCCTAATATATATGAATATATATATACATATTCAGTCATTCATTTACCTCAGCACATAGTAGGACAATTGCCTGTTTTATTTATTTGTCAATGAAAAGTAGGTATAAGACGAAAGCATTCTCAGTGATATTTTCATTCAAATCAATTTTGTGAAAGACTTTATAGTAATAAATGATGTGATTTAACAGTAAATGAGAAAAAAAGTCCTTTAAATATTAAAAGATAGTACGAATGGAAGTTTCCAGGAAGTTGCTAGTGGTGGTAGCGGCATAAATGTCCTGCTTCCAAAATATCCAGATAAAAACAGAACAACTGGATACAAAAGTGAAAACCTTAACCTTGTGGGCAGCATTTACAACAAAACCAGCTGACAGCTTATGTCCAAAGTATAAATATGAACCTCAAATACAGCAGATAATAACAAGCCACCGATATCCACAAGACCGGAGTGTTGTCCATATCTGTGTGTGAGAAAGCAAAGGGTAGCAACAAGGTGTCCAACAGGCATGAAAACAGAAGAACCACAAAACAGCCAATAGGCATTGACGAGAAAATACAGCAGGCTAATGTGAGAACAGCAGCAAGAAATGGGAAGGGCAAGTGCCACCCCGGTTGCAGGTGAGTGCACGGGTCCTATGTATAAATTTCTGAAGGAGCTAGAGTGGTTCGGTTTGAAGAATTCTCAAAATTGACCTGCCAGGGCCATCTTCCATGACAGTGCCCACGCTGTCAGCTGGGAGTGGATTCAGAATTGAGTAGGATAGAGACAGCAGAAATTTTAAAAGCAGGGGTCAGGGGAGGTTCTTTTAAAGATATGCAGGGAAACAGAGTCAGGAAATATCAGAGAGCAAGCCATCATATGTTTTTAATACAATTGAAGAACAACAGAAGAGAGAACCCTGAAACTATTGATGTTACTTCAGCCAGTCCTCTTTCTGAAAGTTCAGAGAAACCAAATGTGAATAAAAATAAGCAGAAGAAAAATATGGAGGTGAAATCCCTGCAAAGATACTACAATTTAAAGAGAATAAAGAGCAGAATTATGGGATTGGCCAAAAAGTTCGTCCAGTTTTTTCCATAAGATGTTCGGAAAAACCCCAGTGAACTTTTTGGCCAACCCAATATATCCCTACAGTCAGTGAAAGCATATCAGAAAGACATGCCTTTAAAAATCTACTGAAAACTCTAAAGTACTATTTCAAAACTAGCTAAAAAGCATTAAGAAAATGATGTATAACATTAAAGAACAACTCAAATTGGCATTATATAAACTAAAAAATGTGAACATCCTTAAGAAATAGAAATAAAAGAAAAAATCAGAAATAAAAGAAAAAAAATCATTTTGGAAATGAGGAATAAACTAGAATAAGAGAAGAGCAAATAAACACAATTTTTGTGACCTAGGAGAAATAAAAGATTAAAAGAAAGAAAAGTTTAAAATTGAAAAGAACTAAAGAAGGAGATAAAAATGATTTGAGAGCTAATGACAAATATTGAAGATTTACAGAGACCCAACATGTGGATAATAGGAATCCCTAAAGAGGAAAACCAAAGCAATAAATAAGTAAACACAAAATGTAAAAATTATATAAACTATGATTTTTTTTACAAAGTTCCTGCAATTTACAAAAAAAATCTAAATATTGAAAGAAGACAGTGTGTACCTGAGATTATTGACCCAAAGCAAAACCAATTGGTTAACATTAAAATTTATTTTACTAAAATCACAGGATGATTTTTTTTAAAGAAAGAAAGAAAATCCTTTGTGCACTTAGACAAATGGAACACCTGACTTTTAAGGGAATATGAATTAGATAATCATCAACTTTTTGACAGCAATTTTTTAAGCCATAGGAAAATGGGGTAACAATATTAAAGGAAAGGAAATGTAAGCCAAGGTTTTATATCCAGCAAAACTAATTTTCAAGTATAAAGGGCACAGTAAACTATTATTAACATACAAGAGTCTGGCAATGTTGTTTTCATGAGCTTTTCCTGAGAAATCTATTAGAGAAGAGCTTCAAATAACAAAGTGACAAAAGAGATATCAAACAAGAACTTGTGAACTCAGTTGGCACCACTCAGAAACTTCTGTACACTTTCCCCATATGACTGTCCTTTGTACATTTGAAGGTGGCTATTGCTGGAATATGTATCTCATGTTTCAGCTTCCTCTACCTGACAACAAACATTTTGGAATTGTTTAGAAAATGTTCACAATATTTTTTCTATATGTTTCTCCATTTATATTTTTAAATGCAATTGCTAATTTAACAACTAATATTATATGTCAAGTATACTTTAATTTAAAAAGCAAATGCAGCTGCTAATTTATACATGCATGTTTTAATTTATATAATAATTATACATTATGTATATTCATGATGTGCATAATTTATATATGCACATTCTAATCTCCCATTCACTGAGTGTTAAAATAATAATGTTACGAGTAGTAATATATCGTTTATTATTGCTTTTGATCTGGCATATACTGTATTAAGTGTTTTATATTTGTAAATCTCTGGGCCACATATAAGCCACTAAAAAGAGGTAAATTTGAATAACACAGATGGCTAACTGTTCAGCATAATTTGTGTTCCCAGTTCCATAGTAGAGATTTGTGACTGGTGAGTAATTATGCAACTTAAGATTACATTTCCCAGGTTCTCTTGCATCTGAATGTGGCCATATGACTACTGATCGCTAACAGTAAGTGATGTGTGCCACTTTTAAGTCAAGGCTTTCAGAATTGGATGTGTCTTTTACACACCTTACATCCTCTTCCATCAACTGGATACACAGTCCAAGAGACTGGAGAAGCCAAGTTGAAAAAAGCCTGATCCATGCATGGAAGGAAGTTGCCTGCCTATAGGAACACTTGTCTTGGACTATTATGTGAACAAGAAATAAACTTCAATTTATTAAGCCATTGAAAAAATTAAAAGAAGGATTATTAATAGAGAAAATAGTTACCATCTAGTGGTAAATGGTAAACTTAATAAATTCATTATTCATTATAATGAATAATGAATTCATTATTCAAATGAATTCAAATTCATTATAAAGTGGTAAACTTAATAAATTCATTAAGATAATGAAATATCAGGGAAAATCATTGGGCTGGGTATGTTTTGACAAACAACATAATTGCACTAGAATTTGTTTAGAAAGAGAAGTATATAAAAAAGGAACCAGATGGACTAAAAACCACTGACGATGTTGAACAAATTCAAGTCAAAAGAAAACCAAGGCGATAAATATATTGATAGTGACAAATCCAAATGTAAAAGAAATGAAATTATTGGAGAAAAAAACTATAATAACATAAAGTTATACAAGACATATATTGTCTATAAAATTTACAGGAGTACAGAAGAGGAAGAGTAAAATATATTTTAAAAAACTAAACAATTACATTTTTGAACTTAAATTTTTATTTACCAACTGTAAAATCTATTTAGCAGAATATATTTAGTGTAATTGGAAAAATTGAGTATATATCTATTTTTTTAATGAAACGATTTATGATATTTCAGTGGGACAAATAAGTAACCAGAGGTTATGAGACTTGAAATTATTTTCTATTAACTCTGGTTAGTAGGTGGAACTGACTGATCAGTTCTTTCAAGGGACTGTCTTTAAAACAAAATCAGAAAGACTTCCCTCATTGTATTATTTTAGTTTACTTCTGAGTGAACTTTAATAACCATATAGTAGCTCCAGGGGACAGCACATCTGTCTCACTCATTGTTTTTATCCCCAGGACAAGCACAATACTTATAAATATTTGCTGACTAAATAGTCTCATCTAAAATAATCCGAGTAGAACTTCAATAAACAGAATCATGAAATGATAGAAAGTTGAAGACAGCAGGAAAGTTAAGGAAAAAATCAAACGCAGTGGTTCACAACTTTGGCATTACATGTCTCACCTAAAGAGAAATTAGACTTCATTTCCCTGAATAAACATTTGTATACTTGGAAATATAAATAACTCTTGAATTTGCAGCACTGATGTTTTAAGATGATGTAGTAAGATATTTTTAATGTAAATCTTACTGGTATATTTTAGTTGAGTCATTCACCATGTGTTTTAAATGCATACAACTAATGTTGATTTTAAAATATTGCCCTTTTAAAAATTACTGGCACATATTTATCAGATATAAGGCTAACAGCAGGTTGTAGGCTCCCAGTAAGTAGAGTACCAGTGTTTGTCGTTTCTCATTTTCTACATGAGAATGTGGATAACCTCCCACGAGATGGGAAGTGATTTGCCTGAGGCCTTAGTGCTTGACAGTAACAGAAGCAGGAACCAGTTAAATGCAGTAGAAAGAGTGCAGTGCAAAGAGGACAGACCTTGCATAAATTCTAGCTTTTAATTTATTAACTTTGTGACTTTTGGTCAATTCCTTAACCTCTCGTGTAATCCAACCGGGAATTAAAACCAAATTTGCTGACTCCCAACTGCCTTCATCAGCATAGTGTTAAAAGCACTATTTTTTAAAAAGATGGTCATTAGTCTTAGCCAAAAATTATATAAATACCAAAATTTATTGGAGGTATTCATCTTTTTCCCATTCCTCCCTTGTATTTGTTGGAGAGGTTCATTTATTTCCCATACCTACCCTCCTTTCTTATGCGAATGTTGGTGAGTTGCCCAAATGATAAAAAGGAAGGGAAAAGGTGATTTAGAGTGATGTAAATAATTCAGAAACCATTTTCTCAACCCCTGGATATAATACCATTGATTGTGCAATAAAAAGAGTCATTTTTATAGGTTCTAGTTGTTCTATCTCAGACATCTTGATTTTTTTATTTTTTTCTTTCATTTTAAAAATGCTGTGAACGTTGCAGTTACTTCCAGGACTGTAACCTGGCTCACATAGTATCATTCCAATGGTTATCATTACTTCTTTATCACAGGATGTCTTGCACTTTCAGCTAAGCTTTTGTGGAAATTACATGAATCTTTGTAAAGGATAGTAATGAACATCATTGGAGGCTCTAAGTAAGGAACGATTAAACACTGATATTAGTCAGTTATAACATTGTATGAAAACAGTTATGAATGCATCTGTAATATCCCTTCAATTGATCTCGTACAGCAGATATTCCTTAACATTTACTTTTCTGCCATACTAATGCTATATTGTTCCCCTTTTGATATTTTTATTGAAGTATAGTTGATACACAGCATTATATTAATTTCAGTGGTACAACACAGTGATTCAATTTTTTATGGGTAGGATCATCATTATTTTTTATTTCAATTTCTCAATTGACTTGAAAAGAGATAGTGTGTATCCAAAATTCCAAAATAAATAGATCGAGTTTCTCGAATTTAAAAGAGATATACCATTATGCATATCTATTTTTCTATGGTACCTTAAATAGGTAAAAAGTTTGCTATCTGCCTTTTAAAATGTTTCTAAACCTTTTAATTTTATTTAAACATATACAAATTAAACACGTCCTGAAATACCAGTCGAATATTCCAGATCTATTTTTGTCCTGGCTTGGTTGATAAACGTTACACTAAATCGTCCCATGAATAGTGTCCAGCCTTGGATTTGATGGCATAAAGCATTCAATTGGGTTGTTTCCTAATCTTGTGATTGAATGTAGATTAAAGCATGCAATCCCTTTAGGGCAGGAAATAACTCATGATCTGCCATTCCTAAGGTCACGGCTGGTTAGAGCTTAACTCGCCACTTTTCTTTCACCTCACTGAGAAGCACAGTGATGCTGCAGATACCAGTTACTTGATGAGAACAGCCTCTTCGGGACCACAGCCAGTCCTACTGTTGTCCAGATCAACACTAACTCACATTCGACTTTTATGAGAACTTTATGAGCAGGGCAGCATTATCTTGTCTTTTAACCAAGTCACTGGGCACCAGTGACCTGGCCTGTTTTCACACTCAACTGCAAATTACTTTTCCACAGCGTAAATTGCCTGTCTAATAGCAAATTATTACTCTATTTTAGTAGACGACAGCCACTCATGGCAGTGTGGTTCAAAAAATCAAAAGATACTGCCAAATGCATTATCAACATAATATTATAAGCTAATACCAAAGAAGCCTGGAATCTTCTCAGCTCATATCGTGGAAAAGCAATCAAAACTGAAACTCCTATTTGTGAAATGCAATCTGGTAGATGTTCTTAATATCGCAGAGTTGCAACTAGGGGAAACATATAACCCAGTTTATGTCTGTTGTCTGATGTAAGTCGTTACTAGTTCTCCCATTCGCTCTCAGAGTGTCCTAATTTGGACAATGTCATATGGTCACCCTGTATATAGTATTTGCCAGCTTATTATATAGGTGGACTCATAGAACATAAAAACTTTAAAGACCAAATAGCCACATAGGAATTTAGTAATAATACAAGGAACATCAACGGTGTGTTCCATGCTGAATAGTTCAGGCACGCACTGCAAAATTCTTAGGCAAGAGAGGGAGATGAATCAGGGGGGATTTCATTAAAGAGGCAGTATTTGAGCAGAGTCTCAAAAGAGTGCCAGGCCGTGCCTAAGCAAAGAGGAAGGGGAGACGCCATTCACATGGAAGAGGGGTATGTCATGATTTTACAAAAGCATTAAATCAAGAAGGGGCAAGATGGATTGATTTATTCAACTGTATATTGGTATCTACAGAAAAGTACTGGGAGTAGCTTTAATGTGGATGGAGGTTACATGTGACAGGCTTTGAAGAACTAACTACAAAATCTGGGCTTCCTTCTATGGGCAGTGAGCATCAGTGATGTAATAAAGGAGTAGAAGTTGAAAACGGTGTTGGGGAAGGGGGCTGGAGACAGCTGGAGAAGAGAGAAAAGACCTGCAGAGGAGAGCTAGAAGGCTGTCTCGGTAGTTCATGTGTGAGATGAGAGCTGCGAGCTGAATTAGGGTATTAATAAAAGGAATGGAATCGGGCTACTTCAAGAGCCATGTGAAGGCAGGAGATAGAATTTAGCCATTTTCATTTGCTTAAAGCTCTGTGTCTGAAAGTGCTTTCAATTAATTATCTTTGATGCTCAATGAGGTCCGTAAATGTAGGCATTTGTTATATCCCTGTTTTACAGAGAAAGTAACTGAGAGTCCAAGAAATGAAGCGATTCCACAACTCCTATAGGTAATTTATGGTAAAGGTGGGGAGAGTATCCTGATTCTTTGAATCGAATGTGTGGGGTGAAGAGAAAGAAGGAAAGATAATTCCAAAGTACGAAAGCTGAGACACGGGGAAATTAAATTTTCTAGCCGCAGAATTAGAAACATCAGAGGACAAAGTTAGTTTAGGAAAGAAAGTGATGGGGGTGGATTTTAAGCATGTTTGGTTTGAGCTGATGGTCAAATCACAATTGGGCCTCTTCAAAAAAACAACTGAAGGGCTTCTCTGGTGGCGCAGCGGTTGAGAGTCCGCCTGCCGATGCAGGGGACACGGGTTCGTGCCCCGGTCCGGGAGGATCCCACGTGCCGCGGAGCGGCTGGGCCCGTGAGCCATGGCCGCTGAGCCTGCGCGTCCGGAGCCTGTGCTCCGCAACGGGAGAGGCCGCGACGGTTAGGGACCAGCGTACCACAAAAAAAAAAAAAAAAAAGCAACTGAAGATAAGGAATGGATTAAGATAAAGCGGTCGAGTGAGAAAATGTGCAAGTTACAATAGTGAGAATTGAACCCCAAGAGAATAAAGAATGCTACGGGGAAGAGAGATCAGTGAGCTCCTGGCTCCCTTAGGACATGTTAAAATATAGCATTCATAAACCAGGGAAGGAGACAAGTGTAAAAGGTAAAAGAAAAAAAAGAAAGGCATAACAAAAGAAAAAAACCCGAGATGCAAGAAAATATACCGTCAAGGGAAGGTATCAAAAATGAAGAGTAGGCAGCAGTATAAAGGGCTCCAGAGACACCAAAGAATTAGAAGAGAAAAAAGGTACTAACTTGACAAAGAGATTGTCACCCGTGAGGACGCAGTTTCAAGGTAAGGAGCAGACATCAGATTTAAGGGGGTAAAATTGGTGGTGTAATGTGAAGGCAGTGGATTCAGTCAGACATTCAAGAGAGATTTAGTAATGAGGCTACAAAAAAACATCAAGTAAAGGTGGCTTTTTGGTTTTTTGGTTTTCTGATGTTGAGTATAGGCATAAGGTAAAGAAAAAAACGGATTTTTTTTTTAAGGTGCTTGGGAAGGAGGGAAGGATGAAGTAGAGACAGGATTGAATAGGAAATGCAATTAACTATGCAAGGAGGAAGACTATCTTTTTATTTCAGGTAAGAAGAAAGGATGAGTAGATATGAAGGCGTTAGTGAAGAGAGAGGGGAAAGGGTTAGCACCTTAATGGCTTCATCTTCTCAGTAAAAATGGGTGATGAAATACGAGATTGAGAGAGGACAGCACGGATTGGGATTGGATGGAGTCTGGGTGTATCATGAGGATTTAACAAGAGAAGAGTGAATGAATCAATGAGTTCCCAATTGAAAGAGTGGGATTCTGATCTCAGGTGGCCTCGGCCCACAGCTGCTTGAAGCAGGGTTTCAGTTCCTGGCCAGTGATCGAGGTCGGGTCGCAGCGGTGAGATACCGAATCCTAGCCTCTAGACTAGTGGTCAGTGACAAGGCCCTGGCCCTTTGACTTTGCAGAAAAGAATTCCCACAAGGACGGAAAGTAGTGAAACAAGTAAAGTGTTGATTAGGAGGAAAAGGGTACATGTGGATAGACACATGGGGGGGACTCAGAGAGAGAGTCGTGCTCTCGTGGTAGTTTGAATCACTTATATGGGGCATTTCTTCCAGGTTTCCTTTGGCCAATCACTTTGATTTGCCTGGTTCTGAGTCCGTATTTGGTATATCTCAGGATTCTCCCATGTGTGCACGTGCATCTCCTAGCCAGCAAAGAGGCCTATGGATAAATTGACATTACGCCCCTTTTGACCTCCAAGGAGGTTTCTAGTTGGGAAGGTCTCCTTGACTTCCAGAATGAGAAATATGTGGTCTCTTGTCTTTTATCTGGGCAGGGCTCAGCCTCTCCAATTTTCCTGCTATTATTGAGTTTCTGTCCAAAGGGGACGAACTCCATTTGCTCAGCCTGGGGCCCATCTATCTCCTGCCTCAATTCTTTGGGAAGAATTGAGGGGCTGGGTTAACGTGAATATGTAACTTTTTTCTGCAGTAGTTGTGACAGCTTAGGGTCTGGAATAGGAAAATGTAGGAGATGAGGATTTAAGATAAGGATGAGAGAACTTAATTTAAAGGAATTAGAGGTAGTGAAGTACCATGAGATGGCCAGGCCTTGGAGGTGGCTGTTTTGAGATAAGATAGAATGAGCAATATAGAAGAGATAAAAGTGGTTATTTTCAAAACGACTGAGGAGGAATCCTGAAGAAGAGAATGTTGAAGTTATTAAAGTTGCTGGAGGGGATAAAGTAGAGGGGAAAAACAAAGCGCAAAAAACCAGTGGCAAGCAGCCGGCAGTCTGCACTGAGAGTTTCATTCTGTCCTCTATCTTCATGTTCAATCTTCTCATGAAACCATCTCTGATGACTCAAATCCAAAAGACCTCTTTCCTCCAAACTCATAAAATTTACTTTTAAATACTTTCAGCACATACTTGACCTTATACTGAGTAATCAAATCCCTTGTCTGCATTTTTAGCTTCAAGGGTATTCAAGCTTTTGTATGCAAATACCTTATTTTCCCTTAATATACTTTAAATGCCTTAAGCTTAGTGTTGTGTTTTACATATAGGTGCTTAAATAGAAATTTTATTGGCTGACTGAATGCAATTATATCCACATGAATGCGCTAATAGTCACTATTAACCAGTCATTCTTATTTGGGGCAACAAAATGCCCAATAATGGGTTGAAGTCAAAAGAGGAAAAAAGTCTCTGTGTGCTGAGTCTCTCACGGGGCATAAACTGTAGATCTATGCAAGTCTGTACGAACACTCGAGAATCTTCTTGTGCATCACACTTTGCTAGACATGGTAGATCAATGCGGAACCCAGGGTAGGGCTTTGAGGGCAATCTGCCCCAGGTGCAGGTCATGAGGGGGCGCATTGTCTATAGAGAATGGTATAATTACAATAGAACTGACTAAAAAAGGTGAGATTTTTCTTATCACTGTGTACCTGAAATTCTAAATTGTGTTAAAAACTTTTGCTGATCTAAGGTCTGAAGAGTTGATTCAGTCACTATTGAGCTTTACTAACATAGCATATATGTAAACTTCAACTGAGCACAGTCTTCTTACTTTTCCTTTGATGAATATTGTCTTCTACATGAAACTTAATTCAGAGAAATCCCAGCTACACGCTCGGCGTCTCACAGCCGACTCAGCTGCATGCATTCATTTAGAGAATAAATGAATTCTTTTGAATCTTGACTCCATCTGGAGTTCCTTGTACGTGTTCAGGATGAACGGGTCTCCAACCCACAGAGTACTACACGCATCTGTGTTAAAACAGTAGATTCAAAAGAAAGAACGATGGCACTATGGTTGTAAAGACAAAGAAAAAGAACTTGGGTTACTTCGATTCTATTATTGCAAAGTGCAAATCGTTCTCTGAATCTGGTCCTCACTCATTCGGCAATATTCCCTCATCTGTCTTTTCCCCCTTTTTTCAGAAACACATTGTCATTTGCATCTTCCCTTTTTGTACAGTAATATTTGTTTTGTTTTTTATTTGTAATGTCTTTTGCTGGTGTGATTATGTCTATGAAGTTCAAAACAGGAAGGTTTTCAGTGTCTGCTTCTTTTCTGGCCATTATTATTATTCATTTCCTTTTCTGATTATGACTGAAAATAATGTTGTCTTGCAGAGGAGGCAGACGTTACAAAAAGGATCTACTCCAGATGTCAGATATCTTCAGTACACCACTGCCACAGCTATTTCAGAGTTGAACAGATATGACTTTGACTCCGAGGACAGATACATATAGTACATGTATGCAACCACATAAACAACCACAACGTGTGCTAAAATGTGACAAGAGATGTAGCTAGAATATCAGGAAATGTCTCAGACAACACAGGAGAATGAAAAGTAACTTCTCATCTGTAGGTAGGAATCCAGAAATCTTTCTCGGAAATAATGTGAAATGGATAGTGTTTGTATAAGTAAAAATGATTAAGTAAGTGGCATTCCAGTTTAGGGGAGAACCACAGGCCAAGGCTCGGAGTAGGAAGGCATGGGATGTAGACAGGGAAAGTGGCTCTCAACCCTCACTGTGCATCTGACTGACCCGAAGAACTTTTTTAAAAAATTCACCTGCCTGGGCCCCAGCGAGAGATTCTAAATCAGTTGGCCAAGGTGGGCTTTGACTTCAATACTTTTGTTTTAATCTCCCCAAGTAATATTATTTTTAGTCATGTCTGAAATCCACTGGGCTATTAAAAAAAAAAAATGGACATTAAGTGTTTGAGCTGTGTGATTGAAAGATCTTTCTTCCCGTATTAAAGAATTTGTACGTAATTTAGGAGCCAATAGAAAATCACTTAATTTCATTTTATTTTTTAATTTTTATTTTATATTGAAGTATAGTTGATTAACCATGTTGTATTAGTTTCAGCTGTACAACAGAGTAATTCAGTTATACCTATACACGTATCTATTCTTTTTCAAATTCTTTTCCTATTTAGGTTATTACAGAATACCAAGCAGAGTTCCCTGTGCTATACAGTAGGTCCTTGTTGGTTATCTATTTTCAATATAGCAGTGTGTACATGTCAATCCCAAACTCCCGATCTGTCCCTCCCCCTTTAAGAATACTTTTGCTTTTGGAAAATTATGTGAGTAATATGATGATTTTGTTATTCCCAGTAAATAGCTGTTCTTCACATGCTTTGGGACAATTTTCATCTTGGGCATATATTAACTATGGTTGTATTAACTAATTCTTCAGGATTATCTACAGCACAGTTCTAGAATGAAGGCAACAGACCACTGGCAAGTCGTAATTTTAGGTTGGAAAAGAGGCAACTGCAGGACAGTAAAACAACTTCTACATGAGGAAAAGCAACCAAAATAGGATGAGTAGAGAATGTGTAAAAAAAACACCCAGAAATAGAGTTATAGATGTAGAAAACAAACCTATGGTTACCAGGGTGTAAGGTAGGGGGAAGGGGTAAATTGGAAGATTGGGATTGACATATAAACACTAGTATATATAAAATAGGTAACTTATAAGGACCTACTGTATAGCACAGGGAACTCTACTCAGTACTCTGTAATGACCGATATGGGAAAAGAATCCAAAAAAGAGTGGATATATGTATATGTATAAATGACTCACTTTGCTGTACACCTGAAACTAACACAACACTGTAAATCAACTACACTCCAATAAAAATTAAAAAGAAAAAAACAACACCCAGACTTTGCTTCACACAAGAATTATTGCTTAGAATTCTTGGCCACACCAAAAGATAGACAAATCCATTTGAGTTACTCTTTTTAAGAAAAAAGTGACCTACAATTCATGAAGCAAAGAGACACGGCCACAAACAGGAGTCATTTATTTTAATTAGATTGCAAGTTTGGCCAGGGCCCAGAGCCATTATATTGTGTTTTCCTATGGATAGGTTTGCCAAATCAAATACAGGACACTTAGATAAATTTTAATTTCAAATAAACAATGAGTAATTTTTTAGCATAAATATGTCCCAGGAAGTATAGTTTTAAAAAATTACTCATTGTTTATCTACCATTCAAATTTAACTGTTGTCCTGTAGATTTATTTGCTAAATCTGGCAACCCAGATTTATAACTGAAAGTAACCTGTGTTGAAATAATATTCAACCCAAAATGAGATTAGAGAATAATTTGTACTTAGAAGTATGAAAAAAGAGAGAAGATTCCCTTCCTCTGGACAGTCAAAAGTGATCAAAGCTAAATATGGAAAGGTTGACCCAGTTGTATGAACACATCAATTTCCACAAAGATCCACTGGAGACTCAAGGAAAGTTAAAGTTCAATATTTTTTCCTCCCCCCACTTGTAAGGAATGCTCCTGATTGCAGAGACTGTAGAGAAGCATTTCCCTTGCAGTTGCAACTGACCAGTAGCAGCAGCATCACCTGGGACCTTGTTAGAAACACAGAGTCCCGGGCCTCTCCCCAGACCTGCTGAATCAGAATCTGCATTTTAACAAGATCCCTTATGATTTGTATGCAAGTGTGAGAAATGCAGATTTCATTCTATAGTTTCCAAAAACATGGTCTAGAAGGTATAGGATCCATAGCTCCCCCCCCGCCCCCCCGAGGGCTCAGGGAGCGTGTGAGCAGGGTTCCCTCCATCACAATGAAGAGAGACCTATACTCTGAATGATCCTGTTTGGGCTTCCAGGTAAAATTTCACTGGGACAAAGGGTCTATGGCTTAATTTTTTTTTTAATTAGAAAAGAAAATCTTGAGAAAACAATCATCCAGTTCATTTCATTTTCCAAATGGGGAAGCTAAGTAACAAAACATGGGACTGTGCCTGAGTCTTGTGCTGGGAAGTGACGGGACCGAGATGATGTCCGTGCCTCAGGATGCCAGCCTCTTTCCACTTCCTACTGTTTACTGAAGAAATACTAGAAATTTCAGAACAACTGCTTGTCAAACGCCATCAGGCACCACAGGTGTCTTCTAGCTGGGCCTTGAATTTCAAAATTAACCCCTTGTCTTTCACACTCACGCCTAGTAACTGCCTTTCAAGGGTTCATCTAACCCATAAAAAGCACTATCCGCTTTGCTCTCCGAGCTTGAAGACAGGTTTCCAGCTGCAGTATTGTTTACACTACTAACGGAGGGTACCCTGCAGGTTTGCTTGTGGATATTTCAGCTAATAATCTTGCCACAGACCATTGAGACAGATCTGGATGACTGTTCAATTAATAGTTCTGAAGGAGTAATTAGGGAGAATACCTGCTTTCACGGCCCACCCCAGTGCCAACATATCAGTGTGAACATTTACTTCTGAATTTGATTAATCGCATAAATAATTCTCAGAAATGAAATTAGAGATCACCTACGCATTACACCCAGTCCTGTTTTAAGGCATGACACCCTGAATCTCTGTAATGAATTAACATTACAGTCTGGTTCGAATTTTTCCATTTTCAGCATAGATCCTGCTCTGTTAGCATATGACCCCATGGCCCCCCCCCATCAGTTTCTGTAACCATTTGAATTAGCCATTCTAAAAAGAACACAGATTTGGACATGTCTCAGCCTCAAGAAAAAAGTATTAAGTGCTGGGTTGTGACCTGTCCGTCATACTTCATGGCAGAGCCAGACATAATGCCCATTCTTTGTCCATCGGATAGATGTCTCATATTATAGCACCAACCTTAAAGATTGTTCTATGAGAACTAAACATGCAGTCATTCTGTGGAAGTCACAGAACTGCCCCCTTTTGTCATTTATATAAGGAAATCTCTGAACAATTACAGATTGACCTAGGAAAACGACGTCAGTTAGGACTAATTTACATAGATTTCCTTTAAATTTAGGGATCCTAAAAGTTAGTGCAGGAAGGCAGGAGGGACAATGGTCAGGAGAACCACGACCCAGAGGAGTTTTTAAATAATTTTTCTCTCCGGTGTTCAAGTCCGTTATCTCAGGGAAGCAAGCATAAGGATACTACAGTTTTAGAGGACAAATCCTCAGATATCATTTTACAGATAAGGAAACAAAGGCCCAGAGAAATCAAGTGATTTATTTAAGATCATATAATTTATCTGTGATATGTGAAAGCATTCTAGAAAGGAAGCAGAATTTTGGTAAATTTATGACTCTGGTATTTTTAGGGCTAGAATTGAGATATCAAGGAATTGTAAAAGAATGTAAAATCGGACCAAATATTTAAAACCCCAGCTGCATGACATCTATTAGATTTCACTGTAAATTTTAACATATTATTATGGGAAATACCCTCTATTTTCATCTGGTCAAAAGCTCTAGGAGTAAATATAAAATTTTCAGTTTTGCACAAATAGGAGTCTTGAATAATTTTGTAGTTGGATTATACCTATTCTAGCTTGTTCATCTGTAGAATGCTTACTTGAGGCCTTTATTAAGTCTTACCTCAATGTATCCCTTTCCCCTGAAATGGTTTTTATCTCCCGTGTGGAAACCATGTTTCATACCTTTCTTTGGTCACATTTCCTTCAACATGGCTTCTAGCACCATGTTAGACATTTCAGGCGTTTTTAGTAAATAATTTGTGCATTCTCTTTGGCCCAATAATTGTATTCCCATCAGGTTAGCAGCAAAAGTATTCACTGTAACATTATTTATTTTATCAAAAAATCTGGAAAAAAAATCTCAAAATCAAATTGACTGTATAAATCATATTGAGTTATAAGTAGTTTGCTCTACAGACACTTAAAATAATTTTGTAGAGGGATAGTTCATAAATTTTTTCGTGCTCTTAGTTGGAAATAAAGGAGTCCATAAAACAGTATTTGCAATGATTTAATGTTTCTAGAAATGCATACAAGTGACGTACACTGATAGTTGAACCAAATTATGTGTGGGTGGTAGGATCTCTAGTGATTTTAAATCTTGTTGGGGTATTTTTTTTTCTACAATGAGTAGTGGTAAATCAAAAGAAATTTTCTTTAAGGATATGCAGTTAATTCAGAAAATAAGTCTGTGCTGGGTTAACAGAGGAAGCTCCATTGTCCAATACTTCTGTACTTTCAATTTTGAGAACCTCTGTGATGAGTCCACAAAGAATATGATAAACATTATCAATAATCCTTCAGTCTTTTCACCTAAGAAAATTATTAACTTAGTCATTCTGACTTATTAACAGAATCCTGAAGTTGTTGGTAATGTTATAGTTTAAGATTGAAATAAAAATAGAGCCATGTTCACAAATTTCAGATAGGTTATACACAAACTACTGAATTTTAAGAACTAATTTCTACAGCGGGGAGAATTAACTTTGGACGTAGACAGATCTCATTTTAAATCTTGGACCTGCCATTTGCTAGCTTTTTAGGTTTGTGCGAAAGGTAAATGATTGAGTTTTACACATTAAATGAGATAGTGTATGTAAATTACCTACTAACTGCATGAAATACGGTTAAGAGCTTAATAAAATATAACTTTCACAAGCATCATCATCAACATTCTCATTAATGGCGCTCCTTTTTATTTTTTTTATTGGATAAATTTGAAGTTGTGTAAGTTTAAGGCATACAGCATGTTACTTTGATACATTTATATATTGTAATATGGTTGCTGTTGTAATGACATTTATTGCATTACATACTTATAGTACGATATTATTTAATACCCATTACAAGCGTATACCCTTAAATTCCATCAATCTTATCTCCCCACCCCCCATTGCCTGGTAACCACTGTTTTACTTTTTGTTACTCTTTTAGGTTTGACTTTTTTAGATTCCACACATGAGTGATATCATACAGTACTTGTCTTTCTCTGACTTGTCTCGCTTAGCATAATGTGCTCAAGGTCCATCCATGTTGTCACAGTTGACAGGATGTCCTCCTTTCTCATGGCAGAATAATATCCCACTGTGTATATCCCACTCTATATACCACCTCTTCTTTATCCGTTCATCCACTGATGGACATTCAGGTTGTTTCCATATCTTGGCTATTGTGAATAAGGCTGCAGTAAACATGGGAGTGCATTTATCTCTTCAAACTCCTGTTTTCATTTCCTTTGGGTATATACCAGAAGTGGAATTGCTGGATCATCTATTTTTAACCTTTTGAGGGACTTCCCCATTGTTTTCCCTAGTGGTTGGACTAATCTACACTCCCACCTACAGTGTCTAAGGATTCCCTCCCGTTCCATCACATCCTCGCTAGCACCTGCTGTCTGTTGTCTTCTTGATGGTAATCCGCGCTCCTTTTTCATGGTCACCTGTAGCACAGCGTCTTCATGTGCTGAGTTGTAAACTTGTGCTGCTTCCCAGGGCTGTACTTGCCCGCTGGACCCCCAGGCCAGGTGGGCCTTGGAAGGTGGGACTTCAGAACAGACTTAGTGGTGCTGCTTCACTCAGAGAAAGACAGGGCAGCTGTGCCCTAAGAAGCCCAGTTGTGAAGTAACTGAAACCAGAGTGGGGGTTCTAAAGAGTGAGCCTGTTGGCATTTTCCCGCAAACAGGAGTGACCATAAATTACAGGGTCCATCTCCCTAGAAACGATTAGTATATTTCCACTGATGATGATTTTTAGTTCCAACAGAGACACGCTATTTTGCCCTTTAGCCCTCTCAGGTTTACCTTCTTCTCTTGGAAAGTAAAGATAATTCAGTTTCACTTGCATCATGGGACCTAATCAGCTAATAAATATAAAGCATTCTGACCACATAATGTTGTATAGACAGTACATAATATTATTAGTAGGCAGGATGCAATGACCGTGATTGGTATCTTTCCAGAAGGGAGAGCTAATAGTCATTCCTGCCTGATGTTACAGCCATTAATCATGACAGTGGAATGTAATTGGCAAATCTAGAAAGCTGCTAAATGCCTGTATATCTACACTGATATTGAACATTTTTCACATTGAAATGCTTTAGATAGAAATAAACTTCCTTTAATATTTATCGTTTTATTTACTCCAAAATGGCAAGCACTCTGATAAATGGAGTAATAGTTTCTAGTGTCACTGTGGCCGCGAAATGCCTTTTAGTGTCTTCTGCTCCTGGAACTTAATAATTCATTTTAGCACTTCTATTTGTAAATCACAGAAGGTTTATTTGATGGACCCAGTGCTGGGGAGAAGTGTCAATACAAATAACCTGTATTTTAGGACCAGTGTCTACATGTGCAATTATTTACATAGGTTTGAGATTGTCTGTGCCCTCTGATGTTGGATTCAGTTTTCAGGGCACGACATCTGTTAATTTTCAAACACAAAAGTCATCTATGGGAATTCTTAGCTTAATATTAATGTGATCGATCTATTAGTTTTTGTTTTGTTTTGGAGGGAGGTTTTTTTTGCTAGGAAGTCTAGCACCAAATTTGAAGCACGCTTCTAAGAACTGTGTAGAATTTTATGGCCTTAAGTTTTTGAGTGAATTAATAAGTGAAATGAAGTGATATCATTATTAACTTCTAGAGAAGAGAAAGCGTCAGTGGCTATACATTAAGAAGGCTTGTTTTTTATGACGGTTCACTTTTGCTTAGTTATATTTGGACACTTATGGAGTCTTTTAGACATAAATATGCATAAGGCATAAACCATGCCTTTGAGAAGCTCTCAGTCTTGTGGGGGGAGGTATGGCCAAGGGACTATCACCTGGGAGGCTCTGGTACTGCCATAATGGAGAGTGCTTTGAGCATGTATAATGCCAACTGTGGCAGTAATGAGATCATCTAATATGTTACTAAATTTAAATCATAAGTTCATCTAAAATATTTGGCGAATATATTTTTCTTATGATATGACCATCGCCCTGGTGTTCACTATTTTACATTTCCTGTTTCAGAGACGCCCAAGCAGATGGCCTGCGATGAAGTTTCGAAGAGGTTCTGGCCATCCTGCCTATGCTGAGGTTGAACCAGTTGGAGAGAAAGAAGGTTTTATTGTATCAGAGCAGTGCTAAAATTTCTAGGACAGAACAGCACCAGTGCTGGCTTACAGGTGTTAAGACTAAAAATTTGCCTATACCTTTAAGACACACACACACACACACACACACACACACACACACACACGCACACACACACACACACACACACACACACACACACACACACACACAGGAGCCCTAACCTGCTGTAGTCAGAAGGAGATGAGATTTCTGGACAAGCCCAGCCCAGGAAGGGTTAAAAAATAAAAACCCTAAAACTTATAGAGGATACCTATTACCACTGAACGTAGAATTCCCTAGTGGAATGACCTCTATAGTTCACTCAGCACATCTCCTGTGGACTTATCAGAAATATGACAAGATTACCATGCTGTTGGCTTAAGGTGCAGGGTTGCAAAGGGATCAAGACAAAAAATAATAAAGCTTTAGTTCACGAGGGATCTACACCTTGGTTCAAATATTCTTCTCTGATAACTGTGTTCCACAGCCTGAACCCATTCACTCAAAAGAGCAATGATGAATATTTCAGTTTGCTGAGAAAAGGAGCTGATGCAGGAGCAAAACCAAACCCAAAATAAGAGGTTTTTCTGTCTTTTCACCAGACATGTGGCTAAAGGGTTTTGTTTTTCTGGTCTAGACCCACCTGTTCCAACAAGTTCATCACTTTACAGGATGAATCTTTTACCTGTCCTGGAGGTTCTGACTCCGCCTCCGTCTTCCTTGTTCTGGTTGCCCACTCTATGAGCAGTGACAGAATCGCAGCCTTTTAGCTAAGTGTGAGAAAGGAGGGAGAGGCAAAGGAGGCTTCTGGTTCCCCTGCCTCAGAGTTAAACATCTGATTTGTTTTAAGAAGTATTGCCTCCACCGCCCACTGTGAAGTCCTACGAAGCCACAGTTGCTCTTGGCTGAAGGAAACAAAAGGAAACAATACGAAGAGTTCCTTAATCGTTTTTGAGGCAAAAACGTTAAGGGATTCTAAACACATGGGGTTTTTGTTTCCGCTTTTTACGTTTTGCCGTTTCAGTCCGAAAGGCCCATTTCATTGTCGATTCCAATCTAAGAAGCCATTCAAGGCAGCACATCTCTGGCGATAAAAAAGAAGGAAAGAACCCTGCTGAATCATACAGTAATTTTCTTTAAAGCACATAGTAGTTACATAAATATATATATAAATATATTTTGTTTATAACTAACACAAGGCAGGCTCTTGTGACTCAGTGCATTTTGTCATCAAGACAAAACAAATGCGAGATGCATTACTGCATACTTCCATAGAGTTGTAAAATAATCCTTAATATTAGAATATTTTTATGTCACTTAGCAGAAGTGGTTCAATTAGTTGCAGTGCCCATCATTTTCCTGCCTATTTGATCTGCTCTCCCATTCATATCAACCCCTTTCCCTCCCTGGTGAAATAAAGCAGATGCAAAAAGCTCCTTAGATGGATCTGTCATTTGCCTCATAATCACAGTCCAGATTTTGAAACCTCCCCATGAATGAAGACAGGAAATTCATCCCTGGAGGAGGAAAGTGGTTAATATATATATTGAGCTCCTAAAGTTTAAATTCAGGTACTGTGTGTACAATTTCATCAACATCTCGACCCATGAAACTTATGTCTTGTGCCAAGAAGCTATTGGTTTCTGTAGGGTACCGTGTCCAACATTTGCAGATTCAGGTATCAAGAAGCAGAGATGTCTCGTAAGCAGCACTTTACTACCAACTTAGCATCTATGCACATGTCTACATCGAATGACATCAGTCCACTGACAGAGTATCATATTTTATCATCACAATTGTCTGATGTAAACTCATGCCATTTTCCATCAAGTATATTTTGCTTTACATTTTTAAGTACCTGATGAGGGTGATAATTTTTTCCTAACCTGCTTAGATAATAATTGCAAAAAAATTGACAAGCAAGGTGATTGAAGGTTGTGATGACAATCTCTCTGCTATAGCTACATTCAGTTTATAGGAAATAACCCAACTTATTTCTTGTGGAGTAGGTTTGGTCAGTTAGCAATAACCAAATGACTTGCCAATGTAACTGGTGCAACGGGTACTCTACAAAGACATAAGGAACACATAGACGATTCCTTCTAGGATAAGATGATGCTTCTTTCACTGGCTTTTGTGTTAGGTGTGGCTTCCCATAGGAGATGATTGACAGTTATATAAGTCATGCATATATATATATATCCAACTCCTTTTGCAATTCTTTGAAGTAGTAATGTTATCTTTATTCCTTTCGAAGCTCATCTTCCATTTTCGATTCAAAAACATCGACAATTCTGTAAAATAACATAAAACTCTAAATTGTTCAATGAACTAGAGCACCCAGTAATAGGGAAAACTTTTCAGAAGTAAAAAGGGCCGCTGAAGTGTGGAAGAACTTCCCAACCAAACCCAGAGTTAAAGGTGGTAAGAGGTTTCTGTTGTTTATGAATCTTTTAGTGGTAAGGAGGAAGGCTGGCTGAATCCCTTTTTTTCATGAAACTTTCATTCTACTCTATGTCTCTGGTTTGTTCTTTGTGCCCACTTACTGCAAAGGAAGAGCAGACATACACGAAGTTTCTGGAAAGTCAGAATGGACTCTGATGCTTTGGACTTTACATATATTATGTATTAGAAAGGGTGCATCTGTACATTACTTAATATATTATGAACATAGTAGAGAGAGAATAAAAATAATTTTACAAATTATGAATAGCAGAGGAACACATACAGCGTTCTGGAGAAATAGATAAATGGTGCTACAGAGGAAGTTAGTTATTTCATCTTAATTATTTGTAAAAACATTTAGTGAATAGGTAAAGATACTAAAAGTCAAGAAAAACATCTTAAGCCAACACTTGACCACAGTGTTGGTTTGTTTATGACAGGTTTGGACTTCAAGATATACTAACAACTAGAAAACTAAAGATAAATAATAAAGTACAGTTTATCCCCCATTATTATTTTAGTTTGCGATACCTAGGGCAGTTGCTCATCTCTCTCACAGGGAGCTTCTAGAATGTGCTGTCCAATATTATACCCATTAGCCAAGTGTAGCGCTTTAAATTAATTAAAATTCAATAAAATTAAAATTCAGTTCTTTAGTCACACTAGCCCTATTTCAAGCACCCAGTAGTTACGTGTGGTTCATGGCTACCATATTGGACAACACAGAACACTCCTGTCATTGCAGAAAATGCTACTAACACTGCTGTAGAGGTCTTTCCTTTTAACACCCTCCCCTTGAAGAAAAGGAGGAGGAGAAGAAATAGATTTGATAGTTCCTGGGCCTATCTAAGCGTTTTTGCTCGCAGAGAGGCAGCGTAGAGTAATGAAAAGAATCCCAGCTGACGCAGCTTTGAGTCTCCACTATGTTATCTTGGGAAAATCACTTTAACCGCCATGAGTCTCAATTTGCAAGTTTGGAAAATAAAAATATTTTTGTCCTGTCTTCCTTGCAAGATTATTATTATGTAGATTGACTAAATGTGTAGACTTTTAAAACTTTATGTCAACAGAAGCCATGTAAAGCACATCTGTTGGTCCAGTACCAGCACAGCTTTGTATTCCAAGGGGAAAAAGTCCATCAATCCTAAAAGCATTCAAAGACAGTCAAATCAATACAGTTCTTGAGAAAATGCCAAAGGAGAATCCGCTCAAACCACACAAAACTGCTTAAATTCTTTTTTTCCCGTATTAATATTTTCTCTTAATATTTCCTCTGCATGACATCAGCCTCAACTATCCCTCCTCTCCCACAACAAAGTCCCTGTGTGCACCCTTCCTCTGGCTCAGCTCTCTATTGTACAGAGCCACTGAGCCTCTCTAGTTTCTTCTGATTTCCCAGTTTTCTCTTCACAACAAAGGGAAGCTCAGGAGCTGACCAGCAGGCTTCTCTAGAAGAAAGTACCTCAAACAAATAATTTCAAATATGTGTTTTATCCCTATCACACAAATGTAAGGGGCTGTCACATTAGAATATAAAAATATGTGGAACTTAATTTTAAATGTAAAAATTTGCAAATGCACACTCTATGAAAGGAATAAAATAAATTTAAATGTTGCTGATATGTAGATAATATATATTCTCAGATTAGTATGATTTATTAGTTTTGGCAAAAAATTCTCATGTTATTTCCTCATTCTGAGGGAGTATAAGTTTGGTAATACCCTTAGTGTCTACAGCCCAGGGCAAAAAAAAAGTTTTGCTGGAACCCATGCCTCGGTTGAAGACACTTCTATGATAAGAAATTAATATTTAAGTAAGACTAACTGAAAAATAGATGCTATGGTTGAGGCTTCTTCCTCCTATGAAATGTTATTTTGCTTTGCATTTCTTCCAGCATTTTTAAGATATTTTATTATGATGTGTTTTATTAATTCCCAAAGATTGCTCTTGTTTTCACTTTCCCAACCTCCAGCTTTTATCATCAGCATCTATATGCCAGAATCAGTGGAGGTCATCTCATCCGACCTCTTCATTTACAGATCAGAAAAATTGAGGCCCAGAGAGATATAGTAATTTTCCCAGCTTCAGAACTGGGTCTTGAACTTAAGACCCCTGACTGGTTGTTTTTGTTCCAGTTCCCTTTGCCTACAGCCCTTCATCAGCATTTAAGGCCAACCAAGCAGCGTAGACGGCACACTCTACCTAAAAGCAAATTTCATTTGCTATACCGACTCTCTGTTCTGTCTTTGATAGAGAACATTGGACCAATATTCCTCCATCATGTGTGTGTCTTAGGAATGGTACCATTTTATAACAGCCAGTAATTTCAAGTTCTGGCTATTTCAGAGTCTTCATTCGGTTTTGCATGTCCCTTTCTTTCACGCCTACCTGTGGCCACCTAAGTTAGCAATACTATCTTGTGCCGTATAAAATTGTACTGCCTTTGTTTCATTTCTTCCCAGACGTACCTGAAAACTAATAATCTTCATAGCAGGTTTTCTTACTACATTATCATCATTCATTTGAACCTAAGAAGCTTTATTGGGCAAATACTATGAGGTCTGTGGCATGATGTATTAGATACTCCTACTTCCTTGTGTTTGTAGAGCACTTTACATTTTACAGAGCACTTTGCTTCATTTCTTTATTTGTTCATTCGTTCAACCAGCCAATTCACTTAAATATTTGTTGAGCACCTACGGGAACCAAGTTCCTGTGCTAGATCTCGTGATATACAGTGATAAATACAAACAGTAAGAGCTCAGGCATGTCCACTGATACTTGTAATATGGTGAAGTTCTCCAACACAACTCTGCAAATGGATAGGATCACTATTACTCTATCCAATTTCCAGTTCCAATTTCTATTCTACTTAGATAGGGAACTCTCAAGTATTGGCCTGAGGAACGTTTCTGAAATACGATACATCACTGCCCATCTCTGCTGTTTGCTGTGTTTCAAAGGATGTGTTAATTTCATTAATAAGAGGAACAGTTACTCATCCAAAATTGTCCCAGACCCAGGAGGACTTTCTAGGGCACTTAAATTCTTCCTGATCAGGTGTTGTAGCAGTTCACTGTCTTACTCTAATGTTTCTGTGTGGCTTTGTGAATTACCAGCATCATCGTTTCAAGGTCTTCCAGAAGCACCAGTAGATCAAAGAAACATTTGCACTTTAGGTGTGTGTGGTTGTTTGTCATTCATTAGACTGTCTCAGGTTTTCTCAACCTCAGCACTGTTGACACTTTGGGCCCCCTAGTTCTCGATGGGGGATGGGCTGGTGGGAGTGGTCCCTTGCATTGTAGGGCGTTTGGCAGCCTACGGGCTTCTGTTGACTACATGCCAGTAGCTCACATACACACACACACCCCAGCTGCGAAAACGAAAGATGTCTCCAGACATTGCCAAATGTCCTCTGGGGTGAGATTGGGAAAACTACTGAATTATCTAATGAATAAAATATATCAGGAGGAAAAAATAAACGTTTCTCTTTCTCTTGTCACTTAATCTTCATTATAGATAGGTTTTTTATTAATAATAAGACTTGACATCAGAAACTCTTTGAATTAGAAGGGACTATAAAAGTCACTAGTTTAACCACAACCCGATGTCATCTTTATCTATTTCTCCATCTCTCAGTTTTACAAATGTATTGAGAAATCAGAAGATTGGTTATCTCTGGAACTTAGGAATTTACTTTCTCATAGCGAGAGATAAGGCTGTTTGGTGTTTTTACTTTGCCCTGAAATAGCTGCTGCAATGATTTTTGCTTCAGTTGGGGACTTGGTGTCATACAACTTCAGTATCTCAGAGACTTGGAGGAGTTTTCTTTTGGTTATTTCACACGTCTACAGATCGTGCTCCATCATCCTGCTTTCCAAATGTGCATAGAAGTTGACGTTCGGTCCATCTAATTTTAAGTATATCTGCATGAGCTTTCTATTTCTTTTTTTTCTTGAGTTTTCTGTCTCTGATATTGATTTTTTATTACCCCTCTTTGGGAAAAAAATTTGTCCCAAGTAATCAAAAGTTGCAAATGTCCAAATGTCTAAATATGTCAAGCCAAAGTTCCTGCTGATTTAATGTGCCTTATTTCAGCATTCCTGTAATTTCCTATAAATAACCCTGTGTTTGTACTTGTGTCTGTGCTGCACCAATTGGAAAACTTGGTGAAGTTATAAAACACAACCCCTTAAGAGTATCTTAGAAATAACAACAAACCCCTAACTGGAATACAGGTCTCCTCCCTCTACTCCTTGGCTAAAAGACCAACGCAGACTTTGGAAACATTCTTAATTATTTGCTACAAGTTGCTAATATGCACACACGACTAAAAGCCTTGATTAGGAAGTCCAAGGCTATAAAATATTGACAAGCACATCCAGCGTGACCTCTCCCAAGACCATCACAGAAATTAGAAAACTCCAACCGAGGAGATCCTCAAGTGTGTATATGAATTCCTTCTCTACCACCGTCATACCAGACACTACGGTAACACTTAAGGCTTTGATTAAGTTGACCTTCCAATTTCAACTTAAATTGCAACGTATCTGCCTAATTACTGTCTGACATACCTTTTAAACCATCCAGTTCCCACTGCTCTCACAATAATTATTGCAAAGCAGTAAGAGGATAATTGTTCAAGTAAAATCGCCTGAATTCTTGAATCGATTCTCCATAACAAAGTTATGGAACCCATCATCATTGGCTTTTCAGTGTTCATTCTTGTTAATTTCCAGATCACTATCCACGCTGAGTCTATGTTACTTTAAATCCAGAATAAAAAGCTGGAAAAAATTAATGCAAATCATATGCTCGTGCTCACCTTTTTCTAATTTCTAAGATCTATTAACATTTGAGAATTACTTTAATAAAAAAAAGCCTCTCCTAATGGACTAAAGAAAAAATATATATATATTCATGTTGATTCCAGTTGAAAAACCTCAGTGACTTCTCTCATTACCACTGGAGTATTGATTTAAAAAAAAAAAAATTCTGTCTCTTCCCTAGCATTACAAATATATATATATATTCATGACCAAAATATCACTTACTAATCATGAAGCTGTAAACCTTTTGTGCCTATCAAATAGATACATAGCATGAAACTAATTTTAGACGTTCGTTATGTGGGAAGAGGTATAGGAGTGGGTGGATGGGAATGATTCATGGGAAAAGTAAAGATCAAAATATGCTATCAAGCAGAATTTTCAACTTCTTCAGAGCAATGTGCAAATAAATAGTCAATGAAGACCACCTCAAATTTAAGTCGGCCAGACATTGAGACACTGGGGCACAGATCCTGTAAGTTATGCTAAGAAACATGTGACGTCCGGAAGGTAAAGGTGTCCTCATTTAAGCTAAAACTCGGCCATCATCCCCTGTACCTCTTCTAGGGCACCAATCCGAAAATCATTAAGGCTTTTGCTCTAGGGAATTGGGTTACTTAGATGCAAGTAATGACCAAAAAGAGGCTTCTTGCTTATCCCCGTCTGACTTACAAGGCATGACCATGTTCTTTGAATCCCTTATACCAGAGACCATGAGACAGCCAACCGCACACAGGAAATAAAATACAATAAAAAATATAAATAATTTTCCTGAGGAAAAGATAAGAAAGGGTACTGTGTTCTGTAGACCCAGAGCTGGATCTCTGTGAAGTTTAACCATCTTGGGACCCAGACTCCATCCTATGGTCTAGACTTTGTGGTCATGCCTGAGCAACCATTTTAAGGCTAGTTTGAACAAAAATATACTCGAGTGTTATAGTTTTAGCAGGGAAATAAAAACTCATATGAAGTGTCTTCCACCAGGCTACTCTGAAAATACCATCAAGTGAAATCAGAGCTTCCCTTGCTGAAAAATGTTAAAATCATTTTAGGGAAATGAATTAAGTTTCTTTAGACACAAACACTTTGTGTTTCTTAGAACTAAATCAGGGCCCTAGCTGAGAAGGGGGAAGTCTTTTCATTGGTTGGTCAAAACAAACCTCTCATTTGCCTCATTTGAGGCATTTGGACAGTGCCTGGGAAGTACATTATTTTCAGGGGGAAAAAGAAACAGCCTTTTTTTTTTTTTTTTTTGCATGCCAGCTGGGATCATGGGAACTTCCAGTGCCAGGAATTTACTACTGTTTCTGGTAATTCTGCCTGTAGTCATTTGAAACGTTGAAGGGTGAAAGGAGGAGAAGCCGGGCACCCAGAGGGCTGTCTGTGTTTCACGCCAGTTGGACCAGCGCAGAGAATATTTGTAAATGCATTTCGAAGTGGATATAATTGTAGCCTTTGTCAGAATCACAAAGCTCTCTGTGGAGCTGCTGAAAGAGAACACTGGGGGGAAAATCCGACCCTCTACACCCAGTCATCCCCAAACAAAAGGAAAGACGGTGGGTGAGCCCATCACATTGCGAGTTTGTTTCTGTTTTCCACAGCCCTGGACTTCAAATCAAGGACATGTCTGCCAGGTGAAGGTTAATTTTGCTGAGGTTTTCCAAAACTTCATTTAATACTTGGAAAACTGAGCATTTTGAAGTTACTCCAGTCCTCCGGGCATCATTCCTATTTCCTTTGCCATGTCAATGAGACATCGGAGACCACACTTTTTCATGGTAAAATAATGTTCGCATACTTCATGATGACCTCATGCTTGACATACCTGAACCTGCAAATGTAAAAACGATTGTATCTGAATTTGCACTGATGGTGTCTGATAGCAGAAGACCTTTACTGGAATCCTCTGTTTAAGTTCAGTAATTCAGATGCTACATACTTCTGCAAGCTTCTTGATTATTTTCACTGTAAGATTAATTATCTAAGTTTGAATGTATTTCCTCACAGTCTATTAATTTGCCATTTATCTTTTACCGGGGATAATTATGATTGCAATAATTCATTAAAGTTCTCCTCACACAGCTTCTTAAACCAAGTTTTTCTGCATTTCTTCTGCTTACAGTATGTGGGGAATCTTGTTTTGTTTTGGTTTTTTTCCTAGTAATAATTTTGTAAGAAAGCCAGTGTATCGACTGCCATGGTGACACAATTTATCTTTTAAGATCTGGAAGCTGGTGGTGACCAAGTGCTCTGTGTGTTCTCTCTGTCAGTTGCGATTTTCAGAATTAAATCATGTTTTCTTTCACTTTCGGTTGGAGTTAACACGTTTGGGATTTTTAGAAGGGAGAGAAGGGAGCAATTTGCGTAATACTGCTGTCATATTTGACTACATATTAGAAACAATAAATGATCATTTTCTTTTAATTTCTTAAACATGTTTATCCATGTCTTTCAATGTATTTTTGTTTTCTTTCCACCATTAGCTTTTGAAACATTTTACCTATTGTGGAAGAAAATCACCTGCAGTGTCCAAAGCCACAGGCTAATAATGACAGGGTAGAAAATCCTTTTGTTTCTAAATGTGCCCAAGTGTGGGACCAATACCAACTAGAGTGAACGATAGAAAACAGAGCACCTGGAATGTCACAGCAACCAGGTGGAGACTTGGTCTCCACTCACAGCCCACAGAGCCCAAATGTTGTGTCCTTCTGGGCCAGACAGGTGGGCTCTGAGCTGCCAGTGAAAAATCCTCGTGCCGGAATAAGTCAAGGGGCTGCAGTTCAGCTCCTGCCTCTGTCACTAGTCCTGGTTCGAGAACCTCCGTGACTTTCCAAATGAGTTGCTGAAGGGTCTCTCTTATTCCATCCCCTTTTCCCAAACTGGAAAGGCTTGTACGTCTTTCTCAGCTAATTTAAGTAGAATGTCTGAACTGAGATGCTTTGAAGTCCAAATATTCTTTCCCTGTTTCTTGATCCACCAGTCTCAGGCTATCCTTTTCACAGCTGCGAGTACCCACAGGCCTGAACTCCGGAACCAGGAAACAAGTGCCAGAGGGTGCCGGGAATCCCAGCCAGTGGCGCTGGTTGGGCAATTGCTCTGTGCAATTCAAGAGGATTTTGTAAAATCTTACCTCTGTATGGATCTTTCGGACTGTGCTGATTAAACTCTGATATCGCGGAGTAAATTCAGAACTGCGATCTTAAATGGTGCAAATTGTTTTATGATGCCCAAAGGGAAAAGTTATTCATGCAAATCATGCAACTTTCCCTAACAGTACAAAAACATTAAGGCCAGTGCTTTTAATGTGTACCATTTCTTTAATAATGCAGTGGAAATGTTAAGGAAAAAAAGCTAATGGCAATCATAAAACTTTTAAATTAGCTGTAGATCTATCTCCTATAAATTCAGGTCTTCTCCTCACAGGTCCTCTATTCCAAACCACTTTTTTCAGAATCAGAGCCTTCTGACATGGAGTTAGGAATATTGTTCCCCCTCAGTTTATTTTAACTAACATTCATTGAATGTCTATCCTGTGCTATGCAGTGTGCCTGACTCCAGGGCTCCACAAACAAAAAAGATAAAGTCCTTGTTTTCAATCAGCCTATAGTATAGTAGGGGAGACAAACGTTTAAACAAATATGGCAGGTCAAGGTTGATAGGCCCAAGGATAGAAATACACAGAACAGTGAAGTTACAGAGGAGGAGCGAGTCAGTTCTGTATGGAAAGGGTCAGGACAGCCTTCACGGAGCAAGGGATATTTGAACATGATCTTGGCAGGTGAGTAGGCCTTCAGCAGGGGACAACACAGGCAGCCCAAGGTTTGGGTGCTGTGAGCAAACGGACCGGCCGGGGTAGAGGAGAAAGGAGAGAAAGGCTGGAGAGCAAAGCCCCTGATGACATGCACAGGCCTTCAGGGTATGACTTCAAAGCAGTAGATGCACTTGAAAATTTTGCAGTAGCGGGGCCATGGAAACCACCCCGCTTTAGGAAGATGACCCAGCAGGCGAAGCAATGGATGAACTGCAGGGGAGACATAGCTGGACACCATTCTGGAGACAACTACTCATGTCTGGCTACTGTTCCATGACTACTATTTCTCCTTAGTTCTCAGATCGTGGCCTCCATTTAGTCAGTCCTCTACTAATAAAATCCAACGTTAACTAATTTGTTGTCTGGACCCGTGCCAAGGTCCTAGCTGCGGTGAGACCCTTGGACCCCTCTTCTCTGCCGCAGAGGTCCTTTTTCTGCTTGGATTCGCACAGCCGGTAACAAAACTGATGCTGAGACTGGAACAGCACAAGCTTTATTCAATGGCCAAAGAGTGGAGAAGCTGGAACTTAGTTCACAAACCGGCTTCTCAACCTGACTAGGGCTGAGACACCATATGCATAAGAGGGTCACAGTAAAAGGGAAGGAAATGAGTAAAGAGAGGGAGGAATGAATATTCATGACTTATCCAAGAACAGGGGTGTAGCTGGGACTGGGAACCAAGGCAACACTCCATTTCAGGAGTCGTAAATCTCTCAGAATGAGGAGAGGATAAGACCCACTTAGATGATGGAGAGAAAATGAGACTTGCAGAAAGAATGGGCTCTTCCGGTTGTTGTCATAGCAACCATCAACTGTCATGGCACAGGTGAGTGAGTCATTTAACACTCTAATATATTACAGTGAGCATAGAATGAGTCTCAGGGTCTACTGGAGGTCAGGTTCACGAAGCCAACTGGCCTTGTGACTGGTACTCACAAATGGAGAAGCACAGAAACCAACAACAGTTTTGTGATACTCCTTAGGCCTCCCATCTACATACAAGTCTAAAGGTAGGGGGTTTATAGTTTTTGGAAATTTCAAAAATGTGTCAAAGAGAGAAAATCAATGAGAGTCCCATCGCGTTCGCAACTCGAGGCCATGTAGGAAGCCCAGCCTCCACCTAGTGAAGGGCCTATTATTTTCTGTGAGTTGTTATCATTTTAAAGACACAGTGAAATGCACTTGGCCTCCCAGAGTAAATGCACTTCACAAATGCCAGCACCTCCTGATAAATGTTAATTGACCCCTTTCAAATGTGCACTCCTCTCATTGGCTGCAATAAACTTTACTCAGGGTTTTGAACTTCTCCCAGATATTCTCCTGACATTTTTTACGGTGAACTTTACAGACATTTTGGGGTTGCAGGGTAACACTGGGCTATTTTTCTCCCCAGACTTCTTTGTACAATTGCAATTTAGATTTCCTCCCAAAAGGATTCACTGTGGCATGAGCCTTGATAGAATGTGAAGCAGATTTCTCCTGCTGCAGTTTGGCTGTAAGCCTGGAGGATGGGACGCATAAAGTATTCTAAATGCCATAGAACCTTGCATCTTATTTTGTTCTAGAATGTTTTAACTCTGCATCAGGATGCCTTGAAGTGAGATCCTGAATAAGCAAAAAACGCATGGCCAAAAAGAGATATGCGACTTGCGAAAAATGAAGCATCCCTTTTGTAAAACGGTGTCATTTCGAATTTACTTAGATGTCATTTTACTGAGGAAACGTATGTTGTTTGAAGAAGACCAGACCTCAGTGGGCTAAATGGTAGTAAAGCAAATAAGAAAGGAGCACGTGGTTAGGGACAAAAGTGAAAATGAGGGCATCAGTATCACAGGAGACTCCCCAGTGGCAAGGATGGCAGATGGGAAGTGCGTGGGGAGGAGGGGGCCATGTGGATTTTCTATTGTTTTGCTTTATGCCCTGATATGAAGCTTTATTGAGGCACCGGGGTGGGAGTTCATTGACTTCAGACAGATTGCCGCGGTCTTTTTGATTTCCTTGACAGAAAACGACAACTGATAACTGACCTGGCAGTCAAGGCGCAGAGACATTGAAAACATCAGTTCCTGCTAAAACAGGAAGGAAGGTCCACTGGTGATTGCTTTTTGCCCTCTGATAAATGTCAGACCAGGATCCCCCTACGATCAAGGGCTCAGGGATGGGCATCTGCTCTCAAGTTTACATATGTCAGTTCCCTGAGCTCATTTTTCTCTCTCTGCCAATAAAATGAGCTATCAGGCCATCTGATACCTACGCACGTAGCAATCAAGGGGACAAACTCTGTAACATTGCCCAGCTGACCTCTCAAAGCCCAGATTTCTTCATCTATAAAACGACGCTTCAGATAGTACCTCCTTCCTAGGATTATTGTGACAAATAAATAAGCTAAAATATTTAGCTTTATGTTATATTCATAAGGCCCAATAAAATTATGCTACCACGTTGCCTATGAAAGATGTGTTGATTTGGGCACAAAAATGTTTTCTTAGTCCTTAAGATAAATTTAAGGCAAAGAAGCAGAGAGGGGCAATTAACTGCAAGAGCAGATTGGAAAACAAGCAGCTCAAACTGGAAACTGCACGGGAGGAAAGCTGCTTCCCTTAGACTCTTATTTCATTCTCTCTGCAAGTCTCATTTTTCTCTCTACCATCTACACTGATCTTAGCCTCTCCCCATTCTGACAGAGTTATCAGAGTGAAAAAGAGGAAGCTTTAAACCTTAGTGATGAAAAATTAACTTTAAAATTTTTTTAAATAATTTAATTAAATAAAAATTTAAACACAACAATAACACTATATGTTACTAACATTTGGTTATATAATTTAAAGAGATCTCTGCTCTTTTTTGACTTTATTCATTTGTTTATGATTTCACAGAAAAATCAAGTAAGCCTTCTGAGTGTTATTTTAATCCAGTTTGTCCACACAAAGACCACCACTGCTCAGGAAGCAACTCAAAGCAGAGGTCTCTGTAATGTGACAGTAGGCTCACCCGGATCCAGCAAACAAAACACATGCATCAGCAGATCCCCCAACTCAAGAACTGGATTTTCATTTGCTGTGTATTTTATTTTGAGGATTCATTCAATGAATGTTTGCTGATCATCTTCCAAAGCCAACTACTGTTTATGTGCTGGAAATTCAATGAGTTATTTATTTCACAAATACTTATATACTGTTTTTCTTATGCCAGGCACTGATCTAAACACTTGACAGATATTAAATTACTGAATTCCCTTATTACCCCTCTTAGCAGCTGCTCTATCTCCATGTGCCATAGACTGAATGTTTTTATCCCCCCCAAAATTCGCAAGTTGAAACCTAATCCTCAGTGGGATGGTATTAAGAGGTGGGGGCTTTTGGAAGGGATTAGGTTGGAGGGTGGAGCCCTCATAAGTGGGATTAGTGCCCTTATGAAAGAGACTCCAGAAAGCTCTCACCCCTCCCGCCACGTGAGGTCACAGTGAGAAGATGTCTCTGAACCAGGAAGGGGTTTTCACCAGACACCCAATCTGCTACAGCCTTCACCTTGAACTTTCCAGCCTCCAGACTATAATAAATAAATCTCTGTTGTTTATAAAACCACCCAGTCTATGGTATTTTGTCACAGCAACTTGAACAGACTAAGACCCCATGTCACAGAAGAGGGAGTGGAAGAAATCAGCAGTTGAGCAACTGGTCCACAGCTGCCCAGCAAGTGAGAAGCAGAGACCAGGCGCACACCCAGGGGCCGAGCTGCTGGTCACCATTCTGGGCTGCCTTTCAAGCAAAACATTGACCAAAACAACAGAAATCCCTTGCCCTTGTGTATTTATATTCTAATGGGGTGAGAAAGACAATAAAAGTTAACTAAATAATAACACACCATTGTAAAGCAATTATACTCCAATAAAGATGTTAAAAACAAATAAATAAATAATATCCATTAAAATAAGTTACAAAATAGATGCTCTGTAGAGAAATACAACAGAGAAGGAACTCAGGAATCTTGGAGAAGAGGACTTCTAATTTTAAACAGGCCATCAGGGAAGGTAACATGGAGTAACGATCTGAGAGTTTCCAAGGGAAGTGCAAGTACAAAGGCCACACAGAGGAAACATCCCTGGCAGGTTCAAGAACACCAAGAATGTCAGACTGACTGGTGCAGAGAGATTAGAGGTAGAGTCACTGAAGGAGGTCAGAGAGAAAACAAGGCCAGGTGTGATCCCGGGTGAGATGGAAACCAATGGAGAGTCCTGAGCTGTCTGGTGACGAGATCTGACTATCAACTGGGAAGAATTACTCTGGCTTCTGGGTGGGACGGGGACGGGGTGGAAACAAGAAGAGCAGTCAGGAAGCAGATGCACTCTTCCAGGTGAGAGGCAACGTGGCTTGGATTCTTATGGATGTTCTATATGAGCTATTTTGTGATGGTGGACGTGACGCAGGGATGCTGTGATGAATGGCTGGACTCAGTTGCTTATAGCTCTGAAGGAGAGAAGGCTGCCACGCAGGGTCACACAGGCTTTGCACCTGCGGACAAGGAAACAGCAAGCTGGAGCTGTAGGGGACAGTGACACACAGGGTGGGGTTAGCTAGGTTTCCACAGGGGTCGCTGAGGATTAGCTAATTTGAAGAATCTGGGGGGCTTCAGAGCATAGGCGCTGTTGCTAGTTGTTGGGTACCTGGCCATGGGGTGATTAGGGCAGGTGGATAGTGATCCCAAGTGTAATAGCCCAGTAAGGAGAGTGGTTGGGGTATGGATTAATCAGCTGCTTGAGAAGGGAACAGACCAGCCATTAGCCAGGGACTCAAAACTGGGTCATGAGAGCATTAAAAAGAGAAAAGAACTATATTACAGTGAAACAATGAAGATGTTGAGAATTGGTCAGAATGTGGCTGTATTTGAAGGGAGAGGCAATAGGGCTTGCTAATGGGTCCAGTATGGGATGTGAAAGAAAGAGCCTTCCCCAAGAAGTCCAGGTTTGGAACCTGTCTGCAGGAATGGAATTGCCATCCACGAAGATAAGCAAGACTGAAAAATGAACAAGTTAGTAAGGAAACATTAGAAGCTCAGTGTAGAACATCTTGTGTTTGAAATGTCTCTTTATTTTATTTTTATTAGACATTGAAGTGAAGATGTTGAACAGAAAATGGATTTATGGGTCTGAAGTTCAAGAGACACGTCTGGACTGAAGATATAAATTTGAGAGTGTTTAACATAAATACGGAATTTAAGGCCATGGGACCAATGAGATCATCCAAGAAGTGAATGTAGATAAAGAAAAAATGTGACCTAATGGATGACTCTTGGGACATTCCAACACGAAGAAGTTGAGGAGGAAAAAGAGCAAAGAAAACTGGGAAGAAACAGTGCAGCAGAAGAAAAAGCAGTGGAGTGGCATCTGTGGAGCCCCGGAAACAAAGTGTTGCACAGATATCAAAATGTTCAAAACCACCAGCAATCAAATATGCATATTAAAATGACAATACGACACCTTTTTGACTATACGATTAGGAAGTAGTTTAAAAACAGACACTTCATATTGTCAAGAGAGCAGTGAAGTGGTTGTACAATTTTACACCCTAACTGGGAAAATAACAGGCTTGAACTTTCTGGAAAGCCATTGAACGTGATATAAGAGCAATTTCTTTACAACGTCTACATACTTAAATCCAGCTTTTCCTCTTCTAGGAATCCACCCTGAAGAAATAAGCAGAAACTGAGACAAAGTTTTATATTCACAGATGTTCTCTGCAGGGTTATTTATGTTAGCAAACAGCTGGGGAAAAAAATTACATTTTGAACAAGGAAAATTATTCAAAAAATTGTGAGCCCCAAATAAAGTGGATAATGTAGCCCAGGAAAATGATGATTGAAAAGCATATTTAATGACATGTGAAAACCCTCATGATACTGCATTAATTGAGGAAAATAAGATAATGTCCTTTCTTTTAGTAACAGTAAAACTAGTAATTACCATTTACTGGGTACCTACTGTGTGTAAGGCACTGTGCTAATAATCATATACATTGTTTTTTAATCCTAATAAGTAGGCATTAGGAGAAAGCAGAGGCTCAAAAAGTTAATTGACTATACCATATTTTATTTTTATTAAGTAAGTTAATTGACTATACCATATTTTATTTTTATTAAGTTAATTGACTATACCATATTTTATTTTTATTAAGTTAATTGACTATACCATATTTTGATTGACTATGCCCTATTTTATTTGATTATGGTATAGTCAAAAATTAATAGATTTTCCATATTTTATTTGATTATTTTATTACATTATATTATATTTAATTATATTATTTGGGAAGTGATCTCTCTCTCTCTCACACACACACACCCCCCACAGACACACAGGAAGATCTGATGGCCTGTCCTACAAGTTCCTATTCTCATATGAAAAGCTTCAGTTACCTATTGTACTATCGAATCCAGGCCAAACTTTGAGTTCATGAGTTTTTTCCAAAGAAAGATTCTGAAAATGACAACAAAATGAAGAAGTAAGCACTGGTTTCCTCATTTATACAAAAGTCATTTTCTTATAATTTCTTAATTCTAACTACTCACTTATAAAGATGACCTGAGAAGCCATCCCTAGCCCTGCCGGATCCTTTCTACACCTTTGGCAGCTGAGTTGATTAATTGTGGTATAAGAGGGTGAAGGAGTTAAACATTTTTGGAAAATTTATTTCAAAGAAGACCAGGGGGGCTTCCCTGGTGGCGCAGTGGTTGAGAGTCCGCCTGCCGATGCAGGGGACACGGGGTTCGTGCCACGGTCCGGGAAGATCCCACATGCCGCGAAGCGGCTGGGCCCTTGAGCCATGGCCGCTGAGCCTGCGCGTCCGGAGCCTGTGCTCTGCAACGGGAGAGGCCACAACAGTGAGAGGCCCACGCGTACTGCAAAAAAAAAAAAAAAAGAAGAAGAAGAAGACCAGGGTTAATTTATGAACACAATCTTTCCTCCTTTTACTCTGTAACCCCTGTTTTTCAAACGGACTCTTTAAGAGCTTCCTCCCTTTTTTGAGCTCGCCTTGTGGTAAAATCGGTTTATTTACGTCCTAACATATTCAATAATGCAGTTGATGGTGCATCCACTACACGCCTGGCACTCTGCTAGCTCCTGGGATGGTCGGAGGAGACACTTGGGAAGAACAGATTAAAACCCTTGCCATAGCTCCTATTCCAGAGAACCTCACTGTCTCGAGGAGAAAGCGAGCATATCACACTGATGTGAAATACAACTGTCTTAAGGGCCGTAAATGGAGGAGAGTGTACCAAGAACTATAAGAGCAGTGTTTGAAAAAGAGGTGAGGAGGGATAACCTCGCAGAGAAGATGGCATTGCCTGTGTCCTGGGAGTTAAAGAGAAGGAAAAAACATCCCAAGCAGAGAACAACGGAATATAAAGCGAAGTCGAATCATGAAAGCCCCAGAATGGGCAGAGAGTAGCAGGTAGTTCAGTGGGGCCGGATTGGAGCCATATACAAAGTAGGGCCAAAATAACTGGGTAAGAAGGTGACTAAACTCTTTTTTATGCCTGACAATCAGGAAACTACTAAAGCCATTTATATGGGGAAATATCACCAAAGTCCCATTTTATTTGAGTGCCTGTGGCATCAGTATAGAAGCAGGTAGCACAGTAGAGCAGGTGACTTAGTGGTCAGGAGCACAGACAACATGGGTCCAAGCCCTGCAGGCTGCGTGACTTCGCACAGTGCACCCGGCTTGAGGCACTCAACCCGACCCGGCTGGGACCTGGCTTTATGCGGCTGACCTGGTCACTTAAGCGTATCCTAAACATTGCCTGTGACATGCTTGTCCTGGAGAGTCACAGTCCGCACTCGCCGACGGTGTCATCTCTTTGCTCCCCACCCTCTGATGGCTTCTCTTCACAATCCAGCCGCTGCCCCTCCCCTCCCCTCCCCTCCCCCTCCCTCCCCTCCCTCCCTCTCCCCCTCCCTCCCTCTCCCCCTCCCTCCCCTCCCTCCCCTCCCCTCCCCTCCCCTCCCCTCCCCTCTCTTCCTCTCACCTCACCTCTCCTCCCCTCCCCTCCCCTCCCCCTCCCTGCCCCTCCCTGCCCCTCCCTCCCCTCCCTCCCCTCTCCTCCCCTCCCCCTCCCTTCTCCTTCCCTCCCCCTCCCCTCTCCTCCCCTCCCCTCCCCTCCCCTCCCCTCCCTTCCCCTCCCCTCCCCTCTCCTCCCCTCCCCCTCCCTTCTCCTTCCCCTCCCCTCCCCTCCCCTCCCCCTTCCCCATATCCCCATGGCCCCACCCAGGCTCAGGCTCATAGTCTTTCAGCAGAGTCCCTGTCCCATCTTCAGGAACAAGCGCTCTTTCCCCTCCTGCTTTCCTCCTCAACAGTCTCTCCCTGCAGGCAGGTCTCTGCTCAGATGGCCTTTCCTCCCAGCCCCTCCCTAACCCATTTCTCCAGAATATTTAGAACCTTCTCCCTTCTCTCTCTGATCCCTAGCCCCTGTTTTCCTTCATGGCCCTACAGCTACCTGACATGTTTTTACGTTATTTTGTGTCTCACTGTTAGTCTCCCCAAGAGAATTGAAGAGCTGTGAGGGAAGAGATTCATTTCTCTCTCTGCCCGGTGCCTACAAGTGGTCCCAGCAACAGGAAGTGTTCAATAAATATTTTGTTGAATTGATTAAAATGCAAGAATGAATGGATGTACTGCTTGGCTTTCACTGGGTGGGCTGCTGTCTGCTGTTGAGGCGTCACCCCTGGCTGGGACAGGAAGGACATTTGCGGGGCCCCTGAGCAGAGGCCACAGGCCAGAGCTACTCCAAGGGAGGCTGGGGCCAGAGGAGGGAGCAGCTCTGTGGGCCGCGATCCTCATAGCCCTGGGCACTGCCGGTGTCCCTCGTGAAGGCCTTTTTCCCTGACACACTTAGGTCTAAATGACTTTGCCAGGCTGCTAACAGTACCCAGACATGTGCTTGGGGATGGTTGGCTCTGTCCTGGATGTGACGTGCAGCCACTGACCCTGGTCTTCCTGACTCTGGCGAGCTCTGAATCTCCCACCCTTACCCACCACCCAGCCAAGGGCATCTCGTTCTAGGTTGGTGGAAAGTTTTCCTAGTGTTCTGGCCAATATTCTTTGGCTATCTACAATCAGCAATGCTGTCCTTTTTATCTCAGTGTGAAATCATCTAAACGTCCGTCCCTAAGTGCTTAGGCTTCTGCAAGAAAAGAGTTGGAGTGGGAAGCATCTTACTTCTCAACTATAGTTTTCTGCTTTGCCACATCTGTGACATGAGGTAATAGGCGTAGAGCAGACCATGTGGTGAATGCGGGGAAAGCAAAAAGGCAAACAGCAGGAAGAAAAAAGAGAGATAAATTCATAAAACATACATACATTATTAGCTTGGTCAGATGTTCACCTCTCTCCTGTTAAGGTACAGCCAGAAAAAATTTACGTGGTTTGTGGCCCTGAGTTTCCAAAGAAAGGGAGGAATGGGACTCTTTTAACTAAATAAGTGTAAATACCAAATTTAGTATCAAATATCAAAGCCTCACAGTTCTGTAGAGCTAATGTTTTTCTTATAAAAACATTTTCCTGGAGTTATACGGTTTTATGGAAAATGTGCCTCTACTCATTCTTGATGTATAAGTATTCCATTCCAAAGTATTTCTTAAAGGGAAAAATTTTCCAAGAAAGTAAACATTCTAGAACACTGTAGTTTTCTCTCTCTCCTTTTTTAATCTTTGGGGTTTCTTGTTGCTGTTGTTGATTTATTTGTTTTGTTTTGTTTTGTTTTTTTACCATTTTCTTAGGAATACCTTAAAAGCTGATATGATAACACCGGCTCTGTTGGAGAAAAATTGCAGTTCAATCCAATCACACTTAAAGTGCACCGTACTTCATCTTACGTAAAAATAAAACAAGCAAAAACCTCTCTGAATTATTTTTAGTTTTAAAAAGATAAATAAAGAGTGCACAGGAAAACATATATTTAGCTCACGTATTTAGGAATAGTTGGAAATACATTTGGGCACTGTCATTAACAACCACATTTGAATGAAACCAAAAACACAAAACACAAATTAGTTATAAAGTTAATTTATTTGCTTAGAGAAGGATGTTGGCTTTTTGTCATCCAGGTTTGGAGGAATAACAAAGGCTAGAGGCACTGATCATTATTCTATTTTTCTGCCTCTATGTTCAGCTTAGGTTATCTTAAATCAAGCAAGCCCTGTAGTCCAGAGATGCCGTCATATTTTACAGCATGTAGCCAAGGTGGCCATAGAAGAATATTTGATTACATTTAAACTGTATGTGCCTTTTTCTTTAACTTTCTGAAAAATGTAGTGAGTAGAGTCTGTTTATTTCCAAAGTGTGACTTTACGCTTCAGAGTAAAATTCCCAACTAACGAATCAAAAAGTTCTTTTTACAAAGACAGGGGGTGCTTCTAGAACAATCAGCATTGCTTTGTCAAGTGGTGGGAGGGTTTCGGAGGGAAGAGGCCTGAGCTGATTGAGTGAGTCTGAGTAGGCCGATGGATGCCATCTGGAGAAGGTTGGAACCCGGGCTGTATGTTAATGCAAACACCTTCAGCGTAACGGTGGGCTTGGCTGTCTTGGAAATGATTTGTGATCTAATTTGAGATTGTTGTTTATGATCCCAACACCTAGTTTATTTCATCCTGGCCGATAGCATAAATAGTTGTGTCTGGTAGATAGGAAAATCCAGTAGCTAGGCTGAGCTACCTAGCTATACAGCGTAGCATATTGGTTTTATTAATCAAGTCCAAAGACAGTCCATCATTCTCAGGTTAAAGCTTTGCTTGTGTACTGACTACCTAGCACTGTTGGGAGAAAAACCCCAGCACTATACCTGGCATAGAGCAGCTGTTCAATAAATGTATATTTCCTTCCCCATTGAAATCAATGAATTCATGAATTATGGAGAAAACTAGTCCCATAGCTCTGTTCCCATCTGTTACAAAAAAGTGGGTTCTGCAGTCAAATAAGTACAGGGAATCAGAGTCCAAGGGCCAGGCTCCTTCTTGGAGCTTGAAACTGCCTATTAGCTTGTGCAAGGGGTTCAAAGGAGAGTCTAGGGACCAGTATCAGCTCTTTCTTCCTTAGCTGTGAGACCCTGGGTTATGTACTTAACTTCTCTGTTTTCTTATAGGTGAAATGAAGAGGTCTTCTACCTCATATGATTAATATGTTAATATTCATAAAGCACTTACAAAAGTGTCTGACACATAATAAGCACTAAATAATATTTATTAAATAATTAAGATCTTTGAAAGATTCTTCAGGAAAAAATTTAACCTAGAGTTTCCCAAACTTTGACCATGGAAACCCCTGCCCCACCTAACTCCATCCCACTCCTTTTTTTTCCTTTCCCAAAATAACTTTCTCTGGGAAAACCATGCTTCAAAACATTTTCTTAGAAAATCTGCGGTAGAGAGAAGTTCATTGAATCCACTTTCTTAACAAAGGATTAAAAAGAAAAGATTTAAAAGGGATCACCAGTGTGCATCTCGATCATAATTCTAAAAGCCTCCAAAATCAAAAGAGACACTTCTAGAATATGCCAAGGGAAAAGAGTTCCTACTTAAGGAAACTCATGTAATGCTGTTGATTCTCATCTTGTGTTTACTGAGGGGGATCATAATAATTACATTTAGCACGTGCTGAGTGCTGTGTATACCAGGCATTCACCTGTGTTTAGACGCTGTTTCTAGATCCTAACAACAACCCGAAGAAGTAAACATTATGGTTCACTCCCTTTTCATAGATACTGAGGTTTAGTGGGTCAAAGTTTCTGTGTTTCTTGCCTGAAATCACCCAGGTAGAAACTGGTAGAGCCAGAAATACGAACCCAAGAATTCAGAGCCCATGTTGATACCCAGGAGTTCTTAGGCATCTTCAGTGTGCAAATTACTTCTCCCCTCACTGCACCTTCTTCCATCAGGAAGGGACTCAGGGACCCCAAAATTGTCCTTCATGGGGTTTAACTTGTCCATCTGGGACCAAAAGAGACAGGAGCTATTTTCATTTTCAATTATTGACAAAAGTCTGAAACATTAGACAATTAAGCAGCATATATCATTGTATTCTTCATCTCTTCCCCTCAGAGACTGACATTTTCACACACCCAGTCAATGGAGGAGACAGGACCCTAACTTCCATGTTATTCTTTCTAGTAGAGGGCATCTTTGGGGTTGCTACTGCCAAAACTTTGAGTTTCAGTGAAATCTGCCTTTGTTGTTCTTTTTAAATGATGACATTTAACAAATACTACTGGTTGGTTTGCTTTGTTTTTCTGTTCATACAGAAATGTGTTGCAGAGGTCTCAAACACTGGTGATGTATGCCTGTCTTGTTTCCGCGTGGCCGGCCACGCTGACAGGACACACACGAGCACATGGAGAGACTGAGTGACACCCAGCTCCAGGGACCATGTGTCTTGCTTTACTTTTGCACCATCTGGGCACCACCACATTCAAGGAAGATTCTAAACGAGGCTTTTTGGAAAAGAACAAAGTAGATTTTTGTAGCTGTTATTGTTGAAAACCAATTCAGTACATACAATGGCTTGAAACTAGTGAAAAATCAACCCAACTGGGAACATTTTCTTTTGTGTGTGGCAAATTCAGCAGATGGACTGACTTTTTAAAAAAAACAGGATGCTCTCAGATCTCAGAGAAAATTGTACCTTCTAGAAGAAAAATCTATAATACGTATTTACATATTTAAATACAATCAAGTTTTTTATTTCCAACCTGTTGAGATTAAACATATCCATCTTGGCCATATTATCTCTATGTAAATATCAGTATCGTTAAAGAAAACACAGAACTGGACAGAAGTTAAAGCAGTGAAAGCAGATTTTTTTCAGGACGATTGCAAAGGGGGAAAAGAGACCTCGTTATAGAACCAGGCTCAACTCCAAATACAGCAGGGGTAAGTGGGGATTTACAGCCAAGGAGCGGAGTGGGGGTCAGTGGGTGGAGAATTACTAACGGGAAACACCAGAGGTAAGGAGTATTCTGGCTAAACCCAGCTGACAGTATCTTTGCTGAAGACAGGCCTGGGGGGATGGTGGAGGATGAAGAAATCAATTAGCTATTGATGGGTGATAAGAAAAGAAGGTTGGAAAACTCTTACTAAATTGCATTAGCATGGTTCTCGTTAAAACGAGATTTTACAAAGACGCACACACATGGCCCTAGGAAAAGGTGATGGAGCTCGATTTAAATTTAGTCAAGCAAAGAATATTTGTCAGTATCATTCCTAGGGTTTTGAGTCAGTATTATTCTCTTCAACAGCCATTGCATGTGTGCCTGCATGTAGAGACCACACACACACAAATCAAACACCCAACACACGTCTACTCTTAAATGTTTAGCGAAATCCACGCCAGCTTGAAGAAAGCACCGTTGTCCACCGATGGTCAGGAACACAGGTAGCAGCTGACTAGATCAGGCCCTCAAATCATCGCGACCTGAACTTCAGGAAGAAATGTCACTGTGTGTGCTTGCTATTGGGCACATATGTCGTCGTTTTTTAGAGACACTTGGTAATAAGTAAAATTACGAATACGCCACACATCAGACACGTGGTATCAGTATCCTGTTCAAAAAACGTACAAACCAAGGCAAGAAATAGCAGGAGTTTGAACAGCTGGTTCTGGTTCCCTTCTTCCTAAATTCACACCTTTCCTCTCCCCCGGGGGGCCCCGGATCCTCACTCAGGCCCAGGATGCTTGCTTCCATCACACCTCACCACTGGAAAGGTACTGCCCTCTGGGGACACGCAGGCTTTTCCCCAAGGTTGTTCTGTAAACTGCTAGAGTCAGAATCCTGGAGCAAGCCCGTTGAAAATGCAGATTCCTGGGCTCCGCCCCAGGCCTATTGAATCTCAGTAACTATAGGGGAGTCCTGGAATCTGGATGCATAATTTACAAACAAAACTTTCAGAACCACAAATATTCACAAAAAATATAAGGGGAAAATGAGATTAAAAATAGAAAGCATGAGGTTTCTAGATAAGATGTCCGTACAATTAATAATTTTAAGGATGTAAAAAGGCACTATTTCTTATAGATATTCACACCTACCTAATTTTCCCACCTATAATTTTCCCTTATTTCCCTCTGATCCCCTAATTGCAGCCGCTACTTTGTACCTGTTGAAGCAAACGGCAGGGTCTGTGGCACATTTGGCCGGCGCACCAAGTGGTCATCATGGGCGGTACCAGGGAGTGCTTCTCCCACGACCACCTGCCATTGAGAATCGGGGGATCGGGGGCTGCGTCTGAGTACACGTGATGTTACCAGCAAGCCCTGGGCATGTTTTCCTTGAAAGGGAGGTATCAGTTACCTAGAAGGAGTCAGGGAAAGGGAGACAGGTCACCCGTGATGATCTTTTAGGTGTGATCACATTACCCCAAACAGATGCTAAACCAGACAGGATGCCAGGTCAAGGGACAAACCAGGACTGTCACAAGCAAACAGGGGCCTATGGCCACCTTATCTATAGAGCATCCATCTTATGCAATATTCACCAAAGATAAGATCCAGATTGGCTTGGCTGCCATGCTCGTGCCACACTCTAAAAGGTCGTTTTCTTTATCTTCCTAATTCACTGTTTTCATCCTTGAGGATTTCCCCTTTCCCTATGGATGGCTCACCACAGCCAGGCCTGCTGATGATTCAGCAGGGATGGAACAGATTACACTTTCCTTCCTTATGGAAATGGAGGAGATAAATGTTAGAGGGATAAACACACAGGGAAATAAATATAAGTGAACACGGTGATAAGTGCTAAGAGGAAAGCAGATGTGATAAAAATGGAAAGAAGGCTATGAGAGCGCTGGCCGAGGTGGGGAGGGAAAAGGAAACAGAGGCAGCTTGCAGTGTGCCCCCAATCCTGTAAGAGGAAGTCATGGTTTAACCAAGTAACCCATTGAAAAAACAATCACTTAAGTGACATTTTTCTCACTGAGGAAGAACCCCCAGAGGACAGAAGCCCTTTCCTACCTCCTGGCTGCCACAATACCCTGGGCCGGGCGATCTGCCTGGAGTTTGGCCCCTGACACAGAAGGAAGCCTTGTTCCGAGATCAGGCAGGAAGGAAACCAACACCTGTGAAGTGATGTGGCCTAGTAGGCCTAGGTCGTTAGAGAGGAAAGGTCAATACAGGAAAAGTGAATCGTTTGAATACTGCTCTTCCGCTTTAAATTTAAATTCTTTAAATTTTACAGTTTCTTCATCCATACAATGAAGGTAATAATAGTTCTTACCTGCTGGGGTTTTGTGAGAGTAAAATGAGTGAATGTAGGTTAACTGCATGGAACAATGCCTGGCACATAACAGGTGCTCAATAAATACTTTTAAAGTATATATTCTACCTATACATTATTTAAAAAGTATTGAAGGGGTTCAAAACATGCCATCCTAAAATATTGCCACTTCTGCGTGTGGATCATTTTGAGCGGAAGGCACTTGAGAAACTGTAGATGCAGGAAAGGCTCTCTGCCCTCCTCCTTTCTATCTAAAAGCAGGTCATAAGATTTCCCATGAAACATCTGGCCTCCTGACACCAGGAAAAAACATCCTTATCACTGGAGATCGTGAGCTGAACACCCAAATGGATCTGCACAAACAAACCAATGAAAACAACCCTCATCTTCCATTCATTTCCCCCATATATTTCCTGGTCACTATCCCACAATTCGCTGCCCCAGAACAAGTCCCTTTGTCTTGTCCCATCTCCACAATTTATTGTTGTTTTTGAAAATGATGTGTAATCTTTAGGGCCTAAATCGCTTCTTTGCATCTTCATTTTCCTTATCAAGACCCCTGTGTGCATGTAAGAATATTAAATAAAACTTACATGCTTTTCTCCTGTTAATTTGCCTTATGTTGGTTTAATTTTCAGGCCCAGGCACAAAACCTAAGAGGGTAGAAGTATTTCCTCCCCAAATTTTATGTAACAGCACTCTGTACTAGTTAGTAAATAACCTAATCAGACCACCTGACTTGATTATATTGAAGATGAGAAACACATAACAGGCCCAGACAGTAGAGTAGCACAGAAGCCAAGACACACCTTAGCTTGAGAAAGCAGGGAATAAAAGCCACGAGTAAGCAGAAGCCATAAGGCATGGAAAAGGAAAGTAAGCTCTCAGTAGTGGCAGCAGAGGAAGAGAGAATGAAACCTAAGACCCAGATTAGTAAACCTGTGTCAGCATACCAGCATTAGTGCTTTATTCTGAAAATTGTTCCAGTTCTTCCATGAGCACTTATTATGCTCCCGGATTCCCATCTGTTTATGCCATGCTCAGTGAGTACCCCCTCATGGTGGCCAAGTGGCTGCCAGCAACTCTAGGCTTGCATTCCCACACCTTCACGGCACATAGAAAAGGATAACCCCTCTTTCTCTCAACAGACCCTGCCATTGTCCAAAGACTGCATCACACTGGTTCTGACTGGGACCCTTGCCCATTGCTGAACTAATCACTGTGGCTGGGAGGATGGGGTATTCCAGTTAGCTAGGCATGAGTCACTTGTACATCTCTATGGCTCAGGCTGATATCAGTAATTCCCCAACCACGTGGGGATTGAGACGGATGGTAGGATGTCTCCCCCAAAGGGACGAGCCACAAAAACAGTAATCTCTACCGCAGTTGACAGGGCTCAAGAAGACCCGGGCAGAGTCGAAATAAACTTTTCTTGAAATGAAGGGGCGTGATCTGCAGTCCTGAGGGGCACAGGGAGCCTCTGAGCTCCTCCCACATAGCCTCTCAGAGACACGTAATTCAAGGCAGAAGCTGGACCCATTGACTCTGCAGGTCACCTCCACTCACGCCCACCACCAAAAGCCAGTCCACTCTTTATCGAGGATGCTGCCTTAGTGGGAAGGGTTTACTTAGAAGCTTCGGCCAAAGTGCTTGTGGATAAGTATTATGTAGAAAGAAAGTGGCATTACACCTTAATGTGTCTATTTTACACTGGACAAATCTGACCCAGTATTAATTTCCATCATCATGTCTGAAAGTCCTGGGGAAATTTATTAAATGAGGGATCTTATATGATCATCTTAATAAACCCTCCTTAAACAGTTATAAACTTCTTAGCAGCAAGGAGCCTGACTTTTACTGTTCAAGAGGAGATGATGTCTGAGAGATCCAGGCTCTGAAAAGAAATGCAGCATAAGATCCCTCAAAAAAAAAAAAAACCTTTCCTGTTTTGTGAGTTGAGCTCTTTGCTGTTTAGGAGGGAAGGCATACCAAATTCAAATATATTCAGAGTCAGAAAATTAGAGTACAGAATGCCAGGTGGAAACACTTTCAAAAACTGAAGAAGAAATCAAATAAAGATAGGTTGGAAAATACTTTTTCACAAAACTCCAAGTCACTCTTGTTTCTCCATTAGCGCCAGCCTTGCTAGGGAGCAAGAATCCAGCTTCCTGTTTTTCAAATTCTATGAAGAATCCACCGCTTCAAGCTTTCCCAACCCTTGTTAAGTTTTGAAAGGATAGAAAGTAGCCATAATCATTTATAGACCTACATCCAAATATCAATGTATTGTACTTTAAAACTTGCGTGTCTGGGCTCAAAAACGTAATGTGATGTTTACCAAGATTTAGGAATCTACTCACTCCATTAATAATACAAGTTGTGCTCTTCATTTCATCTCTATCACCAAATCAGGGACTATGATAATAGAATTTCTAGGGTTTGTGTCCTTTGGATCACAGAAGCGGAGGTGCAGTATAGATTGTTATCGCCACAGCAAGAATACAAACGATTCTGCGCTCCCAACTAAGAATAGATCTTTAAAAGCCAAGATGAGAAAAAAGAAAAAAATTCATACACCCACACACCTTCAAGATCTTTTCTTATATTCCCAGGCTGGGTTTACTCTTTCTACACACCTTTTGCAAGGTGCCAAATGCTTCAGTTTCAGCCATTACTATTATCTCCCAGCTTCTTTTTTATTTTCGAATCCATTTTCTTTCCTTTGTCTAACGGAAGTAACACCCGCGCAGCATCTGCCGCCTTTGGGGCTGTGTCTTTCACATATGTCTGCCGCAGGGTTTATTTTATCCTGTATCTCATCAACTTGCTCTAAACTTTGTTTTCTTGGGAAGCACCGCATCCGTATCTCTGTTCACCTTTCCAGCTTTTCCCGCAGGGAATTAAGAGACGATCACTCAGTCCTGTAAAGTAATTTTGGGAGCTTACAACTATTGCAATGAAAATTCTAGTGATCTTAACTGGGCTTTCAGCTTTCTTAGGAAGACGTAAGCATTCCCCTTCTTCTTTTTTTTTTCTTTTTTTTGAAAGGAGGAAATATGACTGTTTCTCTTCCAGTCAGTAATGCTTTCTTTGGCGAGTATTTTTCTGTTTTCCAAGAGGAAAAATGTAATTCCCAAACCTTAAACTTATATGGACCATCAAATGCTGAGTCTTGCCGTAGGCATTTTGCTAAAGCCCATTCCCTAAAAAGGTAACTAAAAATTGGAAAGGGACACGTGAGTGTCTGAAGGGAGTAGGCAGGTGTCTCCACTAAAGAGATCAAAAGTTGGATACGCGGCAGGCTTGAGAGCATTCTCTGCAGAGTGGCTAGGACGATGTGACAAAGCAAAGTTTAAATATGCTGGAGCTATTCGTGAAAATAATTAAATGTCCCACAAATATGTGCTCTGGAATGCATACGCTGCCAGTGAATAGCTGGATCTGTCCACCAAAGGACAGTAGGGACAACTACGGTAAGGCAATCATAGATTTAAAGGCGTAGAGATTGAAAATGACAATCCGTGTCTGCTTTGGGAAGTAATTCAAAGAAATCTGGGCAGACTTTCCTCATCCATCTTTTTACCCATTTCAAAAGGTTACTTCCTTTTGAGGTGAATTTTCACCTCAGAATTCCTTCTGATGTGCCCTTTCTCTGCCATATGCCCCCTCCCCACTTCCTTCCTCACTCCCCCCCCACCCCACCCCCAAGTCTTACTTCTACCTCTAAGATACCTGGTGGATTCATAATACTAATCCTGCTGACCTTTTCTTTCCCCTTCCTTGATACGTGAGACTTTTGCCCATAACCTCCTCCTCCTGGTGTCCTTCCATCCTTCTCTCAGTGACCCCAAGAGATGGTACTTTCTCTCTGCTTGTCTCTCTCTCTTTCACTGGTCTTGCCTCTTTGGTGTTTTTCCCACATCCCTTGTTCTCACACAACTCACACCAGACTACTTCCCTCTGAAATCTCAGCCAGGCTATTGGCTTCAACCACTAAAAGAAAAAAAATGCCCATATTTGTATCCAAGCTCGCTCTCTCTCCCAGGCTTCAGTCTTTCCCTCTCCCTGCATCCGTGGAAGATGCTTTTAACTCCCGCTTACTCCTAAGCCATTTTCCTCTCTGCACATCCTACCTTCTGGCAACGGCGACACCCAAATCCTCAAAATTATTCCTGTTAAGCTCTTATGGTTCTTGTCCTCTTTCTTTTCTTGATTTGTCTTCACCAAGATCTTTTTTTCCCCTACATTCAACCTACTGCAGTCATCTTTCAGTTGGCTCCAGTGCCTCCATTCTCTCTCCATCATTTATCTGAGCCAACACACTCTGAAGGCTGGAGGTCAAAGAAGACCGAGACGGGATACCTTCTCTGAAGAAGCTTTCAGTCACATTCAGGAGTCAGGCAAAGGTCTCCAAGAAAGGTGGACTTGGAAGGAGGTTTGAAATGACACATTTAGGATGGATATGAAGAGAAATGAGAAGAAATGGTATACTTAAAGCTTGGAGGTTTTGGGGTACCTGTACAAGTTCTTTATGCCTGGAGTAGAGGGTGCATCTCAGAACACAGTGGCAGAGGAGGCCAGAGAGCAGGCTGTGTTGTTAGAGTCCCAGGTGGAAGAGTTAGGCAGTCAAAAGGCTTTAGGTGAGTGGAGTTTAACAAGGGAACTAGATAAGTGAAAAGGACGGGGCTACGTGGAGATCTAAGAAGGGTAGGAAGCCATTAACACCCACAGCCAGAAGGAGCCAGGGAAAGGGGGAAGGGAGCGATGTTACTGGAACTCAGGGTGAGTGGCAGATGAATGTGGAAGAACTGCCACCACATCCAGGCAGGAAGCGGCACAGTGAGGAATAAGGAAGGCAGCGCCTCTCTCATCCCCGATCTGCTCTCACCAGTGCTTCTTCTTAGACACAACCTGCCGGAACCTGGAGAGCAAGGAAGCCTGAAGTCTCCCTGAACACACAGCCCCGGGGGGAGGGGGATGCATATGGGTGGGGCGCAAGCATAGGTATTTCTGGGTAGATGATTCTGTGGTTTGGGCATTGTGACTTGTAATGATTTCTGCTTAAAATCTGTACTGGACCCATTTCTTTTCATGTTCTGACACCTTTATCCTATTTAAGAAGAATTGCTAAAACGAATCACACTATGATGAATTTCACCTCAACGTAATATTTAAATTTACTTTAAGAACATGTTTTAATTTATGAGATCATTCCCTTAGGACATATGTTCCTGTTCCTTTCGTGTTATATCAATGTATGTTCCTTTACAGTTATATCCATTTTACCAGCAATAGTTTCCAATTTTCCATCCCATTATTTGGCTTAAATTTTATATTTTGGTGTGTTGCAGTAGAAATCCCTGCTAAACACTTTCTTTTCCTGATGTCAGCCCCAAACCATCCACTTTCCTCTATGGCATAAAGTACGTGAAAGTGGGGAGCAAAATCGAAGTGAGAAGAGTTGTCTCATTTGATAAATGGAGTCAGTGTGAACAGAATTCGATCTGTTTGACAAATGGGTCTAATTTAACTGGTGTCCTGCGTCTGGCGGATTTCTCCACTTGGTAATACTCTTAGTGTTTGCAGGCTTTCTTGCCTCAGTATGTAGAAAAGAATCCAGAAGGTGACTCCTGACCTTTCCGTGGAACTTTCCCCAAGATTTCAATGAATAATGAGATACTACGTTTTGTCTAACAAATTGACAGATGTGTTAAAATTAGCATGTTGATGTTTCAGAGATTTGCAGGGATAAGGGTGGGGGGAGGAGGGTGGGGGGATGGGTCACATACCAAAGGGCTTAGAATGGAGTCAGATTTCTCAACAGCCACCCCCAAAGATAGAAGAGAACGGAAAACTACCTTCCAAATGAATCAGGAATGATTTACAACCTAGAATTCTATTTCCAGTCAAATAACAAGTGTGAGTGTTGGACTAGACATTTTTCAGACATGCCAGTTCTCCAAGCAGTGGATTCCCTATGGTTCCCTTTTCAAGTTTTTGGAAGAGATGTTGCAACAAAATGAGGAAGTAAAAAAGAGAGAGAGAGAGAGAGAAAGAGAGAGAGCCAGAGGAGCATGGGAGAAGAGAGAGGGAGATACAGAAAAGAAGGAAAAGAATTCGAATGAAAAGTTTAAAAAAAAAACTGTGCAGAAAGCTAAGGGTGCACCCAATCCAGACTGGAAAAAGAGGCATGAACAATCTTGGAGGTATGTCTGCAAGGTTAAAACACTAATAATGATAATAATAATAGGAACTGACTTATGACCTGATATGTCCCATTGTGTGAGAGGTGGCTACTCTTATACAATCGATTTCAGAAAATTAATACAAAGAGAAATTAACCAACTCATATCTGGCTAGAATAACATTGATATAAGGAATACACAAGGACAAAAATGTCATAGATTAACATCAGCTAGGAATATAGTTGCAAAATTTTGATAGAACATACAAGTGAATAAATCCAACAAAGTATTTAAAATAGCATGACCAATTAACATGTATTCCAGAAAAATTTTTATGTGCTTTTTTACAAATAAATTTATTTATTTATTTTTGGCTGCACTGGGTCTTCGTTGCTGCGCGTGGACTTTCTCTAGTTGCGGCGAGCAGGGACTCCTCTTCATTGTGGTGTGCGGGCTTCTCATTGCGGTGGCTTCTGTTGCGGAGCATGGGCTCTAGGCGTGCGGGCTTCAGTAGTTGTGGCACACAGGCTCAGTAGTTGTGGCACGTGGGCTCAGTAGTTGTGGCTCGTGGGCTCTAGAGAGCAGGCTCAGTGGTTGTGGCGCATGGGCTTAGTTGCTCCATGGCATGTGGGATTTTCCCGGACGAGGGCTCAAACCCATGTCCCCTGCACTGGCAGGCGGATTCTTAACCACTACACCACCAGGGAAGTCCCTTATGTGCTTTTTATTAAGGTAATATAGCCAGTTTAAACGGCAAGGGGAAATAATGGACTTTCTTAATATCATAACTTAGTTTTGTTTATTGGTTTGTTTTAAACAGCTGAGCTGGGGCCCATATACTGTTAATGGGCAAGTCCCACCCCCCACCTCCCCACACCAGGACCTTTTAAAATCTGTTTCCATTTGTTTGTACATAAGTGTTTTTTGAAGAAACTGGGAGAAGAAAGAAAAAGGTGATGTGAAATGGAGAAGGATGAAGTGACCGTCGTGGTGTAATGTTTGCCCCTTCCAGTCCTTTGGACTAGACTCGTGCTTCTTTTTATAGCAGAGAGACACAGCCAGGAGAAAAAGACATCTGGTCACAAGAGAACTTCTTTTTTTGCAAGGGAGCAATATTTAATTAGGCTTCACTCTAGCCTGGGAGAAAGAGCAATCAGCACACACACACCTGTCTGCGCAAACAGCCTTACGATTTCCCATCCAGCTTCCTCAGACCAGAGTCTTGGAAGGAAAGCAGTGGCCTTCAACAGTGGCTCCACATATCGTTGTCACCGGAAAGTAAGTGTTCTGCTATGACTTAGTAAATTGTCAGTTTCATTGTTTAGGTTCCGTGGAGGTTTACAGCTGGGAGTGGTTCAGAAGAGATTCCCTAGCTAATGAAATATTTGAGATGCCTTGGAGAGAGGTTACATTTGGACAGGCAGAGATGGAATGACTTCCTGGAAAAGAGGAAATAATACAAGAAAAGGCACTGAGGGGGATTAGACAGGCTGTCCTTTAAGGAAGGAGTATGGTCTAGCCCAGCTGGAATAAAGACCCGGAGACAAAGGTCTTTGTGGAGATAAAGACCTGGCTGGTAAGGGTTTGAGATCGCCATTCAAGCATGTGCAAATTGTTATGCTGACGATAGATAGTCACTCTTGTTTTACGAGGAAGGAAATTACATAAAAGAGTGTAGCCTAAAAGTACTAATACTAAAGGCTGTTTCATAATCCAAGTGAAAAGAAATGAAGAGAGACCGGTAAGGATGCTGAATGTGGGAAGAGAAGGGGCAATTGTGATGCCATTGTCAGGACTATTTAAGTCGGGAGGAGATGGATGAAGATCCTGGTGAGTCATAAATGGGAAGAGGTCTGGCAGGCATGTGGGACATGAACCTGCAGGTGAGGGGAAAGGGGGGAGGCAGACAGGTAGAGACGGAGGTTGGGGAGTTATTGATCCACACGTGGGGTTTTCTGCAGCTCGGTGCCAGGAGCCCTTCTCAGACCCAGGCTGATACTTCATTTCTGCTCTGCGGCGGCACCAAGCTCTTGGCCTCAGTTCCTCAGTCCTCCGGCAGAGAACACACTTTCTTCCACCCATAGTGCTCTTCTTTCCCCCTCGTACAGTCTATCCCCACTCTGTAGCCTACTGAGGAGTAGAACCCGGTCCCCACACACACTTGCTTCTTTCCTCTGGGCTCCGGTTTTAAGATTTTCTTTCTAATTTTTGCAGGGAAGCAGACAGCCAACTGGGACTCAAAGTTCACTGGGTTCTTACAGTGGGGATCCCTGGTCTATAGTTTCTGACATCCTCTGAAAAGGTCAACAGGATGCTTCCATGAGCCCTCAGCTCCACCCCTCCTTTCCTGAGTTTTGGCTTACGATACCCTCTTCCTCCCAGCAGCCCTAGTAAAGGCTGGAACCCCTCATTTTGGCCTCCAGGTGAAACCTGGGCTGCAGGTGTTGGCAACTGGAAACTCTCCAGACTCTATTTCCTGTCTAAGAACCGGTGTCCTCCTGTAGAAAGCGGCCCCCCACTGCCACACCAGTCTCACCCATCACGGCCTTTCCCACAGAAACAAGCAGCCTCTTCCAGTAAGGGTCTACACATTTTATTTCTGAACCCCCCAGATTTCCAAAGTGAGAACTTCTCATTGTGGAACACAGAATTGCTGGAATTAAAACCACTTTCTTTACTCAAAATCCTGCTGTAGAATAGCTATACCCTGCAACCTAACTCAGGAAACAGAGCTGTGTTTCAGTATTTCCCCCTGTGAAATTATTGTTGGGCTACTATTCCCGCTACTAAGGTAAAGAAATAGCCACAGTGCTATAGAGAATTCAGATACAGTTCTTTTCCATCTTTACAGAATGAAGGCCTAAGATGAACCACATCTATCTACAAAATCTCTTAAACATGGTGTTTGTCTGTGGTTCTCCCAATGACAACCGCACCATTTCCTGAACATTCACAGTGCTAACTCAATGCAGATTCTTCAGACTTTAGGAGAAATGTGGATGGGTAGAAGAAAATAAAAGTAGCCGAATTTTTTGTGTTTTTGCTATTTTTTCTCTCCAGTCACATACTGTATTGCTTTAAACTGGTCTATCACACTGTATCTTGAGATACTAAGCATAAAAAGTTTCCTTAGATATATTCATTCATATCTGTGACATTTCATCTGTTTCCAGTACAACATGTGGGTAAGTAAGATGCAGTGACTGTCAAGGCTAATAGGTTTATCTTCTGCTAACATGAATAATTTAATAGGCTCCCTTACGAAGGGTGACTTATAAGGCAGATATTTATGCAGTGATGCACATTTTGTGTGTTTTCTTCAACATTTAAACTCATTGGATATGCTGGGCTTGTACTTTGTAGGAAAGTTTTAAATGCTGTCAGAAATGAGAGGTGAAGGGAAGTTGAGGTTTTATCAACACCCTGGCATTATGGACACGAGGCTGAAACACACAAGGCATCTGGGTCTAAATGAACTGAGAATGGGCCGTGGAGTTAATCCAAGGACCTTCTGCATGTGTGATTTGAGCACTCACAGACCTGAGTCTTGATGTGCAGGCCTGTAAAACTGGACCCCACCCAGGGGGTCGTTTTGAGTCTCAAGTGAAATAATGAAAAAGAAAGACTTTTTTGTAACCTATAACATACTGTGGAAAAGTAAGGTCATTCTACCATGGGGTCAGGATTTCACTTTGGTCTCTTACCTCTGAATACACAAGCAGGCGTGGTTCTCTGGGTTCCTGATTGACAGCAATGCCAGATAGGCAAGTCGTGAGGTAGAGGTTCAGCTATTTTGCAATCATCCATGGAATTAAAAAGAAATACTACAGTGTGGGGTGCCACCCAGGTGGTGCTTGCAGCACCCAGGCGCTCCCTTCCCCATCTACTGTGAGTGTAGCGGCTGGCAGCTCACAGCTGAGTCCTCTCCAGGAATTGCCCACACCTGCAGGAAACTGGCTTCCCTAGAGCAGCTGCTTCTAAAGATCGCCCGTGCGCCCGCATAAAGGCCCCGCCCCTTGCCTTCTCTGGGGATAACCTGGAAGAGTCTTTCAGCTGGAGGACTCTGTGGGGTCGGTGGCGGCCCCTTTTGCAGGGGCATCATCACAGTTCATACTCTCCCCCTGTCCCATCCTGCTTCCCCTCCACCCCCTTGTGAGGACGGTTCCCAGGTGCACTGCCTAAAAAAGACTCCTGCTTGGAAACCTCCATCTCAGGAACTGGTGTCTTTTCAAAGCTCTCCACGTAATTCGGATATCCATCAGGGCTGGAAGGGCAAGTTTAACCTTTCCAAGCCCCAGCTTGTTCATCTGACAATTGGAATAATAACTCCTTTAGAGAGTTTTTGTTAGGAGAGATTTATCATGCGATAACACAATAGCCACAGCATTGTAGACGCTCAGTGACTGTTGGCTGTGGTTTTCTTTGTAGTCAATCCGGAAGAACAAAGTTTACAATCCTGTGTGATTGGGCCTTAGGTAGGTGTGCTCTAATTAGATCTCCAGACAAAGACAATAATAAAAATAATATTTAATTCTAGAAAGGTGTAAGAGTAATTTATTTGGGGATCAGATACCAAACGAGATAGTGAGAAGGCTATTGCATGAACTGAAGGAAACACGATGTTTGTTATAGAGAGATTTTTGTAAGAAAAGAACTCATACACACCAAGTTTATTGTTGAAGATTGTTTGAAAAAATGATGACTAAAGTTTATAGCTAACATGAGAGCATAATATATTTGGTGCATGTTGGCTCAAGTCTCAGGGATAATTAAAAGATCAAAAAGAGTAACTAGGAAGGTAAAGTAGAAACTTTGGGGAGAACTCGTATTTGCTCTTTGTGTAATTTTTAAAATTGCCATTATTTTATAGGAAACGGTGACCAGCTTTTCTCACCTAGAAGAGGAGAAAACTATCTAAATCTCTTGGATTTCATTTGGGAGGTGGGAGTTGTGTGGAAAGGCACACAACTCTTAAAATTTTTCATTTTCCTGCATAGGTACTTTTTAAAAAAGGGTCAAGGTACCCTTACCTTCTGTACAAAAAGATACTCATCAAAAGAATCTGTTGAATTATCCCAAGAAAAGTAATTTGTGCATCTTAAGTAGGATTGGATGGGACAGGATACTGTCAGGATTAATAAAGAATAATTATGCAACTCGTCTCCCAGTAATCCAGATTGGTTTAGGAGATTTAAGTTGCTTAATTCAGAATTTTTTCCCCTAAAGAATTTATAAATGACTATCAGACTTTGATCAGAACAAAACTCAGCTATAAGAACTAGGTTGTTTGCACTAAGGTTTGTCACTAATTTAAAAAGAAAATCAGATAAACTAGCTAATTTTCATATGATTTCCCACTTGTATTTACCAGTTGTAACTCAGTCTCCTAGATCTTTGCAACTCGTAGCAACAAAATAAGATCACAGTTAATATCTTTTGTAACTCTTCTTAAAAATTTAAAATATTTCAGATATATAGGTAAGTATATAGAGAGGCTGATTTAATGAAGGCTTTTATACATGACACCTTATTTTATAAATTCTTGATAATTTTACCACATTTATCTCAGATTATTTTAAGCAATAAAATATTATGAGGTATTTGAAAGCCCTCTCTAGATCCCACTATAATCCCATTCTCTGTCTTCCCTTCTATTATCCTGGATTTGCATTTATCATTACAGTAATTATTTTTACAATTTTCATATATATATGCAAATAATGATTGAAACATATAGTATTTTTTCATATAAATATCACATTTCAACATGCTTTTTCTGGTTAAATATTAAGTTTTTAAGATTTATCTAAAGTGAGATGTGTAAATTTAATTCGTTCATTTACCTGCTATACAGTATTTCTTTATATGATAGATAACAATGTATTCATCCACAGTCCTGTCTTTGATAAGCTAGTAGCTATTTCTAATTTTTCTCTATTATAAAGATCTACTGTGCCCTGGATGAGGGCTTCTCTGTGGTCTATACCAAAAGTGAAACAGTTGGGTCCCAGGGCCACAAACACCTTCAGTTTCACTCAGTATTTCTAATTTGCTCTTGACAGTGGTTTATAATGTTGCATTCTCTCCAGTGCTGTACAAGAATTCCCAGTTCCTCACAATCTGATCCTCACTTAGTATTACAGATTTTTAAACTCTGCTAATCTGGTGATAATAAATTCTTGTCTCTCTCCTTCCTTCCCTTCTGACTATCAGTGCTAAAGTTTCTTTCCTATGTGAGTGAATCGTAGGGTCTTGAAATTTTCACATTTTGAGTGTACCTCATAACAGAAATAAAAGTCAAGAGGCTTCCCTGGTGGCGCAGTGGTTGAGAGTCTGCCTGCCGATGCAGGGGACACGGGTTCATGCCCTGGTCCGGGAGGATTCCACATGCCGCGCGGAGCTGCTGGGCCTGTGAGCCATGGCCGCTGGGCCTGCACGTCTGGAGCCTGTGCTCCGCAGCGGGAGAGGCCACAGCGGTGAGAGGCCCGTATACTGCAAAAACAAACAAACAAACAAACAAAAAGTCAAGTCCCCTTTCTTTTAAATTCCATCATGAACTCCAATTTTTTTTCTTTTTGTCAATTGTAGTTAATTTCTAACTAGTACAGATTTGCCAGATACAATGAGTTCAAACCTTAGTTCCATCAATTATTAGTTGTGTTGCCTTGGGCGGGTCACCTCAACTTCTCTTTGCCACATTTTCTTTGATTATAAAGTGTAACCTTCGTAATCTTTGTGGTCCCTCTGCCTTAACATCCTATGTGTCATGATTTTCCACACTGGTGGTATTCTCTTGTACATTTTGTTTCCAGTTTTATTGCAATATAATTGGCTAAAACATTGTGTTACTTTAACCCATACATCATAATGATTTGATATATGTAGATATTGCAAAAAGATCACCACCATAAGTTAACAGCCATCACCTCACACAGTTACGTTTTTTTTCTCCCTGTGTTAGGAACTTTCATGATCTACTCTCTCAGCAACTCCGTAATTACTTTAAATGGATGAGTGGCTTGGATTCCAGGTTTCCAAAGATAGATGCTCAAATCCCAGGGCATTAGCCTGAAAGGTTTCCTCTCCTCACTAATGTGTGGACACAGACACAGGGGCTCCGAGGGAGGAAAATGGTGCCTGGAACACTTGAGCTAAGTAATGTCTGGGAAGTGCTCCATCATTCCAAACTCAGCGATGGGAACAATATCCCAGGAGCGTGTGATCTGAAGGAGGAGCTTGGAATCCTACCGCTCAACCTTAGACTTCACTTTATAATCCAGGACTCTTCCTTGAAGACAGAGCAGCGCTTTATCAGTGAGAAGGTGGAAAGCATCATGGTTGCAGGTGCCTACTTTCTCATTAAAGTAGGTTCACAGTCTAGTTTTTGTCACATACTCCGTATGTTACCAAAACTCTTTGAGATTTAGTTTCTTAGTCAGTATAATATATTTACTGTTAAAACAATGTTTATTTTAGTCTGGCAATAATATTTACTTCATAGACTTATTGAAATGTTTAAACAAAAGGTGTTTGAACCCCTTGGCATAGATTCAAACATGTCATAGTACTTACTATTATCTCTATTTATAGTATATATTATTTAATTACTGTTGATGTGTTTCTTTTACTCACTACACGGGGAGTGCCTTAAATACAGAACATTTGTCCTACTGTCCCTTCGGGGTCAAGTTTAAAGACCATAAATAGTAGACACTCAGAAATGTTTTGCATTAATAATCAAGGTGGCATTTTAGGAATATTAATCTAGTGGAGTCATGATAGATCCAAAAGTAGAAAGCCTAAGAGATTGGCTAAGACAGTGGCTCCCAACCTTTTTGGCACCAGGGACCGGTTCTGTGGAAGACAATTTTTCCACTGACTGGGGGGGGAGGGGGCGGGGGGGGATGGTTTCAGGATGATTCAAGCGCATTACATTTATTGTGCACTTTATTTCTATTATTATTACATTGTAATATATAATGAAATAATTATACAAGTCACCATAATGCTGACAGGAGGTGGAGCTCAGGCGGTAATGCGAGCGACAGGGAGCGGCTGTAAATACAGATGAAGCTTCGCTCGCCCTGCCGCTCACGTTCTGCTGTGAAGCCCAGTTCCTAATGGGGCCCAGGTTGGGGACCCCTAGGCTACAAAATCTTTACAATATGAGGAAGTTTAATGGGAATGTGTGATCAGAAATGACGCTAAGGATAAGTAGGGGTTAAAGACTTAACCTTGGTCTCTGAGGGAGCCAGCTTCTGTCTAAAGGATGCCATGTTTTCCTGGTAGAGCCTTGGATTTGGTCTTTGCTCAAAAGCCACTTACTTTGAGAATTTTTTCCTGGGTGAGAATGGGGATGAGAACAGTTTACTTTTGAACACAAAAGTCCTGGTTTCTTTATGGTTCCCCTAAACTCAGGTTGAAATTTAACAGCACTTTTAAAGCTCCTTTCTCTCTTTGCCTATGTTATCATATGTAGATAAAAGAAACTAGCTGGATCTTTGGACATTCTATCTGGAAATCTCCTTATCTGGATCCACAAGTTCATTCGATACATGATCTAGTTTCCACATCCTGCAGATGACAGTTTTTCTTTTCTTTTCCCTACGACGTAATACAGGTCATCATTTCTGCAGCATTTTCCTCACTGTCCTTCAAGTCCTCCCAGCTGTCTCCCGAGGCACTTCCAGCTTCCACCTGCTCCCTGGTCCCAGCACGGATACTACATGTTATGGTATTTGGTTATGGCTGCATCCTGCCTGGTAACAAATTCTGTTCCAGACAGACTGCAAGTACACCAAGAGATAGACTGTGGGAACTGCCAACCTCTTAAAGTCCAGACCCAGAAACCTTGCAACGTCACTCGGATCAAGCTTCCCCAGATTGAAGGGGTTTCCATAGCTGCCACCTCTCGATGGGAGTGGTGTCAAATAAATGGGAGACATTTTTAATCTATCACAGATGGGGAAGGATGAAGGGGGAGCAGGTTTGAAGATGAAAGTTCAATTCAGCGTCTGAAATTGAGAGAGACAAGTTAATATTTCAAATAGATGCAGCAACATGGATGGACCTAGAGATTATTATAATAAGTGAAGGCAGACAGAAAAAGACAAATATTATATGATATCAATTATATGTGGAACCTAAAAAATGAACTTATTTACAAAACAGAAGCAGATGCACAGACATAGAAAACAAACTTATGGTTACCAAAGGGGAAGGAGTGGAGGGGTAAATTGGGAAATTGGGATTGACATATACACACTACTGTATATAAAATAGATAAACAACAAGGATTTACTGTATAGCACAGGGAACTATATTCACTGTCTTGTAATAAACAATAATGGAAAAAAATGTTTTAAAGAATACGGGTATATATGTATATGCAATGTATAACTGAATCACTTTGCTGTACACCTGAAACTAACCCAATATTGTAAATCGACTATACTTCAATTAAAAAAAAAATTCAAACAGACACTTGGATATGACTGTGGACCCCCAAACAGAGCTCTGAGCTTTGTGGATAAATCTGGGAGCTATGGAAATGAACAGTATTACCCCCAAAGAGAGTGTGAAGCAAGAAGAGGAGAAGGCTCAATGCTAACGACCGAGAAACTCCAGGTGAGGCAGTTCATGATATAGGAGAGGGAGACTGCGCCAAAGGACAGGAGGGAAACCAGGCCAGTGTGGAGTTTACAGAAGCCAGAGAAGAGAACAAGTGAAGAAAGCAAGAGTGCTCAAAGGATGTGTGTGCTGTCCCTCATCAGGCATCCCTCCAGCTCCACTGAATGGACCACATTCTAGAACAAAAAACAACAACATACTCTCCTACTGTGTTAAAATTACCAGCAGGGTTTCAGCCAGACTCTGAAATTTGCTTTTGTGCAAGTCAGAAAATATTTAAATAATGTGAATTTCCAAGGGGAGAAAATTTAAAAACCGAATAAACTTGACAGCCATGACACTTAGAGGCTCAGCAGAATATATTCGTAATAGGAACAATATGAGGTCCAAGAGAAAAAGAGCATAAAACCAACAGCGTGTCTGCAAACTGTCCTTGTACACAAGAATCAGATTGCCATCAGAAATGGCAATACACGTTGCCATTTCACTCACTTTTTTTGTTTGTTTGTTTGGTTGGGTTTTTTTGCGGTACGCGGGCCTCTCACTGTTGTGGCCTCTCCCGTTGCGGAGCACAGGCTCCGGACGCGTAGGCTCAGCGGCCATGGCTCACGGGCCCAGCCGCCTTGCGGCACGTGGGATCCTCCCGGACCGGGGCACGAACCCATGTCCCCTGCATCGGCAGGCAGACTCTCAACCACTGCGCCACCAGGGAAGCCCACCCACTTGTTTTTTTTTTTTTTTTTTTTTTTTGCGGTACGCGGGCCACTCACTGTTGTGGCCTCTCCCGTTGCGGAGCGCAGGCTCCGGACGCTCAGGCTCAGCGGCCATGGCTCACGGGCCCAGCCGCTCCGCGGCATGTGGGATCTTTCCGGACCGGGGCACGAACCCGTGTCCCCTGCATCGGCAGGCGCACTGCCAACCACTGCGCCACCGGGGAAGCCCCACCCACTTGTTTTTAAGGAGAAGGACAGTCTTCTGGGAATATTAAGAAGATATATCTTCTCACTAAGTATAGATCATGTAAGAATGCTGTTGACAAGTAGAAATTTCCTTTCTACTTCATGAAAGTGATTTTTGTAAACGATGGCCACCTGGTTGGTATTGCAGGACAAGTAAAAGCTGGCTTGCATTTATTAGAAGTGAACACTGCAATTTGTTTAAAATATTCTTCCATCCTAGGACAACTTATTCATCCTCAGACGAGCTCTTGTCCACTCGGGATGTCAGGATTTCACGTCACCTCCTCCCTGGTCTCCTCTCTTTCAATGGACACAAAGCACCAAACATAAAACAAGAACATCTACAGTCTTTGCCCTTTAAGAGGCCCTGGAACCCTCTCTATGGATGGTTGCAGGCTATGGAAGGAAATTATAATACACGACATGAACTGTTTCATCAACGTCCTTGGGGGTGTGAGGGTTCATCTCTTGTGGGGAGGTAACCATAAAGCCACTTTTGTATGGATATTTCCAAATTCCCGAAGCTCTGGAGAAAATGCCATCAACATAAGATCCTCCATGTTTAATATAAAAAGCCAACCCCAAACTTTGCTGTCATACCTGTCAGGGCAGGTGTCACTTCCTTCAGGTTGGCTGTCTCTGAAATATCCTAAGAAGGATTGTAAAGTCCTGACAGTAATTAAGTATAAAAATGCAGAGAAAATGGCTAAAAGTATTCAGAGAGAGGTGAAATGTAAAAGATTCTAGGAAGGTGCTGGGAAACTGCACAAGTTTTTCCACAAGCTTGATTTGAATTTTGGAAAAATCTTCTAGCTGCCCAGAGTTTATGCAAATCCAAGTTCTGAATGTGTTTGAAGTCTACCCTATTAATTGCAATATAGAATGGAAAAAACTAATTATCTTGGAACAGTGCAGCTGCATGCAACCTTCAGATTAATATCAGAGTTCAAAGACAGAAGCAGATGTGTAAAGCAGAAGTGATGCCAGATATGTACTTTGGAGCATTCGGAAATATTTGGTTTGATGAAAGAGTCTTATTCAATAATAATTTTCCATCTCTCAACCATGGCGATGGGATTAATATATATTAGTCTGTCAACTACGTTGCTGTTTTTCATCGTATTTGTTAGTTTTCCATTTGGGGCTTAATAGACAGGAAATTGCAGCTTTTTCGGAGCTTGTGTAGATTTTGTAAATCCCAAGTGGGAGATACTCAGAAAAACAAATCCAAATAAGGTACCTCTGCTATTGTCAATTGAGATTTATTATCCTCCTTTTAGCAGAACTGAGGATCACGCTACACAATTCAATTTGCTGGAATTTGTCTGCTAATTTTTCAGCTAAATAGCTGAGATTTGGACACAAATTTTTAAGACAGCAAATGTTTGTTGGCATCATGCTTTAAGCAACTTTTCTAAATGCCTTGGGAAGCCAGCCCAGATTTTGGGGGCTTGGAAAAGCCCAAAGTCAAAGATGCTGAGTAACCACAGTGACTCTGAAAGAGGCCTCGCTCTTGACACTGGCTTATCTTTACTGAAATCCAGCCTTTGATCAGAAGAGCATGAAACTATTTCACTTGGAAATGATCTAGTTAAAACTGTCCACAGCAAAGACGACTGGAAGAAAATACAGCAAAATGTAAAGAGTGGTCACGTGTGGGTGGGAGGACTATGCGTGTCTTTCGATTCTTCTTCCAATTTTTCTTCCTTTTTCTAAATGTTCTGCAGTGGGAATGGAATGGTGTTTAACGGAGATAAAACTAAGTATTTTTAAATGTTCTAAGTAAAGGTTACCTCACATCTAACAGGTTGCCAGCTCCTTTATAAAGTGAACACATTAGCTTAATAAGTGGCTAGAATTTATAAGTGAATTTTTAATTTCTCTAGTCCTCCTGGAAATGTATATTGATTGATAGAGAACAGGGAAAACTACGTCCCCTGACCTCCAGGATTTGTGGAGTACGAGCTTTCTCTATTTTCATATACCAATCAATAATATGATTTTTTTTCTTTATCTTACAACCTGAAAATGTGGTACAGAGTTAGTGACTTGTTTTCCTTAACAAGAATCAACCATCACTACGTCTTGGCAGACTAAGATACCAAATTGTAGGGTAATGAATTATGAAGGGTTAGATCCAGGACCGTCGTCAGGGGAGAGGCAAGGCTGATCTTCCTGGACTCAGTCTAATCCAGATGTTACCACCCTAGAATGAGCCAGTGGAGGAGACATGAGAGAAGATACAAACTCTAGTCTGGAAAAGCAGCGTCCACCATCAGTAGCAGAAGTGAGGGAAAGGAGAACGGATCCTCAGTAACTCTGCAACCAAAAGCCAAAATAATGCGCCAACTTCTGGACTTTCTCCCTGGTACAAAGGACGGTGTGACTGCAGAGGCTCAGTGCCTGTATCTGCTGCCACTGCGTCAACAAGTGCTGAGAAAACAACACCTGGTCGTTCATCCATCTGCCATATTTGGAAGCCCCTACTCTATGCTAAGCATTGTGCTAAATATTTCACATTCCTTATCTCGTTGAGGACTCACAACTCTACAGCAGGTGCTGTATGTAATCCTGCTTTTCCAGGAAAATCTGAAGCTCAGGGTGGTACATAAACTTCTCAAGATCACACATCTAGGAAATGGCAGAGCTGGAGTCTGAACCCAAGTTTGTATAACTTCAAAGCCAGTTCCCTTCAGCATTATGATGCATTTCTCCTAACATCAGTTTCACATAGTGACATGTCTGGCTCTCAGCAACTTCATAACATCATCACGTGGGTTCTCACAGCAGCACTGTGATGTAGGCGAAGGCATCACTTCTCTCCTAGACATAAAAGCACAATGAGCAGAGGGATAGGGTGCCTCGTTCAAGGCCACAAACCTAGAAACAGCAGAAATGGGGCACCAACCTAGGATTCTGGTCTTTTCTTTTCCTTTTAGTCCATAACGCATAGTCTGAGATTTCTCATTTCACCAGTAAAATGTCTTTGTGTAGCAGTGAAAGCCATACGTTTTCTACCAACTGAACAGGAAGAATAATAACCCAGGCAGAACATAGGATGTTAATAATCCTGCCAGGATTTGGGATTAACCTCTCCCTCTAAAAGAGACAAAATATACAAACTCTGACTAGCATAATGAGTTAGATTTGCATCTTATCCTAAGTATGGATTTCATTAGTTACTTCATCTATGGCTTTTCTATGAAAATCTGGAGCCTATGTTTTATGAGCAACAAAGTCCTGTTACATGCCTGTGATGAATTCCTTTTTAGCTTTAAATACCACCATCGGGATGACAGAAGTCCTATTCAATGATTAACTGCAACCTATTTTCTACATGTTTGAACCCAAGTACTTTTTAATTGGATGCTCTCTCCCTCAGACCTGCTTTGAAGTTCTCCATTGACCAGTTATTGCCACAATAAGGCTGGAAAACAACCCCTCCAAAAACAGAGTGGCTTATAGCAACATGCGGTTATTCTCATGCTCTGAAATCTGCAGATCGGCTGTGGTTCTGTGGCTCCAGGGTGGGCTCGGCTGGGCAGCTCTGCTTTCGACTGTGGCTTGGCTGGTCTGGGCACCAGGTCAGTCTCCAAGGGTTAGGTTCAGATCTATACCGTGTAGGTCTACTCTGGAGACAAGGCTAGAGGGGCAGCTGATCCTGAAATTCAGAAGGCCCTCCAGAGAGCAGTTAAGCCATGTCTGAAGGTGTCGAATGTTACCAGGATGGGTCTGTAAGGAGTCCTGGGAGGCTTGGGTTTTGAAATATAAAAACGCCTGTAGGGCTTCCCTGGTGGCGCAGTGGTTGAGAGTCCGCCTGCTGATGCAGGGGACGCGGGTTCGTGCCCCGGTCCGGGAAGATCCCACATGCCGCGGAGCGGCTGGGCCCGTGAGCCATGGCCGCTGAGCCTGCGCGTCCGGAGCCTGTGCTCCGCAACGGGAGAGGCCACAACAGTGAGAGGCCCGCGTACCACAAAAAAAAAAAAAAAGCCTGTAATAGTGCCTTGGCCACATCAGCCTTTTGATGGGGGCAGTTGGGGAGATGCAACATCCCCACAGCCATAAAGTGCCCCTCCACTATCTCCAAGCTACAGCACGCTTTTGGACTATGGGATGGCATAGCTACATAACACAGAGCTAAACAACAAATAGGTTCGGGTGATAAAGTATAATATACATGGTTACATCAAACCTAGAGCTGAGCCCAGGCTTATGACAAATATCAAAACAGTAAGTGAGGGCTTCCCTGGTGGCGCAGTGGTTGAGAGTCCACCTGCCGATGCAGGGACACGGGTTCGTGCCCCGTTCTGGGAAGATCCCACATGCCGCGGAGCGGCTGGGCCTGTGAGCCATGGCCGCTGAGCCTGCGCGTCCGGAGCCTGTGCTCCGCAGCGGGAGAGGCTGCAACGGTGAGCGGCCCGCGTACCGCAAAACAAACAAACAAACAAACAAAACACAGTAAGTCTCCTTTTTTGCCCTAAAATTTTAATTTCCGAGGAGGGAGTCATGAGCATCTGAGGCATCCATAGACAGAAAAATTTAATGAATAAAATATTGTCAACTTGGTTCCCTATTTCCAAACTGATTAGAATGGCAGAGACGAAAATGATTGTGATTTTTTTCCCCACATTGCAATACCCTGCTGTGATTATGTTTTATTTTGCATAATGAAAGGATAGCACCTACTCAAGTGGCCTAAGTTTACACTTGCATGTTTCAAATATCGGCATTCATAATTTATGGTCAGCTGATTTATACTACTTCATTTGAGTAGACAGAAAATGCTTCTCATTAAAAATAAATTCCTAACACATGAAAATTTTATCTTTTATTTTTCCATGTTGAGTTTTTCATAGTCATTGGATAAATGTTGCTGCAAAATCTAATTTTAAATTCTGATACATTTTTATGTCCTTATATTAAATTCTGAACACACATCCTATGTCTGGGAATACTATGACATAAAAAGCTGAAATACAAAATGAAGCTATTGCAGATGTCTAACAAGAGAACATGGACATACACATACCCTTGTAAATCTCAGTACATTATAATTCAATTTTGCTCCAGATTTAAAAACCTTGATTGTTGGTTTGAGTGGGAGTATACGTGCCCCACTTAGCACTGTCCACTTCCCATGAAAAGCAATGCTGTTATCTATCAGCTTTGACCCCTTTGGATGCACAGTTGTGGTGGAGCCACTATTCCAATTTTGTGCCCTGAGACAATGCTTCCTTCTGCACTTTCTCAGTTTATCCCACATAGACCATGGACATGCAACCCAAGGCTTTACAACATCCCCTGGCTTCCAGGAAGATATAGACTGACCCGGGTTTAGCCATCCCAGGAAGGTTCTGGTTTGCTGGGAGGGGATTCTAAGAGTCGGGACATCATCACAGATACTGGCCAAGCAGAGCTGTTGGTTTTAATTGCCACTTTCAATCAGATCACCTTTAATTTTATGTCTTTATATGAGAGTTCCATATACCAACTCATTTGAAAACAAGGTTCTCCCTTTCTTAAGTTCCTTATAAGCACTGTCTTATAACCAGCTCAGAAAATAGGAGGCAATGACAACATTCTCTGATGTGCTTTTCATTGAGTCCTAGGAAAGCTTACTTTCCACATCTATCTGTATATAAATGTGCAGATAGGGTGCTCAGTGACCTGCTAGCAGTCACTCAGTTTGTGTCCTTCTTGAGTCACAATTTTTAACTGCAGAAATTTTGTAAGAGGCAAACTGGTGATTGAGGAGATCACATCATTTCATCTATTAGTGTCTGCCCATAAGCTCACCCTGCAATCTTCCATGCACTTTTGATAAGCACCAAGAGAACAGCATTGCCACCAGTGCTGATGGGTATCTCACAGGTATAGGGAAAGATTCTGCAAATGCCTTTTCTTCCTATTTACACCTTTATGAGCCTTCATACAATTTCAGTAGGCATTTATTTGTATACGTTTATGGTGTCCAAGAACATGCTTAATCATTGTTCTTTAATATTCTCTGTAAAAGAAAAGCCTCCTCTGTTGTAGCACACGAAGGAAGGTGATAAGCAAAAGTACCTTCTATCCCTGGAGACCTTGATTTCTCAAAGAGCTTTTATGTTGATTAATTCACGTAATATTCACAAACACTTTGGCATGAATATAATACTACTAAAGCAAAGGACATTGTGAAAAGTACTGGTTTTAAAGCAGATGACTCCAAGAATCACCTGTTCTCTCTTTTAACCATCAGCTGGTTAGTTATCTTCATCACAGGCCAGCCTGCTTCCAACTGCCCGACTGTGAGGTTAGCCATGGGGTCTCTGACCATTTGTCTTTTGTTCTTGAGAAGATTTTTTTTTTTTAAGGCGGATAAAGGCTTGTTTTTTATTGAATGAGTGGTCGCCGAGGCCACTATGTACAGAGAAGAGAGGGAGAACTTTATTTCTTGGTCTCTTCCTTCTTGGACAGAGTCCTGATGATTTCTTCCTCCTTGGCCTGGAGCCGGTCTTCATGGTCCTTGCGGACTTCCTTGGTCTTAGACCCGCGGGCCTCAGCCTGGTCCACCAGAAGCTTCTCACAAGCCTTGTCTGGCTTCAGCTCGTGGATATGTTCCATGAGAATCCACTTGTTTTTGAACACGTTGCCCTTCACTTTCAGGTATAGGCTGTGATACGTGTGCTGGTCAATCTTCTTAGATTCACGGTATCTTCTGAGCAGCCAGCAGCCAGGTTACCTTTTAGGGCATTAGAGCACTGGCAGTACCCTGTTGCTTACCTATGTCCATATGCCTGCCCTTCCTGTGGCCCAAGGTGTTTTTCCGGCATCGAGCCTGGGAATGGACCATCACAGCCTTCCTGAGGATGAGCCCATCTTTGATCAGTTTCCGGATCTGCTGACGGGAGTTGGCATTGGTGATTTCCTTAGTCTCATTGGGGTCCAACCAGACCTTCTTTTTGCCACAGGGGAGGACACTGGAGGCAAGCCTCTTCTGAAGCCTGAGCATACTCATGGCTGCAGCCGCAGTGGTGAAAGGCAAGAAGATTTTAGGTAAGTTGGGAATCAAATAAAATGCCATTTCTTTTACCAATTGTCCTTCATGTAAGTTGAAGTTGCCATCACTGAATTGGCTGAATCTCTAAATCCCCCTGTGACCTTTTATCTGCTCTTTAAAGTTGGTTCTGTAGTTTAGTTTTTAAAGAGGTATTATCAGTTATTGAGCCCTTACCGCTCACCCTTGAGGTCTCAGCTTAAGTATCACTTTCCCATAAAACATTCCCAAACTATCCTGCCTACGTTTGGTCACCTGGTAATATGCACACGCAGAGCACTGCAAATTTCTTTTAATCTATATCCTGCAGCTTTAATGACCTATTTTTTTCTTCTTTAATAAACTGTAACTACCAGGACGGTGGAGAATACCTTGTTCACTAGCCCCAGCCTCAGGCCTAATGTAACAGCCAGTGCATGCAGATCCAATATAAATTTGGATAAACGTGAACAAATGCAGGGCAGCGCAGTAGCCACTGAGGATGCCAAGCTCTGGAAGCACCCCAGGGAGTTCATTATCTAGTCAGGTAGGCAGGATGGATGAATATAAATACAAACAATACGAAGATAAAATAAGGAATAATCAAATGCTTTTTTAAAAAGCTATAATTTCAGTGAGGTTTACACGGATTTAGGGGAGCGAGGATTGTGGCTTGGGATGACAAAGCGATGAAGGGATGAAGCAACTTAGCTGCACGGAGAGGGAGTCACCTTGGCCATGGTGAGTCATGCATAATGGACTCTAGGGACACATCTGTACCTTTTCATTTTATTCCACAGGATATGTAATATCCTATTCTCTCTCTCATTCTCTTTTTAAAATTCTTTTTTAACCAGCTGTAGTAATACAAAAGCAAACCCTTTGGGAACATTTAACGTTTAACATGATGATATGTAGAGGTAAAAAATGAGAAGGGAAGGAGTCCATTTTTGTAACTGTGAACAAGGCCTAAGAAGGACAACGGTAACTGCACAGGGGAGGAAAAGCTTCCTTCTGCCCTCTTAGGTTCTGTGGCTGGGCCTAAGAATTAAACTGGCATGAGATAGATTAACAGGAAAAAGCCTACAGGTGTTATTTAATACAGCCCACCCTTAAACAAAGCAGGTCTGAACTGCACAGCTCCAACTATATGAGGATTTTTTTCTTTATTTCTTTCTCTTTTTTTAAACATCTTTATTGGAGTATAATTGCTTTACAATGATGTGTTAGTTTCTGCTTTATAACAAATTGAATCAGCTATACATATACATATGTCCCCATATCTCTTCCCTCTTGCGTCTCCCTCCCTCCCACCCTCCCTATCCCACCCCTCTAGGTGGTCACAAAGCACTGAACTGATCTCCCTGTGCTATGAGGCTGCTTCCCACTAGCTATCTATTTTATGTTTGGTAGTGTATATATGTCCATGCCATTCTCTCACTTTGTCACAGCTTACCCTTCCCCCTCCCCATATCCTCAAGTCCATTCTCTAGTAGGTCTGCATCTTTAGTCCCATCTTGCCCCTAGGTTCTTCATGACCTTTTTTTTTAGATTCCATATATATGTGTTAGCATATGGTATTTGTTTTTCTCTTTCTGACTTACTTCACTCTGTATGACAGTCTCTAGGTCCATCCACCTCAGTACATATAACCCAGCTTCATTCCTTTTTATGGCTGAGTAATATTCCATTGTATATATGTGCCACATCTTCTTTATCCATTCAGCCAATTATGGACACTTAGGTTGTTTCCATCTCCGGGCTATTGTAAATAGAGCTGCAATGAACATTTTGGTACATGACTCTTTTTGAATTATGGTTTTCCCAGGGTATATGCCCAGTAGTGGGATTGCTGGGTCATATGGTAGTTCTATTTTTAGTTGTTTAAGGAACCTCCATACTGTTCTCCATAGTGGCTGTATCAATTTACATTCCCACCAACAGTGCAAGAGGGTTCCCTTTTCTCCACACCCTCTCCAGCATTTATTGTTTGTAGAATTTTTGATGATGCACATTCTGACTGGTGTGAGGTGATACCTCATTGCAGTTTTGTTTGCATTTCTCTAATGATTAATGATGTTGAGCATTCTTTCATGTGTCTGTTGGCAATGTGTATATCTTCTTTGGAGAAATGTCTATTTAGGTGTTCTGCCCATTTTTGGACTGGGTTGTTTGTGTTTTAGATATTGAGCTGCATGAGCTGCTTGTAAATTTTGGAGATTAATCCTTGTCCGTTGCTTCATTTGAAAATATTTTCTCCCATTCTGAGGGTTATCTTTTCGTCTTGTTTATGGTTTCCTTTGCTGTGCAAAAGCCTTTAATTTTCATTAGGCCCCATTTGTTTATTTTTGTTTTTATTTCCATTTCTCTAGGAGGTAGGTCAAAAAGGATCTTCCTGTGATTTATGTCATAGAGTGTTCTGCCTATGTTTTCCTCTAAGAGTTTGATGGTGTCTGGCCCTACATTTACGTCTTTAATCCATTTTGAGTTTATTTTTGTGCATGGTGTTAAGGAGTGCTCTAATTTCATTCTTTTACATGTAGCTGTCCAGTTTTCCCAGCACCACTTATTGAAGAGGCTGTCTTTTCTCCACTGTATATTCTTGCCTCCTTTATCAAAGACAAGATGACCATATGTGCGTGGGTTTATCTCTGGGCTTTCGCTCCTGTTCCATTGATCTGTATTTCTGTTTTTGTGCCAGTACCATACTGTCTTGATTACTGTAGCTTTGCAGTATAGTCTGAAGTCTGGGAGCCTGATTCCTCCAGCTCCATTTTTCCATCTCAAGATTGATTTGGCTATTTGGGGTCTTTTGTGTTTCCATACAAATTGTGAAATTTTTTGTTCTAGTTCTGTGAAAAATGACAGTGGTTGTTTGATAGGGATTGCATTGAATCTATAGATTGCTTTGGGTAGTAGAGCCATTTTCACAATGTTGATTCTTCCAATCCAAGAACATGGTATATCTCTCCATCTATTTGTATTATCTTTAATTTCTTTCATCAGTGTCTTATAATTTTTTGCATACAGGTCTTTTGTCTCATTAGGTAGGTTTATTCCTAGGTATTTTATTCTTTTTTTTCAATGGTAAATGGGAGTGTTTCCTTAATTTCTCTTTCAGATTTTTCATCAGTAGCATATAGGAATGCCAGAGATTTCTGTGCATTAATCTTCTATCCTGCAACTTTACCAAATTCATTGATTAGCTCTAGTAGTTTTCTGGTAGCATCTTTAGGATTCTCTATGTATAGTATCATGTCATCTACAAACAGTGACAGCTTTACTTCTTCTTTTCCAATTTGGATTCCTTTTATTTCCTTTTCTTCTCTGATTGCTGTGGCTAAAACTTCCAAAACTATGTTGAATAAGAGTGGTGAGAGTAGGCAACCCTGTCTTGTTCCTGATGTTAGTGGAAATGGATTCAGTTTTTCACCACTGAGGACGATGTTGGCTGTGGGTTTGTCATATATGGCCTTTATTATGTTGAGGAAAGTTCCCTCTATGCCTACTTTCTGGAGGGTTTTTATCATAAATGGGTGCTGAATTTTGTCAAAAGCTTTCTCTGCATCTATTGAGATGATCATATGGCTCCGAAGCCCGAGCCTCAGCTCGCAGCCCCGCCCGCCCCGGCGGGTGAGCAAACAAGCCTCTCGGGCTGGTGAGTGCCGGCCGGCACCCATGCTCTGTGCGGGAATCTCCCTGCTTTGCCCTCCTCACCCCTGTTGCTGTGCTGTCCTCCGCGGCTCCGAAGCTTCCCCCCTCCGCCACCTGCAGTCTCCACCCACGAAGGAGCTTCCTAGTGTGTGGAAACTTTCCTCCTTCACAGCTCCCTCCTGCTGGTGCAGGTACCGTCCCTATCCTTTTGTCTCTGTTTTTTCTTTTTTCTTTTCCCTACCCAGGTACATGGGGGGGTTTCTTGCCTTTTGGGAGGTCTGGGGTCTTCTGCCAGCATTCAGTAGGTGTTCTGTATGAGCTTTTCCACGTGTAGATGTATTTCTGATATATTTGTGGGGAGGAAGGTGATCTCTGCGTCTTACTCGTCCACCATCTTGAAGCTCCTTGGGGAGTTTTTTCAATAGTAGATATGACTACAGGTCCTGCCGGTGGTTGGATCTGCAGATGTGGAACTGCTGATATGGAGGGTGGACTGTAAGTTTTTTTTGTTTTTTCGTGTTTTTAGTTCGTTGTTTTTTTTTTTTTTTTTGGCTGAGCCACACAATCTGAGGCATGTGGGCTCTTAGTTCCCTGACCAGGGATCGAACCCATGCCCCCTGAAATGGGAGCAAGGAGTCCTAACCACTGGCCCAACAGGGAATTCAGGTGGACTGTAAGTTATCAGAGGACTTGGAACTGTATGGAGGGCAGCACCCCTAACCCCTGTGTTGTTCAAGGGTCAGCTGTATTTTTATGTGCATACTGAGTCTTCATGAGGACAATGAAGATCTGAAGAAGCAGGTCGGACCAAGAGCTTATACACATTTTAAACAAAGAAAGAATACATTTGTAAAGTGACAAGACAAAGAGGCTTGAGCTGGGCAGTGGATTGTGGGATAGTGACCAGGAAATATATGAGGGAAACTAATGGAAGATCAGGGTTGTTTAGGTTGGTTTGTTTGAGGATGACTCCCAATCTCTAGTGATAAGAAAGTTCTTCTCTTCCTGGTACCGGAGGGCCCATTGCTCACGGGAAATCTTATGACCTGTTTTTAGGGAGAAAGGAGGAAGGCAGAGAGCCCTTCCTGCATCTGCCGTTTCTCAATTGCCTTTGGCTCAAAATAATCAATATACCAAAGCGTTTTGGTGTGGCATATTCTGAACCCCTTCGATGGGAAGGAAGAAACGAGGACAAGACCATGAGGACCTGATGCCGGATTAGATGGAGAAGGCAAAGAGAGGGAAGTGTCTTAGAGGACGCCCAGAATTTGAAGAGATGTGAAGAATAGCAGGGAATGGGGGTGGCGGGGGGTTGGTGGGGAAGGTTGGATACTTTGTTTGAAGTCAGCAGCACAGCCCAGCTAGGAGAAACAGCGTGCATACCATGTGATCTTGAAGCTCTGTTTGGCTGGAGGACAACAGCATAGAGATGATTTGCCAGCCTGGAGAACTTAGAGAGTCTTTAATTGGAGAAGAAAAATATTAATGTACTGGCTTTCCTTGTCAATCTAAAAGACAATAATGAAAATAGTTCTCTCGTGGAGACCCAAAAAGTGATACTGATCTTTCTGGTTCAAAATTTGCATACTCCATCAGTGACTTCTAATCTTCATAAAAAATCAGAAATATGAATATAGCTTAATACTTTGACCTTATTCATTACTGCCAACTTCAGATGTTAAAGGCAAAAATCCAATGATAAACATGATGAATGTTTAAACCAAGATCACCAAGGCCAGTGTAATGACAGAATGCACACACAAGTTCCATGCCATCATTTACTGTAAAGGATGGGTTACTTATAAGGAGTGAACGTTTGTAGCATGAACTACTCTGCACAAAAGAAACACTGGCTTTGGTTTCTAGAACTGAAGATCTAAGTGTGCAGAAAGTACGCCAGAATAACTGCAGCGTCAGGACTGTAAAAACAGTTCTGCAGCTTTCCCCAAAGGTGTTGCCTTCGAGTCATCTGGGATGCAGTGTTGTAGTTGTTGGGTGGGTTTGTACTTGGATAGGTTACGGATTCTTCAAGAAATTAACAGATAGTCAGCAACTACAGGGCCAGCTATTAAATTACACCAATTTTTATTGCTGAAAAGTTGACCCTTCAGTGAATATGCCAGAAGCAATGATGAGACTGCAGGTCAAAACCGGTCTGTCAAGTCCTACCTCATGAGGCTCCCATCAGACTTTTGCATATTCTCTGCAGCCTACCTTCATCCAACACAGGAAGCCCTCCTGACACTTGATGGTAGGTGTTGGGAGCCATATTGAGAAAGCCAAGAGTGTGACCAGATGGTAGCTCTTTCTTGGACTTCTTCCAAGATTTATTTTTTTCTGTGAAGCTGAGGGAATTGGGCAAGTCTGCCAGGCACATGGCCTTTTTTGTCCTTTCATTATATGAGGAAGCCCTGGCTAGTCTTTTGGCAGCTGGGAATTTGGCAGGCTGGCAATCTTGGCAACGCCATGTAGCTCACAGACTCAGGGGCCCTTCAGACTACAAAGCAATTCTTGCAGTTTGCAAAGTTCCTAGATGAAAGGGAAAAAAAAAAAAAGAAATCATCTATCTCACGCACCTAAAGACATTCTGGAAATATGACCAGCTATGCCAAAATTGACAGAGAGAAAGACTGTATTTAACAAACCTTTCCAATAGAAGCCTTATTTTGAAAGTTTTTAATGCATAAATTATGATTGGGCATTACAGAATGCCATCTGTGTATTGATTTCCATACATTTCCCAGAATCAGCTCAGACTCCAGGCATTTCATAGTGAGGGTACACACTTGTGATTTTGTAATCATTATTAGTTCCATATTTTAAGGAAAGGATAACAAGGGCACCAGAGGGTTGCATGCTTCCACCCTCCAATCTTTAACTTTTTTTTAAGAAAAACAGCTGTATTGAGATATAACTCATATGCCATATAACTCACCCATTTAAAATGTACAATCATGGTTTTTACTATATTAAATTATTAATTTAGTTAAACTGTAGTAAGATATATGTAACATAATTTGCCATTTTGACTCTTTATAAATACACAATTCAGTGCCATTAATTACATTCACAGTGTTGTACAAACATCATCATTATCTATTTCCAAAACATTTTCATCACCCTGAATGGAAACTCTGTAACCAGCAAGCAAAACCTCCCCATCCGTGCCCCCCGTACACACAAGCCTCTGGTAACCTCTAATCTACTTTCTATATTTATGAATTTGACTATTCTAGATATTTAATATAAATGGAATTATGCAATATTTTTCCCTTTCTTTATGGCTTATTTCACTTAGCATAATGTTCTTCTGACTCATACATATTGTAGCATGTGCCAAGACTTCATTCCTTTTCATGGCTAAGTAATATTTCATTGCATGTATCTATCACATCTGTTTATCCATTCATCTGGTGATGGACACTTGGGGTCTTTCAACTTTTTGGCTATTGTATTCAACTGACTTTTGTCAATTGAATGACATTTCAATGGGGATTATGTGTCCCAGGTGCACTTAAGAATCAGTAGCACATACATTTCGAATATCTTTCACGTATAAATGCTCTAAAGACAGGCATCCCCTGATGGGCCTTCCAGTGTCCAGCACCGATGAAGATTGGTTGGAATGAATTGCATCTATATAAAATAAAGGGAAGATCGCTGAACATTTTTCTTAATATAATCTATTTGGAAAAAGGTAATGTGGTTCCCTTAAGCATAAATCATGCCTGATTTAATCAAATAGACTTCTTGGAGGTGATACGTATTTATGTCGGAAAACAGACACAGAGAATATGGTTTGTTTAAACTTTCAAGTTGTCTTGGAGAAAGTTTTACAGCAAGGCTATTAGGTTTTAAGGAAATCACCATAGAATTAGAAATAGGAGCCAACTGTTCAACTGTTATAGAAAACTGACATTTAATTTGATGAATATTTATTACAGGCTTAGTTAGGAACTATGGAAAACACAAAATAAGACATACTCTGCCAAATCCACAACCCAGCAGGAAAGGACATACTCTTAGTTCTGGAAACACTCTTAGTTATGGACATACTCTTAGTTATGGAAACACTCTTAGTTATGGACATACTCTTAGTTATGGAAAACACAAAATAAGACATTCTCTGCCAAATCCACAACCCAGCAGGAAAGGAAGTAAAAAGAATAAAATAAAATGTGTATGGCATAAAGGGTCACACTTGTATAAAAAAATGTAAACAATGGAATTCCTTAGAGAATCAGATCTAAGATCAGTCCTATTTTAAACATATTTTACATAAAGTGGTGGAGACCATATATGAGGAAATCCCCGGGTTTACATACGCCAATAAATTCTTCCAGGAAGGAAAGCCACAGATGAATTCATGCTTCATTAATGAACAATAACAAGAAAAAAATGACTAATACTGTCCAACTGAGCATTGAATAATAATAATATAATACAAATCCATCCTAAAAAAATGGATTTTAACTTATCAACGATGTTCCATCAAATGTGACCCAGAATAAGTGACTAAATGTTTTCCCCACACCAAAATTATTATATTGAACCCACATGCTTTTAAAAAATGGCATAAGGCAATAATAGGAAGGTTATTCAGGAACAAGCCAGAAAACATCTCCTAACCTAATCATAGTCTTGGAACAGTCATACCTAGTCCTGGAATTAGATGTTCAAAATTATCGAATTATAGAATGTATATAATCCTGCAGTTTCAAAAGGTCCATTTCATTGAAAACATCAACTTTATAAGATAATACAAATCTCACTACTAAAAGCACCAGAAACGTGTTTTTTATGGAAAAGCAACCCCTCGATTCACATTTTATGCAAGACATGAACAATACTGTGGTATGAAATATTAAAATATTTTGGTTAAAATTATGTTTAAAAAATGGATTTGAAAACTCAGAAAAAACACATCAAAATTAACAGAATGATCAGAAACAGCTGTTCAGCTTTTAGTAAATGTTATTTTCACTGTCAGCGGTTTCCAATGTATTTCCAGGTGGTAAAGTCTGAGTTACCTAATTATAGAAGTAGTATAAAATAATATAAAAACATCATTAAACTAAAAGAGTTTAAGACGTGTCAGAATACTCAACAAATGCTAAACTTTAAAAGTTTATGCTGCATAATAGTCAGTGATCTAAATTAACCATGGGGCTTGTTACACGCCAAGCTCTCCCTTTTTTTTTCTGGTCACAAACACAAATTTAATAGATCTATTTGTAATGGGTAGAATATAATTGACCTGGAAAAGATCCAGAGATGACAAGTAAAATGATCAGAGTTGTGGTGAGCGATGTCAGGGAAGACAAATGAAAAAGTTTAGAATTGCAGTTGGAAAGGTAAAGACTAAGTGAGACTATTTTTGATGTTAAAAATTGCAAAAGGTGAAGATAGGGGAGGACATCAGCTAATTCATCAGATCCTGGGATATTACAGCAAGAAGGAAAGCTCTTCAGTCTTTAGGGAGGAAAGTTTAAGGTTAATATCAGGGTTATAACCCTTCACAGTGCAATGTGAGCTAGTGTTACAGAGTCTAACTGTGAAGAGAAAAGAAAATGATTTAAGTCAACTCAAAAATTAACAAGTTCTAATGTAAGAGGACAATTAGTAGATGGTAGGATTTTCCTAACCTTTATAGCAGATGACTGTGTAGTCAAACATATCCATCTTCCAGAAACACATCTCTGCTGAGCAGGATATAAACAATAACATAATCTACTCTTTTGATTTTTTTTTTTTTTTTCGATACGCGGGCCTCTCACTGTTGTGGCCTCTCCCGTTGCGGAGCACAGGCTCTGGACGCACAGGCTCAGCAGCCATGGCTCACGGACCCAGTTGCTCCGCGGCATGTGGGATCCTCCCGGACTGGGGCACGAACCCGTGTCCCCTGCATTGGCAGGCGGACTCCCAACCACTGCGCCACCAGGGAAGCCCTACTCCTTTGATTCTTAAACTCTTACGTTTAAGACAAGCTTTAGAGATGAGATCAGAGTGTGCTTTAATGATAAATTAAGCAGAATCTATATTCTAAAAGGGTAGGGACTTTCACCCTGAGAGCCTAGCTCCATGCCTGACGGTAGATTTTGAGCTACTGTGCAGAAAGCTAATACACGACATTCTCCTTATTCATTCACTCCAAGAGGTCAAGAAATCTACACATTTTAGAGAAACAATGGGGAGAAGATCTGAAACCACACAGATTCTGAAAATATAAATATATATGTGACATCACCACACTCAAAGTTGCTAGAAAAGAAAGTAATATTTTCAAGAGGATTTTTTTCTGGAAAACTATTAATGAATCTTACAATTTACATTTATTGTTAAAGTATTATTGTTACAGTCATAATATTTATCTAATATTTCACAACTTTGCTTGCACGTGAAATGAGTTGGACTGTAAATCTAGCCTTTTCTCAGTTCTTCTTTTTTTCAAAATTAAAGCAAATCCAAGTTGAAGAGATGTGGTCTCAGTCAAAATAGGCTAATGTGTCTTTGTCTTTGGCAAAACAGATACTAGCTCATACATAATCTGGATCAGGAGTCACCTGGTTTCATGAAAGTTCCAATAACTACATCTAAAAAACAGGGGAAATAAGCCAGGATTTTATCAGGACAATAAACAAATTAGATCAGTAAAATGAGGACAATTATTTACTTTATCAGGGTCACCTCTAATCCTAAAATATTCCAGCTGGAGCTAGAAGGATAAACAGACGACTCCAGTAATTTAGTGATAAAATAATGGTTGACTTAATTCAATTCAGAAACTATTGCCCTTTATCTGCTTAGGAACAGATGCACTAGGTGCTTCGAATTATGAAACTAGGATCAGAATTCACTCTCCCTCTAGTAAGAAAATTTAAAAGTAAAATCAGTGTCTCTCTTCTCTAGGTGCAGATATCTCTAGGTACTTTTTCTGGAAATAATGCATTGGTGAAAAATGCTAAATATGCTTCCGTTTAAGTGCTGTATCAGAGAGCACCACCTCAAGATCCATTATTCAACAGTTTAACACCCGGATCATGTGGGAGCACCGCCTGCTCACTGGCCAATTGCTGGAAGCTTCAAGAAATCTACAATGACATAGGAAAAGAGCTCCATTTTTTCCCCACAGAAATACAGTAGTCGATACATAAATGCTATGTCACCTGGAGAATTCTGTAAGGGAGCTAGGGACCGAGTTTAGGCTGCATAATAGGAGGACAAAAATCTTGATGAAAAAAGAGAAAAAAAATCTTGATGAAAATTTATTAAAGTCAAATCACCAAATTTCTGGAAGGTGGACCAGATGTCTAGAATTGAGTGTCTCTGTATGACTTGTGAGATTCTTTCCTTTTTCATCTGGATGGCCTGGCAGTGGGCGGACCAACATGTGTCTTAAATTGCACCTGCTCCTGAGAACACTCCTTATGTAAAGTTAAACTTTCCTATTTTCTCCTACAAATGATTTAACTATGTAAACTGGCTTGACTTCACCAACAAATTGTGGCTTTCGTTAAGTTGTTTTAACTGCCTGTTTTTAACTCTACACAAAACCCGCCGTTTGATGGGCCTGAATTTTCACCTTCTGAATTGGAAAGTTGATTAAGCCAGTGCTTCTGAAAATTAAATTCTGATTCAGTGGGTCTGGTGTGGGCCTTGAAGGTCTGAATTTCTAACAAGCTCCCCAAACAGGCTGATGCTGGTGGTCTGAGGATCATACTTAGGATAGCAGAGTTAAGCAATGATTATTATTTAACCCATCAGTGATAACACCTGGGTGTATTCTGAAGATACTCTGACAGTGCCATTGAAATTCTACATTTTTATGTTCTGAAAATTGCCACATTTTCACTCAGGAACTGATTCTAAGTCTGCCTGGATCCTTCGGCATGGATTTCCTATCTTGAATTCACAAAATCAGACCACACTTTCTAAGGACCATGTATAAACCAAATAAGGTCACCCAAATATAGAGAAGTGCCTTTGAGTTAACACAAATCACTTTTTCTTTCAAGAAACTTTGCGTATAAAGAGTGAAAGTTGTTTTCTACTTTCAAAAACTTCTTATCAAATGGAGCGAGAGTGAACCTTTGGAAAGGTGAAAAGATTTACCTTGGGTTTCTACAGATGAAGGGTTTCATTACTTTATCTGTGGAGTGTTGAGCTGCCTGGACTTTGAAATGAAATATCTACTGTTGCAAAAATTGATCTCAAGTATTTCAGTTGTTCACAGGTAAGTTTCTAGCTGGAAAAGTTTGTGAAATGCTGCCTAGCTGGTTCGGGACATTGCCACAGGCTGTGGAAGGATTCAGGCAAACCCTTTAGAATCATAAATAATGATATAAAACATAATACATAATAGAATGTATTAACAAAGTAGGTTGAAAACATAAATAATTTAATAAATTAAACAAGTTGCTACACTAAAGTAAATTGTAGATTTCTCATGAAAAGATATTAATACATATTAGTTGAAATTCTCATCAAATAACAAATTTTAAGTAGAAAAACATGTAGGAAATAAAGGAGGATTGAAGAAACATAGGTGAGCATTAATCTCTGCAGATATTCAAGTGGATTAAATATTGAAATCTCCAATCTTCTCTCATACTCAAATCCCCAAATTTTTTTTTTTTTTTTTTTTTTTGCGATACATGGGCCTCTCACTGTTGTGGCCTCTCCCGCTGCGGAGCACAGGCTCCGGACGCGCAGGCTCAGCGGCCATGGCTCACGGGCCCAGCCGCTCCGCGGCACATGGGATCCTCCCGGACCGGAGCACGAACCCATGTCCCCTGCATCGGCAGGCGGACTCTCAACCACTGCGCCACCAGGGAAGCCCTCAAATCCCCAAATTTTATGGTTATGATTTCTCTTACATTAAAATTCCAAAATTCTTAGTGTATAGACTACAGAAAGACAGAAATTGATAAACAGACAAAGTGAAAATAGTGGAAGCAATTAAATACATGTTACACTGATTTCATAGGCTCTATTCAAATTTGAAAACCAATATATTAAATGTAGATATTAAACTATCTGATTTTATTTAGGATAAAGTACTTCTATAAGTAGAAAAGCATTAATTTGTACCATTTAATAGCATAGTTATTTTTATTTTATTGAATTGGTTTATCAATTTGGAAGGCAAATAACGTGATGTATTTGTTTTGTTCATATCAATCAATATAGGTGAATGGATTCAATGAGTGATGGTGGCAAATAATATTCAGTAGTACAGAGATTTTAAAGTAATGGAAAATATATACCAACATTCTCCACAACAACTTAAGAACTAGATTTTAAAGTTAAAATAAATATGGCTAGAGAATCTGCTCTCTGAACATAATGATACTGCTAATAGTATAATAGAGGAATACTAAGAGAAAAGTTATAATTTGGACAATAATAGAAAGAAAAGATTAAAGATGGTAACAGACAGGATGGAGATAATCCCGAAGAGAGTACTAACTCATTACAAGCACACACACAACACCTTGGGTTTCATAACCCAAGGAAATACTTCTTTCTATTTAGATTTGGCAACAAGTGTACAAAGGAAACGCCCTTAACACAATGCATCCTTAAAAGGGTCCCTCCCACTGTAAAAACTGAAGCGGTAGCTCTATTACGTAACAGGTTATGGGCAATGTTGTGCTTCATACTTTAAGATGTGTTTCTCCAAATGTTCACAGAACTTATTTTTGGTTGTTTTGGCTTGGCTGATGGTTTAACTCAGGAAAAGATTTCCTTTGCTATGCCAAGATTCCATTTAGTGGAAATTTACGATTATTCTTAATGCTGTGGCTACTGGGAAGAAGAGAATTTGTTTAATAATGATTTTGCTAACATTAAAAAGTTTTCAAAGCTTAACCGTGAAAATCAGCAAGACATGGGAAATATTTGCAGGGGACTCTGCATTAAATAATCACCTTGAGATTTTTTTTTATTCTTTTCAACCAGGTGGTGTTATCAACTATGGCCGCTCTTCTCCTCAGGGCTACTGACCCTGGCAACCATCTCTAACCTGATGTAGGGTTGCTTAGGTTAACAGGGCAACTACTCCTGACTCCTCTGGAGGGCTTCCTATTCTTTGGTCCTCTTCCAGGATCACATCTGTTTTAAAGAAACCACATTAAAATGACTTTACCGTGGCACGATTTCAATATTCCTAAGTTAATAAAGGCAACTTCTTGTTGATTCCCCTTGCTTGTCTATCTCATATTCTCTCCTTTATTCCTTCGTCTATACCCCAAATATCTTTCTGCCTCTGCTTCTCTTATTTCAGTATCATAAAATTGATACAATTTAATGAAAAGCTTTCCCCACATTTTATCTACACTGAGGGTAGGTGAAGCAAGACAGGCACCTACAGAAGCATGCACATAACTCTTTAGGAACATATTTTTATTCCTGTTCTCCTTTCTTTCAATTTTTAGCTTCTAAAAAGTTTTAAGTGGTCACACACAAATGAGTTTCTCATTGAGGCCACCCTCCAGTTAATTATTTATTACTTTTTTAATTGGAGTATAGTTGATTTACAATAATTATTTATTACTCTTGAAAGGATTTAATGAGTGCTGTGTTCCTGGCACAGTACCAGGAGCTGTAGGCATAGACATTGGGACCACACAGCCCTTGCCCTCAAGAGACTCACAGAATGATAGAGAAGACCAATATTTTCCCAACAAGTACCTGATGACTAGTATTAAAATGGAAAAGGGATAGAATTCTTCATTTGTGAAATTGTCCATTCATATATGAGATGTTCATTCATTCGTTCATTTATTCATATATAGTGAATAGGAAAAATAAGGTCTCTGTCCTTGGGAGCTGGGAGCTGAAAAAGACTGCCCACATGTAACTGCATGGCTGTGAATGCACATGCGTGTGCACACATACACGCATGCACAGAACCTATACAGATACTGACTTGAGTTTTATTTTTAAAGGTCATGTTTGATTTTGCCATTGCACATGCAGTAGATAAGATCTGTGAACGCTGCTCCACGCTCTGTTGTGACTGTGTTCCTGACATCAAGCTCAATGTAGGCTCTGTATTTCCAATTTAAAATACTTTCCTGGTGAGTATTTCACTGACTACAGCTCTACCTGCAGCTGATCATCCAGGCAGGCAGGATACTCTTTGGAAAAAGTGTCCTGCAGTGTCAGCTATGCCCGACGGGACACCAAAACTTGGCATTTAGCTATGTTTATGGAAACCCATGATCATGTTTGGTATAGGGATGTAGGCACAATGTAGGCAAAAAGAAATCTCTGTGTGTGGAGTTGTCAACAGAAATGCCTTGATGAGCTAACATGGTAAAGAAAATGTGTCAATATTTTCTCACATTGATAAGCAGCTACTATTTTTAATTACTTTTTTAAAAATTTTGTATTTATTTTTGGCTGTGTTGGGTCTTCACTGCTGTGCACAGACTTTCTCTAGTTGTGGCGAGCGGGGGTTACTCTTCGTTACGGTGCGCGGGCTTCTCATTGCAGTGGCTTCTCTTGTTGCAGAGCACAGGCTCTAGGTGCACGGGCCTCAGTAGTTGTGTCACAGGGGCTTCAGTAGTTGTGGCTCGCGGGCTCTACAGCGCAGCCTCAGTAGTTGTGGCACACGGGCTTAGTTGCTCCACAGCATGTGGGATCTTGCCGGACCAGGGCTCGAACACGTGTCCCCTGCATTGGCAGGCAGATTCTTAACCAGTGCCCACAAGGGAAGTCCCGATAAATAGCTACTTTTGACTCCTGTCAAATTTACAGATTTCTTAGCTGTTTGGAATAAGTGAATCATTGATAGGGAATAAAAAATAAGCCTGGAAAGAGTTCATGTTCTCCTTGAACAAGGTAAGAAGGAGCCTTCAAAACTCACTTGTAGAACTAGGAAAAGCTCAACCCTTTTGAAAATGAGTTGCAAATATCTTAGAAAAGGGTGTGTATGCTAATTTCCTGTTTCAATGGAGTAACAAAAGGAAGAGAAAAAAAAATCTTATCAAGATAATAGGAGTGAAAAGAAGAAGAAATTTGAATCACAGGGACTAGAAAATAAAAAGAGAGTACCCAGTCAAAATTCCAGCAAGTTACTTTGTGGAAAGCAACAAACTGATTCTACAGTTTATACGGAAGGCCAAAGACAGAATAGCCAACACAATACTTAAGAAGAGGAACAAAATCAGAGGACTGACACTACCCAATTTCAAGACTTACTATAAAGCTAGAGTAATCAAGGCAGTGCAGAATTGACAAAAGAATAGACAAATAGATCAATGCAACAGATAGAGAGCCCAGAAATAGACTGACACAAATATAGTCAACTGAGCTTTCACGATGGAACAAAAGCAATTCAATGGAGAAAGAATAGTCTTTTCAACAAATGGTGCTGGAACAACTGGGCATCCACATGCCAAAAAAAAAAAGCAAAAAAGAAAACAAAACAAAAAAAAACTAGACACAGACTTTATACCTTTCACAAAAGTTAACTCAAAATGAATCATAGACATAAATGTAAAATGCAAAACTATAAAACTGGAAGAAAACATATGGGAGAATCTAGGTGGTCTTGGCTTTAGTGATGACTTTTTAGATACAGCACCAAACAAAAAAATTGATTAAGTAGGACTTCATTAGAATTAAACACTCCTACCCTGGGAAAGACACTGTTAAGAGAATGGGAAGACAAGCCATAGAGTTGGAGAAAATATTTGAAATACACATATCCAATAAGGGCTTGTATCCATAATATACAAAGAACTCTCTCAAGTCCACAATAGAACCTTACCAAAGAAGATATACAGATGGAAATAAGCATATGAAAAGATGCTGAACATCATATTCATAAGGGCACTGTGAATTAAAACAACATTGAGAGACCACCACAAACCTATTAGAATGGTCAAAATCCAAAACAATGACAATGTCAAATACTTGTAAGAACATTAAGCAACAGGAACGCACATTCATTGCTGGTGGGAATACAAAATGGTACAGCCTGTTTGGAAGACAATCTAGCAGGAGGGAGGGGTATCCTCTAATTTCTACACAATTCTCTAACTTCTACTAAATTTTTCTGCAAACCTAAAACTACTCTAAAATATATAGTGTATAAATTTGTTTTAAAGAGATATTCCTGAAACAAAAGTCACATAAAAATACCAAAAAAGTAAAAAGAAAAACAGAAGCAAAAGCCTACCCTTTAGAAGAAATCATAGGACAAGACACTAAAAGTGAAGTAAAACTGCCAGTAGAATTTAAATGTTTTTCAATGGGTCTATGATTTTTAAATGTAGAAACAGAAACAGCAAACCCAAGATAAAAATATCAGGGGGATTCAATCTCACATTGCTTTCATAGCCAAATCCCATCAGGACCTCAAAATTACATGGCTATTCTCAGTATCCCAAAAATTCATTTGTTTTGACATATGCAATATTCATATTCAACTCTTGTTGATATTATAGTAATTAACAGTCTAGGAGATGGGCCAACCTAATTTAATTAAATTTTCTCAGGGAATCATCATCATACATTAATATTTAATGTATTACATGCTGCAAAAGTAAAATAACAGAATCATACTTCCATGTTGTAACGATTCCTGACATCTTCGTGAAATTTTTAAAAAAGTTATTTTCCCACTACATGGTATATTGGTAAATGAAAAGGGGAAATGATGTAGAATTGCAGGTTATTGTCTGAAGACTCAATAATAAACAGCTATTTATAGATATTGGCAAATGGCACAGTATTTAAGCAGCCAAATATACCCGCCCTGTGAGTGAGTATAATGCCAAAGAGGAAAATTGGGTTGGCCCTGAAAGCCAAGAAGTACTATAGTTACTGTTTTGGTTTTGGAGGGTTCCTTGGGCATTTGTCGCTATGATTTAGAGTGGTATTTGCTTTTGGCAATTAAATACTCTCTTTTTAAAGGCTTGACTGTTACTTGATTATTATTTATGATGATGTCTTTTCTGTCTGTTAAGATGGATTTTTTTCTAAGTTAGACTGTGGATGTGTAAATTGACTCTCAAGTAAAACTGTAGCATCAAATTTGTCCTCCATCTTTGGGACCAAACACAAATACTTTGTACTTCAAAAGACAGCAGTGGCAGCAAACTGGAGTATGTGGAGTATGTGACAGCAACCATTTTTCCTGGATTTCACATATCTGAGAAGCTTTCTTTCTACCATGCAATAGACAAAATAAAATGTCACCATGTTCCTGAGCCTATAGGACACAGACATTCTGTCATAGTTTCACTGAGTAATCAATGCAATTTGCTGTGAACGTCTCCACCTGCTCATTACAGTGCAGAAGGAGAGCTATTAAACTCTCTGGTCTCTTTTATAAGGGCAATAATCCCGTTCTGAGGGCTCCACCATCATGATCTAATTACCTCCCAAAGGCCCCACCTCCAAATACCATCACATTGGAGATTAGATTTTAACATGAATTCGGGAAGGACTCAGTCATTCAGTTCCTAACATCATCTTTACCAACAGAATGCCTAAAATAAAAAAGACTGACAATACCAAGTGTTGACAATGATGTGGAGAAACTGCAACTCTCTTACATCGCTGTGGGGATATCTAAAATGGTACAGTCACTCTGGAAAACAGTTTAGGAGGTTTTTTTTTTACAGGTACATGATCACTTACCATATGACCCTGCAATATTCTTAAATATCTGCCTATATTAGTTTTATAGGGCTTCCATAACAAATTACCATAAACTTTGTGGTTTAAAAATAACAGAATTGTTTTCTTTTATGGTTCTGGAATCCAGAAGTCCAAAATCAAGGTGTTGGTAGAGCAGTGATCTGGGTGAAGAGTCTGGGGTGGAGGGGAGAATCCTTCCTTGCCTCTTCCAGCTTCTGGGGCTCCAAACATCCCTTGGCTTGTGGCAGCATCACTCCAATCTCTGCCTCTATTTTCACACCATCTTCTCCTTTTTATCTGTGTCCTCTCTTCTTCTGTTTCTTATAAGGACACAGTCATCAGATTAAGGGCCAACCCAGATAATCCAAGATAAAGGCAGTGTTCCAACTGGATTAAGGCCACTTAAGGTCTAGTGCCCAGAACTCAAACAATGTCACTTCCACCACATAAGGGGAATAGCTCCTCTTAAGGGAAGGAGCTGCCAAATATCATTGCCATGTTTTTCAATCGTATTTTGTCCTCTGGTCACAATTACATTTTTCCCACATGCAAACTCACCGTCTCTCTCAAAAGTTTCATCCCATTAGAGTTTCAGACTCAGTATCAATTTCAGAAAATTATCATTTAAATCATATCTAGAAGCAGATGCTGCTTTTAGGTGTAGACAGGTCAAAAAAAGTAACAGGTTTCTCATATCACTCCTCTCCCTCAAATCCTTCGATGTTTTCCCATTGCCCTGAAAATAAAATCCAAACTTCCAGTAATGTCCTATGCAACCCCAACTCCTATCCTATTTCTGCCCCTCACTCACCGCTCCAGACACACAGCCAGAGTCTTCCTCACCACAGAGCCTTTACGGGACCCTTTCCTCTTCATGGAGCCCTATTCCCCAGGTCTTCCCAGGACTTCTGAGCATCTGTGTCTCAGCCCAAATGTCAATGAGGACAGCCCCATCCTTCCTTTCCCCACTCCCAGTCTTACTATGTTCAATGTTCCTCTTTCCTTTTCTTCATGTTATTTATAACTATCTGAAATTATTTCTTATTTTCAGCTTTTCATTGTGTTGCTTCTCCTGCTACTGCAAGAATGCAAGTTTGATAAACACATATGTCTTCTTTCTTTTATTAACCACTGTCTACCAAAACTTAGAGCACAACCGGATAGACACTCAATGCACTACGGAAGCAATATTGCTCTGTTATTAATGGAATAAAAGTTTAAGACTAGCCTGACCTTTTCTGTAGCTAATTCCATAGAAAGGTTTTCTCGACTGAACCTTGCGTGCATTTATTCTAATACTTGGTGTTTCAACGTTACCGAGATGCAATTTACACATTATACAACTGACGCATTTAAAGTGTATAATTCAGTGTTTTTCAGTATATTTAGAGTTGTGTACCCATCACCCCAAAGAATATTTTCATCACACACAAAAGAAACCCTATATCTATTAGCAAGCACTCCTCATTCTTATCCCCTTCCCCTAGGCAACCACTAATCTCCTCTCTGTCTCTATTGATTTATCTATTTTGGACATTTCATACAAACAGATTCATACATGTATTTTTTTTTGACTGGCTTCTTTCACTTAACAGACTGTCTTCAAAGTTCATCTGTATCATAGCATGTATCAGCACTTTATTTCTTTTCATTGTTGAATAATACTCTATTATATGCATGTACCATATTTTGTTTATCCATTCATCAGTTTATGGACATTTGGGTTGTTTCCAATTTTGGTTATTTTGAATTGTTATGAATTATTATTACTATTTTGAATATTATTTTAATATTATTATTTTGAATTATTTTTAATCTAATTATTTATTTTGGTTATTATGAATAATACTGCTATATTTATTTACAGGTTTTTGTGTGGACATATGTTTTCATTTCTCTTGGGTATATATACCTAAAAGTGGGATTGTTGGGTCGTAATGGTAACTCTATGCTTTACATTTTGAAGAATGGCCAAACTGGATTTCTAAAGATCCTTCACCCTTTTACACCCTCACCTGCCATGTATGAGAGTTTCAATTTCTCCACATCCTCACCGACACTTGCTATTGTCTGTCTTTTTGATTATAGCCATACTAGTCTGTGTGTAGTGGTAGCTTATCGTGGTTTTGATTTGCATTTTCTTAGTGACTAATGATATTGAATATCTTTCCATGTGTCTGTTAACCATTTTTTCATCTTGGAGCAATGTCTGTTCAGATACTTTGCTTTTTTTTTTTGTGGTACGCGGGCCTCTCACTGTTGTGGCCTCTCCCGTTGCTGAGCACAGTCTCCGGACGCGCAGGCTCAGCGGCCATGGCTCACGGGCCCAGCCGCTCCGCGGCATGTGGGATCTTCCCGGACCGGGGCACGAACCCACGTCCCCTGCATCGGCAGGCAGACTCTCAACCACTGCGCCACCAGGGAAGCCCTCCTTTGCTTTTCTTACCTGGGTTATTTGTCCTTTTAATTATTGAGTTGTATAACTTTTTATATATTCAAAATGCAAGTTCCTTATCAGATACATGACTTGCAAATATCTTCTCCTTTTCTGTTGATTGTCTGTTCATGTTCTTGATGGTGTAGTTTGCAGCACAACATTCCTTAATTTTGGTGATGTTCATACTGATTTTTATTACAAGAATCTATCTTTATCAGTAAGCTAGGCATATAGCATCCTAGAGGACATTAAATCTGTGTCATATAATGAACACTACCTAGATGAGTTTACTTAGGATGATGATTTTGATAAACAGTGAACATTTTTTTTCCAGGATAAATTCACTATAGAAAAGCTTGGGGGAACAACTCTTATGTAACTATCTGATAAAGTCATATTTCAGCTACCCTTCTGAGAATTCACCAGAGCAATAAAACTTCTCTGGCCATTATAATACTAAAGCACTTACCGGATTTGTTTAGTACAATTAGCTTTAGTAGAATCAGCTTTAGTAGAATTAGCTTCACAAAAGGGAACTTTCAGGTTGGTTAAAATATGTGTTAATTAAAGAAGTTATGGTGTTGTGATGTTCCAAGGGACAGGGCTCATGCATTCTTGTTTCTTCCAAAAATCTGCAGATAGAAAAGAAAGAAAGATAAGATTCACTAAGCTCATAATAAGTGTCAGATACTTTATAAGGCCTTTTACTACATGGTAAAATAATTCATAATAGTCATTCAAGAGAAGGTTGGCAGCCACAAATTATGACACGCCTTTGGTTCCCTTGTCCCTATAACATAAAAATGAAGAAGTCATTCAATGTGTCAAAGAAAATTTTGCTGAGTGCCTACCATTTGCCACGTATTGTACTAGATATTACAATTACAAATGTGATCTTATCCTCAAAAGGTGGTAGTTCGGGAAGGCTGAGGAGAAAGATGTCAACAAATAAATACAATGAAGTGTTACTGGCAAAAACAGTTATCTGCAGGACACAGAGATAAGAACAAAAGACAATACTAGCAAGTATTTAGGTGTTTTACATAGTTATTTCATTTTAATACACACAATAACCCTAAAAGTCAGATTTTTCATTTCCACTTCACAAACAAGAGATACAGGGATCAAGAAAGTTAAGGAACTTTCAAAAGGTCAAAACCAAGTCCTCCCGTTTTTTTTTCGTTTGTGAAGTAGCTTCTCAATGACTCATTCTGCTTATCCCTTCAGTCAGGCTAAACACACAGAGGCCAGCAGTGAACAGACCTGGAAGCATCAGACATTCTGCCAACTCATCTGCCCACCTGTATCTATTAATTATTATTATATTCTCAATATCACGCTTCTTCACATCTAGACTCACCCTGCTTCACTGTCAGACTACAAAAGTTATCAGGAAGATCTACTAACTCTGGAGAATCTTTTTCAAACAAAGCATTTTGGAGCCCTTATTTTGATCTGAAAATGATAATCTTTGTGGTAAATTGAATCATTGATCAAAATTCTTTACTCACAGGAATTCCCCTGGTGGTCCAGTGGTTAGGACTCCGCGCTTCCACTGCAGAGGGCCCGGGTTCGATCCCTGGTCGGGGAACCAGGGTCCCACAAGCCCCGCGGTGTGGCCAAAAAAAAAAAAAATTAAAAAAAAATTCTTTACTCACACCCTCCCCTACCCTGATGCCTTATATATCTACAAACTTTGCCACATGCTTTTTCACTATTAATGGCTAAAGTGGGCAGAGTTTAGTGCCCAATCCCATTGACATTGGGTTTGGCCATTGACTTTATTTGAACAATGGAGTAAGAGCAAATATGATTATATGCCAATTCCAGCTGAGGCTGACAAGGTAATGGGTGTGTCCACATGAGAATGTCGTTCTGTCGTGAGCATCATGATAGTGATATGAAGAGGTTCTTTTGTAGCTGCTGCATCTTAAGCCTGAACCCCACAGTAAACTCCTTTGGACCAGACCAGAGCCCAGCCTGCGCTGAGAAACCCAGCCCAACCCAGATCAGCTGAATCCCACCTGTTCCACAAATGCATGAGAAATAAATGCTTTTGGTTATACGCCACGGAGATTTTTGTGGTTATTATACACATCGAAAGAGCTGTCAGAGACAGCCTCATTCTCTTGCTCATGGGGAATTTAGACTATGAGCATTCCAGATTTACTTACCCAATTTATAACTCCACGTGGCTGCATCAAACTTAACAGCTCAAAAATCACTTTGTTTTCCCCACTTAATGTATTCCCCTTTTAGTCTTCCCATCACAGTAAATGGTACCATTGTTTAGTTAAAAACCCAAGTCACCCTTGACAATTCCACGTCCCTGTTCACCACATCTCACCCATCAGCAGTTTTCCCACAAATTTTCTGGAATTCATTCACTTCTCTCCTTGGCCCCCTACAGTCTCTACTCTGCAAACGGAGCCATGTCTTCTCCTCATCAACACATACCAAGAAGAGAAAGACAAGCCACACATACACGTACACAAAGATATGCTACTTACCGGAGATTGGTATAAGGCTAGAACAGTGGTATCCAATAGAAATAGAATGTGAACCACATATGCAATTTTAAATTTTCGAATAGTCACGTTCAAAAACATCAAAAGAAACAGACAAAAACTACTTAATGATATGTTTTATTTAATATATTAAAAATGTAATCATTTCAACAAGTAATTAGTATAAAACTTGGTAATAAGGTAGCTTACATTTTTTTAATACTGGCTTCAAATTCAATTTTTATGTTAACACAAAACATCTCAGTTTAGACAAGTCCCATTTCAAGTGCTCAACAGCACGTAACCACTAGAGTAAACAACACAGATCTAGAATATATGAATGCTTATAAATCAGTAAGAAACAGAAAACAGGCAAAAGACATGAACATGAAGATGAGTACGTTCAGCCTTCTTTTACTTTGTTCATGTTTATGGATAAAGTATATTTAAAGTGTTTTTCTGAGATCAGACTGAGACAGCACTGGGGGAAGGGGGATTTCTTGTCCTCTAAAAGGAGTAAAAATGGCTACAAAACTTGATTCTCCATAGTCATGATTTTATTTGTTATATAGAGATTAAACAGGCTGGCCACATTACCACTGAAGTTTCATGTTTAGTTCTATTATAATTTAATGGTTATCAATGTTCTTAAAATTCTAATTATTCAAGATAACTTTTATTCCAATAGCCAATTCATTCCTCTTAGGGAAAACTGAGGTCCTATGTGACAGAATCTTCACCATCAGCATGACATCCACCCCAAAATTAACGAGGGAAAGGAAAAAAAAATCATGAAGGTGTACAAATTTACATATTTTCCTAAAGCTACAGGAAAAGAAGCTAAGCAACGAAGTTTAACTTCTAGTTCATTGCCGACAGCATCCCCAACAAAAGGACATTTTCTTATGTCTTAAGAACATTCACCTTGTTAAGTCCATTTCTTTATATATACCTGAGAGTTCTGTCCTTTTAAAAGAACAATTATTGTAGCAATTCTACTAGATGGCTCATGAGAGTTCTGAAAAGGTTATCCCTTTCATAAATGCAACTATTAGACTTCCTGGAGTTCTTTGTTCATAGAGCTCCCGGTAAGCCTCTTCAGAGAAACAAAAGAATAAGGGAAATAATTATTGAGTCCCAAGAATAAAACTTTTGAAAATCTGGGGTGGGAAAATGACTCATTCTGGGGATGGAAGGGGCTAAACATTTGAGCCTCTCCTAGGGTGCAAGTTCATTATGAGCAGGAAGGAACTGCCAATTCTGCATCTCAAGTGTCCTATGACCCTGACCATGAGATCTAGCATGGATTTTTTCAAGACAGGGAGTAAAATAAATAAAAGCCATACCTGAAGAGTTGGTAAAACAATAAAACAATAAGAACTACAGCAACATTGAAAGGGAAAAAAAAGAGCCTAGTAGAGGGAGGCCATGTTAGCTATAGGCTAAGAAAGGAGTAATGACACCAGGGACGAATACTGGTGACCACACAGTAAGCCTGTGAGTGATGATAACCACTGGGTCCAAGCCACTCAAAGCCCCCAGTCTGGCCATTAGGATGGATGCTGCCATGGAAACCAAGGGGGGTTACATCAGCCACCACAAGGGTGTAATAAAGAAACAGAAGAATTTCGGGTGAACCTCCCAGATTTTCCTGCCAAGGTAAGGGAAGTTGTTGAGTGACTTGAGAGCCCAAAGAATGCACTTTGTGGAAACACAGGGAGACAAAGTTATCTTCCTTTCACTGGAGTCCTCATCCCCTCCCTGTGGTAACCTGGAGATTGTAGGCTCCAAGTCATTCTCATCTTACTTGTTCTGAGCATTGCAAAAGTTTTCAGTTTCCCATAAGCACTTTTTAAAAACCTACTTACCAATTTATGGGCTACTTATTTTGTGTGGTAGGTGATTTATAATGTGAAAAATCCCAACCAGTCTAGTTTATGACCAGGAAGATGGTTCTACTGAGCTTTGGAATTGCTGTGCCTGTTCTTTGAGCTATAATATATAGCCCAAGTGTTTCTGGGATATTGCATCAGAATGCAAAATTTGAGCTGAAAGATAAAACAAGCAGATTACTTTAAGTGGGGTCTTTTCAAACAATATTTCCCTATTTTCTTTCCTTATTTCTCAGTTTTCCTCTAGGCAGTTAAAAAGTAAAACACTACTTCAGAAGATACACATTTAAACTACATTGTAGCAGGCATGTAATTTGAATCTAAAGCACCCTAAATTACCTGTCCATTAGCAAAAATCAGATCTCATACTCCCCAAACTATTTTGTTTAATTGAAAGTGCTCAAAGAGAAACCCTTTATAAATATTCAAATTCAGTGACTTGAACTAATATAGCTCTATTTGACGATTCTGTCATGGGATGAAATTGAAAGTAATAAAGCTAATAAGTTAAAGTAATGAACTACCTCCACCTGGATTAATATAGATTAATGGATTAATCTACCTTGATTAATATGGAAAGCCAGTCTTAAAAATTTAAGCAAAACAAGCTATTTCTTTCCTTCTTGGTAGCAAAAATATTTTAAATTAAAAGTACATATTGGGGGCTTCCCTGGTAGCGCAGTGGTTGAGAGTCCGCCTGCCGATGCAGGGGACACGGGTTCGTACCCCGGTCCAGGAAGATCCCACATGCCGCGGAGCGGCTGGGCCCGTGAGCCATGGCCGCTGAGCCTGCGCGTCCGGAGCCTGTGCTCCACAACGGGAGAGGCCACAACAGTGAGAGGCCCGCGTAGGAAGCCAGACCCAGACAACTGAGATTAGAATACTGCTCAAAGCATATATATTTAGTACCAATCTGTGAGAGTTTAATATTCATGTTTGATGAAAGTATGACAAATTTTTAAATGACTGGACTCTTCTGAAAGAAAAGAGCAGAGAGAAAAAAATGTAGGAATCCTTGGCCTCTTATAACCACAAAGACATAAATGTAAAATGAGAGCAGTTTATTACTTTAGAGCCATGTAATATTTTCTTTATTCCAAGTATTTATGTACTTTGAAAATTTCTAAAATAATTTTACATGACCTCTCTTCCCATCGTTGTTGAAAGGAACAATTCATTATTTTATGCATTTATAATTAAAAGGATTAATTAAAGTAATAAATTATAAATAATAGCTGTTTGTTCTTTGAGAAAGACAGTCATTTTTCTTTTTTGGTAGCTTTTACAGCTCAAAACAAAGCTTCTGCTTTTATGATGCCATTAAATGTAATTGATATTCTTGATTTTTCCTATTACGTTTTATTTGTTTTTTTAAAAAAGAAATATCCATTTGTTCATATTAACACGTTTAGATAGTTCTCACAGCCCATATAAAAATTAGACACCATGTACTTTATATCAATCTACTCAGAAAAATCCATTTGTAGCATAATAGTTTAATTGGTACATTTTAAAATGCAAATCTAGCTATTATTTGTTACTATAATGTAACATAAAAGCCAGAGAACATTTCAGGAAGTAAAGTAACTTTAAAACCCTAATTGTATAACTTCCATATGAATGTAATAAAATTCAAAATTAAATTTTCATCAAGATAAGTTATATGTATGAATATATATATATGTAAAGTGCAAATTCTGTAAGTCTTTTCTGATTGACAATGTCATGAAACAATGAAGTAAGAAATATATTCTTAGCACAAATCGTTATCTCAACCCACAGTACATGCCTTTACACACAGGGTATTGCTCAGCTGTGTGAATGAAGATAGAAAATAAATGTGTGCGTCATCTTTTCTCGGATGACACAATTCAGTTTACGTAAAGGGCTCTCTAAGACGACTGTCAAATTACTTCCACTAAAAAAAGAAAATATCCACCTAATGCAGGACCCTCCATTTTCAATCACGATCAGACAACTTGACATTTTGAAACAACACTTACTGGGATTTGTATCTTCCAAAAGAAGTTCCTACTAAAAAAGAGACTATGCAACAACAAGTACCTCAGATGCTAATTGTTAAATTCACATCAAAGACATGAACTTTGAAAACCTTAGGTTATGTGCTGCAAAAGGTAGCAGAAGGAGCAGATACCAAAGGATTTGGGAAGTAGGCTTCATGTTGCAGAGCATGAAATGGTTGGGATGACGAATGCACTGGAATATACCTCATCGGTAACAAGTAAATATCTACTAAAAAAAAAATATGTCATGACAGTCGTGATTGCAAAGGGCCATTCGCTAGGGCGTAAAATGCTATTAGTGGTTTACATCTGTTCTTCTATTAATGCAAAGGAAAAACAGCAACTACTTTAAGAGGATGAGAACCCAACTGCTTCCAGTCTCAACAGCAGAGATCACCATTTTGAGTACAAATGTACTTTGAACTCAACCATTTCTCAACAGACTTAGCTGTCTGATTCTCCCAAGCACCTGCAGGGGTTGAAATAGCATTAGATTTAAAGTCAGAAACCATGGGTCCAAGTCCAGATGATGCCATGTCTCACTAAGTACTTTCATCTACATTATTTCACTTAATATTTGCAGTGATTTGATGTGGCAAACATTATCAATTCCATTTTTACAGGAGCATACAAGAGTTTGGAACATAAAGTTCCAAAACTAATAAGCTGCATAACTGGGCTGGAACACAGGTTACCTGATTTCTGGTTCAGTCAGAATTCTCCCATCGTCTCCACATGCCATTCATTCACTCCTTTGCAGTATCACTATTTGTAGTGGCTCCCTCATAGCTGAGCCATCCTTGTACTGTCCACATAGGAGTTGCTCATTAAACGTTTGTCCAATAAAGATTATATACTGAGCTACATGTATTAGGCACACGTCCCGTTACATGACATATAGCAGTGAACAAAGCAAAACCCGAATCTCGTGGAATTCATATTATATATAGAGAGGGGAGGCATGAAGATTTAGGAACAAATCCTTACATATCAGAGGGTGACAAGAATCTGGAAGAAAAATAAAACTGGGCAAAGGGAGAGAGGGATAGAGACGTACTATTGTAAATGAGGTGAGCAGAGAAAGGTTCTCCAAAACAGTAGCAGTAGGCAGAAGTCTGAGAGAAGTGGAGGAATGAGCCATTCAGAAATCTGGGGGTAAAGCAACCATACTCCAATAAAAATTAATTTTAAAAAAAAAGAAAGAAAGAAATCTGGGGGAAGAACATCCCAAGCAGAGGAAACAGCCCGTGCAAAGGCCCAGAGGCAGGGCTGTACTTGCTGTGATTGAGAGAAAGTGAGGGCACCTGTGTGGTTGGAACACGAGGAGGGAGCCAGGAGTGGCTGGAGATGAGGTCAGAGAGAAGGTTGGCTGGCAGGTCCGGGGGCACACGGTAGGGGAGGTGAGAATTTTGGATTTTACCCCTAGTGAGATGAGAAATTGACAAGAGTGACACAATTACACTTCAAAAAGATCCCTCTGGATCCTGGAAAACTGTGAAGGGCAGGAGCGGGGAGAGCTGGGATTGGAGCTGGGAGTCTTCGGAGAGAGTCTGGAGAAGCAGCAGCTTTGACAAGGAGGCGGGGATGCCGACGGAGGTGGCGAGAAGTGGTCTGATGCTTTGGATTTGGGGACTATTTCTATTTGAGCCAGTAAAAGGGTTTCATGGGTCATTTTGGCTACTTAATAGTTCAGAAAGCAGAGGTCACCCTTCAGAAGATGAGGAAAAGCTGGTTTAATTTTGGGGTGGTCTGTGGGTACACTTAGACTAGAAAAAGGAATTTCCCGGCACCCACAGCATCAGTACAGCCAAGCGAAGGCTCCTCATTAAATAGAAATGAGGTCGGGCTTAAGGGCGTTGGCCAGCCAAGCTTATTGAAAACCTACTTGACCTATTGCACAATTTAATTAAGAATTGGATTCTTACTTGATGGACTCATGGCTTTTCCATAGTATCATCTTAAAGGCGGGCAGGGAGGGGTAGCGTGGAATCACCAGATACTTTAACTTTAAAATGGCTGAGACGAAAATGGAGCCGCTTCATCTCTATGAAGAGAACTCTCCGACTCTCATAAGTGATTTTATTTTTAATGCATAGAATCAGTGCCTCCCTTCCCACGCAATTATCTAAGTAGATATAAATGGGCTTTGGAATTGTCTCACTTTCCAGACACCATTACTGTGACTTTGGTTCTGCCATCCTGAAGCCCAGAGTGCAATCATTTTTGATAGCTAGGACTGTTTTTCAGGTGGGTTTCCTTTGAAAAAGAGTTTTCCCCTAGGTTTCCACTTCAAGAAAATTAAATTGAATTGGATTTTTAGGTACCATTAATTGATGTAACAGAGAGAACAGAAATCTGATGATTTGGCTCAAGGCTTTTTTTTTTTTTAAAGAAAAAGACTTTAGCGGGGAAAGCCTCCAGGCCTAAAATACCAGCCTTCTTGCTACTTCCACAGCAATACCTGCAGTAAAGAAAAGAAACATGCTGGATCATTTCCCTAGAGGCTGCATGTTTTAAACTGCAGTTTCTATATTCCATATTTCAGAAGAAATCCCAGAGATAGTTTATTTATAGCAAAAGTACATTTAAGAGACACAAACACTGAACAATCTAGAAAAAAACTTTTAAGTATGTTTCACTTTTTCCCCCCAATCTAAATTTTGATTTCTATTATTTCTAATGATGACATAGAGAAAGCTTTATTTGACAGCATTATGTGCCTTGTAGGCTGACTGGATAATTAAAAGGCTCTTCTTGTGGGCAATGATGTATTAGGTCAAGGGTGGGTTTTTCTAGATTGAAAAAAATGTGGGTGTTGTTAATTTCATTTTGGAAAATGTACATTGAGATGCACATGTGTATCTAGAAAAGTTGTTATAATACACTGAGAATTTCTTGTCTAGAAGGATACTGACCCCCAGCTGGAAAGCCCAAAGACAAGAGAGAAGGAGGTGATGGGAGAGCTGGTATCCAGAGCATGTGTTCACAGCAGGGGTGAACTGTCCCCAATGGGGTGAAAATTGGTTCTCAAGGGGCCAGAAAATATTAGGCATTACGATGGTTGGTGGCTTTCTGTGGCAGGCAGAATAACAACACCCTCCCCCAATCCTGGCCCCATCCCATCAAAGAAGTCCATGCCCTAATCCCTGGAAACTGTGCACATGTTATGCTCTGTGGCAAATGGGAATTAAAGTAGTAGATGGAATTAAGTTTGCTAATTCGCTGACTTCAAAATGGGGAGGTTATGTTGGATTATCTCGGTGGGCCCCCTGTAATCACACGGGCCCTTAAGAGTGGAAGAGGCAGATAAGACAATGAAGAGAAGTCACAGATTCAACATTAGCTTTGAAGGTGGAGGAAGGGGACCCCAGCAGAGGCATGTGGGTGGCCTTTAAAAGCTGGAAACAGATTCTCCCCTTGGTTTCCGGAAAGGAATGCAGCCCCTGCAGCCTCATCATTTTAACACAGTGAGTCACACTTCTATTCCTTCAGATGTATGATAACACGTTTGTGTGTTTAAGCTGCTCAATTTGTGGTCATTTGTTACAGCAGCAACAGAAAACTAATAGACCACCCACTCCGCCCACGGGCCATAGTATATAAACAGATGTATAGTGTGTCTACAGTACTGAAAGCCATCAGTGGGCAATTAGGGAAAATGTCTAAATAAGGGCAATAATGAAAAACTTTTGAGAAACATTGCCCTGGGAGGTGGAAAGCAGGCTCTTCTGCTTGTATTTCATAACAGGGGACATAATCAAGGTTTGGATGAATAAATTTTATAGCACCAGGATCTGTTGCTTTCTCTGGAGAAGATCAGAAAATTAGCAGAAATAGAGTTATTCCTATAATGAAGAACTAAGAAAATATTCTTCAGGGAAAAGGTGGAGGGAAACAAAATAGCTTACGTGAAATAGAAACCTGAAAAGCACTGACATGGAAGAATGCCTCTATGTACATTCTTGATGGAAGAAAATATTTGAAAGTTTTTAGGCCAATATGTTAATAGTAGGTTCTCTGGGTGGTCGTTCTCTTTCTGTTTTGTTGCTGTTTGTTTCTTATGACTTTCCTACAAGAAAAGGATGTTTTATATTAGAGGAGGTTTTTACTATATGACAACAGTTGGTACCTAGATGGGGACAAAATTTTATAATAAATACATTTTTAAAATTCAGTTTGTATAAAATGATCAGATACAAGGATATATTGTACAACACAGGGAATATAGCCAATATTTTATAGTAACTATAAATGGAGTATAACCTTTAAAAATTGTGAATCACTATATCGTACACCTGTAACATATAATACTGTACAACAACTGTACTTCAATTCCAGTTTGAGTTGAGTCTTTATCTTTAAAAGTAGGACAAGAATTATAAAATAAATTTACTTCATCTTATATGTTGTTATTATTAATTTTATGCTGCAAATAAAACTATATTATTAGAACTGTGTTCTTAGTATAGATTCTTGAAAATAAAAGTAGTGCTAATTTTGTTTTTTCTTTCTTTCTTGGACAAATTTATATGATTACTTGGAAGATCTTTCACTTCATGTCTAATAACTGTGGCATAACTAAACAGAGGGTCATGTTTGCAAAAATATTTGAAGGCTTCATTAGTTTTCCCTAATCCTTCTATAATCAAATTATTCCCTTTTGAAACAACTATTCTGTGTTCCTCTTTGTGCATTTTTTTCTCTCCCTCAGTCTCTCCCTCGGTTTAATTGGTAAATTGTACCAGATCCTCATTTGTCAACGATGTGCCCTATAGTTGGAAGAGTTCACCAACATTTCTTTTCATCAAATTCATTACTCCCATACTTTTAAACAAGATTTTCAATTTCATTTTGCATTGGATAATTAGGTGTTTAAGAGTTAGGCATGGAGGAAAATCTGAGTGAGTGCTAATTTTATAATTTTTTAAAAAATATTTATTTATTTGGTTGTGTGGGGTCTTAGTTGAGGCAGGTGGGCTCCTTAGTTGTGGCTACAGGGCTTCTTAGTTGCGGCTCGCAGGCACCTTAGTTGTGGAATGTAGGCTCCTTAGTTGCTGCACACGGGCTCCTTAGTTGTGGCATGCGAACTCTTAGTTGCGGCATGCATGTGGGATCCAGTTCCCTGACCAGAGATGGAACCCGGGTCCCCTGCATTGGGAGCACGAAGTCTTATCCACTGCGCCACCAGGGAAGTCCCTAATTTTATAATTGTTTAAACTCATTAGTTAATAATATTCTGATGACCTTTGTTTCTCTACATAACTTCAAACTGGCAAGAACTTAGATAATGAACATTTAGATAAGACCACCCTGCATGTGAATAATTTCGTAATATTTCATCACACACACATAAATGCACACATACTCTCTTATTTATATTCTGTAACTTATTTTCAAATACATGAGCGTAGAACTTTTGAGAAATCTGCTGCCATACTTTTAAGAGAGACCTCAAGGCCATTTTACCACCACAAAACACAGAGCTCACAGGTTTTTAATGAGAATTTAGGTATATTATGTTAGTTTGATTTAACAACAAAAAAGGGACAAATGTGCGATGGTTTCAGCATAGTGTACAAATATACATCCTCATGGATAAGAAACTGAATATATATTGATAGCACCCACAACCAGCAGAGATTCTTTTGGACTAGGTTCTGGGGACATATAAACTTACAGCTCAATGGGTTAATGAAATTGCCCATCTCTACTACTGAAGTTTTCTCAAAATTCTTTAGTCCATTGTCTTTAACAATCTCAGAAAATGAGTGTCTTTTCTAAAGAACTGGGGGTTTCCAGGGCAACACAGCCCCCCCAACACACCCACCCCCGCCCCCAGCACTGGACATGTGTCCCTGGCCTTTGATGAGCATCTTGTGGTGGAGTCTTCACCCCTGTCTCCAGCAGTGAGGCTTCACTCGATTTTGACATTCCCAAGAGCCGTTTCTCCAGCCCCCGTGTGTATTGTCTCAAAGCAAAGAACGTTAGAACCGAGAGTCTCCTGTTGAACTTCGAGCTGTATGTCATCATTTCATGGGTAGAGAAACAAAGTGCCTTGGGCACTATTGGTGGTACTGCTGACAGCAGAGCTCATCAGACATAAATGCTCCCAAGGAAAATTCCTCTGAGAAAGGAGGTTGTGAAGATGTGATCGTTCTAAACAATTCTTAATCCACACAAGGCAAATTCCCCCCAACCAGGGTACTCACATTGGTTGAAGGGGCAGAGCCCTGGAGGATGAATTGAAGAAGAAAATTTGCCAGGGCTTCCGAGGACTCCACATCCATCTAGCCCTTATCTGTAGGCTCTCCAAGATGCCCTGGAGTGCCCAGGTAGGTGAATGTTGTTGGAAGGTTGAACACTGTTGTCTTAAGCAAGCAGAAACACCCTTCCAGATGGATCAGAGAGAGCCACAAGCTTTGGTCAGAACCAAAGTTACCATTGGAGCACGTGCGGCTTTGGGCACCTCCCTCTCTATTTGCCCATAAACCAGGCCTTCCTGATCTGTGGGATACATTTCTGAGTAAAGCTATACCCCCCTCACATCCTCACACTTCTCCCTACAACACCCCTCCCTCCCTCCTGCACCAGAGGACTGGGGCTCCCCCCCTCCTAAAACCCTTTTCTATACATCCCTCTTCCATTCAATTTCACGTTCCCTATTTCCCTTAGGACACACATTTCAAGAGTCAAATCCTTCCAGAAACTTCTCTGGCTTATCTCAGAATGCTTACCACTTTACTCTGTTCTCCCAGCTTTTGGAGAAATACTTTTAGATAGATAGGTAGACGGACATATTAGATACGGCAATATAGATTTGGTTTCCTCTATTAGATTTTAATCTCCTAAAGCCCAAACAGCACATTTTCCTATTTCTTTTATATTCTCCTTCTCCAGCTTTTTACACTCTGTTTCACCCCCCGCCACTCCACACACACACACACACACACACACACACACACACACATATACACACAACTCTTTGAACCGCCTTCCTCAGCTCTGGCCCTGGATGAGCCTCTAATGTGTTCTCGGGCTCCATTCTTGCTGACAGCATTCTGGGCCTATTACTTATGTTGTTGAACCCAAGTTTGTGTTCCCGATGCACAGTGAGGCCAAATAAAGCAAAACGTCAGAGTTTGGAGCAGAGAAAGGTTTATCGTAAGAGCCGTGCAAGGAGAATGGGCAGCTCGTGTTCAAAGGGCCCAAACTCCCCGATGGGTTTCAGGGGAGAAGTTTTCACAGGCAAAATTTAGGGGGAGAGCTGCAGGGTGTGTGACCCTCCTCTGATTTGTTGGTGGTGATATAAGAGGGTGGTGCTCTAGGAGTCTCAATCATCAGCCTTCTTTCTGGTTCCAACCAGTCTGGGGTCCACAGCTTGTGCTCAGCCTGAAGTTACCATCCTCCACCTGGGTGGGTGCCTTATTTCCTGCAGAAGATCTCAGAGAAATGTATCAAATTGATATGCACATGGCCCCATTGTTGTCTGACCCTCACCTGGCCTGAGTTTAAGGACATGCTCTATTTCCAGAGATTGGAAATCATGTTTCTTTATCATCTTTAAGACCTTGGATATCAGCTATGCTTTCTCTCACAGGGGATCTATATTGGGTTTATGTTTTCTGGAACATGAAATCCTCTATTCCCTAAAGCAAATGAAAAATACAGAAATTTTCTCTGTCTATTCTCAAAGATCCTTTAAAAACCTATCTTCTCACTATTTATCTGACATCTGTTGCCTACACACATGCACTCCACATCCACTTTCACCAAACAGACCACCCTTACTCTGGTTCCTAAAACCAGAGTCCAGAAATCTCTGCCCCTTCCCAGGAGCCAAGTCAGCGGCTTTCATCTTTCTCCCCCTGAATCTGGGGCTCCCTCCACAAGGGGCAGGAAGAGGAGAGAGCAGAGAATTGTGAAGTTTTTATTGTGTGTTTGAAATTGTCTTGGCCAAGGGCCCTGCATGTGTTATCTCATTGAGGACACACGGTGCTCTGAGAAGGAGGTGTTGTCATGTCCATTTGGTAAAGTAGAAAACTGAGGCTCAGAGAGCTGGAGTGACTTGCCTCAGGTCACACAACCAAGATTCAAGTGGATCTGAACCCATGGAGCTGAGCTCAGCATTGCTCCCCAAAGGAACAGGATCCATTCATTGTGTGAGCTCACTGTTCCTCAGAGAATATGGTACAGGGAGGAACACCCCATATTCAAGGCGAGGCCACCTTTGATCTAATAAACATGGGGGTGACTAAGATGCTCTTCGATGCAAACACAGGCTTGACTGTCATTAAGCTGAGCATCCTTAGAAGGATCATGTTATGTTCTTGTTTTCGCTGTGGTCCTTTAAAGAAGCTCTTTTTTTCCTGTGGCCATGTTTAATCTTACAGAGTCAGTCACTCCCTTGAGGGAAGTAAAGCTGATGGGGTGAGACTGAGTGTGCCACCAATATTTCCAGTCATGACACCAAGGAAAAGACAGTCTTGACTGCCAAGACGATTAAAACAACTGCCTCGTCTGCCTCGGTCCAGATAGCAAGGCTGGTGCAGAGAATCTTCACCGCTGAGGGAGATGGAAAGTAGCCCGTGTGGTGACTGCCCCCAGCTCTGCAGGCTGGCGTGAAGCGGAAGAAGTACTCCTTCCTACTGAAGAGATGCTGGACTATGATGTGGAAGCCTGCAGGGTCATGGCCAAGGTGACTGACTCTTGAGAGCTCTGGGGCTTTGGGTGAGCAACTTACTCTCCCTGAGTCTATACTCCCTTAGCTGCAAAACAGGAGATCTTGTACCTCCCTCATAGGCAAAAGAGTGGCTGACTTGGGAATAAAATATTAATGATTATTTTTTTCTTTTCCTTTCTGGTCAACACTAGTGGTCTCGCTACATTGGCAAAATGAGTCCTAGGCAACATAAAGATACAGAATGCCACCAAAGTGGCACAGAGTCAGTTTGACAAAGCTCATATTAATAAAAGTATGAGAAAGATGCATTCCCATACACGGAATGTGGGAATGTATCCTCTGGGGAGGGTGACAGGGCATTATGCATTAAAATTAAAAATCCACTTACCTTTTGACTTTGCTCTTCTATAATTTTATTGTATAAGTGTGATGTGGTATGTATGTATGTGGGTGTTTGTGTTCTAAATGTCCAAAATAGGGGACTAATTTTTTAAATGTACAACATTCAAATAATGGGCATTGTACAACTATTTTTAAAAGGATGTATTGATATGAAACAGTATCTAAAATGGATTAAATAAAAAAAACCAGTTATTCAGTGTAATGTATAATGTCAACCCACTAATTAAGTATATATATTCACACATATTTATATACATTTTACATACACACAAGTATATATTTATTTATGTACAAAAGATCTGAAGGGATGCCCAATATAGCTGCTGCCTCTCAAGACCTTGTATTTCAAGTGGATTGAAAATACTACTTAATGTCACGCCTGGCACAAGCCAGCTATAGTCAAATGATGTAGGAGTTGAGGGATACTTGATGAAGGAAATATATGGAAATTCACATATTTAAAGATTACATAGGACTTGTATTAAGAAAGCCAGAATCATAATTCCCACTTCTTAGAGCTCCCCATAGTCCTGGATACCTGGGACCAATTAATTGCATACCAGGTGGTAATAGCTATAGCCTAAGTTTCCCAAAATGAAAAAGCAATACACTTAGGAGGCAGCTTCAGGGAAGTATGAGTAGTGGGAAACACTCAAAGCAGTGAGAAAACAGCACAATTGCTTCTCTCCTTCATTTATTTATCAGGGATAAGCTTTGCCTATAGAAAGTAAAGACAAAGTTTATTAATATTTTTGAACTTTTTATTTGACTTTTCAGTGAGAAAGAAGAAATATTGTACCTAAATCCTGGAGTTTATTACCCTGCAATTGTTTATGGCTTTTGTTACACCAAATTTCAGCAGTTGAAACGCATCTCAATATATTTTAAAGATGGCTTTACTTAGGTGACAGCTCATATAAGTTTTATTCCTGAATCGGTCCCCCTTATAGTGGAAAAATACAATTATTTAAATAGACCTCCTTATTTTGATTACAGTTTTGAAGGACTGAACATGAATGTAGGAGAAACTGGACTAGTTTAGCTGTGACGGGCTATGGAGCGTGTACTTTTCTCTTGATGTTAAAAATGTTTTTGAAATATTTTGGAGGCACTGTGTGTGTGTGTGTGTGTGTGTGTGTGTGTATGATATCACTTCACACCACATGACAGTTGGCAAGGATGTGGAGAACTGGAACCTTCATACATTGCAGGTGGGACTGTAAATGGTTTGGTCAATTTTGGAACACAGTTTAGCAGTTTCTTAAAATGCTATACATACACTTACCATATGACCTGACAATTCCACTTCTATCTGTTTACCCAAGAGAAATAAAAACATATGTCCACATAAAAACTTGTGCGCCAATGTTCATAGCAACATTATTCATAATAGCCAAAATGGGGGAAACAACCTAAATTTCCATCATCCGGTGAATGGATGGTTATAACATTGTATATCTATCTTCACAATGGAATCCTATTCATCAATAATGAGGAGTGAAGTACTGATACAGGCTGCAACGTGGATGAACTTGGAAACTTGATGTTAAGTGAAAGAAACTAGTCAAAAAGACCACATATTGCATAAGCCCATGTATGTGAAATGTCCAGAATAGGTAGGTAACTGTATAGAGACAGAAAATAGATTAGTGATTTCTTAGGGAGTGAGGCTGGGGGATAGGGGTCCAAATGGGGAGTGACTGCTAATTGGGACGTGGTTTCTTTTGGGGGTGATGAAAATGTTCTAACTCAGATTGTGGTGGTGGTGGTGAGGTCTATAAATTTACTAAACACCATGAAACTATACATGTCACAAGAATGAATTTTATGATACGGAAATACTACCTCAATAAAGCTGTTAATGAAGATGGGAAGGTTACCAGTGTGCAGAGGACACTAGCAAGAGGTCCAGACCATGGTCATTGGAGAGGTCTGGACTAGGTATGTAACCAAAGAGCCTTGTGTAAAAAATTTTGCATACAAAGTCTTTATTTTAACAGGACATGAGTATAGAGGAACATGTAATCTTTAACCGGAAAACATTTCACTGCTGAGTTTTCTTTGAAATAATGTATCACGGTGAGAGTGCGCTGTTGGAATCTCCACCTTGACAGGTTGCTCTTCAGATTACTTTTCCCTCAGAACAAGTCGAGTTGTTTCCTTCTTCTTTTTTAAAACAACCATAAATAAATGGAAATTTTTGACATACTGTACAGCACAGTTTGTTTTTTTTTCTTTAGAGACTGTGGGAAATGTTTTAGATTTTATTCCATGTGGAATTCACAAACAAACAAGAAACATAACAAGAAAAGCCTGTCCAGTCTTACCCACTCTTTTTAACTTTTTCTGAAAGCTGGCTAAGATACCAAATCTGATTCTCTTTTTATCTACCCAAGGGCAAGGATCCTCATTAGCAAGGAGAAAGCTTGCAGAGCTAAGAGGACTAAGTGAAGAATTCAAGGTCATCTCACCAGGGCATGAAATGCTCACAAGGTGCCGAGTTGGCAGTAAGAAGCCAAATGTCCACGGAGTGAAACAGAATACATTTCAGTGCTCAACTTTCACCCGCATTGATCCCTTTCCTAAAAGTTTTGTTAATGAATGATTACAGAACACCAGAATGTGGGCAGGGGAGGAGGGGAGAGTTGAACCTTTGTTTTAATCACAGTGATGGCAGAAATAGTGCTTTAGAAACCTGCACATCAGACTACTCGTTTCAATTCCAAAATAGCGTTATTATCAACCTGATCATCAATTCCAATGGTCAAAGAACACCAGTGCACAAAGAACTCTTGGACGTTGGTTACCTTCTCAACTTTATTGAGGTACAATTTACATATCATAAAATTCATCTATTTTAAGTATAGGATTCAAAGACTTTTAGTAAATTTAGAGAGTTGTGCAACCACCACCACAATTCAATTTTCTCTACAGAGAACATGGTTAGAATCTGAAAAGCTGAAAGAAATTAAAGAAAGGACTTACAGAAGGTGAAACGACCTGTTAAGAGTAAGATATACTGAGTTCAAGAACTTTTTAATTTTTTTTAAAAAAATGATACCATTTATACCATTATACCAAATTATAACATTTAAAAATGTTATACCTTTGGGATTCCCCTGGTGGTCCAGTGGTTAAGACTTCACCTTCCAATGCAGGGGGAGCAGGTTTGATCCCTGGTTGGGAAGCTAAGATCCCACATGCATCACAGCCAAAAAACCAAAACATAAAACAGAAGCAATATTGTAACAAATTCAATAAAGACTTTAAAAAAATGTTATACCTTTTAGGTATATGTTCCTTACTTCTTATTTTTAAATTGAGGCATACCGTTACTGCTATTTCAGGGATATTACCAGAAATAATGGTAAGCTATTCTGGTGCCATCTATGTTTGCTTCAAAAAACAAAAAGCCTTGATGCAAGAATTCTCAAAACATTTTAAAAATGGAAGTGTTTGAATTCTGCCTTAAAAATAATTGAAAAAAAGAATAAACCCTTGAGAGGTATTCAGAGATTTGGCTGCTTTATTTGGCAATAATGTCTTCCTTTAAGGAAAATGAAAAACAGATTCATAGAAGTAATCAAACAGGGCTTCCCTGGTGGTGCAGTGGTTGAGAGTCCGCCTGCCGATGCGGGGGACGCGGGTTCGTGCCCCGGTCCAGGAAGATCCCCCATGCCGCGGAGCGGCTGGGCCCGTGAGCCATGGCCGCTGGGCCTGCGCGTCCGGAGCCTGTGCTCCGCAACAGGAGATGCCACAACAGTGAGAGGCCCGCGTACTGCAAAAAAAAAAAAAAAAAAAAAAAGAAATAATCAAACAAAGTTGTGGGCCAAAATGATAATTATTCCCATAAAATGATAGTAAAGGAAGCTGTAATAAAGAACAAAAAAACACGTTCTGTTTTTCTTGATCTGTATTGACTGGGTGTGTAATTGAATGTGTGTTTCTCCCAAATTCCTTGGTTACCTGCTTCATTAAACAAAGAAGCTTACTTTTCTACTCTCACCCTCACAGGGCAAAAATGCATTCAATGAAGATATGGCAAGACCAGGTCTAGACAATAAGCACTGGGGTCCACCGTAAACACAGTTTCTCCAGCTATAAACTCTGTGTAACTGACAATGACGTTCAACGCAGTCTTTGGGCCACCAAGGAAACCATCAAGACTTCTTCAATACAAGGTTGTCTATGGTGACCAAGAGAATTATAGAGTTATGGTCATATTCCAAGTAACTTTGGATAATTATTAAGTAATCAAAGGGCGTTTAGCCCTAAATTATTCTGTACATCATCTGACAACGACCAAATCATCTGGAGAATAGCAGTGCTAACCCGCATATAGTCTGAGTAGATAGTTTTATGCATTCATTCATTTACTCAGTCAGTCACCTGATATTTACTAAGTTTTTAATATAAGCCTCATAGAGTTTACATAGCATGAATCTTTTTATTTGGTCCAACATATGAAGGCCACAGAAAGAATTTCTTCTGAACAACTTTACTTTTCCCTGTAATGACAACATTTAATAACTGTGAATGTGCCATGATCTTTACGTAAAGAAAATTCACTGAGTTACCCTACAGTTAATAGCCAAAAAGTCTATCAATTACATTTAATCCAAATCTGACACCTTTTCTCCACTATCATTTTCCCCCAAAAGACATATAATTATTTCAGTCCATTTCAAGCAGCCCTGACTTTTAGAATAGTTATTCTTTTCCAGGTGTTCACAGACGTGAGATTTATAGCAGGAGGTTGGGAAGAAAGAACTTTTGGTTCCCATCTAACTTTTCTGGACTTGGTAAGTGAAATGAAAAAAGCAATTTGAACGATCCTAAGGAGGAAAACCGGAAATGAGGGGCTGAGATGTGTGGGGCAGAGTCTCTCGCTCCCTACATGGACCTTTATGGCAGAGCTGCTTTCCCCTGGCTTCAAAGGCACCTGGCCAGTCACCCACAGGCCCAGTTATGGCTATAAGGACACGGCATAAAGCTCACATGACACCAAAATACCAGACACATGCCTCTAGGTGACTGACAGGAGACAGAATCTCTCACATAAGCCTTAGTGAAACACTTCAGACTGGAATTTACATACAGTCAGAGAAATGAAGCAAGAGCGTGCAAATGCCCCATCCAAGGTCGCTGAGTAAGCCAGTGTGTAGGCCAAGTCAATCCGTCCTCAGCTCACTATGTAAACTAGTAAATTCCACCGTCTGCATGGAAAGCCTCAGACTGAATTTCTGGGGAAATGTCATCTTTTTCAGACAGCGCTCTCTGTAGTTTTATAGAGATTTAAAAATCGTGTTACAGTATTTTTTTTATTGGGTTTTATGGTATTTTTGTAACTTATTCATAGCTCTGTATCTGAAAACACTTTGTGGATTTGGATTTCATGGATGAAAATATTTATATTCTTAATAATAAACACAATAGCAGACACATTTTGTTATACATTGTTCTTAGCTTTTACTATAATGTGTATTGACAAAGGATATTAAGTGTACTCACATTTTTAGAAATCCATTATTTTTCTGTGTGAAGTTTCATGGAAAGATAAACAAAATGCAGTTCCAAGTTAAACATGCTTCATTAATGACGGTAACATACTAACATTAAGGTCCAATTTTTGCTACTCAAGACACATCAAAGTGCTAAAACTGGCTCAAAATCAGAATAGTTGTTAAAAAATAAGCCCCTGATTTGATTCCTAGCAGCCTTTATTCTTTCCTAGGGCCATATGCTCCCCATGGAAAACATCAGCCCTATCGTGGCATTTGGGCATTATCTAGTGAAACGTGTCCCATTTGCATGTCACTTCCAGATTCGGGGCAAAAGGTCAGGTTAGAAGCATTTTTCCTGTTTCCTTTCCACCCTCCCATCTTCTCTCCTGCCCCTGGCAATGCTCACTCAATCCTGGAAAAAAACTTTCAAGGCAAACATACATTTCTGGAAGCCACGCTAAATAACAACAATTCTGGGTTGAAAATTTCCACAGGTGATCTACTTTCTGCCCTCTCCCTCTCCCCTTCAGTATATGTGTTTCCAATATGCCTGGTGTGAAGTCCTCAAGACCAAGAATTAGAGGTCATAACAGCTCATTTGAAAGCCACCAATGAGAAGCAAGCCTCCATGTATCTCTCTGCATTCCTGTGATTTCACTAAATAATAGAAGAAGAAGCCCAGTACACAAAAGGACCAAAATGCCTATGGAAGCTCATTGTCAAGTTACTGTCTGGAGCATTCAAGTTGCTGTTGCTAATTAAAGTCACATTACTGAGACTAAGACTTACAGGGAAAAGAATTCTGAAAACAAGGTATCAGAGATATTTTGTTTAAAATGTACTGGACTCAGGGACTTCCCTGGTGGTCCCGTGGTAAAGAATCTGCCTTCCAATGCAGGGGATGTGGGTTCGATCCCTGGTTGGGAAAATAAGATCCCACATGCCACAGACAGCTAAGCCCACGCGCCTCAACTAGAGAGCCCACATGCCGCAAACTACAGAGTCCACGTGCTCTGGAGCCTGCGTGCCACAACTAGAGAGAAGCCCATCCCGCAACGAAGGAGCTTGCATGCCACAATGAAGTTCCCGCCTGTTGCAACTAAGACCCGACACAGCCAAAATAAATAAATAAGTATTAAAAGAAAATGTACTGGCCTCACACAGATAAGCTTTCTTCTTTCTTTCCTTCCTCCTTTCTTTCTTCTTTCCTTCTTTATTTCTTTCTTTTCTTCTTTGTTGCAAAGATGCAGCTATATTTATTGAGTACAATTGATTGCTCTAAAAGCTTGTTGGGGCTTCCCTGGTGGCACAGTGGTTAAGGATCCGCCTGCCAATGCAGGGGTCACGGGTTCGAGCCCTGGTCTGGGAAGATCCCACATGCTGCGGAGCAACTAAGCCCATGCGCCACAATTACTGAGCCTCTGCTCTAGAGCCCATGAGCCACAACTACTGAGCCCGGTGCTGCAACTACTGAAGCCTGTGCGCCTAGAGCCTGTGCTCCACAGCAAGAGAAGCCACCGCAACGAGAAGCCTGCATGCCACAACTAGAGAAAGACTGCGCACAGCAGCAAAGACACAACGCAGCCAAAAATAAATAAATTTTAAATAAAAATTAAAAAAATAAAAGCTTGTTGAATTAAAGTACAATAATGGGACGCACCCAATATATTCTCTCTAGCAGTAGATTACTGTGGATGCTCAAAATGACTCAAATCTAAACAAGAGCAAGTCAGCACTTAAAATAAAACCCCTCTGAGTTTCAGAAATCAGAAGCAGAAGCTACAAGTTCCTTTAATAGCAACCACTGTTCATTGTATCTGAATAATTAAGGATGAGAAGCTAAAATATAACCATGGACATTCATCTAAGACTGACGTGCTTGTGATACTGGCTTACAAATCCTTGTATCTTCATTTTGTGACTAGCATCCTTTATGTCTTTTTTTTCCCTGGAGAGGAAAATAGAGTACTTTTGCAATGCCAAGGAAATGGGATGACAAACTGCTAAGGCATTTGTATCCTTATTCAGTCTCACCCACTTGAGTGAGATGCAGAGTAATCTCAATGGATACAGTCATTATGTAAAGCTGAGAAGGAATTAAGCATCTAGGAATTTCAAAATATAGTGCAGATCAGTAAAGACGGTCCATAAATTGTGATCCACGTCAGGACACAATTGCTCATGGCCAATGACCAGGCATTAAATATGATTAATTCACAGATTTTGATAACAAGATCTGATAGAGGGAAATTATTGTCATTCCACTCATATTTTCCATATGACAGTTTATTTCAATACTTCAAAATAGAAAATTATTACTAGAATAATGTAAAGATGTGAGATCAAAGGGGGAAAGGAATACTTTGGAATCTGTGGAGGTCACCACTGCTGTGGAAGACAGTTAAAATGTGTTTCATTAATATTCTTCATGCGCCAACACCAAATGAGAGAGGCACAAATGTAAAGTGGTACCATTTTGAAATACTCCAGATCAGAGTGGGGCAGCTGAGCATTGTAACAAAATTGTCCAAGGATGATCGGTTACTTTGATGCAGTCATTATGCCCTAAGAGATCGTAATATTGAGGACTACTTGACATTTTCATTTAGAATATCTTATGACTAAGATCCAAAAGAAGCCAATATAAGCTCTCTATTGAATACTTAACTCTGTCTTATTGTGGGTATCTTGTAATCTACATCTCAGTAATTATGATCTCAATGTCTTTACAGCCTCACACTTTTGTGCCGTGAATACATCTATTAGAATTTAGATCATAACGAGGTATATTGTCCAGACTTATGCACAGAATAAAAATAGTAACTAGAAAACTCACAGCAAAAGGAGAGAATAATAATTAATCTTTTAGCAAATTGGATTATTCTTATACATTTCCTTCCCCTTCTGTGAAAAAGAATGGTCCCACAGTTTAAAAGAAATCTTTTAAACTGTGAAGCAGTTTAAATGAAGCACCCCAGTTCATTTCCAGCTTAATGGGAAGGGGACAAATTTATAGGATAAGAAAATCAACCAACCCAAAAAACATCCTCAAGGCAACTAATTTATTAATATTCCTCAAATATACAAAACTGAAAAAGTAAGAATAACTCTCTACATTATTGTTTCAAAGAGGGACACAGTGATGTAAATTTATGAAGACTTCTTTCTAGAAATACTACTTAAGCAAGTATCTTGTAAAGTAAATATTAGGTGATTGAGTACATCATTTGAACAATATTTTAGTCCAATCACACCTGAATTGATTATACTGGACAGTAAATAAATATTAATAGCAAAATTACCACATAAGTGTCATGAACTTAATTCTTATCGTATTTCAATGAACAACACCATATAAATGTTAGACTAAAGGAAGAAAATAATAATTGAATGTAACCGTTCTCCCAAGACTGGGTCCTTACTAATATGTAACTCTGGTTCTGTGACTTCCTGAAATGTTTCTTCCCATCATGCTGTGTGGTGAAAAGACTCATCACTGAGATTTCCACAGACGCCAGCAGGAAAGCAGCCCAAAACAAGGCTGCAGGGACTGATGTGAGAAATGTCTCCTTCAAATGAGATTTCCCGAATGACACGGCACCAGAAAAATTCCACTGGACTGTCTGAACTGGGAAATGGGTTCTGTGAACTATAATTATCAGAGTACGAACAAAGATGTTTCACGAAAATAGGTTTATTCATCTTAGGAGGAAAATAATCCTCTTTGCTTGATTCCAAATATGGGATATTTCTCAGAGAGTAAGTTCTAATAGTGGTACTTGCTAACACAAGATACACCCTGACATGTAGAATTTTATTGCTTTAGAAAAAGAGAAAGAATTCAGAGAACACCTACAACTTCATACCTGTTACTTTCCTTTAACCCATGACTTCTCTTCTTGTATCAAACATTTAAAACTTATGTATAACCTCTCCTATCCTGTGTCTTCTGAATAATCCATGATATCGCTTTCTGTGAATCTTCTAAGTAATGTTGGCTTACTACATTGTGGGACTTAATCATATTTCATAGTTTTGTGAAAAGGTAATTAGCTACCCTATCAGTCTAGAACTCCAACATCCCAGAATATAGGAATTTGAAAGCATCAACAGGACACAAAGAGTTCATCATTTTCATAAATTTGAAAAATGTCCCTCCAACCTTCCCCTTGAAGTTAGGTGACAGAGACTGAGGTCTCTTTCAGAAGTCATAGCCCACAGTAACTCATTTCTGGATGACTCCATGTCTTACTTCTTTTGTGTCCTTCAACAGGCTAACATGAAGAAGACGCCAAGACATTTATTTGGTGTTGTTAATTTAGTTGTTAACCACATAAATCCTCCAAGTTCCTATTGGGGTAAAAATGTATTTTTTAAAAAAACAGAGTTCTCAAATCATATTATTTTACATAAAAACAGTATCTACAATTTATGTAGCAGTCACCAAGCTACATAGTTCATTTAATTTTCATAGGATTGCGATGAAATAGGTATTCTGATAATCACCATTTTACCGACAAAGATATTGAAGTTGAGAAATGGTAAAGACCTTGCCCTGGAGCAAAGAGCCAGTGAATAACAAAGGTGGGATTTGAAATTAGAGCGATCTAATTCATAACCTGTATTACAAACCCTGCCACCACAAGAATCTTAGTCTGTTATGTTATAATTGTTTTACTGTAGACTGTATAGGGTTGAACTGTGTTACTACTACCAAAATTATATTTTCAGGGTGTTATTCTGAGTAAAATACTCTTTTAGGATTTCTGCTTCCAGATATACCCTTTCACCTGAAATAAAACAAACAAACAAAAAAGAAATCTAGACAAAACATGTGAAACAATAGCTTTAAGACACTGGATATCAGACGTGAAGAACAGTGTCCCTGAGATACAGGAAATGAATGGGATGAGCTTACGGTTGCTGCATCTCACTGCGTGGAGTGGATGTCCAGACTGTAGTGCCGGGGAGAATGTTTTGCTCCTGGCTTGAAGAGACTGAGCTTGGAGTCTGAAGAGGTAAAGAAGGTAGAGTGCCAGGGAGAAAACTGTACAAACAAGAAGACTTAAAATCGGCAGAGGTTCCCCTTTGGAGATTTAGCAAAAGCATACACATTAGGAAGTGACCCAAGTCTAGAGAAAGAACCACCAAAACGGCTACAGGCAAGATTTCTCCAGACTTACATAGAGACGGAAATAGTACGCATGCTCATGGGACATAAGGAAGAATATTCAGAAGCATCTTGAATAGCAATGGAACCAAATCAACCCCAGACTAAAAGCTGCTGTGGTCCCGCCTACAAACTTCATTTACATGGTTTCTCACTTCTTTTTTGTCAACTTAGGGTTCCTTGTCTGAACCATGAGAAAGAATAAAATACAATGATGAATTGCCAAACATACAAATAATCAGTAAGTCTTATGCAGGTATGCTGGGATTTGACACTGATATCTGCTGCTAAGTTATGCCAGAGTTCTTGCGATATTCTCCGCCACACAGAAATCCAGTGCTTTAAGTGATTAATCCTCCTTTCCTATCAAGAAGATACTCAGAGGAAACTCTGAGAGATCCCCATTTTTGTAGAGATTTTAAAAAGTGCCAAAGGTCTATCATCTACACTAGAAGAAATAATCTCTGAGAGGCTTTGCCAATAGATGAGTGTAATAAAATGAGCAGACATACCCTTTCTTTCAAATGTGGTCCCGCTTTCAAATGCGTGCTGCCGTGTCCATCGTGAGCTGGCTGCCTGCAGTAGGCATGTGAGGTAGACCAAAACTGACTGCTTCAGACGGAGACAGACCCTCTAACTGTGGCTGTAACAGGACCTGAGAGATGGAAGACAATGGTATTGTTTAACTCAGAACTGGGACGATGTGGCAAAGCAGAAAGGTAGAAAGAAGCTCTTCCACGTAACTTTTTTCTGGAATAAGGCAGGGCGTAAATAAATAGTAAAATTTCCCTCTGCCGTGTGCTAGGAAGTTTATCCCATAACCCTCAGTTTCTCAGTGCGGTTTTTCTCTTTTGCTTTTCTCTTAAATTTTTGTATTTGTATCCTAGAAGGTGTGTGCTTTGGTATATAGTTCTGAGATGAAATAAGGTTTTGGAAGCTCCTTAGCCCTTACTCTGCTCCCTGCACCACACACAGTATCTCTAATGAGAGGCTCTATAGGGATATCGGCTCCGTGCTTTGTGACCGCCTGGAAGGGTGGGATAGGGAGGGTGGGAGGGAGGGAGACGCAAGAGGGAAGAGATATGGGAACATATGTATATGTATAACTGATTCACTTTGTTATAAAGCAGAAACTAACACACCATTGTAAAGCAATTATACTCCAATAAAGATGTTAAAAAAAAAAAGAGTAGAAAGAAAGTTGAATACAAGCTTCACACAGGAAATATTCACCAACCATAATCTGCTGGTCACACATTCAATGTACACTCATATTATGGATGGTTGCATGGTCACTCGGTAGAAAAACTGGACCCAACTTTGATAAGATAGCCCAGAACTCACTTCACAGAACCACAACACTTGAGAATCCAACCTGGGTTCCATGCTTTCCTCTTAAGGAAATACCAGAGGTACCAAGTGAAGGAGGAAACATTGTCCTGGCTTTGAACCTCTGCAACTGCTCCAAGAGGGAGCCTGGTGTAATTGACACAAACGGGCAGCTCTATATCCTTTTGCCAATGAAAGTATCACTTTAAACAGTATTTCTTCAAAGGAAGGAAACCTGTCGTGTATTGCGGGGTCCATTTGCCTTCGGTTTTACTTCGTGCTTTTAAAATGCCTATACTGTCTGGTATGTGAAATAAGAAGTGGTGAGTTAGGGGGTGTGTCAGGTGTCACAACCGCATCACCTGCATCTGCTCACCGATGTTACAAACACCACAGTTCCGCGTGGAGCTCCAGCATCACTTCCATCAGCGGGGCTAAAACCAGTAAGAGCACATCATGATTGATAATAAAGGTGATTCCACCCTTTATTGATTAAGGAAGGAAATATTTTTTAAATGTGGTATAACCAATGCAATCATTGTTTTCACACAATTCTTGCAGCAATGTATAGATCGACTCTTTCAGGGTTTTCAACTTCCATGGTTTTTTTCGCATGTTCATCCAGTTCTAGAAGATCTTGCCCACACGGACACTGCAGTAGATCATCTTGTACTTGGAGGTCCCTGGAATAGTTTTCTCTGCAGGATGCATGTAAATGATATTGCTTCTGTTGTCTTTAAAAATCCCAACTTCTTCGGGATTTTTATCTAACCAGTTCTCACCATATGACCAACTCAGCTCAACTGAATGGCTTTATGATAAGGCATCATGTAGCATTCCTTTCACAGGATAACACATATGAATGTCTGCCTAGCAACAGCAAAATTAGGAGAGCTGAACTTCTTAAGCATTTGGTATTGATTATCCATGTAATGACACTTGGGCAGACACGCACAGCCTGCTCTCTTGCGTTCTCCACATAGTTTAAAAATTCATCATATATCTAAGCTCCTGTAGCCTGAGATCTACAAGTCTGATTTCTAAATGAAACCTTTTCTGACAGTCTACTGCCATTCAAAGCTTTGGACGTTTTTACCCTGAGAAATTTTATCTTGGGAGAAATGGGGCAGTGGAATATTGATGAAGCATACAAAGGTGCCTTCATGGAAATGAATTTCCTTCTGAGATATTCCAGAGGCACATCAAAAGGAAAGGCCAGGCACCTCTCATGGACTCAGTCAACTTTGAACCATTTCTCTTTCAGGGTGGCTGATACCAGATATTAACTTCGCTGTTAGAAACACAAAGTTTTCATCATTCCATTTATATTGTCACAAATAAAAGTGGCCACTGAGAAACATTTTACTTTTCTGGAATGAAAAATCGTCTATCATACTTTTTTTTTTTTTTGATGTGGACCATTTTTAAAGTCATTATTGAATGTGTTACAAAATTGCTTCAGTTTTACGTTTTGATTTTTGTCCGCGAGGTATGTGGGATCCTAATTCCCCAACCAGGGAGCAAATCCACACCCCCTGCATTGGAAGGAGAAGTCTTAACAACTGGACTGCCAGGGAAGCCCCTATCATACTTTTTTAAAAGTAACAAGAAATAGAAAAATAATTACCCATAATTTTATTATCCAAAAGAAATTATTAATGACATTTAAGTATATTTTTCTAGTCTTTTTCCTATGAAATTTTGAAAGATTGAGATCATACAGCATGTACAATTTTGCATCATGCTTTCTTGCACATAACATTTTTTTAGAAACAGATGAATTAATTTTAATAATATTTTTATCTAACCATATATATATTTTTTTATCTAAATCCATAATGTTATGTAATGTTATGTATGTTATGTATGTATGTTATGTAAAATATTCCTGTTTCTTTGCAGCAACTTTTTTGTTTAACATTTTTATTGGGGTATAATTCCTTTACAATGTTGTGTTAGTTTTTGCTATATAACAAAGTGAATCAGCTATATGTATACATATATCCCCATATCCCTTCCCTCTTGCGTCTCGCTCGCACACTCCCTATCCCACCCCTCTAGGTGGTCACAAAACACAGAGCTGATCTCCCTGTGCTGTGCGGCTGCTTCCCACTAGCTATCTATTTTACATTTGGTAGTGTATATATGTCCATGCCACTCTCTTACTTTGTCCCAGCTTACCCTTCCCCTTCCCCGTGTCCTCAAGTCCATTCTCTATGTCTGCATCTTTAATCCTGTCCTGCCCTTAGGTTTTTCAGAACCTTTTTTTTTTTTTTAGATTCCATATATATGCGTTAGCATACAGTATTTGTTTCTCTCTTTCTGACTTACTTCACTCTGTATGACACACTCTAGGTCCAACCACCTCACTACAAATAACTCAATTTCATTTCTTTTTATGGCTGAGTAATATTCCATTGTATATATGTGCCCCATCTTCTTTATCCATTCATCTGTCGATGGACACTTAGGTTGCTTCCATGTCATGGCTGTTGTAGACAGAGCTGCAATGAACATTTTGGTACATGACTCTTTTTGAATTATGGTTTTCTCAGGGTATATGCCCAGTCGTGGGATTGCTGGGTCATAAAGTAGTTCTATTTTTAGTTTTTAAGGAACCTCCATACTGTTCTCCATAGTGGCTGTATCAATTTACATTCCCACCAATAGTGCAAGAGGGTTCCCTTTTCTCCACACCTCTCCAGCATTTATTGATTGTAGATTTTTTGATGATGGCCATTCTGACTGGTGTGAGGTGATACCTCATTGTAGTTTTGACTTGCAATTCTCTAATGATTAGTGATGTTGAGCACCCTTTCATGTGTTTGTTGCCAATCTGTATATCTTCTTTGGAGAAATGTCTATTTAGGTTTTCTGCCCATTTTTGGATTGGATTGTTTGTTTTTTTGATATTGAGCTGCATGAGCTGCTGGTATATTTTGGAGATAAATCCTTTGTCAGTTACTTCGTTTGCAAATATTTTCTCCCATTCTGAGGGTTGTCTTTTCATCATTTATGGTTTCGTTTGCTGTGCAAAAGCTTTTAAGTTTCATTAGGTCCCATTTGTTTATTTTTGTTTTTATTTCCATTTCTCTAGGAGGTAGGTCAAAAAGGATCTTGCTGTCATTTATGTCATAGAGAGTTCTGCCTATGTTTTCCTTTAAGAGTTTTACAGTGCCTGGCCTTACATTTACGTCTTTAATCCATTTTGAGTTTATTTTTGTGTACGGTGCTAAGGAGTGTTCTAACTTCATTCTTTTTTTTTTTTTTTTTTTTTGGAGTACGCGGGCCTCTCACTGCTGTGGCCTCTCTCGTTGCGGAGGACAGGCTCCAGATGCGCAGGCTCAGCGGCCATGGCTCACGGGCCCAGCTGCTCTGTGGCACATGGAATCCTCCCAGACCGGGGCAAGAACCCACGTCCCCTGCATTGGCAGGCAGACTCCCAACCACTGCACCACCAGGGAAGCCCTAAATTCATTCTTTTACATGTAGCTGTCCAGTTTCCCCAGCACCAATTATTGAAGAGGCTGTCTTTTCTCCATTGTACATTCTTGCCTCCTTTATCAAAGATAAGGTGACCATATGTACATGGGTTTATCTCTGGGTTTTCTATCCTGCTCCATTGATCTATATTTCTATTTTTGTGCTAGTACCACACTGTCTTGATTACTGTAGCTTTGTAATATAATCTGAAGTCAAGGAGCCTGATTCCTCCAGCTCTGTTTTTCTTCCTCAAGATTGCTTTGGCTATTCAGAGTCTTTTGTGTTTCCATACAAACTGTGAAATTTTTTTGTTCTAGTTCTGTGAAAAATGCCTTTGGTTGTTTGATAGGGATTGCATTGAATCTGTAGATTGCTTTGGGTAGTATATTCATTTTCACAATATTGATTCTTCCAATCCAAGAACATGGTATATCTCTCCATCTGTTTGTATCATCTTTAATTTCTTTCATCAGTGTCTTATAATTTTCTGCATACAGGTCTTTCGTCTCGTTAGGTAGGTTTATTCCTAGGTATTTTATTCTTTTTGTTGCAATGGTAAATGGGAGTGTTTCCTTGATTTCTCTTTCAGATTTTTCATCATTAGTATATAGGAATGCCAGAGATTTCTGTGCATTAATTTTGTATCCTGCTACTTTACCAAATTCATTCATTAGCTGTAGTAGTTTTCTGGGAGCATCTTTAGGATTCTCTATGTATAGTATCATGTCATCTGCAAAGAGTGACAGCTTTACTTCTTCTTTTCCATTTTGGATTCCTTTTATTTCTTTTTCTTCTCTGATTGCTGTGGCTAAAACTTCCAAAACTATGTTGAATAAGAGTGGTGAGAGTAGGCAACCTTGTCTTGGTCCTGATCTTAGTGGAAATGGTTTCAGTTTTTCACCATTGAGAATGATTTTGGCTGTGGGTTTGTCATATATGGCCTTTATTATGTTGAGGTAAGTTCCCTCTATGCCCACTTTCTGGAGGGTTTTTATCATAAATGGGTGTTAAATTTTGTTGAAAGTTTTTTCTGCATTTATTGAGATGATCATATGGTTTTTATACTTGTTTGTTAATATGGTGTATCACATTGATTGATTTGCATATATTGAAGAATCCTTGCATTCCTGGGATAAGCCTCACTTGATCATGGTGTATGATCCTTTTAATGTGCTGTTGGATTCTGTTTGCTAGTATTTTGTTGAGGATTTTTGCATCTGTGTTCATCAATGATATTGGCCTGTAGTTTTCTTTCTTTGTCTGGTTTTGGTATCACAGTGGTGGTGGCCTCGTAGAATGAGTTTGGGAGTGTTCCTCCCTCTGCTATATTTTGGAAGAGTTTGAGAAGGATAGGTGTTAGCTCTTCTCTAAATGTTTGATAGAATTTGCCTGTGAAGCCTGCTGATCCTAGGCTTTTGGTTGTTGGAAGATTTTTAATCACAGTCTCAATTTCAGTGTTTGTGATTAGTCTGTTTATATTTTCTATTTCTTCCTGGTTCAGTCTTGGAAGGTTGTGCTTTTCTAGGAATTTATCCATTTCTTCCAGGTTGTCCATTTTATTGGCATAGAGTTACTTGTAGTAATCTCTCATGATCCATTGTATTTCTGCAGTGTCAGTTGCTACTTCTCCTTTTTTATTTCTAATTCTGTTGATTTGAGTCTTTTTTTTTCTTGATGAGTCTGGCTAATGGTTTATCAGTTTTGTTTATCTTCTCAAAGAACCAGCTTTTAGTTTTATTGATCTTTGCTATCAATTCCTTCATTTCTTTTTCATTTATTTCTGATCTGATCTTTATGATTTCTTGCCTTCTGCCAACTTTGGGGGTTTTTTGTTCTTCTTTCTCTAATCACTTTATGTGTAAGGTTAGGTTGTTTATTTGAGATTTTTCTTGTTTCTTGAGGTAGGATTGTATTGCCATAAATTTCCCTCTTAGAACTGCTTTTGCTGCATTCCATAGGTTTTGGGTCATTGTGTTTTCATTGTCATATGTTTCTAGGTATTTTTTGATTTCTTCTTTGGTTTCTTCAGTGATCACTTATTTATTTAGTAGTGTATTTTTTAACCTCCATGTGTTTGTATTTTTTACAGTTTTTTTCCTGTAATTGATATCTAGTCTCATAGCATTGTTGCACATAACATTTTATGTGTTTCCCCATATCATTAAAAAATCCTTAAAAGGACTCCATGTTATTCCATAAATGAATGCATTTTAATTCATTAATCACATTCCTATTGTTGGATATTTAAATTATTTATAATTTTCTCAATTATTAATAATCTTTAGTAAACATCTTTAGATGTAAAACCACGACAGATTCTCAAATCACCTCCTTATGCAATACAGATTTGTGAAATTTTAATTATGAAATTAAAGTTATGATCTTTAAAGTTCCTCACACATTTTGTCAAATTCCTTTTCAGAAAAAATTTCACCAATTTAAACTCCCTCAAGCTAGGTATGAGAATAAACACTGCATTTTCTGTCATTTATGTTAGGTCATCTCTTTTTCAAAAATTTTTGCTAAGTTGATGAGTGAAAATAACATCTATCCAAAAGATATCTGTCCTCTTAAAATTACTCTATGGTTTCAAAGCAATTCAGTAGAAGTTCCAACAGAATTTTTCATGGCACTTGAGAAACGTATTCATAAATGTATACAGAAAAGTAAAGAGCAAAGGAGAACCTAAATATTTTAGAAAAAGAAAGATAACAACAGAGAATCCCTCTTTATTTGATATCTGCACTTGTTTTGAAGCTCGAGTAATTAAGACTATGTGGGAGCATGTGGAGATGAACAAATTGACCAGTATAACAAGCAGTATAGAAATAGACCTGTTAAAGTATAGAAATTTGACTCATGATGGTGATGCAGGGCAGATCAGGGGGAAAAGAAGAAAATTTTCAGTAAATGGAGCTAGATACATAATTACACATACTAAAAAAATAGAATAGGATTCCATTTCTTCCAAAACACAAAAATAAATTCCAGATAGATTAGGACTTAAGTGACAAATATAAAACTTTGAAGCTTTTAGTTTTACTGGCAAATGTCTTGTTGACCTTGAGAAGGGTATAGATTTTTCAAACAAGACTCAGAAAGTGTTAGCTAGACATAAGGCACTCATGAAAAAAGAATGATGAATCTAAATACATTAATATTAAAATCTTCTTTTCAATAAGATCTAATCATGTTACTTCGAGCAAGTGATTTAACTTCTCTGTGCCTCTGTTTGCTCATCTGTAGAATGGGATAATAACAATACCTATTTCATTGGGTCTTGCTCAGAATTAAGAGTTAACTCATGTGTATATGTATAACTGAATCACTTTGCTGTAAACCTGAAACTAACACATCATTGTTAATCAACTGTACTCCAATATAAAATAAAAAGTTTAAAAAAGTTTTTTAAAAAGTTAACTCATATAATACATTCAGAACAACTATCTGATATTTAGTAAGCACTCAATAATTATCAGCTCGTTATTATTATCATATGAAAGGTTTTTATGTTTTGTATAATAAAATAATCTTTATTATTTTCTTTGTGATTTTATTGGTTGACCTTAAAATTTTCCTCATCTAGTTCCCATTGAGATATAAGACGTTCATGAAAAAATATGCTTAATTTTTATGTACCGATTATTATTAATATATTTCACTTTTTCATGATGTAAAAGTTTATTTTTGCGCATGTTCTGAAAAACTGGGCCTAAACATTAAACTAATTGTCCAGGCATTATTTGTTTCATAATCCTTTTCTCTCACTGATTTATGAAGTCTACATGATAGAATATTAAATTTTGCCTCGATTTTATATTAGTACCACATTAATTTACTTTTTTTAACTCTGTATTAACTAGTTGGAGTGAGTTCTTTTGGCAATATTATCAGGGAAACTTCTTATGTCTTTACATCATTTTCATATTTATGTGTCATAATTTTGATTCTTGAGGTTCCCTCATTTTTCCAAGCACTGTTTCCAAAGGCACCAAATAAAAGCTCCGGAAGTCATCTAGTCACGTAATTATAAAATCAGTTTCAATCCACATTAGTCATTCAGTTATAAGCAAGCCAAAGTCAGGCCTCTCTAGCATGAAAGGCAGTTGTAAAATATAATACTTGACAAGTTCAGTCTGGACCTTTTCTGCAAAAAGGCATCTTATTATTTTGCACAAAAATGAAAAACTTACATGATTGCTCGATATCGGTTTGCGAGATTTAAAATCATAACATAAGCACCAAATCGTGAATGTACAAAAAACATTGAATCCCTGGTGCTCTTTTGGACCTAAGCTCACGACTGGAGACAAAAAGCCTGCAACTTCCTTCTAGGCAACATGTAATGCAGAACAATGACAGCAGACTTAAAATAAATATGCTTTGATGTGCCACATTCTCAGACATTTATTATAAGTTACCATTTACAGTCCGAAGAGTTTCAAGAAGGTTTCTGAGATAAGTGAGAACAGACACGACAGTCGCTGCTGTAAAATCCATACAGCTGAGATTTTTTTTTAAAAGGCAATACATAGTTGGTCAAAATCTTTGGATGTCTGATTAAAAAGCCGACCTGCCTAGAAACATAAGGAAGTGGAGTTAGCCTGGCAAAGCTGAGAAATGTGCAGGTGATGGGAGAAAAACACTTAAAATCATTAACGCTCTAGATGAATGAAAAAGAAAAAAAAGAAAATCATTAACCTGAAGTGGTCAACCTGTGTTCTTTTTCTCTCTATATTTATTAAGTTTGGGGACATCTTGCTTCTGGGAAGTGTCATAATCCATGATAAGCACCTAAATTAAATAAGCACTTAAAAAATGTCACTTACCTGGACTTGTTACAAAATGTCTCTGTTACAAGGAACTCAAAATGTGATCCTTGCATGGTGTAGTAAGAATACACTGGATTAAAAATGAAGGAACCTGGTGTAACACAGTCTCTGCTGCTGAATACTTGAGTCACTTAAAGAAAGTTATGTAACTTTTCTTGCCTTCATTATCCTCATGCCTAAAATCAAGGGTCTGAACTAGTTGCTGTCAATGTCACCGGGTTGATGAATGTGTAAAGTACTTAGAATATTGAGTCCCTACTGAAAATACTAGGAATTGTTATTTCCATCACTGAAATCTACAATACTATTGTTCAGAGCCCTCTCAGCACCTCCAGGCACCCTCAGAAATCCAGCTTATTCTAAAAGAACTATCCATTATTTTAAGTCCTTTGTGATCCTTGTCAACTCTTTGAAATCAGAATGGTTTGGGTCTTCTCAACATGGGCATGAATAAATCTTTCCTGCCCACACCAGACCTTGAAACACATTCTAGGGCAAGGGGAGGAAAATGGAGCTTCTTCTCAGGGGGACCCTAATATCTCTGAGACCTGTTAGTATGTTCTGTAGTTTTCCAGGAAAATCTCACCCATAACACTTCACTGTGCCTCCCACTGGCATTATCCCTCCATGCTGGGGCTAAAACCTAGCAGTTCGAAATCTTAGAATTTTCTTCCTTTTCCGTGAATCCTTTGTTTTAAATCTGTGTATTAAATTATTTCACACGAGACATTTTATTTGGTAAGAAAATGCAGATTGTCGATAGATAGATGATAGATAGATAGATAGATCAATAGATAGGTAGATAGATAGATGATAGAAATGAACATGAACTAAAAGGAAGCCCGCCAGTAAGACTTCCTCCCAATGAGTCTCAAATTTGGGTCTTGTTTTTATATAAACTCCTTAGAGGGACATGTTGATGTTTCCCTCATCTAGGAGAAATAAGTGCAGATGTGTGGGAAGAGGAGGGGAAAATCTTAGGTGAGCAACCAGTACCCATCAGAATTTTTAAAATCCAATTTAATTTTGGTGGCTTAATTATTCCTGAGGTCTGGTGATTTTGACAACCTGCTGAAATACGCCAAATACAAGTGAGAGAGCTGAAGACAAGACCAAGTTTGAGACTTATAACTAGAAAATGATAGGACAGTAAGGGCAGAGGACACTGCCTGGAATAATTAAGAAATAGAAATGGTCCTTAACGAGGGCACCTTAGGGTAGAGGTGTAAACAGATGCATTTTTCCCTGAATTCACCTTTGTTTCAACTGCTCATTAAAATATTCCATTAACTAATCTTAGGTCTGTGAAGCAAAGAGGGGAAAAAACTTAAAGAAAGCTGTGGGGCAAAATTCCTGAGCCTCTTAAGGGTTTGCCAAGGGGTGGAGGTGGGCACAGGGGGAGGAATACTTTTTGCTAAATAAGAAAATTTTCCTTCCCAGTGAGCCAGTGGGAAACCTAAGCTGACTCACCAACCTGCTGTGCAGCGCTCCAGGCAAAATGACCAACCAAATTTGCAGCACTAGAGAATTTCATCAGTAAATGAAATGCTATGTAAGGGGTTAATGATTTATTTTTTCTTCTGGCTTGGAGCACAAAAGCAGTCCCAATCCTATCACAAATAAAATCGTTATTAGTGGAGTTTTAACTCAGTGAGGCTCGCCAGGCTTTAGAGTATGTGGAATGTTAAAAATACACATTCTCTTTTACTTAATAGCATTATTCTTGTGTGCTTTTCTTATAAAAGTATAGGTCCTTTGTGAAAAGTTTGGAAGATAGAGTGGGCTGTTCCACCATCACAGTAACTAGCTGGGGAACCCTGAACAGGGCTGGGCTCCAGGGCCCTCTCAGGGGCTCCGGTTCTTGGAGGGGGCCTCCGGTTTGGAGACGTGAGTGGCAAACTCAGCTCCCTGAGCACCAGGCCAGGTCAAGGTGCACTGTGGTTCTTGCTCAGAGGAGCTGGCTGGGGTCTATGCTGGAAGGTAAAGCACAAAGGTAGGGCTCTCGGTCTGTTTTTTCACTGAATTATTCCAAGGCACTAGGTACATGCTCAAATAATGTTTGCTGAAGGAATGACTGTCCTTAACTAAACTCAAAACAGACCAATTCCTGAAACCAAAATCCTAATGTTAAAAATTAGTAATACTTTGGGGCTCCCCTGGTGGCGCAGTGGTTGAGAGTCCACCTGCCGATGCAGGGGACACGGGTTAGTGCCCCGGTCCGGGAAGATCGCACATGCCGCGGAGCGGCTGGGCCCGTGAGCCATGGCCACTGAGCCTGCACGTCCGGAGCCTGTGCTCCGCAACGGGAGAGGCCACAACAGTGAGAGGCCCGCGTACCGCCAAAAAAAAAAAAAAAAAATTAGTAATACTTTTACTTTATCATAAAACGCAGTCACACACACAGAATGAATATATTCATTGCAGAAAATTAGGAAATAGAGAGAACTGAAAAGGTTTTTGAAAATCCATACCAATAATCCCACTATGCAGACCTAACCACTATGGAACTTTTTAATATATGTGTGTATTGCATTAACACTTTTTCTATGTGTATGGATATATATTTTTAAAACTTAAAATTATGTGTTATACTGTGTTGCTACACTATAAAGTGATTGTTTTACTTGAAAGCACATAATTTCTAGCTTACCATGTGAAAATACTATTCACAGTTCTCATAATTATTTAAGGATAAATAAGATTTTGTTTAGGGGGCTATGTTAAAATGTATATAATTGATTCTCCTTGGTTATACATTTACAGTGACAGAAACACTGCAATAAACACCCTTATAAAAAAAACTCTTGGCATAACTGAGTTATTCCTCTAAATGCATTCTTAAATTTGAAATTATTAAATCCATGGGAATGTACATTGTTGAGGCTTCTCAAAAAGAATGCATCAGTTTACAGTTCTGCAAGCCATGTATGATGGTGACTAAATCCTCAAGCACCAGATATAATCTCTTTTTTGTCACATCAATTGGCTAAAAATGGTATTTTTTTTTTTTTTTGCGGTACGCGGGCCTCTCACTGTTGTGGCCTCTCCCGTTGCAGAGCACAGGCTCCGGACGCGCAGGCTCAGTGGCCATGGCTCACGGGCCCAGCCGCTCCGCGGCATGTGGGATCTTCCCGGACCGGGGCACGAACCCGCATCCCTTGCATCGGCAGGCGGACTCTCAACCACTGCGCCACCAGGGAAGCCCTAAAAATGGTATTTTTTAAAAAAAATGTAAAATTAATATTAAAGTGACATCCATCATCATTTTTTATTAATTCATCAGCTTTCCTATGGGGATAAACTACCATTTAAATTTTGGGGCATTTTCCCCTCTGGACAAAGGCTGGATGCTTGCTGCTTTTTTTAGACTCTTTTTCTTTGATATTTCCTAATATCTTCTTAGTCCCTACATTATCTTCTCCAGATATGTTATTACACTGATAGCTACAGCTTTCTATCATATTAAATTCAACATCAATTAGATTTAGATCTCGTGCTTCCAGTGTTTTTTTTTTTTTTTTTTTTTTAGTCTGGGAGGTTTTCTACCTTCTGAGGGGACATTTACAAATGTAATGATCTTATCTGTCATGTTCAATTATAAAGTTCAATTAAATATTTAACTTTCAATGGGTAGCCTTATTTATCTGTTTCAAGTTTCTGAGAGAAATTCATTACTGTTGCTGCTAAACGATCCGTGGTCTATGAATAGTGTGTCCCTGCATGGGGTACTGAAGACCCAGCAATAAATAGGACAGGCGTGTAACAGAACTGGACCACAGAACATCAGAACTGGAAAAAACATTAGAAATTTCCTAGTCACATTAAACAGAGAACATAAGACTCAAGAAGACACATTTCCAAAGCCTATGCCAACGTGTTTGCAGGCTGGATGTTAATTTAGGTTAAAATACAACAAGGGTGCACATAACAGCATAATACTTAGGAACATACCCAGAGAATATTTTATGTTTAAAGCTGTGCTCCTTAAAGTGACGGCCACATATTTCCTGAAATGAATCACAAGAGGTACTTGCTAAAAAGGTAGACTCCTGTCCCCACACTAGGGTTGAATAAGAATCTCTGACTAAGCCAGAGACCAGCCTTACTAACAAATTCTGCAGATGATTTTTGGACAAAATCAAATTTGAGAGTCAATGCTTCAGCCAAAGGAAAATTGCCACCAGGAAAGCGTTACTTTACTTTCCTGAACTTTGGAGAGTGTCCAGTTGAAAGATGCTCTTTATTTCCTGAAGGAGAAGTAAAAATCCCTTAAAGCACAGAAAGAGAACCAGAGATCAGAGAAGGATAACCAGAGACACCTGACTAACTCCCTGCTTGCATTCGACTCTAGCCAAAGAGGGTTTTCATTTGTAATGGGTCTGTCTTCGTTTTGGACATATACTAAGGAACTAACTATGAGAAGTGTAGAGAACCACCTGCATATTTTTTCCCTTATGGTCTATAGACTTCCTGAAGCAGATGTATGTCAAAGAATGTACTAAACAATGACATACTTTTCCTCAAACATCAGATGGATAGAAATATTGTTATAGGATGGAAAAATCTCTTCCTGGCCAGGATATGAGGATAAAAGAACTCTTGTACTTGGCTGGTGGAAGTGTTCATTGATGTAACCACCACAGAGATCAATTTGGCAGAATCTAGAAAAATTGAAAAGTTGCTCCCTGTGCCTTGGAAATTCCATGACCAGTGACATTTCTAGATAAATTCTACTTAACGTACATGAGTAGACCTCACAGTAGCTGATGTTGAGTGAGGCACAGTGTGGTGCTTTACATGTAGCTCTTCTAACAATCACCCAAGAGACAGATGGGTTTTATTGTAGGTGAGTTCCTGCAAGGTTGAGTAGCATGATAAAGTCACGTGGCTAGCACACGGACAGTCAGTATCCCACCCAGGCAGGCTGACTCCAGTGCCCTTGCTCGGAACCCCTAGTCTAGAATGCTTCCAACTGGCACTAAATTGTGTCCTCCCCCAAATCCATATGTTGAAGCCCTAACCCCAGTACACTTCACAATGAGGCTATATTTAGACATAGGGTCTTTCTTTAAAGAGATAATTAAAGTTACATGATGCCGTATGGGTGGGCCCTGATCCAGTATGATTGGTGCCCTTATAAGGAAAAGGAGAGACACCAGGGATGCACGTGCACCAAGAAGAGGCCACCTGGGGACACAGAGAAGGCAGCCATCCCCAAGCCAAGGTGAGAGACTTCAAGAGAAACCAAACCTGCCAACACTTTTATTTTGGACTTTTAGCCTCTAGAACTGTGAGAAAATAAATTTGCTATTTAAGCCAACCAGCTATGGTATTTTGTTTGGTAGCCATACAAATTAATACAGATATTACAAAAATGCACATAGTAACTTTATTAGTAATAACGAGCTATAAGAAACAAACTCAATAACCATCTACAGGAGGAGTAAGTAAAATGTGGTGTGTTGATGTGATGGAACCCTGTAAATGTGGTAAAGAGAATGAGCTAGATCTTTATGAATTAATATGGATAGAGCTCAAAAACCACGTTAAGTGAAGAAAGGTGAAGAATGATATGTCAAGTATGAAGCCAGTTATGTGAATTTAAAACAGGCAAATACAACACACATACATAGATTGATAAAAACACATGATGCGGTTTTCCCATATTGTGTGGCATTGCCCTGGGAGATAAGAAGGAAAGACATCTGGGGGGTGGGTGGGAACAAACAGGAGGTGGAGCTTATCTGGCTTTATAGTAAAGTTTGCTAGATATATTGTTACCGAAAGTGGGGGTCCGGCTGCTCACTACTCAAACGCCAATAAAGAGGCAAGGTTGGTGGAAAGGAAAGTTTGCTTTATTTCGGAGGCCGGCAACGGTGGCAGGGTTTGGTGGGAGGAGGACGCCTGTCCAAAGCCCAACTCCTCCCCACTTTCAACCAGGGGACAAGAGCTTCTATAGACAGAGGGAGAGGGCTACATGCAGAAACAGCACAGTCACCTCTGACTGCCATCTTGACATTGGTCATGCGGTGGTCTGACCAGGGTCATCTTGATTGTTTTAGGTACAGTTAATCTTCAGTTCCAGGGTCAGTTTGTTCCCATTTCCTTGAGGCCAGTTCTTGGAATTGTGGCAGCACGTGTCATGGCTACAATCTGGTCATCATGTAGTTAACTTCTCCCACCTGGTGGGGCTTTCTATAAGCATCTATAAGACAGCTCACAGGATATGGCTCAGAATGTTATGTATAGCCCTTGAGGAGGAACTAAAGGTCCTTGACTTTACTTAATGACTTAACAGTTATTATTTGGACTCATTTGTTTTCATTTGTTTCTGCATTTTCTCACTTCTCTGATTAAACTTATTCTTTGGCTAGCGTTTTTCCACAGACAATAGTCAGGCTGAGGACATGGCGGGCAGGGACCATAGGGTCCTGCTCCGTTTAAATATTAAGAATTTTAGAAGTCTTTAAACGTATGTGAAATGTTAATACTTGTCATTCTGGGCAGTGGTTTTGTGAACATTCGTTAATTATTCTTTGAGATTCTCTAGGTTTTTTATTTCTCAAAATCCAAATAGTCTTAGAAAGAGAAAAAGAATATTCTAATTGGTGTTAGATAAGAGTAGTCCAGACATTCCTGAGGAGACAGAAAACATACAGGTTTGGTTGTTGGCGTAGTCAGTGGCTTAAAATATGCAAGTGCTCAGAATAACGCCTGGTACATTCTTAGCCTTCACTATGTGTTTGCTCCTACGATTATTATAACACATTTATCGTAGGATTAGAAATAATACATGAAAAATATGTGGTACTTAATTGGGATTTTATAAGCAACAGCTCTGCAGCCCTAATTAAGAGTATTGGACCATTTGAGAAAGATAGAGAGGAAAGTTGGCTGTAAAATTAATACAAACCATCGTGAATCAGAAAAGTCTGGAAGAATGCTCTTCCCCAGGCCTTAAACTATGCCCTCATCTTTTAATCAGGCTTCTCCAGATGTGTGGCATTAACTCTTCCTGTCCCCAAAGTTGCCTTTCAGACTTGAAAATGACATCAGTCTCTATAAAAAAAAAAAAAAGAGGTTCAAAGCCTCCAAATGAGAATGTAATAATACAAGCAGTCCATGTTCGATCCTTCTGGGAATTAGGTTGAGGTGCTGCAAGTTGCTGAAAGCTGATAAGTCTCTCTGAGAAGTAGTCATTTACAATGCCCCTGTGGCCTGGCAGAGTTAATGCAGCTTTCAGCAGCCCCTAATTATCTCCTGGAAGTAGTCTGAGCTCTGGGATAACTGGACTTATTGAGAACACACAAAGAGGTGAGGGTACTAATTACCCCCAAAGAGCATTTTGGCTTCTTGTTGGTGTGGCTGAAACGTATGCCAGACCTTACTCTGGCTTTCATCCGTGTGCCCTGCTGATCCAAAATTCAATCCCCAGATTTAAATGAGTGGATCAATGGGAGATTAAAAGAAATCCAGACAGAAACACAGTTGGCGATTTCAAGCTCAAATAAAAATGCATTTATCCCCTTTCGCTCCAGCCCATTCTACACACATTCTGCTAGTAACTTAAAAATGACACAACTAACATTTTGAAGCCCAGCTATTATCACATAAGGAGAACAGCAAAGTGGTTGAAACACAGGTCCTGTTCCCAAACTATCTGCTTTGGAGTCTGCGTTTGAGTCCCTTGCCACGTGGTGGTGGACAATTTATGCAACTTCTCGATTCTTTAGTTTACTTATCAGAAACACAAGGATAGTAAAAGTAGCTTGTTCCTGGGATTGTCATGAGTCTTCATGAGTTAAGACGAATAAAGCACCTAGAACACTGCCTGGTGCGTAGTAAATGCTATACGAGTGTTAGCTTTTGCTATTACTATATAAACACATCTAAACATAAACATGGCAACAAAATTTGCAAATAACTGGTCCTATTGTCTATTTCCACTTCTGTCCAGCAACTCTGGCCTTCTGAGGCTTTTCAGGTTGAGTCCTGCTTGAGTGCTTTTGCTATTGTCTATCTCTCCAACAGAACATTCTCCCCCAAGACACTTCTGTGGTCTTCTCTCACATCTTATTCTAGTCTTTGCTCAAAAGTTACCTGCTCAGAGACAACCTTCCTGGCAACTCCATTTAAAATAGCTCCATTTTAGCACCATATTTCCCTGCCTTGTCACTCTCTATCCCTTTTCTTTGCTTTATTTCTTTCATTGCTGTTTTCACTACATGAATTTTCTGTGTACGTTTATTGGTTTACTTCTTTTTCTCTCTCATATGGGAGAGGGCGGGTACTTGTTCTGTCTTGTTTATTGGGAAAGGGGTTCGCCTAGCACATAAATAATAACAACTGTATTACGTGAAGGAATGAATAAATAAATGCTACCTAAATCCCTGGAATTTCCCTCGTTCCTATCCTTTTCTAAATCCAGTCGTTCAGCTTTTCATTTTATTTTTCCAGTATATTTTTTTCTCTTTCTTTCTTTATGTTTTGTTATGTTTAAGGTAAAGAACTTAAGTTTCTGATGCTTACAGCTAAAGAACTCCAACTGATGGAGTTCAAATGCAAAAGTACTTTTAACATTGTTCTTATAAAAGCATCTCACAGCATTTCTGGCACATAAGAAGCACAACATTTGTGTGAGTTTGTACCCCTTTCTTTTCCCACTCCCTTCTAGCTAACCTCAGGGATGGCCGAAGTAGACTAGAAGATATATCCGATAGTCCCAGGCATACAGTAGGTGCTCAATAAACACTAGTTGAACATTCTACTGGAACTGAAAATGACTACTGAAAACTGTCCCCGCCTCTAGAAAAACTATATTCCCCTGGCACAAGAGTTGGGACTTAGCAGATGGCTGAGAAACGCCATCCCCAACCTGGCATATGGGAGGATGTGGGTATAAATACTGCTTTTATCAAGAAAATATACCAACCTCCTCTTACTCCTCTGCCATGAATTAAGACATTTGACCTGGGTCTTGAGGAAGGCATTTGCTTCATGGAAAAAGAGAGGACATCACGAGCAGAGGGAGGATGTCCTAGTTTCCTAGGTCTGCCTTACATAAGGCACTATCACTAACTCAGTGTCTTAAAACAATGGAAATGTATTCTTTTACAGTTCTGGAGGCCAGAAATCTAAAATCAAGGTACTGGTAAGGTTGGTTCCTTCTGGATGCTCTCAGGGAGAATCCACTCATTGTCTCTCTCCTGGCTTCTGATGGCATTTGGCAATCCTTGGCGTTCGTGGCTTATAGGTGCATTACTCTAGTCTCTCTCTCCATCTTCACACAGCCTTCTCCTTCTGTTTGCCTCTGTGTTTTGTCTCTTACAGGACACCCATCTGTGGATCTGGAGCCCACCCTAATCCAGAAAGATCTTAAGATCCTTATCTCCAAGGATACTTATTCCAAAGAAGGTCGAGGGAGTTCCCTGGCAGTCCAGTGGTTAAGACTTCACCTTCCAATGCAGGGGGTGCAGGTTCAATCCCTGGTCAGGGAGCTAAGATCTCACATGACTTGCAGCCAAAAAACCAAAACATAAAACAGAAACAATATTGTAAAAAAATTCAATAAAGACTTTAAAAATGGTCCACATCAAAAAAAAAAAAAAGAATCTTAAAAGGTCAAATTCTGAGGTTCCAGGTGGAGCTATATTTGTGGGCTACAATTTAGAGGTCATATTGCAGCGCGTGAAGACATAAGGTGTCTGACACCATTGCAGGTGAGACAATCCATCTAGCTGGGAGGGTCAGTGCTACATCGGCCGATGGAGATGAAGCTGCGGTGGTGTTTGTTCCAGACTGGGAAGAATTTTGGCATTCTTCTGTAGGTAACAGGGACTCAGAGGAGAATTTTCAGCAAGAAAGTGATGCGCTCTGACTCCCTTGTGGGTTTGTGACTCTAGAAATAAAAATGAAGATGGACCAGAGTGAAGAGAAACTGATGGCATGAACAGCAGTGGTTGCTGGGAGAATCCTGGACGAGGTCCCTGGCTTTGCTGGTAGTTCTGCTGGAGAGAAATAGGCAAAGCCCTACGGGTGGTATCATCTGAGCTGAGAATTTACTCCCACATCTGCTTTCAATTTTGTCTACCTTAGACCAGGGGTCCCCAACCCCTGAGCCATGGACCCGTAGCGGTCCACGGCCTGTTAGGAACTGGGCCACACAGCAGGAAGTGAGCGGCAGGCAAATGAGCGAAGCTTCATCTGCTGCTCCCCATCGCTCGCATTACCGCCTGAACCATCCCCGCCCCCCCATATGTGGAAAAATTGCCTGCCACAAAACCGGTCCCTGGTGCCAAAAAGGCTGGGGACCGCTGCCTGAGACACATCAACATATTCTAACTAAATCTAGAAAATAATAAAACCCTTTTGACTTTTTTTTTTTTTAATTCTTTTTGGCTGTGTTGGGTCTTCATTACAATGCACGGGCTTCTCATTGCGGTGGCTTCTCTTGTTGCGAAGCACGGGCTGTAGGTGCGCAGGCTCAGTAGTTGTGGCTCGCGGGCTCTAGAGCACAGGCTCAGTAGCTGTGGCACACGGGCTTAGTTGCTCCATGGCATGTGGGATCTTCCCGGGCCACGGATCAAACCCATGTCCTCTGCATTGGCAGGCGGATTCTTAACCACTGCGCCACCATGGAAGCCCCCTTTTGACTTCAACTTAATGGGCAAATGCTAAACCAGTGATTGGAATTATATCTATTTGATTCTGACAGATCAAACGTTGAATAAGAGTATTAATATCCAATAGGTTAAACACTTAATATCAATTGATGTAAACAGTGAAATAAGTCGATGATTCCTGAGTCACTACCTTGTATGGGCTCTTCCCACTACAGGTCTGTGCCTTCTGATCAGCTGCTTATACGAACACATAACCAACAAGAGGTTCATGAAATGATTGCCTGGCCCCCTCCTTTATTACCAGCATAAATGCCTAGCATTTGCCAGCTGCATAATGAAACTTCCGACTGCATTCAAATTATGCCATTCGAATGCTTAAAATTTCATGTTGTCAAGAAACAGCAACATTATCAAAGGGAAACTTCCGACTGCATTCAAATTATGCCATTCGAATGCTTAAAATTTCATGTTGTCAAGAAACAGCAACATTATCAAAGGGAAATGAATATGATATAAATATACACTCACATTTAGAAAAATGTACAGCATTTCATTTCCATAATAATCACCAAGTTCTCTTGTCGAGAATCACATTTCATGTTAAGAAAAGCAGCTCTGTTTACTTAGAGATTTTTGCAAACCAGAGCCAGGGTGGTTTCAATTCTGGGAAAATACTTTAAATTATTTTCAGGGAACTGCTTTTCCAATTTCATTTCTAAGAAGCATGCTTTCTTATTAAAAGAAATGCTTTCTTGCTCCTCAGATCGTACATCTTTTAGAACATTAATTGCCCATCTTTTAGTTCATTATTTGTGCTTCATTTAGCTGCCTTAGTAACTTAAGAACACTTATGCAAAAACTTTCATAATGACTTCATAGTTGGGCTCTTTTATTTTCAAGTTTCCACAGAGTTCCAGTACTGTGTAACAAGAAAAAAATGTTCAGCTTGTCGCATTTTCATTATAAATTCTACATTTGGCAAATATTTACATGTATATGTGTCTATAGAGTTTTTTCCTTGAAACTTCTTTACCTTTTCTCCTTTAATGTTAATATTCTTTTAATTCTGAGTTTCGTGTCAGCTTCTCTAGTGAGCTTTCTTTTTTTTTTTTTTTTTTTTGCGGTACGCGGGCCTCTCACTGCTGTGGTCTCTCCCGTTGCGGAGCACAGGCTCCAGACGCGCAGGTTCAGCGGCCATGGCTCACGGGCCCAGCCGCTCCGTGGCATGTGGAATCTTCCCGGACCGGGCACGAACCCGTGTCCCCTGCATCGGCAGGCAGACTCCCAACCACTGCGCCACCAGGGAAGCCCTCAGGTGTCATTTTAGATGCAGATTAATAATAAATTTTTCATGAGGCTAGAAGATGCTCACAAAATCCATCAGTTCTGCTTTTTGATAGTGAAGCTCAGAAATGATAGTTACTTAACAACAGGTGTTTCTATTTCTTTTGAAAAAACCAAAATGTCCATGGATTGATGGATGTAGCAGAAAACTATTAAAGCTCAGGACAATGTTACCTTTAGGGGTTGGGGGATGGAATGGAAGGAGCATGGGGGAGCACATGGGGCTTCTAGGTGCTTCCTCTTGTTCTATCTCTTACACTGGGTGAAAAACACAGGCATGCCTTGTTTCATTGCACTTATCAGATATTGCATTTTTTACAAATTGAAGTTTTGTGGCAACCCTGCATCGACCAAGTCTATCAGTACCATTTTTTCAGCAGCATTTGCTCACTTCAAGTCTCTGCGTCACATTTTGGTAATTTTCACAATATTTCAAACTTTTTTATTATTACTATATTTGTTATGTTGATCAGTGATCATTGATGTTACCACTGTTAATTGTTTTGGAATTTTTTTAACAATAAATTATTTTTAATTAAGGTGTGTATGTTTTTTTTTAGACATAATGCTATTGCACACTTAATAGACTACAGTATCGTGTAAGCATAAATTTTACATACACTGGGAAACCAAAAAGTTCCTGCGACCCGCTTTATTGTGATATTTGCTTTATTGTGGTGATCTGAACCAAACCTGAAATATCTGAGTCAAATATAAATATGGCTGTATATATGTGTGTTTTATGCTTAATATTTAGACACTTCACATGTTTTAGAAATATGTATTTGAATGCATTCAATATTTAGTAAAGACAAAAAGAAGAACCAACCTGTACCAGATGGGAAAATGTACAAGGTCCTTAACCTTATTTCTATCCACATCCTCTTTTTCTTTGTCCAAGTTTGTTTGGTTACTTTTCTTCTGTTACATTTAGCTCTTTGTTCTCTTCTTATACAAAGACCATCAATATATTATCTTGTTGGCATCTGCCATATAGATCAGTTATATGTGATTTCAAAAGTCAATACACATATAAAATTGAAATATTTCTGAGGCATACATTTGAAAAAGGCACGCACTTCACTTGTGGGTTAACTTAGCCAATTGTTCAGCAGCCATTTCCAAGAGGTTTTGTTGTTCTTGACGCTTTGTTTCAAAGGCAGTGACACTCAGCATCCTTTAGCGTTTAATGGAGTCAATTATGAGCTGCAGTTGCATTTATACATTTGGGAATGTACCTCCCACTGCACTAATTGCTGAGAATTAAACCATTCCTGTATCTACACATCCTCCAGATTTTAAAAAATTCACCATAGAGTATTCCACACTAAGCTGCTGCCCCAGGCATTTTCACATCCTCGCCATGGGCAGCAGCCTAGGATTTTACTTTCCCATCCAGAATCCTTGCTTTCTGGGCTCAGGGAGACACAATGGTTGAGCGAGCCCTGGGAGAATAGTGGTTAATTGCTGTTGTCCTCTGTCTAGTTGGTCTCACTTCCTTTGGGGTGACCTTTGAAGGGATGTACAATATGTCATTTATAAAACAGTTTCAGAAGAGGAAGTAAAAACCAAAATAGACGTTAATAACATCCCTGTCCTGGCAGCTGAAATGATACAGCAGTTGCCAGCCATATTATGAGGTAATATTTTCATGGACAAATGTTGAGATGGGAGAACAAAGAGGGGATTGGGATGGAAGTTTCCTTCTGCTCTTGGCCTCATAACAAAATAATGCTAACAGTGTTGACTGTCTCTGGGTTTGGCCCTGACCTTGGAGCTTTATATGTGCTTAGAACAGGGCCTGACACAGGCACGGATTAATAAGGAGGCTCTATTGGTATTTTATTGAGGATGATACTGAGGAAACAGAGGGATTAAATAAATTGCTGAAGGTCGAGCCAGGATCGGAGATACAGGCAGCAAACCACTCTGTCTGCGGATCTCGTACTGCCTTCTTCGTTCCTCCATGGAAAGGGCAGACAGAGCACACCAGAGGGCAACTCTCAGATGTTGACACTGTCTGGAAAAAAGCTCAGTCCTCACAGAACATGACCTGAAGCCCTAAACAGGGAAAGATGAGTCCAGAAGGAAAAGCTAGCGTTTAACTCTCCCTAGTCCTCATGTGCTGTATTTCCTAAAATATTAGATCTAGAACTTGAGTCAGACTCAATGTACATTTGATTCTTACCATGGTGAGGTCTCCTTACACTAAATTAATCAAGTGCCTTTCATTTTTACACAATGAAATTATTCCATTAGCATTAACACTGTCCACTGATGGAATATCCTGTATATGATTGTCTGAAGTTGTTTGATATTTTGTTATTTTTGATATTTTGTAGTTTGATATTTTTCACACAAACACAGATATTTCGGAGGAAATCATCAATCTTGAGTATCGTGCTGCTTTATGCCTTGAGTCTCTTTCTCACTCTTATCCAGCTTTCATCTCCCTGGTTTAATCTTAGGGAGCATGTTGTGAATAATGCCATTTTCCTGTTCAAATCCTTTCAGAGATTCCCTATCACCTACAGGATTAAACTCACCCTCGTTATCCTGGTGGAGCTGATTTTCTCTCCAGACCAAAGGAAGAGTCAGTCTGCCCCACAGGTAGATTGAAGTCTCAACTCTCATGCACGGAGAAAACTTCTTGTAAGTTTTTCATGACTTTTTCCAGCTTCTATCAGCAAGGTCTCCAAAAATCTCAGAAATAAAGTTTGAGGTCATGCATCCTATTAGTACCATCACTCAACATTTTCTTCACTGATCCAGATGTATCTTCAAGACTTTATCTACATGAATTCAGTCAGTGAGTTCTATACACAATCCCCTGGGCAGTACATCATTTGAAACTTTATTTGTGCTAGTTTCTCTGTTTGAAATTACCACCCACATTTTTTTTTATAGGACTCATGCCCATCATAGAGAGGTCAATTATCATGCATGTAGTTCCTCAATATTTTGGGACACCCTTTCTCTGATTGAGAGCAGCCTACATTATGTCTTCTGTTCCTAAAGTAGAAACTAATGGATCCTTCCAGATTTCTTTGCTACCAGGGTGAAGACATGGGACCTAGGCTCTGCCACCCGAGCCTGGTTCTGAAGGACACGGCAGGAGCAGTTAGGTGAGCACGGCGCCCTCTCCTGGCAGCTGGGTGGTGGAGCCCGCGGGGTCCCCTGTGGCTGGGGGTCTGTTAGAGAGGCAGCCTCTCTGCGGCGTGTGGTTTAAGCAAAACCCTGAAGGATGAGCACGAGCGAAGCATGGGAAGAATCTGAAGAAGAGAATCCCAGGCGTGGGGAAGAGCAAATACCCAATTATGAGCTCTCAGCCAGAGAAGAAAGAGGAGACTCTGGAATCAACCCACGGGAAAATCACAGTGATGATTAAAGGCCCATAAATATGAGTCATAGATGAAGGAGAGTGACCAGCTAGCCTTCATCTCCCTCCCAGGAAAAGAGGAAATTAGAAAATAAAGGATTTCACCCAGCATATTTTCCTCTCTGAAGATAAATAACCCATGGGCACCCTCCATTAAGCTGACCTGATCCTGAGGAGGTCAGTCTGGTCTCAGGCTGATCAGACACATCAGCTCTAGATTTCTGAAAACGTTCCAGTTCCTTAAATGGGAACCTTGGTAGAGCAAACCTTGGGGAGCGCAGCTTACGTTGGCAATATCTGAAGATTCGGGCAAACTACAAAATGCTAGGCCTTGGACATATAAAGTCCTGTGGGGTAAAACCAGCCTGTGCGTGCCTACCTCAGCACAGCCAGAATGGAAATGTCTGAATTCATTTATTTAAAATGGATAAACACACACCCCATGTGACCTGAGTATACTTGATAAATTAAATTGTGAGATATTAAAAGTATAAATGTGATGATTTGATATATGTCTACTTTGTAAAAGAATTCCCCCACTGAGTTAATTAACACAGGCAAGCATTTGTCAACGCGCCTTGGGTCAGAGGGGTCCTGAGAAAAGTACTGGACATTTCCGTTCTGAAATCAGGAGAGGAGGAATAACATATAATGAGAACAAAGAGAATAAAATAGAAAAGGGTCTGAAATTTTATTGTTTTCAAGCTAACACAGTTTCATGAGACTCCTAGGTCAGAGATAAAGGTCATTATCGTTCACAGCACACGGACAGCGTGAGGTTCATGTTCATTTTGGCCCCCTTGTCCCCCAAGTTTTGCAGGGGCAGTGAGACAGATGCAGGTGTATGCCAGGCATCCAGTGGGTCTGTGTCCCAGCTGAGGATCCCCAAAATTAGAAAATGCCCAATCTTATAAAGAGGGTCTACAAGCAAACCTGCTTAACATTTGCCCCAGAGGGAGATATTATTTTATTATACTAGTCATGATACAAATCTGCCCTCTGACCCGGATGGAGATGCTCTTTCTAGTGTCCAAGGTGTCTGCTATACAAGCATCCTTCAAAAAGTAGTCTGGAACAAATACTATCACAGATACGTAATCGCTATCACAGATACGTAAATATTATCACAGATACCAGATACGTAATCGCTATGGAGAATTGCGCCACAACACAGGGTATAAAAGATATAAGAAGGTGAAAGGAAGAGATATATGGATTAGGGAGAAGAAATGGAAATAAGATTTAATACAGGATATCTCTTTAGACTGTCATATTACAATACTAACTTTATTAGCAACTGTTCTATTTAGCTCAAGATAAGTCTTACTAGTAATGTGTCTCCCTTCCTCTGAAATATGAGTGTGTTTTATAATTGTTAGCAAAGTTCTTTGAAGCATTTTTCCCAGGGAGGGCTCAAGGAAAAGAGGGAAGTTATTGGAGATCATTTCCACCGTGCTGGTTCCATTACTACAAATAGTAAATAAAAACATTAAAGTCTTTCAGTTACCGCTACTCTCGCTAATCAGCAGCTGAAAATTCAGCGCTTATCATTGAAGAAGCATAATTCCCTTAGCAATGAGAACCTCCTTACTGCAGCTTCTCTTAATGAAGAGTACATACAACACCTTCCCCCACGAGACAACGGCTGAGCAGGGACAGATAAACATCCTCCGTAAGTTCTAAACACAAGAACCAAAATGAAACTCTCAAGTAAAAACACATCTGCCCTCCCTCTGCCCTCCCCCCTCCTGCTGGACTATTTTAGCTTTCACTGATGTCTAACGATTCTCTTCTTGGTAGTACAGGACTCCCCTAAATGTCTCTCACATATAAAGGAATCTAAAAATCCTCCTAGCTACAAATCAAGAGCTATTATTTTGGTCTTCTCCTCTTCAGGGCAGCTGGTTTCTGAAGTCATAACGGCATCATATCTGGTGGAAATTAGGTGCACAAGGCTATGAGGAGAGCCTCCCGAACCAGTTTCACATTGTGGTCCTAGAGGCAAGAAGATGAGGCCTTGACTTATTCAAGTAGTGAATCCTTGGATGTTCTTTTTTTTTTTTTTTTTTTTTTTTTGCGGTACACAGGCCTCTCACTGCTGTGGCCTCTCCCGCCGCGGGGCACAGGCTCCGGACGCGCAGGCTCAGCGGCCATGGCTCACGGGCCCAGCCGCTCCGCGGCATGTGGGATCCTCCCGGACCGGGGCACGAACCCGTTTCCCCTGCATCGGCAGGCGGACTCTCAACCACTGCGCCACCAGGGAAGCCCTTCATATTATTTTTAATAAAAATATCAAATTGGTCACACCATTAATTTTAACTACTATTGGCCCCTAATGGAGAGGCCAAAATAGCACGAACTCATTTTTTCCCTCTCCTTACAGAAGTATTTAAGGATCTTTCAGATTTTTCTCTCAACAGTTGAGGAATACAATGAAAATAATTTAGCAGGAAGGGGGAACTCTACCTGTATCTTTTAAGCAAATTATGGCTTATCATTATTTTGTTCTTCTGAAAAAAATCAAGAGAATAAGATTATGTCTGACTGATCAAACACAATTAATTACGGGAGAAAAAAATATTTTTAACGTCAACAGACCAGGAGAACAATTTTAGTTCAAAGAGGTTAAAAAAAATCTTGCTGGGCTGATTCGTTCACACTGAATTTACTGTCTGTTAAATTGAATTAGCTCTACCCACCAGGGCTTACACAGTCTGCCTGAGTTGGAATTCCAGTTCTACCGTTCCCTAGGTGGATCCCCTTGGTTATGTTCATTGTCTAAGTCTCAGGTTTTCTGTTCATAATAGTCATTATAGTAATTGATTTTTACAATGTACTGGGTACTCTTCAAAGGGCTTTGTATGAGGCAGTTCATTTATTACTTATAACAACTCTATGAAGTAGGTACTACTATTATTACTCTTCTGATTTTTCAGATGAGGAAACAGGGACCCAGAGAGATTAAGTAGTTTGTCTGAGGTCCCAGCGCTCGTATGTGGTAGAGCAAAGCTTTGAACGCAGGTAGGCTGCTCCTGGCTTCTGCTGACTGGCAGGTCTCTGCCAGTATACTTCTCCAGCTTGTCAGGATTTTATGCAAAAATGCTGGTCAAGCACATAGCCCAGTGTTTGGCACGTATTAAGTTCTTAAAACTGTTACCTCAAACTGTCATCCACCCAGAACTCCTAGGAATGACCACCAAGTCTCCACTTCAAATGCGTTTAGTTAAGTACTGCGTATTTGATGAATAACATGTACCTTAAGCTATTTAGATGTCTCCCAGTTTCCCCCTGAAGTTCAATGTTTCTACTACTGGTAACATCATTTTCTCAATCACTCAAACTTAATTTTTAAAATTGTCTATATAAATTTATATTATATGTATATAAATCTTAGATATACATTTATAATAAAAACAGTAACACCGATACTCATGTACCTGCCACCCGGCTTAAGATAAAGAGCAATGCCAGTAACTTTGCACCCTCCACATACCTCTCTCTGATTGCACGCCTACCCTGGAGCACGGATGCTGCCTTGTAGGTCATGTTCCTCAGCGCTGACACATTGATATCATCTTTGGCCATTTCCTCCCCACTCAAAGACAATCGTTTTCAAATCTCATTTTTCTTCATTGAGAGATTTCATGCCCCATGCGAGTTTCCTGTTGCCGCTATTAAAAATTATCACCAACTTAGTGGTCTAAAACAACACAAATTTATTTCCTGACAATTCTGACAGTTCAGAAATCTGGAATCGGTTTCACTGGCCATAAGTTAAGGTGTCAGCAGGGCTGGTTCCTTCTGGAGGCTCTGAGGGAACAATCCAGTTCCCTGCGTTTTTTCAGCTTCTCGTGACCACCTGTGCTCCTTTGCTTATGGCCCCCCTCGCCCCCGTCTTCAGAAGACACCACCTCAATCCCTACCTTCAACCTCACATCACCTTCTGCTTTGACTCCTCACATCTCCCCCTTATAAGAACTGTTGTCCTGGATAATCCAGGATCCTCCCTCCTTCCCTTAATCACATCCATACGGTCCCTTTTGCCATGTAAGGTAATGTTCACAGGGTCCAGGTATTGGAACATGGACACATTTGGGGGCCGTTATTCAGCTCACCCCACTCCCATCCTTTTACTTCTTTGTTTAGTTGCTACTAGAGTCCTAAGGTAGACTGTTATTTTATTCTTCTAACACACTGTAATTACCTTCTGGTCAGTCTGTCCACTCAGAGGCGAGGCAAAGGTGGTATCAAGAGGCATGTGTGGGCTTCCCTGGTGGCGCAGTGGTTGAGAGTCTGCCTGCCGATGCAGGGGACACGGGTTCGTGCCCCGGTCTGGGAAGATCCCACATGCCGCGGAGCGGCTGGGCCCGTGAGCCATGGCCGCTGAGCCTGCACGTCCGGAGCCTGTGCTCCGCAACGGGAGAGGCCACAACAGTGAGAGGCCCACGTACCGCGGAAAAAAAAAAAAAAAAAAAAGAGGTGTGTGTATCCTCAAGGCACCAACTTATGAGGGGCCATTAGATGCCAGAGAATGTTTCTATTCCAATTTTGTACTGACTTACTAACTTTCCATCTGCTGTGCATGGCGTGCATAAAAGTGTCCCCAAGTTTTGCTTATGTATGTATTCATTTCTCGGCAAATATCAACCCTGGATGAGGGGAGAGGGCTGGAACGGAGTGTGTTGCTTCTGGGTACCATTTATCCTCAGGGCATCAGGAAACTTGCTGCCCTTGTTCTTCTCCATCATCAGTCCTGTATGGCAATACCAAACCGACTCTCTTAAAATATAGGACACTGGCTTGTCAAAAAATAAAGAACAAAATAGTCAACCGCTAACATCATTGCTTACAGTCATGATTCTCAAACTTACTAAGTTGAAGAGTAACTGGAAGTCCTGTTACTTCATGGATGTCATAAATGGAAAAAATAAGGACTTTGGCCCCAGCTAGACCTGGGGTTAAATTCCAAAGCCCCACTTTCTTAGCTCCACACCCTTGGGCAGAACGCATGTCCTCTCTGAGGCTTTGTTCCCTAATCTTCAGCTTTTTATTGAGAGGATAAAATGAGATATTACATGGAAAACAGTTATCCCAGCACCTGGCACTTGGTAGGGGCTCAAAAATCTTAACTCCCTCCCTTTCCTTTGGTGAAAAACTGTGCTCTTTGCAGAAAATCGTGAAATATTCATCATTCAGGCTACAGTAATATTTGTAGCAGACTCTGTGACTATGTAATACAAAAATATAAACTGTGAGGACAAGTTCTTAAGAAAAAAGCTATTACAGTAAACCCAATTAGCTAATTCTACATTTTGGGGTAAATAATCTTTTGCTATTTTTTCATCTGTTGACACTGACAAACATTTGCTAGCAGAAGAGCTGTAGCAGTGGGTATCAAACATTTAAAGAAAATATTTTGGGGGCTTCCCTGGTGGCGCAGTGGTTGAGGGTCCGCCTGCTGATGAGGGGGACGCGGGTTCGTGCCCCGGTCCGGGAGGATCCCGTGTGCCGCGGAGAAAGAAGCTGGGCCCGTGAGCCATGGCCGCTGGGCCTGTGCGTCCGGAGCCTGTGCTCCGCAGCGGGAGAGGCCGCAGCAGTGAGAGGCCCACTTACTGCAAAAAAAAAAAAAAAAAAGAAAAAGAAAGAAAATATTTTGGATAGAAAAATTGCCCCCCAAATTGGGGGAAGAATACTCATTCATTACATTTTCAGCAAACTGAAAAAATCTGACATTATTTGATTTTTAACCTCAGAACACCTCGGTACAAGTCACAAAATAAACATATTCCATGGAAGTGTGGTGTGAAGAAACTATCAGATAAAATCCAAATTGCTTATGCTGACCTTGAAAATGCCCTCACTTTGGTTCCAACTTGTGTTTTCAAAGTTTTCTCCCTGGAAATCCTCTGTCTTATTCAGATTAGTCTGAAGGCCCCTGGCTAATTGTCTTTCTGCCCATCATTTCTGCCTGCTTCTCCCTTGTTTCCCCATCAAGGTGACAAACTCAAACGCCACAGCTCCGGCAGACCATGAAGAAATGCAGACCCAGAGTGACCAGGTCCTAAAATGTTTCAAGAGAAGCCAGAACTCTGGAATTTGCTGTAAACTTCCCCAATTTTTAAATATTTACAACTAATTAAAAATGTTTAAAAATTGGATGAGTCAGAGAAAACATACACACAGGCTAGATTGAACCCCAGTCTCTAATAAGCAGCTCTGATCTCTGCAAATCAGTAAGAAGCCGCTCAAGCGTCTCTCCTCAGAGGCAAGTCTGGAGAGAGTCCGTCTCCGCATGAGCTCACCTACGTCTGATCCACCCTCTTGCACTTCCATCCCGTCCTCTCTTTAGCACTTATTTACAGGCTGGTTTAACTGGTGCTTAATATTTTTCCTTTTAAGTTCTTGGAGGACAGTAATCATATACAGAAAGGATTTTTGTCTTGTACTATTTTTCTTAAATCAGAACACACTGCTTTTGGTAAATGAATAAATTAGTCACATCAGAGCTTCTCTCCCAAATTCCACTGACATCATGGTCATTGTCTATTTATCCAATGAATTCTTTTTTTGTTTATTTTCACTTCCCCACACTTCTGGCTACTCAGCAGGAAGTCATTTAAAATTTTTCCACCTTTACCCCTACTCAAGGAGGGCACGATTAACAAATATAGATGAAAATATAGGAATTTAGACTTTAAGTTACTCTCCCCAGTCAGACTGGTGCGTGTTCTGTACACACTGGACTTAGTTAGGGAAAAGACTCTGGGGGGTGCAATTGTTTGGGAGGCTTTCTCTGAGTTACTTATTTATCATCTGCCTTCAACACCTTATTTGGGTTATTGACACTTCCTGTTATGCCAGAAGAAACCTATACTCAATGATAATATCCAAAAGTTCTAAACTAAATCCATATTATTTATGTACCGTGATGACGTATTGCTTGGATTTCATGTACCATAGTTGGTTTCCATTTCTGTGGGAAGCTGAGAAACGTTTGTGTGTAGAAACAAAAAGCTCTATTTCTATTTTGACTCATGCCCTTCCTTCCTTAACCATGTCCAATGCATCCTTTAAGTCTTTACAGTGTCCACCTAGTATCCGTCTATAGTTTAAATTGCTGTCCAAGTTGTAAAGCGAAGTGCTTCTGCTTTTTTAACAGCTCTGCGTTGTTTCAATTTATGGGAGAGGCAAGGCACAGTCAGAGGACATAAGTTTCATACAGGGGACTGCTTACTTGGGGCTGATAGCTTCTGGAGTCTCTGTCTTCTCACCTGTAAAACGAGAGTAGTCATGCTTAGCTAATGAAGGCATTAGGAGAATTCAGAGATCTGTTAAAAGAACAGGCACAAGAAAATGGTAGCTATTATTCATTTACCCTCCCTCTTCCCCTCCTTTCTACTTTTCTGAAGTGAGAAATCTACAGAGGACGGCCACCCTCTTTTCCAAAAGGATGTGGAATCTGGAGGAAAGCCTTTTTATTGATATGTGGTCCCACACCCCACTTATAATTTCTCTCCATGCAGCTACTTCAAATATTGTTCAATATTTCTTTTATCTGTTTATTCATTCAAGAAATATTTGCTTCTCCTTAGAGCCCTTTGTATGAATAGAAGGAATAAGTGAAAGCTATAATGTAAATTGAGTCTACTAAACTTACAACATAGGTTTTATTACTTTTAGTGCATTGAATCATAATTTACTAACTAGAGTGATGATGTCAGAGTAAGTTTATTTTCTTCCCGAAATTGGCAAGCTTTAAATTCAGGAAGGAAGAAGACTTACTGGTTACAGGGTGCAAAAGCAATGAGGAAAGCTTTGTGTGGACTACTTTACCATGAGTTAACCATGAGCCAGCACTGAAGTCATTGGAAAAGGAAGTCAAATTTTATTAAAATGTAAATCACAGTACATAATCATATAGTGTTTTACCTTAAGACAGATACTTATAAAGTCAACACTTATTCAGTCGAGAATGAATTGAAGGCATTAAGCACCTTCAAGGAGCTAAACATGAAGGAAACATCTTCAATTTAAAAAATCTAATGTTGTGTCCAGCTTGCGCAGTGATTCCTCAAGAGAAAATGTGGTCTAAAGGATGTCTTGTCTGACCAAGAAAAATGACAGGAGAAAACAAAGGAAATTTATAGGCTAGCCTAGAAGAGAGAAGGCTAAGGAATAAATAGTAGTTGACTTCAAAATAAAAAGGATTTCAATGAGAAAAGCAATGAAAGATTTTTAATTACTACTACCAGGTATAAACGATAAAATTGACCTAAAGACGAGAGATTTCTGAGGAAATAAAGGAAGAACTTCTGGAGAGGCACTAAATAAGGAGTTCTGAAGAAGGCTCCATACTTTCTGTCCAGGAGGTCTCTGAGGAGAAGACCGTTGTCATTGTCAGAGACAGTTTTTCAACATTCATTCACATTGAAAGTATGTGACATATAATTATAAGGTTGAAAGGAAGCCCCAAAGAATCTTCCTACGTGATCCCATCCAGACAAACGGTTCAAAGATCCCTGAAAACAGCTATTCACCCTCTACTTTAAAATCTTCAGAGAGATAGTTTACTCCCTGCCCACTGATGATATATCATACTGTCTTTTTTTCTTTAAGCTACAACGTTTCTTGATGTATACCCTAAATTACTAGCCAGAAGAATACAACTGACCTCAACAGTTCTGGGTGCCCAGCTATTAAGGAAAGCCTGAAGTGTTAAAAACCAACTTAGGGATTGCGTTTGCAAGTCTGGTGGAATTTGGATTTCTTATTGGAGAATATAAGACCTCCAAACACCGATTTTCTAGTCTTTCCAGCTCATCTTTGATTAATCCCTCATGGTCCCCAGCCCAAACAGCTCATCCTTACAAAACATAATTTTTCTAGGTTTCAACAGGAGTTTGTTCATGCTTCTTTCCCAATTTGTGATTCCCTCTCTTTCCTTCACAATCGATTAATACTTATTACATACCTCAAAACTCAAAACATTTTCTTCTAAATATTTTACCTTAATTTCCTGTCTTGTGACTATTTATGCATTAGGTTGAATTTCTGGTTTTTTTTAAATATAATGATACATTTATTCAATAAATATAGGTTTGGGGCAGGGAGCAATTACTATTTTCAAGACACTGAGGAAAAAGCTGTGAATGAAACAAATCAGTGAAGGTTCTTGCCCTGGTGGAGCTTCCATCTGATGGAGAAGACAGAACATAAGCAATTAATGAATGCAATTAATGAATACTCAATAATAATAACAATGAAGCAGGAAAGAGGTGGCATTTGGGCAAACACCTGGAAGAAATCAGGGAGTGACTCATCTGAAAGTCCAGGTGAATCGTTTTCTGGGGAAGATCAAGAGTAAGGACCCAGGGGTGGGAACAAGGCTTGAGTAACAAGAAGACTGGTGTGGCTAGAGCCCAAATCCTACCTTGACCTACAAGGTCCCTGATTCCCTTGGCCTTCCTGTTTCCCACGGCTCCCCTTACTCTCTCTGACTTGGCTACTCTGGCCTCCTTACAATTTTTCAAACATGTTGAACATGGTCCAACCTCAAGGTCTCTGTACTTGCTTCTCCTTACACTTGGGACACTCTTTTACCAGAGAGACATGAGTACGTAGGGATTTGTATACTGTCTGTCTCCCCAACTAGAATGCATTTCTAGCAGCCCTAGAACCCAGAACATTTCCAGCACACAGATGGGGCTCTGTAAATATCTGCTGGCTGTATGATCAATGTATGATCGTAAAGCTGGCAGGTCCTACCAGTCTCGAAACTTGAACCCTTTTATTGTATGTCAAAGTTTTAAACTTCTGAAATGATTCGAGAAGCTGATTGTCCTAATGACTTTCATGACTACCAAATTATTCAAATTTAGAAACTGTAAACTTCCTGGAAAACGGCTGGTACAGAAATCCCAATGATCATAAAATGGAAGTTGTAATTCTCCAGGAAAATAAAGAAAGGAAGAAAAAACAGGCAATTTTCAAGCTATTATTGTAGGTGACTGAGTCAATAAGAAAATGGTAGTGATACTGCAGGATCAAACCTCCACAAACACAATTAAATGAATACTGGAAACGTTTTTCAGCGTCTGCAGAGCACTTTTGAACCGCAGTTGAAGACTTTTATGAAAGCCTTGAAGTTCTTATTACAAATGCAATTTCATTAGGACCTTAACACTGATTTATTCAATACGTTTTTTAAGAAAGACACTACTATTCCTCAAAAGAAAGAATGTAAACATAGATCTCCGGCAGAGTGAAAATTATGAAAGGCCATAATCACCAACTCACCAGGCAATCCAAGCAAAACCAGAAATAATCACAACCCAATTGAAATACTGGCAAGCTTTGGGGAGGGTAGGATTGGAAAGAGAAGAGAGAAAAGGGAATGGAAGCAACATTCGCAATCTAAAGGAAAACTATGCTAACAGGCTACTTATAGCAAATAAATCTAGGTTCCTGGATTCTTCTAACATGATTTGGTATTTCCAGACATAATTATTTTTCTCTTAGGTCCTGCTGTGGACTGAATTGTGTCCCCCTACAATTCATATGTTAAAGCCCTAGCCCTCAACGTGATGGTATTTATTTATTTTTTTAAATTAATTTTTATTGGAGTACAGTTGATTTACAATGTTGTGTTAGTTTCTGCTGTACAGCAAAGTGATTCAGTTATACATATACATATACATATATCCACTCTTTTTTAGATTCTTTTCCCATATAAGTCATTGCAAATTATTGAATAGAGTTCCCTGTGACAGTAAGTCATTATTAGTTATCTACTTTATATATAGTAGTGTGTATATGTTAATCCAATCTCCCAATTTATCTCCGCCCTCCCTTTCCCCATTGGTAACCGTAAGTTTTTCTACATCTGTGACTCTATTTCTGTTTTGTAAATAAGTTCATTTGTACCATTTTTAAAGATTCTACATATAAGCAATCTCATATGATATTTATCTTTCTCTGTCTGACTTATTACACTCAGTGGACCTAGAGATTGTCATACTGAGTGACTGTGATGGTATTTAGAGAAGGGAGTTTTTGGGGATAATTAGGTTTAGATGAGGCCATGAGGGTGGGACCCTCATGATGGGATTAGTGTCCTTATAAGAAAAGACACCAGAGAGCTTGTTGTGTACCCCACTCCACTCATCTCTCTGTCTCTCCCTCTCCCTCTCCCTCTAGCATGTGAAGACACAGCAAGAGGGTGGCCATTTGCAAGCCTGGAAGGGTTCTCACCATAAGCCAGCCATGACCACCCACCCAATGACCTCAGACTTCCAGCCTTCAGAACTGTGAGAAAATTAATTTCTGCTGTTTAAATCCCCCTGTCTACGGTATTATGTTATAACAGCCTGAGCTGACTAAGAAAATCTGGGGAAAGTTCCAAACATACAGAAGGAATAACATCATATGTAACTGTATCTTTTTCTTCTTCAAAGAAGCACCTAAGTAGAGTGATGCTTACCTCCCTACACTCACAGATGGGAATTAGTTGGCAAACCTACATAACATACAGTTTTGTGGGTTCCAGCTTCTAACTGAAATTAAACACATACATACTTGCCAAAAGAAACTGAAGAGAATTTTTCAGTCACAAGCTGGATCAGTCTGTTCTAATTTTGATGAGTCCCAGTTACTGGCAGTAGCAATTTACAAAGAATGCCATAGTTGCACCTTTCCTGGTGTTATGGTATAATAGAAACATCAGAAAGAATGTGTTTTGCTTATTCTTTCTTGCTGGCTTAGTATCCATTGTTGACAGATTCTCCCATTAGGAGAACAGCCATTTTTCTTATGAATTTAATGGCAACCTAAACTAATAAGGTAGGTGACATGTTAATGGATTTTCAGGACTGTGACTTGGGTCGAGTGGTTAAACCATTCAGAAAAGCGAAGTTTTCCCACAGGTTCCAGTCTTACCTTAATCTCCAATTATCTCCAGCCAGGGCAATTCAAGAAGACTCACCCTCCCAACAGGAAGATAATTAGGAAAAATCAAGTTGGGGGTAGTGGGGGGAGGGGGGGGAGACAGCCTTGGGGATCATCATTTGCAAAGAATCGAAACTCATATTAACAAACTCAAGTTAAATAAGCATTTATTGTAAAGATGTGGGTAACCTCAAAGAATGGGAAAAAAAATACAGCTGAACCATCAGGGACCTCCTCTCTTCCTGCCCTGAAACATGGTTCTCCAGCTTTTCCTGTGCATCTTTTCCATTCTCCTTTGGGCAGATCTTTTTCCTCTTCCAACTCGTAGCTTTAATTCCCAATAATTTCAGATTTCATGTCTCCCAATACTTTTCTTTTCTTTTTTTTAAAATGAGACCATTTATTTATTTATTTATTTATTGGCTGCGTTGGGTTTTCGTTGCTGTGCATGGGCTTTCTCTAGTTGTGGTGAGCGGGGGCTATTCTTCTCTGCAGTACGAGGGCTTCTCATTGTGGTAGCTTCTCTTGTTGCAGAGCATGGGCTCTAGGCATGCGGGCTTCAGTAGCTGTGTCTCGTGGGCTCTAGAGCACAGTCTCAGTAGTTGTGGCACACGGGCTTGGTTGCTCCACGGCATGTGGGATCTTCCCGGACCAGGGCTCAAACCCATGTCCCCTGCATTGGCAGGCGGATTCTTAACCACTGTGCCACCAGGGAAGTCCTGGGACTTATTTTTAAAGCTCCTAGTCCCTATTGTTGCATCGGTCCAGCTCCCGACTGCTGTTCCATGAACTGTGCCCACATGCATCCCCTTCCACTCACACACATAGTTATTATGGGATAAACCTTTTCATAACCTGTAGTCATCTCTCCCTCCACCAGGTTCATTTGTCTTGAGGTGAACAGTTGACTTAAAATAGCCTATCAGGGCTTCTCTGGTGGCGCAGTGGTTGAGAGTCCGCCTGCCGATTCAGGGGATGCGGGTTCGTGCCCCGGTCTGGGAAGATCCCACATGCCGTGGAGTGGCTGGGCTAGTGAACCATGGCCGCTGAGCCTGCGCGTCCGGAGCCTGTGCTCTGCAACAGGAGAGGCCGCAACAGTGAGAGGCCCGTGTACCGCAAAAAAAAAAAAAAAAAAAAAAAGCCAATCAGGTCATTCTCTTGGAATGTTAGAACTGGGACTAAGAAAAAGAAATTGAGAGTGTTTTTCTCTCTCTCTCTCTCTCTCTCTCTCTCTTTCTCCCGCTCTCCCTCCCTCCCTTCCTTTTTCTCTCTCTCCTTCACTCAGATGAAACTCTGGCTGGCTTTTCTGCGTCTGTAGGATTAAGGGACACCAGTAAGCAAGTTCAGCTGGGTGATGGATGGACTTGGTGGAGGCTGGCACTGGCAAGAGAGTGAGGCCCCCAGGGGAGGGGCTGCAGAGGGGAGTACCCTTCTGCAGGCTTTTTCTCCATGAACCCCATAGGTGCTCACAGAAAAGATTGGGAAAGTCTGCAAGTTGGGGATGAGGGTGTCATGGGATCTGAGATGTAGAGAAAGCATATGAAGACAGAGAGTAAATAGATGTGCAGAGAGGGCCAGAGAAACGCAGAGATCTGACCATTCCAGGTGCTAAAGGCCCATCACACCTTGGACACCATCAATCCCCAGAGTATTCTTTGTTGGTGGAGTTCCTTTGGGACGGGTCTCTTAAAATGAGCCAAAAATATCTCAACCTAAACCACTCTTCTGGCGATTTTGATACATAGAGAGTTTGAAACCATTCTCCTAATTACCATCTCACTGTTTCTTGACCATACAGTTATATCTGCAACCACATAAAAAAACTACAAGTTTTCAGCCCACTGTTCAGCAAAGTGGATTATAAATTCATTCCCCTGTTTAAACCATGAGAATTAAAAATAAGTTCATATCGTACTATTGTCATATGGAAACTGGCAACCTTTCCTTTCTTCTCTTCATTTCCTATTTTCCATTAAAATCCAAAGAGACATTTTAGAGAGAGAACAGGGGAACAGCCTGTGAGTCTTGGTATGAGCAAAGTTCCAGAAAGCATAATTTCCTGTGTTATCTTTTCTTACACTAACCTTGGCCCAGATAATGACTGAAGTGTCCATTCATCAAAACAAAATTATACTATCAAAGAAAAATACAATTATTTTGCTTTTTAATGAGAAGACTTGCATTTTCTGTCCTGGGAAACAGCTTCTGGAGTTAAATATTTCCCAAGATAATAAAGAACTTAAGATTAAAGCAATTTTAAGCAATTGTGTATATGATAAAACGGATGAAAATGTTCAGAGACTTGCCTAATTTGTACACAATCTTCTACAGATTGCAGGCTGGAGTAAATTTTTACTAATTAAGTTGGTAACCTATTACTCAAAGAAATGAAACTCGATTATAATAATTATTATTCATTTATTATGCAAAAACCTTCACATTGCCAAAGTGAAAAACCTTCTCAGGCAGTTAATAGCCACTCATTTCATACTCTTTGCTCATTCTGTATTTCCCACTGGAAATATATGTATGTTGCTTGGTAGACGCTGAAAGATGATAATGACCAACTGGGTTCTTTGGGGCCCTTTTAGAATTTACAGAAATATAATTTATCCTCTAAATTGACTGAACTAGGGTTGGCATTATGGTGATCCTAAACAGATAAAAATGGGGACTATTTTCCTTTTAGGTCCCTCAACAGCTATTTAATTTAAAATGCATTGCATCTTGGTATTTAAATTAACTGACCGCTGCAAGAAATCACATATAATATTTTGTGTTTTTTTTTTTGTTTGTTTGTTTGTTTTTGTGGTACGCAGGCCTCCCACTGTTGTGGCCTCTCCCGTTGCAGAGCACAGGCTCCGGACGCACAGGCTCAGTGGCCATGGCTCATGGGCACAGCCGCTCCGTGGCATGTGGGATCTTCCCAGACCAGGGCACGAACCTGTGTCCCCTGCATTGGCAGGCGGACTCTCAAACACTGCACCACCAGGGAAGCCCACATATAATATTTTGGAAGGTGATTGGTATTTACAAACAGATCCGAAAGGACATAGAGTAGAGAAAGAAGAAAAGATTTCCACATAGTTTTTCGATTATTTCTTTTTCTTCCTCCTTGAAACACAGGCCCAAGGTATGAGCTTCCACTTTACCCTGACTAGTTCTATGGCCAAACAGACATTCTAATGAAAGGAAGCTGTCATCCCCAATGCGCTTTGCAGAACAAACAATATACTTCCTGTGACCACATTATGCACTGCCACAGTCTCCTCCAATTTGGTGAGTTTGAGCCTGTAAGCCACAGGATTCAAAGTCACTGAGCAGTGGGGGGGATAAATGAAATAATTGTCCACCAGTTGTTTTATTAAAGATCAGGCAGCTGGAGTAGTCTCCAAGCAAATGTATCTATAGCCCCTGGGGATCGCTAAGATGAATGTTACAAACTCTAACTTAAAGAAACACTCTTGGAGGAATACATTTCTTTAGTATTGACCAAAGCATCAATAATATATTTTGCTTCTCTTAACATGCAGGCTGCCTGGGGAAAGCAAAAGCAAATAAAAAATTCCCTGCGAATAATAAAATCCAAAGTGAGGTCAACATTTCCATCCTCAGCAGGTTATTCCTGTGTGAACCCTCCTCTTTTTAATCAAGGATAATTTCACCAACAGCACAGCAGTCCTGCTAGTTCACAGAAGATGAATTCTGTGTTTCCGTAGTTTGATGATCGCAGACTCTGGTGGTGGAGAGATTTGGACGCTGATGTTACTTTTCTGCTATTTATTGTTGAAGGAGGAAAAATATTGCCTTGTGTTCTTTACAATGTGTAATGTTGAAGCAGAAAAATGATCAACACTTCACAATTTTTTCCCCATGAGTAGAGATTGATAATCAAGAATTAAGATGAATAAATAGCAATTACATCTTACTGGTGTCAGGCGAGGGGAAGAGGTGCTCCTTGTCGACGGCTAATATATGAGCAGCCCCCCTAAACCCATCAAAATCCCTTAAAACAATAAAATAACACAGTAATCATCAAACGTACCATATTGATAAGCCCCCAATGGTTTGAGATCCCTGTAGAGGATCCCAAAATTGCCTTCTGACAACAATTTCATGGCATTGACTGCGAGAAATAAGTAGCGGAAAGCACACATGCAACTGCCCAGGTCACGACTTTTAAAATCCCCAAGGCTTGAACTCAAAGCTAAAGCCAGTTCTGAGGTCTCCCTTTTCTCCTCACCCCCTTAACCACAGGGTATTTACAGTCAGCAAGAAACCAGCACTACGGTGCATTGGTAAAGAGTACGGACTCTGGCCAAACCGCCTTGGTTCATTAACTAACTGCAACTACTAACTAGCTGTGTGGTTTCCAGCAACACTCCTGCCTACTCTAGGACACAGTTTCCCCATCTGGAAAGTAATAATAAGTGCACCTGCCTCGTGGGTCTGTCAGGAAGATTAAACGCGTTAACATTTATAAGATACTCAGGGTGGTAACAGACATCTTTGAAAGTATTTATTAAAACAAATGGATAAAAGCGCAAAGCAAAGCTGTACTAGGGGAAATGGTGATAGCCCCAGTTTCAGAATTACCCTGTATTGTGTGGAGGTGGGTCAGATTCAGGGAATTTTCAAATCAATCTAACCTACATAGTTAGACTTAGTCGTACTTTTTCGGAGGTGAGGCAAGGGACAGCGCTGCATTGCTGGGCAGTCCTTTGCCCTCTTTTTTTTTTTTTTTTTTTTTGCGGTATGCGGGCCTCTCACTGCTGTGGCCTCTCCTGTTGCAGAGCACAGGCTCCGGACGCGCAGGCTCAGCGGCCATGGCTCCGTGGCATGTGGGATCTTCCCGGACCGGGTCACGAACCCGCGTCCCCTGCATCGGCAGGCGGACTCTCAACCACTGCGCCACCAGGGAAGCCCAGTCATACTTTTTAAGGCTATTTCTTGAGTGTCAAAGTCATCTGGTGCTTTGAGATTGCCTAACCAAAAGTTCTGTCCTGATGGTATTCTCTTAACCCACAGCTGCTCTGCTATCTAGTGTTCCAGGGTTTGCAGAACTTCCATACATTGATACTGAGTTTCAGGGATTTAATGGCAAATATATGAGTATGGTGGTGCCTTATTCAATACCTTCTTGAAGATAGGAAAGTTACAATAATGGAAAGGACATGAATTCAGAATCAAAATAAAACTGTGCGCTGACCCTCCTTTACTGGGAGCAAACTGGGTTTCAGTTTGCTTACATGTGAAACAAGAGGATTAGATTAAATTTGGAAATCTCAGCGTAAGGTTTCCTGATTCTGAAGTTTTGTGGGTTTTTGTTTTTTTTTCCAAGAAGTAGTCTGTGAGCCATTTTCAACTTTTTAAATAGCCTGAAGGAAAACCTGCATTCACTCAAGATAACACTGTGAGGGGTTTGTGGAAACTTTAGGTGTTATTACTTGGCTGGTTTCCTTTTTTTCCTGTTGGCAGGAATTTTATCACCTTGGTGCAGTGACACTTGATGTCTTGTGCTGATGACAAGTTCTGAATAGCAATATAGATGTGTTTGGTAGTAAAAGATGGAAAAGCAATTTAAAGATTACTAAAGCAAATGGATTGCTTTTAGATAAAAATCTTTAAAAATAAGGAACCTAAAGGAGAAGAGAAATCATAAAAGGGATCTTTAATAGTAGAGAGGTTGGGATTCGGAACTCTGTGAGGCCCCCCATGACAGCAAATACTAATATAAACTGGGAGCTGCATACCAAGAAGAATCATCTACCAGAAAACAAATGAGAACGCAGTTCTCAAGGGTAAGTTCTTGGGGTCCATAGGGCTTGACTCTTCTAGGCTGGATTCAAAGATTTCATCCATGGTGGGTAATGTAGAGATGAAAATATTGACAAGAATAGAGAATAAGATGAGATACGCAAAACTTGGCTAAGAGAGTAACACATCCAATTCTGATTTTTTTACTTTGTGAAGTCCCAATTATACTTGCCCTTAAATACAACAAAACAGAGAAGACTCCAATGAAAGAATATAATACTCAGAACTGAAAGTACACATCTTAGAGGCCAGAAGAAAACGTGAGAGAGGTTATTTGAAGTGAGATATGGCCAGCAGCAGTAATGGACTAACTTTTCCAAGTAAAAATACGTTTAATATAAACTGTTAGTGGATCAAATATACAAAATGGATGTTCATGATATAGCGGGAAGAATATCAATTTGGGAGTCAGGTTCTTGCAACATTTTTATTAACAGGTTACATGGTTTGCAGTGAAAAGAAGCTTTACTCATTCTTTTCAGCAAATATTTATTGATCCCTTGTTACACAGCAGGCGCAATTGGCTACTGTCCGATTTCTTTATCTGTGAAGAGAATGGAGTGGGCTAAACGATTTCTAAATGCCTTCCAACTCTAAGAATCTTCATCTAAAATGTGAACTGATAGTAATTTCTTATCTTCTGTATCTCAGAACAGAATAGCAGTAGAGTATGATGAACTTACCAACAGTATCTCCAATTGTAGATTTTAATTGTGTACAAAGTTGACAAAGAAGAGAAGAAAATATAGAACACAAATATTTAGATGATTTAGTTAAGTGATAGAAAGTATTTCTTGGAACAGTACTGTTTGAGGAATTTATCATGAGAGTTCAGAATGCAGATATTGTAAGTTCCTTAAATCATTTCTATGTTCATTAATTGTAATTTGTGATAACACCAAAGTCTACATACGCTTAAGATATCAATGTATAATTATTTTATCTCAATGTGGAAATATTTTATGTCTTTAAATGAATGCTTTTAGGAAATATTGCATCAATGTGTAAGTTAGTTTCTTTAGTTCCAATAGCACATATATACACGGGGCTTCTCTGGTGGTAAGGTTAGAATGAGTGGATACATAGCATCGCGACAAGGGTACTGGACTAGACGTCCAGGAATCTGGGCTCTATTTCCGACGCTAGCACGTGATTTTAGACTCATCACATTTGTCCTCTAAGTGTCCTGATTTCCCCATTGAGAAAACGAGGGCCTTAGACTCAATGGAGCCAGGATTTTGAAGGGAAACAATTCAAAATCCCAACCAGTTACTCAATCCAGCTTAAAGTCCAAAAGCTCCAAGTAGTAGTTAATCCTTTTAATCAGCTCTGGAAGTGACTCTATGTTGTCTGGTGACCTAGGACTTCAATGGACTGTTAGCTGCCTCCACTGCCCGCTGCTCACCACCATGTTCAAAATTCAGTACTGCATTCAGGCTAGGATGCCAGGGACAAACTCTCCCATGTGCAAAAGGAAAGAATGGGAGATACACAGATAGCAGAGAAGGTCCATAGCAAAGGACTCCTGCCAGCCAGGAGTTGTGTGCTGGCCCTGTCATAGCAGTGCTGGAAATTTCTTGATTAAACTCTCATTCTTATGTTCTGAAAGGGTCCTTTATCTACCATGGCCAAGCTGAACTTGGGATTTGAGAGCGTGACCAAACAGAGAACACAGAGCTTTCTGCTAGTGCAAGTTTAGAATTTCTGGGGTGTTTTTAAACTCAATTTTTATTCCAGACTTCTCCTTTCTTGGCAATATAGTTTTTAAAAATTTGCTAGACTTTTTAACCTACTGTTGTATAGAAACATGCCAACATTTCTTTTTAGATGTAATACTCCTGATTTTTGTTTCTTTGTGTCCCAGCCCATGTTTCTCTCTATCCACTTAATGACACCTACCTGGGAGCAATCTGAGATAACAGGTGGAAAGTCCACTCCCTTCATCAGATGTTTGCTGAAAGCTGAGTCAAGTTCACTTGCGATGTCTTATTGGCCTTAGTCACTCACTAAGGCTCTTAATAATTTGTGTCTCTCCCATTTGCAACATAAGACTTCCAAATTTGCCACTGAAGGGGGAAAAGAGTGGATAATTGTGACTGGGAGGTTTTAAGGCCAGGCAGACATTATTCTCACATTTCCTTGACAAGAGCTCCAGAACTGGAAAGGAGACTGAGTAATGGACTCTAGCTCAGTTTTGCCCAGTAGTTTCTGTAACAGTGCAAATATTGTTTCCACACTGTACACAACTCTGGGCATTTACCACATGTGGCCATGGAGCCCTTGAAATCTGGCTAGTACAACTGAAGAGTTGAATTTTTAATGTTATTTAATTATAAGTAATTTAAAATTAAATAGACACACGTGGGTAGCGGCAACCATATTGGCTAGTGCAGGTTCTTATTTTCCAAAGAGATGAGTTTGGTGGGCACTCTTCTTCCCCAGCTGTGGGCACTTCCATCTGTGCTACCAAATAAGAGTAGAATGTCTCTGTATCGAGTATACTCCCTGTGTTGACTTCCAAACACTTTCCTATACAAAAACTAGGTCATCCCCACCCCCTTTATCCAAGCATACCGGTGCAAGCTGAGAAAAAACAATGCTCTCCTTCTGTTTACAGTGCATTGTTCTAAAAACCATACATGAGAAAATTATTCCTGTTCTATATATAGCAGCAGGAGTTGAAAGTAATAAAAGGGACCTTATGCTGATCACAAAAGTTTCTGGTTTTACCTTTCCCCTGTTTCATGTATAAGGAACACGTTAACCTTCTCATTTTCGATTCCGAGTGAGTTACACATAGGCTTCATTCAGTTGAAACTTTCTCATCTACAATATTTTGTGTGGGAGAATGTCATGAGAAGGTTACTGGCGCGGTGAAGTGTGTTAGCTATTCTCTAAAGAATACTAAATCCTCAATCAAAATGCAAAGCCTCTATAGCCAAGTGTGTAACAATAATTTGGGGTAAGGAATTAACTGCAGAAATAAACTTTAAAATTTTTCAATTGCTTCCTTAGAGAAAGATACATTTGCATTTTATTAGTCATATTTTATTTCTAAAACATAAAATAAGCATCTTAATAAAGCTAGAAATCATCTCCAAAAATTAGATTTTAATTTCCCATTTTTTTCTAAATCTGTGCTACTGCACTCTCATATTGAATTTGTGATCATATATTTCTTTTTTTCAAAAAGAATTGTGCACTTGAAAATAAGAGAGAATAAATATCTTTCATGTGAGTTGGTTGTAGTATAAGATGAGTGGAATTTAGGCACCTTAGAGCAAATAAAGAAACATTGTATAAACTGCTCATGCAAGGCACACATACCCCTCAGCCCCACTAAAGTTCAAGATGCAATATTTTAGCATCCCATTAATACTTTAGTCACACAGTCTCCTTGGTATGCACAGGGAATTGGTTCCAAAACCCGGCAGATCTGAAACTGCTCAAGTCCCTTACATAAGATGGCATAGTATTTGCATATAACGTATGTCTATCCTCCCTTACACTTTAAATCATCTCTAGATTACTTATTTAACTAAAACAATGTGAAGGTTATGTAACTAGTAGTAAATACAATGTAAATACTATATAAGTGACACCTCAGAGATATTGTGTGTTCTGTTCCAGACCACCACAATAAAGCAAATATTACAATAAAGCAAGCCGCACGAATGTTTTGGTTTCCCAGCGCATCGAAAAGTTATGTTTACACTATACTGTGGTCTATTAAGGGTGCAATGGCATTATGTCTAAAACACTATGTACATGCTTTGATTAAAACATACTCTATTTAAAAAATGCTGGGCTTCCCTGGTGGCGCAGTGGTTGAGAGTCCGCCTGCCGATGCAGGGGACACGGGTTCGTACCCCGGTCCGGGAAGATCCCACATGCCGCGGAGCGGCTGGGCCCGTGAGCCATGGCCGCTGAGCCTGCGCGTCCAGAGCCTGTGCTCCGCAACGGGAGAGGCCACAACAGTGAGAGGCCCACGTACCGCAAAAAAAAAAAAAACAAAAAATGACACTTCCTTTCCTCAACCATCCCTTCTGTAGATTTTTCAGTACCTTTGTATTCTTCCGCTTTAAACTAATCAAAACCTATTCACTTTAAAGGTTGGATGTGATGACACTGCAATCATCTGAAATGGTTTGAATTAGAATGTTAGCTCTTCTGCTAGCTATTTGTATTTTCAGTCCATCACCTGTTCCTGTACATAGTGAAAATCTTCTCTGATGAAGGAATTCCGAGTACAAGAAAAGATGCTGAAGAGCATTTTAAGGTGGTCTTCAGGGGCTGCTAAAAGACGCACAAAATTAGTGGTCAACAAGCACATTACACCTAAAGCTGGTCCTCTGAAAGAAAGTGAAAGTCTCATAGTAGCTGATTCCGTGCTTCAGGAAAAATGATGGCATCTGTGTTATCAATGTCTTTCATCTGTGAGGACTTCCTGAAGGCTTTCATAGGAAAAGTCTGCACCAACTAGCTTAAAACTAAACTGTGTGGATTTTTTGATTAGTTGTCAAGTCGTATAAAGCTAGAAACACAGTTGCTTCCTTCTCCCGCTAAGCCCTATCTTCCAGCTTCATCCACAATTTGCTAAAAAGTCTTGTACTTTCCTTCTCTAGTTCCCTCTGCATGGGAGACAGAGTACCATGACTCTATATTTATAGCACATCTTTTTCCCAGAAACTTCTTGGAGATTTTCATCTAATGAATCCTCTTGTCATTACCCTGCGGTGGATGAAGACGGGAGTACAGATTTTTCTAAGGCCAATTATCTGTTCAGGTTATTTGTTAAATCACTTTATTTTCTCTTTAATTAGTTTACCTGAAACCTCCTGACAAACCAATTGCTATTTCAGAAAGTTTTAAAAATTACTTTAGCTATTTAATAATTTTTGTTATTTTAATAATTTAGTTAATAGCATTCATTCAATTTGAATGATGGCACTCATTCAATTTGCATATTCATTCAATTTGCATATTCATTCAATTTTCTCTCTCTCTCTCTCTCTCTCACACACACACACACACACACACACACACACACACCAATGGTTGGCACTGAAGGTAAACAGTACATAAGTTACAGGCTCAGACCACAGGTAACAAACTCACAAATAACCACTCTTACACTAATGATGCAAGCTTCACCCCTAAGATGCTGTTGATATTTTTTTCAAGTTTCAGGAAGAAGAGATCGCTCTTTCTTAGACTGCGGTGACCATACAATTTATCATCCAAATACATACAGCTTTGAAAGTGAACAGAGGTACCGTTATCAATTATGCCTGGATCACAGACTCATTCTTTTTTCTGAGACAATCTTCACCCTACCTGAGCACCCCTTTGTACCCCATACACACCTCCAGCGCTTTACTGGGCATGCTGGTCTATATGCCCACCTCCCTCCTCCAAATTGTAAGTCTCTTGGGTCTTAGCTTATAATGCCCCTCCCCTCCCCTCCTTCTGATGGTGGTTGTTTGGGGAGGAGGCGTCTGATGAGAGGTCTGATGGTGGATATGATGACACTTATGCTGTGTTAACTGGGAAGCCAGGCATCCTGTACAGAAAGCGTGGCAGTCTGAGCCCCAGGCACTGGGTGAGACCCATTCTCGAGTCCAGGATCCAGACAATTCCTTCTACGAGACTCCGTTCCAGGCAAGAGGCATGGTCCTTGATGCTCTATGCTACAATTTAAAGTAAATTATAAAAATAGGAAGAAAATCAAAGCTATGTTCAAATCTAAGCACAAAAACTCGTAATAACATTCCAAACTTGAGTTCACAAGCAGAATTATGACACCAAAACATCAGCATGACAATTTTTACTGCAATCCATCTTTCTTCTCTCCTCACTAACCCATGAATCAAATTGCGGTCACATTAATAATCTAAGTTGCACTGACTCTAGCTCTTAAACTGCACAACACGCAAACGCTCCTCCTAATATTTCTCCAAGTATTTCTGGAGGTAACCGGAGTGTTTCATACGTGTTTAACAACAGTCCTTTCATACGTTTTCCCTCTCTTTGCCCACTGTTAACGTCCCTGCTGTTACAGCGACTGAGGTCAGGGCCTTGATGTCGCCTCTGGTGCCGGCTCCATCGAATGGCACCCTCAGGCCTGTTCACCTTCAGGAAAACTGGCAGGACTGGCTGGACCTGGTGCAGTGAGGACTCGGAAGAACTCAGACTGGCTCTGACATGCCACTGCATTTCATGGAGTTGTGAGACGCTCCCCACCTAGCATCTAGAAAGGAAGAACTCAGACTGGCTCTGACATGCCACTGCATTTCATGGAGTTGTGAGGCACTCCCCACCTAGCATCTAGAAAGGAAGAACTCAGACTGGCTCTGACATGCCACTGCATTTCATGGAGTTGTGAGGCGCTCCCCACCTAGCACCTAGAAAGGAAGAACTCAGACTGGCTCTGACATGCCACTGCATTTCATGGAGTTGTGAGACGCTCCCCACTTGGCATCTAGAAAGGTTGCAATAAAATGGCAAGTCCTGTTTTCTGAGACACTCTAACGAACAGAAAAGCAGGCCTTCTGGGAGTCAATCTATAGGAGAACTTTTGGCTAAAAGAGACTGAAAAGAGGGGTGTTGTACACATTTGGGGAGGACATTTGTGAAATGGGAAGGATAGATGCCCCTCCCCCATCATCCTGTGCTGTGTGCAGCAAAGCTGGGATCTGGGGTCTCCCAGAGCCTCTAGTGTAGCGGGTCCCTTCTCCTAGGAGCTCAGATCTCATTGAAAGAGTGACCGGGAGCCAGATATATGGAGATGAAAATGTCAGCTTGACATTTACAAAAGCTGGGCTGAATCAGACGGACTCACCCACTCAGTGACAGGTCTTGCCTCTCAGCCACAGGCTCATTCAGCTTGGGGAGCAGATCCCCAAACAAAAGGAGAGTGGAAGGGTGTGACTCGACCATGGCCTAGTTCATCTCTCAAGGTCAAGTAAATCACGCACCTGAAGGGGAACAGGGTGTGGGGCAAGGAGCTTCTCGCTAATGGAAGTTCCTCCACAAACTCAAGGCAAGAGGAAAGGAGGTCCCAGCCAACCACTTTCCTGAGGACTTGGACGTTGGCCCCTGGAATCAGACGGGGAACATGTTTTCCCATTTCAATTTTCCTCCCAAGAAAATGTACAAATACCTTTCAAGGCCACAATCCACATCCACTTGAGATCAAAGCCCTTATTTTTAATCATTATGTTATACCGCTTCCCTGGAGTCCCTTATTAGAGGATTTCAATAAATGTTGACTAAAATCAAAATAATTATTCTCATTATCACCATTCTTTCAGTCATAAATAAGTCTAGATTCCTAAGTACCTTTTACTAAAATTGCTTTTAAGAGTACTCAAATCAGAATAACCCAAGAAACTTAATACATTCTTTCTGGAACATGTTTCAAAACAAAAGTCGATATGGAAATCTCTTCAGCTCATTTTTCCCCCAAAGTAAGTAGGCTGGAGACATCCCTTTTCATCAGGCATGGTAGCACGTAGAGTCTGGAAGTTGAAAGCTATAAAAGCTGGTTGGTGTTTTGGAGAGGTAATATTAACTGGGTCAAATACTCAAGTGTGATTTTTTTTTTTCAAATTTTTTTTTTTCTTTTGCGGTACGCGGACCTCTCACTGTTGTGGCCTCTCCCCGTTGCGGAGCCCAGGCTCCGGACGCGCAGGCTCAGCGGCCATGGCCCACGGGCCCAGCTGCTCCGCGGCATGTGGGATCTTCCCGGACCGGGGCACGAACCCGTGTCCCCTGCATCGGCAGGCGGACTCTCAACCACTGCGCCACCAGGGAAGCCCAAGTGTGCTTATTTTTAAAAATAAATCTTTACTGAGTAAAGAAATCTGCACTTGATATGCAGAGTATGAGGCTTCCAGCTCCTCCACAACCTTTGCTGATCTTTCACATTTCCATAGTTGGGCAGGAGAAATGTAAGTCAGGATTAAGAATTATTTTATGAGCACATTTGTAGAACCCAGATTTAGCCAGAGGTCATGGGCTGATTTTTTCTTTTTTTTCCACTCAGAATAGGATAAAATAGATTTACATTGGGATTTTACCTATTAACTTGCAGTTTTGTTTAATTTTGTTTATGTGAATGTAGAAAGATGATATTCTGAAAAAGTGCATCAAATGGCCTTAAATTTTTTAAATGTAGTATATTACTTTCTGGACTCAAAACATAATTTTAATGTAATAACAGGCTTTAATGAGGACAGAATCCATTAATTAAATAAATAAAAAATAGAGTGGCAGTGAAAGTGCCAGTATAGGTAGACTTACTGCGAAGCAGGTGGTAGCTGATTCGTAGACACAAGATAGACAACGAAGTTACCAGCTCAGCCCTGGAGCCAACAAAATTCAGGACAAATTTAGAGCAAGTCAGTCGCTCCATTAAGGCATAATACTTCATATTCCTAATTAGCACCCTTTCCATTCCTCACAGAAGAAAACCAAAGTTCTTTCTGCTATAAATGGTGTCAATTTAGTATTCATTAGTTTATAAGCTAAAACTGAGTGCTCTGAGTTGTGTTGGTAAACATTTATGTTCATCAATTTGTTTCTTATTGGTTTAAATGGGTTTCTAATGGATTTTTTTTCTAAATGGGTGTTAGTTTTTTAAATTTTGTTTTTACTATTGCTCAGAACAATATATTCAGATTTTGTTTTAAAAATCTACCCAACAGACTCTAATTGTTTGAAGTTCATTCTAGGAAATAAAAATGGGCTGAGATTTAAGTAAAATTAATCTTTGTTAATGGGCTATTATCCAAACACAATGGTGGTTTATTTTCAAAGCTCACACTTGCTTCAAATGGGGTTTTCTCATTTATATCAGATCCCTGAGTCCTTCCAGCCATCCGTATGATTCATACAGTTATAAAGCAGATGGAAATGATTTTCCTGAGAGAAAGCTGGATAGGGTTCACTTATACAATTAGGCTCTCATTCTCAAAATAATTATATATCTTTCAGGCACTTCTACATAGTTTATAGTCAAATGGGAAAAAAATCAGCTATCCATTCCAGGTTGAAATCTCTTTTTAAAAAATGCTATTTAGGGACTTCCCCGGTGGCACAGTGGTTAAGAATCCACTTGCCACTGCCCCTGAATTCCCAGCTGGATTTTCACCAAAGAACTCACACTGGAGAGATGTACTTTCAGTGCCCCACCTGCAAAAAAGCCTTTCTGCGGAGTTCAAACTTCATGAAGCATCAGCGAATTCACACAGTAGAGAAACACTGCAAGTGATAACTGTGGGAAGGGCTCTAGCGACTTCTCTGGACTGCGCTACCACAAAAAAATCCACATGGGAGAGAAGCCCTATAAGTGCCCCATCTGTGAGAAGAGTTTTATTCAAAGATCCAACTTTAATAGGCATCAGAGGGTTCACACAGGCGAGAAACCCTATAAGCGCTCCCACTGTGGAAAAAGTTTCAGCTGGAGCTCAAGCTTTGTCAGACAGCAAAGATCCCATTTGGGAAAGAAACCCTTTCAATAGCCAAGCTCTCTGAGTCCATGTCTGTCTCCCGGTCCATTTAAAAATACTTGGCGGGCTTCCCTGGTGGTGTAGTGGTTAAGAATCCACCTGCCAATGCAGGGCACCTGGTCTGAGCCCTTGTCCAGGAAGATGGGTTTGAGTCCCGGTCCAGGAAGATCCCACATGCCGCGGAGCAACTAAGCCCGTGCGCCACAACTACTGAGCCTGCCCTCCAGAGCCCGCGAGCCACAACTACTGAGCCCATGTGCCGCAACTACTGAAGCCCACGCGCCTAGAGCCTGTGCTCTGCAACAAGAGAAGCCACTGCAATGAGAGGCCCGCGCACCGCAACGAAGAGTAGCCCCTGCTCGCCGCAACTAGAGAAAGCCCGTGCACAGCAACAAAGACCCAGCACAGCCAAAAATAAATAAATAAATAAATAGATTTATTTTAAAAAAACCACTTGGCTCCATCCGGAGAAATTGCATCTCTTAGAAAATATCCCTGTTCTCTCATTTTTTCACGGATTGGAGAGGAGAGACTGCAACATGGTTTTAGACGTGGAGGATATCTCAGCCCCTGGATTGAATTTCACACAGGCTGACTTTCTTTTTTTTTTTTTTTTTTACATCTTTATTGGGGTATAATTGCTTTACAATGGTGTGTTAGTTTCTGCTTTATCAGGCTGACTTTCTTGCTTCTGCATCAGGAGAAAGAAAAGTCTTCACCTTTCAGCTTGTCTCTTCTCTTGGACCCCTTGGGGAAAATGTGTCACTTGGAGGTCCCGTTTTAGGAGTGCTCTCTGGGAAGAGTTTAACTGGATTTGCCGCAGCTGCTACTGGGAAGAACCTTGGACCCGCCCTTTAGAATTGTGTTCCTAGAGCAAATCTTCTGTTCCAGAGTGGGGAGTGTAGAGGCCAGTGAGCTTAGTGTGGTCTTTGTCATAAAGGTGCAAAGCTAACTCCAAGCGTCCCTTGTTTTCAATAAACTTGGTGGTCACTCCCCCCCCCAAAAAAAGACTTAAATATAAAAAGCAAAACTAGGGATTTCCCTGATGGCGCAGTGGTTAAGAATCTGCCTGCCAATGCAGGGGACATGGGTTCGAGCCCTGGTCCGGGAAGATCCTACATGCCGCGAAGCTACTAAGCCCATGCGCCGCAACTACTGAAGGCTGCACACCTAGAGCCTGTGCTCCACAACAAGAGAAGCCACTTCAATGAGAAGCCCACGCACCGCAACGAAGAGGAGCCCCTGCTCGCCACAAGTAGAGAAAGCCTGTGTGCAGCAAGAAGACCCAGCACAGCCAAAAATAAAGAAGTAAATAAATAAATTTATATTAAAAATATGCTGTTTGGACAATGTGGTCAGCAGAATAAAGCCCACTCCCCCCCACCCCGCCACCAAAGATGCCTGTGTCCTAATCCCTAGAACCTGTAAGTACGTTAGGTTACATGGCAAGGGGAATTAAGTTTGCCAATCTGCTGACCTTGAGATGGAGAAATTATCCTGGTGGGTTCAATGTAGTCACAAGGGTCTTTACAAACGTAAGAGGGGAGAAGTGTCAGAAAGAAATTTGAAGATGCTACGCGGCTTGTTTTGAAGTTGAGGGAAGGGACCATAAGCCATGCATGGATGCAGGAGGCTTCCAGAAATTGGAAAGGGCAAGGAAATAGATTCCAGAAGGAGTATGACGCTGCCAACACCTTGATTTTAGCCCATTGAGACCCAATTCAGACTTCTGACCTCCAGAACTGTAAGATAATGAATTTGACTTGTTTGAAGCCACTAAGTTTGTGATAACTTCTTACAGCAGTAGTAGGAAACTGATACATTAATATATGGTAGCATCTTGAGAGGTCCTCCAGAGCTTACTACCAGCATTAATTCAAACCTCTATCCTCTATTCAGTAATCATATTTTGGGCACCTGCCACGAGCCAGGCAGGGTTATCAAGAGAACCAGGAGGGGCTTCCCTGGTGGTGCAGTGGTTGAGAGTCCGCCTGCCGATGCAGGGGACACGGGTTCGTGCCCCGGTCCGGGAAGATCCCACATGCCGCGGAGCGGCTGGGCCCGTGAGCCATGGCCGCTGAGCCTGCGCGTCCGGAGCCCGTGCTCCGCAACGGGAGAGGCCACAGCAGTGAGAGGCCCGCGTACCGCAAAAAAAAAAGAGAACCAGGAATGTTGCTGCATCCTCTGAGAAGCTTGGAGTCCAGTGTTGGAAACAGACTCAAAAATGCGTAGACATAACAAGTGAAATAAATATGTTACAGATCACATTCATGTGCTTTTAAAGAACAAGTGCCTGTGTAACAACCTGGGCTTCCTAGATTCAAAACAAGTCATTTAGCCTCTTGGTCCACAATTTATCTGAACAGTGAGAACAATATGTTTCACCAAATATAGCTTCGGGAATAAAGACAATGCTCTAGACTGATTTGCTCAGTCTGTGCCAATTACATCTCTAGATCTGACCAGCTTTGCTGACCAAGAGTTGGCACAGAGATTTCACCATTGGTGGCCAGTGAGCTGAGTAAGAGTCACCAAGGCTCTAAGTCTGTGCTTTGTGGCACAGTTCCTTACTGTTTCTTTTTGGTTTTTTTTTTTTTTTTTTTGCGGTACGTGGGCCTCTCACTGTTGTGGCCTCTCCCGTTGCGGAGCACAGGCTCCGGACGCGCAGGCTCAGCGGCTGTGGCTCACGGGTCCAGCCGCTCCGCGGCATGTGGGATCTTCCTGGACCGGGGCACGAACCCGTGTCCCCCACATTGGCAGGCGGACTCTCAACCACTGTGCCACCAGGGAAGCCCTCCTTACTGGTTTTTAACTGTAGGTAAAGCTGTAAAGTAAGCTAACATGCAGTGGTTCTGATTTGATATGTTACATCTTCAAAACACATTAAAAGTGACCAATACAGGTTTCGTGCCAAAAAAATTAATTGATTACTGCAGGTAAAATATCAAACACTGTGATCCAGGGAAAAGGGAAGCTCTAGAAACAAATTTTATGTGGTTTAATCAAACCACATGGACAATCTTATCAGGCAGTTCTGATGCCAGACATTCCAGCTGTATCTATAAAAAAGATTCCACCATGGAACAGAAGCAATTCAGAATTATGGTTCAATAAAACTAAACATGCATATTGAAAATTTATAAGCTAATAATCATAACATTTCAAAATATATAACTGGGGGCAAAAAGGAAATTGAAGGTGTCACGCATCCAGAAAATAAATGACTAATGATGTGTCTTAGGAGAGTTAACTGGGTGATGATATGAGAATTTCAACCAATAAGCAAGCAATCTTCTTAAAAGAACATCCAAGCCTTGGGGCTGAGTTTAGAAGAATTGTCTTCAACATCAATTAATACAATTTTCTGTTTCCTTTTTGCTATTGGTTCAGGAATTATGCTCATCAGATCACTCTAAGCTACCATTATTAATATTCCTAAAAGTGTGATCTTTTATAATTATAAGAATGCACCTAAATTAAAAAAAAAATTTTTTTTTATTTAACACCTTTATTGGAGTATAACTGCTTTACAGTGTTGTGTTAGTTTCTGCTGTATAACAAAGTGAATCAGCTATATCAGCCATATCCCCTCCCTCTTGCGTCTCCCTCCCTCCCACCCTCCTTATCCCACCCCTCTAGGCAGATCTCCCTGTGCTATGCGGCTGCTTCCCACTAGCTATCTGTTTTACATGTGGTAGTGTATATATGTCAATGCTACTCTCTCACTTTGTCTCAGTTTACCCTTCCCGCTCCCCGTGTCCTCAAGTCCATTCTGTACGTCTGTGTCTTTATTCCTGTCCTGCCCCTAGGTTCATCAGTACCTTTATTTTTTTTTAGATTCCATATATATGTGTTAGCATAGGGTATTTGTTTTTCTCTTTCTGACTTATTCACTCTGTATGACAGACTCTAGGTCCATCCACCTCACTACAAATAACTCAATTTTGTTTCTTTTTATGGCTGAGTAATATTCCATTGTATATACATGCCACATCTTCTTTACCCAAAAGTGCTTTTCTCTTTTCAGTTGTGCAGTGACCCTAGAAATAATTTTCTATATGAAAAACTGTTTGCTTTCCCTAGAACTGAATAAGTAAATTACTAAATAATGCATTTAATGTTTGTTAACTTCATGCTTTATTCTATCACTAATTCTTTGACAGAAATGTCAACTCCCAGATAGTCTTCCTTTTTTGATAGAATTTTTCTTGGTAAATAAACGGAAACAATAATTATATAATGATATTATATCAACAGAAAGCTAATGGTTTAAAGCAGAAAGCTTTGGCTTCAGATTATAGTGACCAGCATCAAGGGTTACCTTTTAATCTCAAAAGTCCAGTGAGAATAGTAGGAATGTGACCAATGATTGGGTATTCTTCCTTTGACTTTGAGAGAAAGGAAGTAAATGAAACCGAGCTCACACCACTTTTCAGTTGTTCTAACTTAGCCTTCAGAAGCCCTGAAGAGCAGCCAGTGATGTGAAAAACTTTTCAAGGGTATAGTCGTTCCGAGGAAAAAATAATCATTTATCCTTCCACGCTGGGGGAAAAGGGAAGGACGAAGGTTGGGGCACAGCAAATTTGGTGAGACAAATCAGGAATATGAGGGGAAAGGAACTGGCCTTTTAAATGTACTTTGTTCATCATTTTTTTGCCAAAAAGGTCACAAATCTTATTTGTGGTAGAAGAGTTAAATGACAAAATCTTTCAGAAACAGGGAAAATATAAGATGATCTTTGTAAATTATGCACCTTCATTTCAATACCTGATATGATGGAAAGGACGAATGTCATTAAATACTGGAGGCAAACACCTAGAAAAGCATAGAACAATGAAAAACAAGGCTCTTTCTGGAGGGGATATAACAACCCAATTTTCCTCCCTGCTAGACAGTGATAGCCCATGTGAAAAAACTGATGAGTCAGATGCCAAAAATTAGGAGAGCTTTGAGATCTTCCCCATTTGACGTTGTCAGTAACAAAATCCAAAGATTATTACCCAGAAGATTAAATTGCAGCGTGTTGCAGACCAAGGGATGAATCAGTGAACTAGCTGTTCCCCATGTCGGCAGGCAGCGAATTGCCTGGAGGGCTTGTTAAAATCCAGATCGCTGGGCCCTGCCCTGGAGTCCAATTCAGTAGGTTTGGAGTTGGACCTAAGGATTTGCCTTTCTATCAAGTTCCCAGGTGATTCTGTTGGTCAGGTGATCACACTTTGAGAAGCACTGATCTGGAGAATCAGTGTGGTTCCTGGCAACTATAGATACTTTTTATATAGGTACGTTTACCAACTACCTATGTAAAAGCCTTGAGATAATCCTATGACTGCTGCCAAGGAATAATGTACCATGCCACGATGGCTCTCCTTTTCAAAAATCATTTCCTAATTTTTTTCCCTACAGTTTTCAATATGCAGCTTCTCTTTTCACCTATAGTGAATGGCATTAATGCCTCAAGTCTTCCAACTCCTCACATCCCCCTGTATCCATACATTTTACAGTTCCCTCTGGAAATCCCTCCTCGATTCTGGGTTGGGCTTGTGACTTGCTTTGGTAACTAGGATGAGGAAGAAGGGACAGTGTGCCAATTCCCAGACTAGAACTCAGGAGTCCTGGCATATTTCTGCTTACAGCATTGTGAGGAAGACAAGCCTGAGCTGGTCAGCCGGCCCCAGGAGAAGGATGAGAGACATGTGCGGCAGAGCTGCCTTAAATGAGCAGCTTGCCAACCTGGTCCAGAGCAGAACTCAGCCAAACCACAGACCGGAAGGAGCCCAGCCACGATTAGCCACGCCCAGCTGAGAAAAGTCAAGCGCCACTAGATCAGCTGATCCCCAGTCAACCCCAAAATGGGTAAGTTCTACTAAAAAATGGTTATTTCAGCCATTGAGTTTTAGCTGATTTGTTTTGCAGTAATACTTAATACACGACCCCTAGACACTAAACACTCTGTTTTTCACCACTGGGCTATAAGTGAACTGATCATATGATAAAAACGAGATTTCATTTTATCCTATCTTTGCTACCAGAATCTGCGGGAGAAAACGTTTCAATAATTTAATGTCATGCTTATTTTATCTCAGGTAACAGTAAATTTGTGATTGCGTAAAATGTTAGGAAATAAATTATTTGTGCAATTATTATTCCAAGATCTGAAATCCAGTCACATTGGCTTCTAGAATATGGAAATCCTCCAAATCATAGGCTTTGATAAGAATGGAAATAAATCTGTTAATACTTAGACATATTTTATAGCTTTGCTATTCTCTTTTAAACATTAAAAAGTTTCTTATTTTCGATAAAATAGCTACATTGTTCAGGATCCTGTAAGTTGAATACAGAAAGCTTAAAAAAAATAAAACAGGTGAATGGCATACTTTTGATGGAAGAGAGGATTATACTATTAATTTTGATAATGAAAATTTTAAGTAACGATTTCTCATGAGGCTACACAGCTAGTATTATCAATATTTTTCCTTCAACTATCTAATACACAGAAGCTCATTGTAGAATGACTTTTCATCAATAACTCACTGTAAATTTTTTAAAAATCAATTTTCTTCCCTCAAGACAAAAGATTTGTATGGTAAAAGAATTGAGGTAACCCATTTTCTCTCAATGTAATAAAGAGCTCAAAAGAAGCACATAAGAAATCAGAGAAAATCTCTTTGAAAAGTACCAGAGGGAAAATTTCTCTATATGTTGAGACTATTGATACCAATTGAAAACAACAGCTCTTTGTAAGAGACTAAAACTACCTACAATTTTAACATACAATAAGATGTAAACCAGTCAAGTGATTTCTTTAAAATTCATTTCTGAAGAGTTGAATCAAACTAGTCTGCTTCATTCATTCTTCATTTACATTTGACTTTATAAAGCTTTCAATTCTCGGTTCTCAGCATCTAGGTATTGCTACTTCATAGAGGCCAAAATAACTGGTTGTTTATGCTGTTTCTTAAGTTCTCCTGATAGGTTTTCAATGGACCTCTATTTTTCAGCAGCAAAAACAGATCACCGTAACCATTCCTCGTTTTTCCTGTTCCCTATCATATCCATCATGGTGAAGGCAACAGCATTTTCCTCGTATAATCTTGGCCAAGTCCTTTGAGGGGTAAGGGTCTGCCTTCACAAGGACATCGGGCAGATGGTGGTGTTCGCAATCAACATGCTTCATAGTTAATTTCATTTCTTTATCCACCCATTCATTTGGCAAACGTTTACTGAGGGCAATTATGTGCCAGGTACTGTTTTAGGCTTTGAGATACAGTAGTGACTGAAACAAACTCCTTGCTCTCTCAGACAGACAAAAGTACGTGTATAATATATCAGGAAGTGCTACAATAAAAAGGCAAATAAGGAAAATGGACAGTTACTTATTCCCTCTGAAGAACTCAAAAGGATTTCAGATATGTTTGCTAATTCTCTCAGTCATCATTTAAAATAGAATGCTGAAAACTTAGGATATACAAACAGAGCAGAGTTTGTTAAATGAGTAAATGCCAAAAAGAAAAACTGTTCCCAGGAAACAAAAAATATACACAACCCCTTCCACTGACATCTAGTTTTCTAGTGCCCCTGATTGTATCAACTGCAGTTAGAAATGGATGTAGGCATTTTGGAAATGCAGGAAGAGTCACAATGTATGGCCTCTCTTCAGGCACACATGTGAGACGATAGCAAGAGAGTTTTTGAAAACGAGAATTGTTTGGCTGTGTTTCATTATTCTTATCTTTTCCTTTGACATCTTTTTATATTAAAGTCTTCTGAACAAAAAGAAAAAAAAGGAAAGGAAAAGAAAACGATTTTTCCAGTGACTCTTGCGCTAAAGCAAAGATTCACTTTGTTATAAAGCAGAAACTAACACACCATTGTAAAGCAATTATACTCCAATAAAGATGTTTAAAAAATAATAATAATAAAATTAAATTAAATTTAAAAAAAGGAGTTAAGATGAAATCAAGCCTTGTGGTGCCGGTCCTTGATTTAAAATAAAGCTTAAACACTTCAAAGGGAAGAACAAGATTAACACAGATTCCTCCCAGGAAGGAGTAGCCATTCCTGCCTCAGTATTCTTCAAAAAGCAACTCCAAAGTTCATTGATCTCAAGGAGGCCTGGACACCGGGCTGCAGTGCATGACTGCATCCCATGAAGCGGACACCAAAGAGCGGGAAGGTATACGGAGCCTGCCCTCAGGCAGGCTGGCAACCTGTTCCGGGTTTCTACGTGATCCCCACGTGCAGGAGCTGCAGCTGGTGTTCTGCCTCAACGTGAACATTCAAGCTCCAAGTTACAAGATCTCAAATCAATGAACTTGAGAAACCACTTTAAATTGTCAATATATTATTAGGATAGTAATAGTATTTACTTCATAGGGTTATTAAAAGCATAAAATGAGCCAATATTTTTGTAACATGCTTAAAGTCTAAGTGCCTGGTACATAGTCAGTGCTAATATGCTTGCTAAATAATGTCAGTAAATACATGAAGTAAATCTGTAGTGATGTTCAGAGAGTGGGGTCCGGCTACTCACTGCTCAAAAGTCAATAAAGAGGTAAAGTTGGTGGAAAGGAAAGTTTGGATGCCAGCAGTGGCGGTGTGGGGAGACACTCCTCTCCAAAGGCCAACTCCCCCCAACACTGACAACCAGTGGACGGAGGGAGGGTGCTACACGCAGAAACAGCACAGTCAGCTCTGAAAGTCATCTTTTTTTTTTAACATCTTTATTGGAGTATAATGGTTTTACAATGTTGTGTTAGTTTCTGCTGTATAACATAGTGAATCAGCCATATGCATACACATATCCCCATATCCCCTCCCTCTTGCATCTCCCTCCCACCCTCCCTATCCCACCCCTCTAGGTGGTCACAAAGCATCGAGCTGATCTCCCTGTGCTATGTGGCTGCTTCCCACTAGCTATCTATTTTACATGTGGTAGTGTCTATATGTCAACACTACTCTCTCATTTTGTCCCAGCTTACCCTTCCCCCTCCCTGTGTCCTCAAGTCCATTCTCTACATCTGCGTCTTTATTCCTGTCCTGTCCCTAGGTTCATCAGAACCATTTTTTTTTTAGACTCTATATATATGTGTTAGCATACGGTATTTGTTTTTCTCTTTCTGACTTACTTCACTCTGTATGACAGACTCTAGGTCCATCCACCTCACTACAAATAACTCAATTTCGTTTATTTTTATGGTTGAGTAATATTCCATTGTCTGTATGTGCCACATCTTCTTTATCCATTCATCTGTTGATGGACACTTAGGTTGCTTCCATGTCCCAGCTATTGTAAATAGTGCTGCAATGAACACTGTGGTACATGTGACAGTCATCTGGAAATTGGTCATCGGTGGTCTGATCAGCATCTTCTTGATTGTTTTAAGTACAGTTAATATTCAGTTCCAGGATCGGTTTGTTCCCATTTCCTTGAGGCCAGTTCTTGGAATTGTGGCAGCTTATGTCACGGCTACAGCCTGGTCATCATGTAGTTAACTTCTCCCACCTGGTGGGGCTTTCAGTATCTACAAGACAGCTCACAGGATATGGCTCAGAATATTACCTGTAGCCCTTGAGAAGGCACTAAAGGTCCTTGACTTTGCTTACTGACTAAACTATTATTGTTTTGTCCTGTTTGACTGCTTTTGTTTCTGCATTTCCTCACTTCTCTGATTAAACTTATTGTTTGGCTAAAGTTTTTCCACAGACAAAAGGCAGCCTGAGGACACTGGGGCAGGGAGGACAGGACCATAGGGTCCTGCTCCGTTTCAGTAACAGTCCGCTTTCTTTGGAAATTAAATGAAACATTACCTATGATACTTTCACCCAGTTTCTCCTGGTGGACACTACAGGTACCTTGTTGGATGTCCTCACATCACTACAGCTCTGTTTTATTAATGTACCTACATCTACTGGGCTCCCATTTTGACGTAACACTGTGGTCACCAAAATGGAATCCATGTACCTTAGGGGGAGCAGATGACAATCTACTAATCTCGGTGAAGAAAATATTAGAACTTCTCTTGATATTTGTTTTTATCTTAAAGTAGGATAGAAATTATGCTTTCCTAATATTTATTACACAAACTGACAGGGGTAGGAAACGAATTTTAAATAAATATGTATTTATTGGGGACTCTTGCACAAAAATGTTTTACTGATGAAACCTTCTGAGAGTACAGATCATCTGTATGTTCTTCCCCATTTCAGGTCCAATGACAGGATATATATGTACATTTTTACTTAAAAAGCACAAAATATAGTGCAGGCTTTCTTAATGTGGAGTTCATGGATCCTCGGAGGATCCACAAATGGAACTCAGGAGATGTATGAGCCCCTTGGAATTGCATAAGACATTTTATACGGCTGCCTATTTATGCATTTTACTGGGCTTTAATACAATTTTCAAAAAGCCAATGACTTCCCCAAAATTAGAGAGATGAGGGAAACTTTTCAAAGTCCCGAAAGTCTATTTTAAGGCACATATGTAAATACCACCTCTCAATAAACACAATTTAATTACAGAATTGTTTCTAAAGAACTAAATCACTCCAGAGAAGTGATGTCACCATCACGGTGGCATAAGACGTCTTTTTTTTTTTTTGGCCGCACTGCGTGGCATGCAGGACCTTAGTTCCCGGACCAGGGATCAAACCTATGTCCCCTACAGTGGAAACTCAGAGTCCTAACCACTGGATCACCAGATAATTCCCAAGACATCCTCTTTTTTTGTCTCCTTTTTGTAGGAACTAATTAGGCATCCACGAACAAACAAGCCTCTGTGGGAGTTGTGGGATCCAGCACCATGGGCTAAAAAACCCAGGACAAGTCTCACCCACCTGAGCATCCAGTAATAGGCAGACACACCTTGGTGTAGGATGCAGAACCAGGGGAGCCGGAGAACCAGCCCCAAACCCTCACAGCCATGGTCAGGGGAAACCTGAAGAGAGCTGATCTGAGCAGATACTTATGGATGAGAGAGAATTTGTAGAAGTCCAGCCTCCCTTAGGGGAGATTCCAGCATGTCACTGGAGCAAATATAAATATATTTATTTATTTATTTATATAAAACTCATATATATATGAGTTTTTATGTAGTGGAGAGGGAAGAGGAACTTGGTCCCTGCCACCCCTCCCCCAACATGACTCAGAGGAGGGCCGAACATTGGGAGGTGGCGCCTCTCCTGGGGAAAAAGGAGAGTGATGTGTGAGCAGCTACTCCAATTCTCTCCAACAGCACCCAGAGTACTGAGGTGGGACCTCCCTGATTAGGGGGAAGGAGGAGATCAGGAAAGAGCCAGATAAGAACATAAAAGGCATTAAAAGGGAAGTGGTTCATGCTGACTGTGATCAGGAAGTCAGCAGGAAGTTCACCCATGAGCCTTTGGGGGAACCTCATCCAAGGATCTCCCCGCCAGGTCCACAGCTACCCACAAAGCCCCAAGTGCTAAACACAGACCTCCCCCCACTCTGCAGCCAGCTCCTTAGGAACACTTGGGAGTACAGCAGTGAATGTCAGTCAGGTAAAGGAAGTGCTATCAGAAATATCTGTGGACAAGGGAAAAACCACAAACTTGAGCTACAGAGCCACCTTCTGGAAAACAAAAGAGAGGTTTCCAGCAGCCAGCCTGCTGAGCTGTAAGAACCAAAGAAGACATAAAAGCTTAAGAATTCTTCCAAGAAATGTACAGCAGGTGTATTATACATACAAGGTCGGAGAAAACCCCAGATATAACAGAACCAACAAACAGTATACCCCAGCTGTAGGTAACTAGTGAAGATTTGAGAAGGTGTCTGCTATCCCAGTGTGAAAGCAGCAATGTAAAACTACAAGGAAAAGGAAGACTCAAGGAAACAAATCAACACCAAAAGATAACAATAATCCTCCAATAAATGAGTGCAAAGGCACAGAATTTTGTTATCTAGCTGATAAAAAATTCAAAATAGCTGTTTTGAAGAAATTCAATGAGCTACAGGAAAACTCAGAAAGATAATTTAATAAAATCGGGGAAAAAATTCATGAACCAAATGAGAAATTTAATAAAGAAGTAGAAGTCATAGAAAAGAACCAAACAGAAATGCTGGAGCTGAAAAATTCAATGAATGAAATAAAAATGCAGTAGAGAGCATCTACAGCAGAGTAAATCAAATGGAAGACAGAATAAGTAATCTAGAGGACAGGACTTTGAAATAACCCAATCAGGGGAACACAAAGAAAAAAGAATGGAAGAAAGCTGAGAAAGCCTACATGACCTATAGGATTTCAGCAAACTTACAAATATTAAAATAATCGGGATTCCAGAAGAAGAAGAGAAAAATGGGGGGGGGGAAGAAAGTTTATTTGAAGAAATAATAGCTGAGAACTTCCTAAACCTGGGGAGAGACTTGGACATCCAAGTTCAGGAATTTAACAGATCATCTTATTATCTCAATGTAAAAAGACCTTCTCCAAGACACATTACAATGAAACTGTCAAAAATCAAAGATAAAGGGCTTCCCTGGTGGCTCAGTGGTTGAGAGTCCACCTGCCGATGCAGGGGACAAGGGTTCGTGCCCCGGTCTGGGAAGATCCCACATGCCACGGAGCGGCTGGGCCCGTGAGCCATGGCCGCTGAGCCTGCGTGTCTGGAGCCTGTGCTCCGCAACGGGAGAGGCCACAACAGTGAGAGGCCCACGTACCGCAAAAAAAAAAAAAAAAAAACAAAAAAAATCAAAGATAAAGAGAGAATCCTAAAAGCAGCCAGAGGAAAAAAGGTGGTAATTTACAATGGAATCCCTATTAAGCTATCAGTGGATTTCTCAGCAGAAACCCTACAGGTCAGGAGAGAAGGAAATGACATACTCAAAGTGTCGAAAGAAAAAAAATTAGTACCCAAGAATGCTCTATCTGGCAAAGTTATCCTTCTCATATGAAGGAGAAATAAAGATTTTCCTAGACAAAAATAAAAAAATAAAGTTGTCGGAGTTCATCATCACTAGACCTTCCTGCAAGAAATGCTGAAAAAAGTTCTTCAAGCTAGAATGAAAAGATGCTAATCAGTGACATGAAAACACGCAAAAGTATATAACACACTGGTACCGGTAAATATAGGGAGATTTAGAAAACGCAAATCCCATAATGGGATTCTGTGTTAACCACTTAACTATAGTATAAAGGTTAAAGGAAAAGAGTACTTACAATAACTATAGCTACTATGATTTGTTAATGAAAACACAGTATGAAAAGAGGTAAATTGTGACATCACAAATATAAAAAGGAGGGAGAAAAAGCATGGAGTTCTTGTGTGGGATAGAAGTTAAGTTGCTGTCAGCTTAAAATGGATTGTTTCACCTGCGAGATGTTTCATGTAAGCCCCATGGTAACCACAAAGCAAAAACCTAGAGCAGATTCAAAAAAGATACAGAAAGGGGAAAGGGCGCATACCACATGGAAAATCACCAATTTGCAAGGTAGGTAAGAACAGAGGGAAAAAGAAACAACGGAAATACAAAACTACCAGGAGGCAAACAGTAAGATGGCATTAGTGAGTCTTTACATATCAGTAGTCATTCTAACTGTAAATGGATTGAATTCACCAATGAAAAGGCACAGAGTGGCCGATGGATGAAGAAAACGAGACCCAACTATAAGCTGCCTACAAGAGCCTCACTTCAGGTTTAAGGACACACAAAATCTCAGCGTGAACGGATAAAAAGGGATATCCTTGCCAACACTTAGGCTTCAGCAATTTGTCAAAATTAGCATTGAAACGTTCTTACCAGTTTATGGCTCTAGCAGCTTCTGTTCCAGTTAAACCAATCTCAGCTGTGATTCTCTATATTCCCACATTTCTTCAGATTTGGGGGTGGTAATTTGCCCTACAATCTCAGTTGTTTGATGGATTCAAGAAAAGTCATTTATTTTCAGATTTGTCCAGCTTACTTCTTGTTGTGAGGACGGGATTGAAGACTTCTAAGCTCTTTACTTGTCAAGCTGGAAGTGGAACAGATGCTTTGCAAACCCCTGCTGGCCTGGAATCCTGAGAACCGGCTCCACTCAGCCCAGGCTGCGGCGTCCTGGTTACTCTGCCTGCCGTCTCCCGAGCCTTCCCAGTCACAGCTCGGTCCTGGAATCATGCTACTGCAGAATGGCAAATGGAGGTGCTCGGAAAGGCTGTGCATTCTGCTCACTCACCCTCACCCCCAATTAGCCCAAAGAGAGTTCCTCTCTACGGGGTGAGTCTCCAGCCCCTAGTCAGTGGGCAGAGCTTGTCTTAAGTACAATAACGAGGACAAATGTGCATTTCTGCCCTTCAACTTTCTTTTCAGTGACAGCGCCCAAGATGCTCACTGCTGTCATACTATTCGGGGTTCCCTCACTTTAAACACCTACATGGGCCAGCAGGTCAAATAATATTTGGGGCTCAGACTTCTATTAACAGAGTTTTAAAAAACCTCTGAGATAGAACTCTTCCAGTAGAAAAAAAAGGAAATAACATCAAAGATGTTTAAACTGGGCTTCCCTGGTGGCGCAGTGGTTGAGAGGCCGCCTGCCGATGTAGGGGACACGGGTTCGTGCCCCCGTCCGGGAAGATCCCACATGCCGCGGAGCGGCTGGGCCCATGAGCCATGGCCGCTGAGCCTGCGCGTCCGGAGCCTCTGCTCCACAACGGGAGAGGCCACAACAGTGAGAGGCCCGCGTACCAAAAAAAAAAAAAAAAAAAAAAAAAAAAAAAAAAAGATGTTTAAATTCAAGGTCACAAGCAAGGGGCATTTTAGCAAGTGTAAGACTGAGATCTTGGGTGTCAAGCTAACAGCAATTTTGTCAGTCCCATGAAGAATAAACATAAAGAATCTTAAGTGGGCTTCCCTGGTGGCACAGCGGTTGAGAGTCCGCCTGCCGATGCAGGGGATGCGGGTTCGTGCCCTGGTTCGGGAAGATCCCACATGCCGCAGAGCGGCTGGGCCCGTGAGCCATGGCCGCTGAGCCTGCGCGTCCGGAGCCTGTGCTCCACAACGGGAGAGGCCACAACAGTGAGAGGCCCGCGTACCACCCAAAAAAAAAAGAATCTTAAGCAATAGAACCTAACTAAGAGTTACAACAACTGAAAAAAAATATTGAAATGTACACATGATTGTGTTAACTAAATGAATCACCCAGTGAGTAATAGCTATAAGAATCTGGAGGAAAGGGTAATTCCTTCAATCTGGGGGTGGTCGGTACCACTAGATAATCTTCCAACATCTTGCCAGGTCTCACTGCTAGCTCCTAGAAGAACACCAAGAATGCAAGAGAATTCCAGTGGGTGAAGGTAAGTTTGTAGCCCAGACTTTATTATTCTTAATGTTCTCAAACAATTTCAGACAAACTGGATATGTCAGCTCCATAACTGAGTCCAGGTCTATATACACTAGAAGCGTCAGATGTGTGATGGAAACATCTATTCCATTCAGGTCTAGGTGGCAAGTGACAGGAGCAGTATATTTTGTTTCTGACAGCTGACCAGCCACATAACTCATTACAGAATTCAAAAGTCTCATGGCTTTATCTATAAAGCTGTGCCTGTGTTGGAGGTGTTCACAGTTCTTATATACTCATTTTCATTTGTGAGCTAGGTAGATTGATTCAGGGAACCATTTGGCAGAATCTGTTATAGAAATCGTAGACTATTTTGCCACTGAAGAAATGTCACCACACTGAAGTCTTTGAAAGACCCAGAGCTTTTGTTTATTACTTATTTTTTTAAATTACATGACTGTAAATTTTTATTTCTATCATTACAAGGTTGTGTCTGGCCCTTTACAGATATATGAATGATTCTCATTCTGACTTTGGCGGAGGATCTCATTATCTTTATTCCTATGTTAAAATTGAGATTTGAACTTCTGATAGACCGGGGGAAATTTTATAGCTTTGATCTCTCAAGATCTGGTCCAAATGTCACGTCATCTATGAAATGTTCTGTCTTTTGACTCTGGTAGCACTTTGCAGAAGCACTCCGTCAACAGTGAACGGATACTCTTGAATGGGTCACTTCTGATGATTTGATTAAACAGGACACAAGTATTTAGTCCTCCTGCACCTTAACCACATGTGACTGCAGTTAGCGCAGAAGTGGGAGAAGCAGAGCTTGGGATGGGCTGCTGAGGCCGGCCAGTCAGGGGAGGGGGGTAGTGTGGATGGCGTCGACACCCACTCCATGAATCACGCTGGGGTCAGTGTGATTCGTTCGAGGCAGTGCATCCACACCTGATTTTATAGTTCCCTTTCTGATCTTCAGATTTTCCAAATTTCCCTGAGGGACCATCTTTCCCTTTTATAATTGAACAAGGACCAGAAACACACATACTTTCACATAAAACAAAATCAAATTGTTAAGGAACAAACCTTTTAATATGGCGACCACTGTAAAGTCCTACTTGCCTCTATCATGTCTTTTCCACTCTCTTACACTTTTGTACGTGCCATAACCAAAATAAGGATGAAGTCTGAATGGGCAACACTCATTTGTTATATGTTTCTATTAGCATAATTGTTATAATATTTTGTAATCATAGTCTTGAAAACAATTTTGGGAAACCACCAAACTAGTACAATTAGTACAACTGAAGCAGTGGAAGAGCAGAGTCATGCAAAGCAATATTTAATAAAAGTGTTAAGTTGATTGGTGACGGCAGTTAAGATTTTTTTTTTTTTTTTTTTGCGGTATGCGGGCCTCTCACTGCTGTGGCCTCTCCCGTTGTGGAGCACAGGCTCCGGACGGGCAGGCTCAGCGGCCATGGCTCAGGGGCCCAGCCGCTCCACAGCATGTGGGATCTTCCCGGACCGGGGCACGAACCCATGTCCCCTGCATCGGCAGGCGGACTCTCAACCACTGCACCAACCACTGCGCCACCAGGGAAGCCCGGCAGTTAAAATTTTAAGACAAATCCTAGGAAGATTTATGATTTCCTCCCCTGGGGTTTCTTGGCATTTCTGCAGGTGTCTGAATGGGAATCGGGGCCTCTACAGCAAGCTTCCTAGGGTTTGGAGCTGAGCAGAGACGCATGCCAAAGGGCGCTCACATGCATGGTTTTTTATCAGCATGTAGCTTTTAAACTTGTGATATTAAACAAGGGGGGTGGGGAGGAACTTACTTGTTACCCAAGAAGACCAACATTTTAGTTCCTTGCCAAAATCAGGGGTGACTCCCTTATCTGAGCTAGGTATGGTTTTAAGATGAACATTTCAGCTACAAGATACAGAAAGCCAAAGTGATCCACCACCCTTCCCTTTATTCTTTGCCCAATCCATCCTATGCAACACACAGGCCACAGCCAAAGGTGTCTTCATGCTAAAAGTTCTAGTGCTGGAACTTTTGAGCTGGCCCGGCTCACCTGTCTTGGGGAACAAACCCATTGGGGGTTTGCCAAAAGGAGGGGGAACAACCAGGTAATTACCAAAATAGAAGCCGCTTTTATTACCTCCCTGGGACAGAAATATTGGGTAAGGGTAATAGTCAATCATAATTACATTATTTCAATGGCAGAACCCCTGTATTCACCAATAGCAACATAAACAATCCTGGACGGAAGGATTTTTCTGCCAGACTTTTCTGAGTATTACATGTTTCACTATTTGCAATACATATGTAACTGTATTCTAGGAACGCTGCATCTTGGTGTAAGTGATAGGCAAGAGCCACAATTTGCTAATCCTATTTCCACTAAGAAGGGGAAAGAAATCATCTGAAGAGTGTTGGAGAGATTCAAACTTATTGAAGGCAATTTTACTAAGGGTTCTCTGAGCTCCTACTACATCCCCACGGAGACAGATTTCAAATGCATATAAGTAGCAATTTACATCAGGTTGTCATTATTTGTTCCTGCATTCTTAGCCCTTCTCAGAGTTCTGTGATTTTTTTTTTTTGAGTTCTGTGATTTTTGTGCTGTCCCCATCAACTTGGATGCATGAAGTTAGCTATTCTCACAAATACAGTATCATTTCCTTCAGGAAATAGCAGTTCACTAACCCACCGACTATTGTGTCATTCTTATCTACTTTAAGATCTTCACTTCCTGAAAATTGAGGAATAGTTCCCTTACATCTCTTTTTCAATGTTATGCCCTTAATAGGTGAAAACACATACCGATTCATAACAATCTAAACCTTAACATGAGGGCAAAGTATACTTTCAAAACTTTATCCCAAAGCGCCAATAGAATAAAGAAAGGGGTGGGGGGAGGAGAGAATACGGTGGACTGAGAAGGTGGAGAAAGATTTCATGAAAGCAGTCAATCCTGAGATAAGCGATTTATGAAGAATAAGTGGTTAAGAACAAAGTTATTGCTCAAATGTTTTTTTATAACAGGTTGAATTTCTATGCCAGAAACCAGCTACCCTATTATGAATTAGATCCAAATATATGTTTGCCATTCTACACTGGCCTTTGAAAAATAGCAATGAACCTAAATAATACTGACTTTCTGGGAGAAGGAAAGAGATGCTACACTTGTTAAATCTGCAATCTAAAGTTTATACACACACGACTACCAAAGGATTTTCATATCCCAAAATAATCCGGTAAATATTAAATTACTATATACTTGCCATAGTATGACTTTATGATGTTATGAGCTGCTGATTCATTCAGTTGCTTAGAAACAACAGACTTGTTCTAGTTTACAATTTTAGCTTTAGCCATTTTGAGCATATTAATTTTAGAGCTGTGCATACTCACCTATGAAAGAGTTATTGTCTACCGCCCAGTATATTTATAGAAAATTCTCTTACTGTAACTTCCCAGTTGCTGACCAGGGTCAGATTCTAAACATTATTTAGCTTTTGTACTTAACTTCTCAAGTCCCCAGGAACACAGTATTCCAGTAACTGGGCTCTCTCACAGGGCAATTTAATTCCATCTTCTATTTAAAATACTTTCTCTCTTGACGTTTGAGTCTGGTGGTGCTGATGCATTTAAATAAAGTCTTCCAAAGGTTAAAAAAAATCTATCATTTTATAATGACTGTCTGTGTTCTAATTCTTTTACAAAGAATGCTAAAAGTATTTAGATACTACCACCAATTTAAAAACAGACTTTTAAACTCATTGAACTATTCATGGAATATAAGTTGCAAGGACAGATTCACCAAAGCTCTATCAGCACAAACAAACTAAAGATAAAAAGTGATCAATTATCCACTGAAATCAATCAGTGTGGCTTGACTAAGAAAAATCTCCTTGGTATGTAATTTGTTATGGACTATTACACGCTGTCTTCAATTGTCACATGTGAACAAATCTTACCTCCCAACAAGTTCACATTTCATGAGTATCAGGGCTATGTCCCATACCTCTTATAAAGTCCTGTTTCTACTTAACACACTCCTAATGACAGGACAGGTACTTAATAAATATTTATTGAATTACATGGAATTGATTAAACTCAATTTACTGATTGAGTTAATTTACTGTTATTTTATACCGATAAATAACAGCAGATTTGGGAAACTGTAATATTAGCTTAGAAGAAAATCCCACTGATTTCTCCTATCACTCCCCACCCTACCCCACAACCCATTCTCAGTGCCATGGTAGCAATTCTACTTCTAGAATTCATTGACTGAGAAAATTCTATGTGTATATTCAGAAATCTCTTGCTGAGACACCAAGGCCGCCACATACCCCTCTTCTTCCTGCCCATGGTCTGGTGAGAAGCACACATACTGGGAAGTGCTGGGTTAATCTTAGGGCGTTTTTTAAGGGCAGATCATAAATGAAGATTTCCAAGGTATCTTTCAACTATGTTGGGGAAATGTTTGGAAACTTGTAGAAGCAGGTACAGATGAGGGGATAAATTATTACAGAAATAGAAAATTATAAAAGCGATAGAAGACATCAGCCTGGGCTTTGCCAACTGCTGATAAGTCTTCACAACTACCAGGAGAACTTCCCTGACTTACCTGCTGTAAGGTCTGCCCACATACTTTGTTGTGATTTTCTGTGTCTCCCGTGCACCCTTTCATATTTTTATCTCCTCAAAATATTTTTTCTTGCTCACAATAAAAATAGCTGTCTTTTTCTCTGACTATTTAAATATTACACATTCATGCAAAACCTGAAGCTTATGGATAAGTATTTGGAGAAAAACAAACTTGCCTGGATTTCTATCACCTTGATATAAATCGATACCATGGTGGCCATGTGTTCATTGACCATTTGGATTTTCTCTTCTGTGGATTATTTATTCACGATCTTTGACTATTTTTACTGTCTTTTTCTTATCAGGTTGTAAACACTATTTGTGCGGTATTAACACTAATCGTTTCTGCCAGCTGTTTTGCAAATATTTGAAGTCATTTTGCAATATTAAAGTTTTTATGGTTGGAGTATTTGTATTTATACATTTTGTGTTTGGTATTTTTGACCTATAAAAGCTTTTCTACACAGAGAGTTTAATGCATCCGTTCTTTCTTTTGTAGCTTCTGGGTCTCCCGTCACAGAAAGACAGGTTTCCTGCAACACTGTTGAGCTGAAGGCACCTGAGCGCCGTTACGTTTGCACAGGAAACAGGAGAACTCAAAATCCGTCATGTTTCCTGGATGCGTTCATGTCTGATGTTCCCAAATGGTGACGTAAACCTGTGACTAAGGTGGCAGGAAAGCCACAAAACCGGAGCTATGTCTCTACTGGCAGGATCCCACCTCCACGGAACGTGTCACCAGCAACTGCACAGTCCACAGACACTCCATCGACCAGGGAAAAACAGCACAAAGACATGCGCGGCTGCATTTGCTCCATAAACTCACCTCACTTTCGCTTCTTTTTGTGTTTCTAACTAGACCAGAACCCACCTGTCTCTTCATCTCCCCCACCTGGACATCTCCTAGGCAACTCCAACTTAAAAGGCTCCCAAGCAAACTCTTGATTTCCCCCTCATCCCCCTAAACTTGCTCCACCCTCCAGTCTTCTTTATCTTAATAACTAGCAATTTTATTCACGGCGTTCCTCAGATCAAAAACCTTGAAGCCATCCTTTATCTCAGACCTCACAGCCAAACCATTGGCAAACCTTGCCGGTCCCTTCCATCAAAACCGATTTTTAAATTTCAACTCTTCCCACCTCACTGCTGCTACCAGTCTAGTGGTGGAATTGGTTATACTTCTTAGAGAACTATAGCTCTTTGCTTTTAACCATCACAAAATACCACCTTCACACACACACACACACACACACACACACACACACACTATAATCACAGAGAGGGTCTTCTCAAAATTATATTCTTTTTCACAGCTATTAAATATTACTAAAAAAGTAGAGGATGAAATGCAGACCCAAAAAGGAAATATCTTTTCACTTTCAGCTGCTTTTAATTTGGGGGGTGTCCATGTAGAAATTATGTAAATAATAGTTTTCTATTTCGAAAAGCCTTTTCCCTAGAAATAATAAGAATATGCCACTCAATGTAAATGTATAGATCATTAATTTAGGTTTGTACCTCCTTTATTGATCCTTAGACTCATTTTGAGATGCTTAAGGTGGCGCACTTAGAGGGCATTTCTCTTCTTCTATATATGTGATATATAATACGTGTGAAAATATATTATTCTTGCCTATCATTTTGGTTACATCGACTAGCTTTATCAATGACCATAAACAATATAACCATCTGAAATAACTGGATCTTATGAAGTATCTTTTACTTGTACCGTTTAACACAGTTATTGTTTCTATATATTACATTTTTTAATATATTTTTTGTCAGCTGCTTTGCTGCCAAAACTGTTTTTCCTTTTTTATTTCTCTATGATGAAGTAGTATATCAAGAAAAGATATATTTGACTGATAACCAAGAAGTTACCTAACTTAAGAAAAACTATACCAGAGGCTCACTACAATGCTGTCACCGAGGTCTAATAATGAGGGCCCTGGCCCAGAAAACAATGAATCTGATGAGGAACCACTGAGAATGACTCTGAACTTCAGGGAGCATTCATTGTATGAAGGGGGCGCCAGTGATTTTGATTGACTAGGGAAATAACTTACAGTAATGCACTCTGGGGCTTCCCTGGTGGCACAGTGGTTGAGAGTCCGCCTGCCGATGCAGGAGACATGGGTTCGTGCCCCGGTCCGGGAAGATCCCACATGCCGCGGAGCGGCTGGGCCCGTGAGCCATGGCCGCTGAGCCTGTGCGTCCGGAGCCTGTGCTCCGCAACGGGAGAGGCCACAACAGTGAGAGGCCCGCATACCGCAAAAAAAAAAAAAAAAAAAAGATGCAAATAATGCACTCTGTATCCAAGCACACAGCTTTCATTATTTTATGAAGTAAAAAAACGCTTTTCTAAATACTCCGAATGGAATATAATTCTTCTCTTTCATTTATTTGAGTGGTAAATGACCGTACCTAAAAATCATAAGATTAAAATAGCAGCCCCTTCCTTTTATGTGCATTTCTATCTGAATGAAATCTGCCATACCTCAGGGCCTGTGTTCAGTGTGATATTTTCGTTCGGGCTCAGGCTGTAGCTAACACTCAGTGCTTCAAGAGTAAGATTCTGAAAGCATTTATTTTATTGTTTTTCAATTTCAATTCTATTTTGTATTCTTAGAAATATTTTCTAGAAGGAAAGAGGAAGAACGTCAAAGATTTTTTTTATTTGTGCTTTTCACTTACTATTTGATTTTCATAAGTAAGCCTCAAATGAGTTTATTTTCCTATTGAAAATCTCCCATTTCTGTAAGTCTTCCCTGTAAACAGTAAACAGGGGTAGAATGTACCAAGTAACCTAGCAACCATCCAAATTCCATCCACATCCCTGGCCTGTGCTCTGGTTCTACAGGAAAGAACCATTCAATCCAGTAATAGACAAGAAAGAGAGCTGAAATCTTCGTGACAAAGCTGGAGAATTAGTAGTGAGCAAAGCATTATGCAACAAAATGGTCTGGCTTTCTACAAGCACGCTGGGTTTTTTAATTCAGTATAGAGGACCAAGATTTTGGTTCAAGTAACTAGAAAAAGAGAGTTGCCATGTAGTGAAGACAGAGCAAGTTTAAGGAATAGAGGGAATTAAAAGTTCAGTTTCTGACATGTTGAGTTCAAAACACATTAATACGGGTTTCCTCCACAAGGAGGACTGCAGTGGGCAGATGGTCAGAAGAGGGGAGAGACAAGTGGGGAGGAGGTAAAGGGACTGAGCCTTGAGGAGCGAGCGCCAGCCCGGAGAGAGCTAACAGGGATGGACCGGCTAAGAAGAGGTCATCAGTAGGCAGGGGCAAGATAAAAGCCAAGTGAATTGAGTGTAAAAAGGAGAGAGTGGTTAACTGGGACTTGCCTGGTGGTCCAGTGGCTAAGACTTCACCTTCCGATGCAGGAGGTGCGGGTTCGATCCCTGGTCAGGGAGCTAAGATCCCACGTGCCTCGTGGCCAAAAAACTAAAACATAAAACAGAAGCAATATTGTAAACAAATTCAATAAAGACTTTAAAAAAATCGTCCACATCCAAAAAAATAGAAATGTTTAAAATTTAAAAAATAAAATAAAAAAGGAGAAAGTGATTATCTATGCCAAACTCTGCTAATAGGCAGGCATGATGACCACAAGACGATGATTGGCAGCAGGAGAATCCCTGGGGACACGGACAAGAGTTCCTTCAGAGCAGTGATGGGGACAAAAGCCTGAAGGGAGTGCCTTCAAGGGAGACCGGAAGGGGGAAGAGAGCCCTTGCCTGGTTTCCCGGAAACCAGGTGATAACAGAATGGAGAGTGTCAATCTTGCACTGCCTTTAACTTTGTTATTTGGGCAAAATATTTAAAATGAAAATGCTAAACTGTATGATACTTGTCTTCCATTAGAACATTTTTCTACTCTATAATCCCTCAGCTTAAATATGCTTTTCCAAATTTGACGTTACCTTATATTTAAATTTTCCTGTTTCATTCTCTTGCGCGCTCTCTCTCTCTTTCCCTCCCTCCTCCTTTCTCTCTTTTTCGTGTCTCTTTTTCAGTAGCCAAGTAGAAGAAAACTATCAGCAGTATTAGTAAGTCTATCAGGAAATACGAGCTAATATTATGAACCAAAAAGACACAGGCAAAATGGAAAGTTTTTAACTTTTGAAATGGAAACAATCATGGAATTTCTATTCAGGCTATTTTCTATAATGTTGTGAAAATAAACAGCCCTCTCTGCATTCAACATTATTTAACATTGTTATCTTTATTGATTTACTTTTTATTTGTCAGGTATGGAGGCAGGTAATATTCGTTAAGTCAAAGACATGCCTATTTTATAGGATGACTTGAATGTCATTCACTGAATAACTTTATATTCATGAAGTGCTTTGAGCTCTTCAGGAAATCTGTTAAAACATGACTAAACAAAGAACTAGCTATTTCTTTCATTTGTTCCAAAATTGAGTAATGAAACTTATTTTGACTGAGGAATAAGTATTAAACAGAGATAATCTCAGATTAAGACATGCCATGGGGCTTCCCTGGTGGCGCGGTGGTTGAGAGTCCACCTGCCGATGCGGGGGATGCAGGTTCGTGCCCCGGTGCGGAAGGATCCCACAGGCCGCCGGAGCGGCTGGGCCCGTGAGCCATGGCCGCTGAGCCTGCGCGTCCGGAGCCTGTGCTCCGCAACGGGAGAGGCCGCAACAGTGAGAGGCCCACGTACCGCAAAAAAAAAAAAAAAAAAAAAAAGACATGCCACGATGCTAGCTTTTATGTCCCCCTTTCACTGAAAAAAAATCCATGGAAACCCTTTGTAGGACCTTCAGATTCTTAAAAGCCATGCAAAATATAGATCCAGGCTGGAATCTAAGTTGGGTTCCCAATGCGTCGCTTGCGAACACGCCAGGAGGTTGAGGCGTCTGCCCCCGGCCTCTGTGAGTCCTTCCTTATCATGGAGCAGCTGCCATTTGAGCCCGAAATGATGGGATCCCATCAGGCTCCAGCGAGAGGCGCCCTTCGGGAAGCCGAGCCAAGAGCAGGGATGATGGGCCAGAACTCGCTTCCCATCAGCCTCAGGGCTTGGGAAGCACAGAGACCAATCACCTGATCACAGCATTCGGTGCCCCTTCGAACCAGTGCTCTTTAGGATGTATTCATCTTTCCTTCAGACAAGATACAGAACATCCTGTCTTCTTCACTACCCTAAACAATTAGCTCTGACCACAGACAACACCTCACCCTGCAAAATAGAAGCCCTGAAATTATGGTCCCACCCTCCTTGAGAAGGTACTTTAGGAATGCCTCCATAACTAAAGCATGCCCCTCCCACTTCCTTTTTTTGTTTTGTTTTGTTAGTAGATTTGAGATTTTTTAGATTTTCGGTTTACCAGAAAATTGAGCAAAGGTACAGAGTTTCCATATATCCCCTCTCTGTCTCCCTCCTCCCACAGTTCCTCCTATTATTAACATCTTGCATTGATGTGGTCTATCTGTTATGACTGATGGACCAATATTGATTGATACATGATTATTAACTAAGGTCCATAGGTTACATTAGGGTTCACTTTTTGTGGTGCACAGTTCAATGGGTTTTCACAAATGCATAACGTCATGTATCCATCACTACAGTATCATACAGGATGATTTAACTATCCTAGAAAATGGCCCTTCCTGTTCCTTTTGAAGTAGTTTATCCAAGTATCCCTTACAAAAGCCATTCATCTCATCACATCTTCAGTGATGTTTCATCACCCGGGAGGTGTTTTAACATCCCTTATAGTAAGCCAACTGTCTGGCTGGTCCACAGTAATCAGACACTGGCATGTGGATGGTAAAATTGCCAGTTTCCACTTCAATCTTACCGAGATAGAATTTCAAAAATTACAGCTAGCAAATGAGAAGGTGACTATATATATGTCCAGGCTTCATGCCTAAGATCAAACAGGGGCAAGAATGATGAAGTACAATAGCCATGAAGAGTTCCCAGCACACTAAATTCACAGGAACACTGAACACAAGACAAGAAAAGAGGCAACGCCATCATTAAGGCAGGGTTACGTTACAAATCAAATTCTGATTCCTTTTTACTAAGTTCTCTAGAAGGAGAGTGGGTCTCTTCCTGAAGCAAGTTCACATTTCCTTTCTTGGGAGGGAGGCTTAAGTTCCAATCGTTTGCTACAATTGTATTTAGGACATGAGTTTTCTAGCTGTAAGATGTGTGGCTCTAAATATAATGGAAAGGCAGAGAGATCAGTAGTTCAAAGGGCACGAAGAGTTCTCCCAAATTATCTGAGCCTGGGGTACTCTGTCTTGCATTTTGAGCACCATGCTTATAGGAAAACTTAGGAAGAAAGACTGAGTTGAAACATTTGGGTCGGGAAAGATCAATAAAACTTTTCAGATCGATGCAAAATTATCACCACGGAGGAGAGACAGGGCAGTGACGTGGAAAAAGATGCCATTTAGAATCAGAGCTACATTCAAATCCAACCCCAGCCACTTAGTATCTGTGTGACCTTGCCTAGCTTACTAAATCTTAGGACCTCCAAATTTCATCTGTAAAATGAAGAAAATAATTATTTTGGTAATTAAGTTAGATCGACATTATAGAGTCCTGGTGGGTTAGAACAAAACTTTGAGCTACTCTCTCTTTTTGTGGCATGTAGCCTATTAAGTAAGTTTATATTTTTTAATTGAAGTCCTTTTCTTTCTATTGAAAAAACTTCATCACGGTATTATATGTTTCATCGCACTCTATGATTTGTGTTGGCTGACTGTTCACTGTGGCTTGATGAAAAATGTCTTCACATTTTTAAGTTGATTGAATTATTCTATTACTATGTATAGACAGTCTGCAGAGAAATAACAATTTGTCTCCCATCAGCAGTAATGAGTTTCACACCACAACTTAAATTATCTGTTGAACTTCAAGAATGGTCTTTAAAACAAATGAGGATCGCATGAGCACAGTAACTTTTTCTTAGCCAACAAGATGGAGGATTTAGAATAGATGATTATCCTTTTAGAGAAAAAGCACGCAGCAAATTCCCATTTTAGCCAGGTTGACTTTCTTTAGGAAAGCAGGCTAGGAGCTTAACCTCACACTGAGGCAGCCCCGAAGAGACATGTGCCACCTGGCAAAGAAGTCTCCCCAAGGTACAGGTAAGAATGGACAGGATCTTCTCGGAGCCAGCTTTCAAAATTAGTTTTTAGCCCCTTTGTCCTCACGGGAATTGTGGCTGAACCTGAATTTCCCGCCTCTACAATGAAGTTTGGGAAGAGATTAGGAGAACAACCAAGAAAACCTTCAGAGAAGACAAAACTTTTTCCTCAAGTAGTAATGAATGTTTCACATAAAACAAAGATAGTTCAGAGGAACATATTTATTATGAGTCGTTGAGATCAAAACCTGTAAAATTCACTTTTAACAATTTATTTGGCTTCAATCAAAACACGTTTCGATTATTATTTCAAACTCTCTGGTGTTCATTTAGCTATCGCAGTACCGTTTGCCATTGATGACCCTCTGTGTAGGAAAACCCTAGTCCTCCTTTCTCCTTTATTCACACACCTGTTACCACACTCGCAGCACATCTGACAATTTAACTCAATTCTGATGCTACCTACCTGGAGAGCGCGTCACATCCCACCAGTTAAGGGCTCAGTCCCGTGAGACACCCTCAACTTCAGATGCCAATCACGAGTGCTAGGACCCCAGGTTACCGCAACTTCTGTCTGACTTGACTACAGGTCAGAAGTTCCTGTGACCTCCTCCACTTTGGATTTGATTATTTGCTACAAGAGTTCAGAGAACTCACAGAGAAGAAACATAAGAAAACGTACGTTTACCAGTTTATTAAAGGAGACGATAAAGGATAAACTGCCAGGTGAAGAGATCCACAGGGTGAGGTCTGAGAGGGTCCTGAGCACGAGTTGGTGTCCCCATGGAGTTGGGGTGCATCATCCTCCCTGTTAATAGAACCTGAAAGCTCTCTGAACCCCCTACTACTGAGATTTTGATGGAAGTCATCACACAAGCATGATCATCATCGATTATTAACTCCATTCCCAGCTCCTCTCCCCTCCATGGGGAATGGAGAGTGAGGGGGAAAATTCCAAGCTTCGAATCATGGTTTGGTCTTTCCAGTGACCAGCCCCCGTCCAGGAGCCCACCCAGGGTCACCTCATTAGAACAAACGACACTCCTATCACCCAGGAAGTTCCAAGGGATTTAGGCTCCCTGTGTCAGGAACCTGAGTCAAAGACCAAATACTAGAATGACAGGTGTTCCCATCACTCACGAGTTTACAAGGGCTTCAGGAGCTCTGTGCAGGACCCGGGAGCAGAGACGAATATATGTATTTCCTATTACCTCACAACCCCAAATCAAACATTTTTCTGCACAGAGACAAATACTATCTGCAAATTAGGACATCACCAGAGTCTGCCCACAGGTACAGCTAATCAATTATTTATGATTTTTAAATGGTATTCTTGTTTTTCTTAATCAAAAATTGTTTAATCAAAAACAATAGTTTTATTCTTATTATTTCTCTCATTATTCTCTATTACTAATAAGTAATAGAAATATGAGAACTTGAACCAAATGACTTTCATACTCAGGATATACAGATCAGACACCTGGTTTGAATGAACCGAGGTGTGAATACTGCTCTTCAGGACTCTCAGAAACCAGGGAATGGATGTGCAGGTAACAATTCCCCATAATGCATATTTTACATGAATTCATAAAATATAATATGTAGCAGGTGTCAATGTGATATATTCATATGCAAGTATAAATATTATTATATGGTTGTTAACTGAAGCAGAGATTAACCTCAACATGCATTATCTCTAATTTTACCTTGATTCTGAGAGACTGAGAATAATTTCTGTACCTGCTTATGCTCAGGGGAAATCAAATCTATGCATTGAGATGTAAACCATCCAAACTCATAAGAGGAGGTTGGGGAGGGATTACACAAAGTCTAGTTTAAATACTGAAAACTGAAATCAATTTTTAGAAACCATCATTTATGATCCTTAATTTTTCCTTTCTTGTTGAATTTTGCAAGAGTTTGACGCTCAATGAATGTAAATTGACTCTTTTTATGCATTTATTTTATTACAGTTTTAGAGTATCTGTCCTAGATGGTGCTCTTCATTTTACATTTCAGATCCCTGGAGGCCAGGAGTTATATCTGTTTAATTTGAATCTGTAGTACCTGAAATAATGTCACTTGATTGCAATTATAAAGATGTGACGATGAGGAGAGCTCTGATGATGCTTTTCAGAAAAGGCTCAAGAAGATCCATCCCTCAAGTTTAAAACACAGTTTTGCTGAGACAATATATTGTTAGCTCATAGAAACTGCAGCCACTTTTCAGAAAGGCCTGAAATCATTGTAAAAGTACAGACAATAGGAAGAGATGCTAATGTATTCACTCCAGGTGGCTTTTAGGCAACACATTAATTCTTGAACATGAATAGAAATAAATAATAAATAAAATGGAATTCATCCCAATCTATCATAGAACTTTTCTGACAACATAAAAGTCAACCAAATAAATCAGAATAATAGGATTTTGACAAAACAAGAAATTTATCTATTACCAGAGAAACATATCGGTCGCACAACTTATAAATTGCCAATAGAGGTTTTCCATCCATCACCAAGATTCCCATCTAATGACAGGGAAGTAATTACCATACGTCTACCATGTCATGCAGTCTTTTGATGTGTTAGGAAGTGAAACAATGAGGAGATGCAGCTCTTGGTGTGTGGACAACACCTGTGGGGTGGGTAGTTTTTTTTTTCACTAATGGCATCTAAATTCTCTCATGAATAAGCATGAGATGTTTGTCTGTACTTATTCTATGGCCTCAAAAAAGACAGCAGAGAGGCTTTCCTGGAAGAGGCAGAATGTTTAATCTTGGACCTTCCTACAGCCTATCACAGCCCCTTCTCCACTAACACATCCAAAAAAATATGCTATTTTTTTTTTTTTTTTTTGCGGTACGCGGGCCTCTTACTGTTGTGGCCTCTCCTGTTGCGGAGCACAGGCTCCAGACGCGCAGGCTCAGCGGCCATGACTCACGGGCCCAGCCGCTCCGCGGCATGTGGGCTCTTCCCGGACCAGGGCACGAACCCGTGTCCCCTGCATCGGCAGGCGGACTCTCAACCACTGCGCCACCAGGGAAGCCCCAAAAAATATGCTATTTTAAAATAACAATGAATTGGAAACTCCAGATTCACTTCCAACTCACTGGGTCCCTTCAACTTAAAGACAGAATTTTCTCTAACCTGAAACCTGTAGGCATCTATTAGCTTTGAATTTGAATATTTGAATACATGAATTGGCAGCCTGTTCCCAAATTTTACATATTTATTTTATATATATATATACACACACACATATGTATACATATGTGTATATATAGATACATAGAATATGTATATACATACATATTATACATATGTATACAAGATAAACCCTGCCCAGAGCTGAAAGAGTAAAAATCAATTCAGAATGAAAAAGAAACAAGGGACTTTGCTGTTAATCAGGGAGGACAGACACCTAAAGGCAGCTGTGTAATCAACAGGAAACATTTTTCCCAAGGTCATGCAGCAGCTGCAAAATGCCGTAACAACTCTCTTCTTGAGTTATTACTGCTTTGTCCCCAGTGATGCCCTCAGTCCCCCTTTGCTGTAACTCATCTACTACAGGGGATACCCAATCGCTAAGCCTCTCTTGCCTCATGACAACATGTCATAATACCTAGTTCACCTTCATTTAACCACAAAATCCAGAACTGATCCCCACTGGATTCCACTGGACCCTTCTCAGAACCCTTCAGTGAGAACCCAAACTTTGTAAAACACTTGTCCTCTTGTCAAGCAGCATGCCTGGCTCTTCTGAAGGGCCCTCCCTTGTTGCAAGTCAATAAATCTGATTTTGTCCCTAGAGACTCATAACTCATCAGGCTACTGCAAGTGGGAGGTTTTACTGAGAACTGGCTGAGTCTCTCAGTGCCGTAGACCAAGATCCTAACTCCATAATAATGTGCATGTTCAAGACGCCTTGAATCTCATTTACTCCAGGCTTCTCTGTCCCCAGCTGTATGAGCTTTGGCATTGAAACAGGGGTCTGATGACCTCTGGCTTTTTCATGTCAGGCTTATTGTTTATCTGCCAAGATTTGGGGGTTATGAACCTGACTTTATCAGACTACAAGTTTGTTCCTGGTGGTCTAGGAAAAGAGATAGATAGACGGATACATATACACATACAGAAATGATAGAATTGTTTCTTCAATTCAAGGACAAATTCTTTTTGAGATTAAGGCATATTTTTCAATCACAGATTTAGATATTTAACTTTCTACTTTAATTTTAAATATTCAATTGTTTTTATTAACTTTTAATATAATAGATATATTTATTATGATGATTTTTTACAGTGAATGCTCAATAATCACAAATGAATTAGAAAGGAGAATACATGTATATGTCAGAAGGGCTATAAACAGAAAGAAGAAATAAAGAATTCAGGTAGTGGGTGTGTGAATCCCTCTTGGAAAAAAAGTTTTGGATACTGTATCTTCTTCTGAGAATTCTTGATCACCTCCATAAAAATAATTTCATTGCCCTTGTATGATCATTTGAGTGAGTGGTACATCTTGGCCTCTCTATTCTCTAGATAACTGGTAACTTCCTTTTTTTATAATCAGACAAGATCTTTTTTTATAATCAAACAGAGAAGACTTGGGTTGATTAACAGATTTTTTTTCCCTCTCAAACCACAATTACCTAAGATCAGAACCCTCTGATAATTTGCGCTGCTGTTTTAGGATTCAGTTTCATTCTACCACTGACTAAAACATGAAATGAACGAAAATAAATGGAACTGACCTGAGATGAGATGCTGTGATTTCCAGCACACTTTATGCCTTAAGGACAGAACAGGTGCCTCACCCATCTTCCTCCCAGAGGCGCCAGCACCCTGACCAACCCACACAAGGCTCTCAGCTGCGAGACTGCTGGGTTTCACTAACAGCGATCCATTCCTCCCACATATCCACTCTGCTTTTACCAGGGCTGAAAATATGCCGCGTTACACGTAGAGAGATCGATAAGCTAATTGCCAAAGCATACAACTTCATTCAAATATATTTGTTATTGCACTCAGATGTGAGAAAACAATTTAGAAGACAAGCCAGAAAGGAAATGAACTTGAATTCTCAACACCAATGTTCTCCTGATTTACCTGGTTCTCCTTCTCTTCATCCCATCAACCATTTTTTCTCTTTCCATCCCCATCGTTTTTCTAGTATTTGTTGAACGTTTACTACATGCCAGTCAACGTGCTAAGACCCTTTTCCTGCATTATCATGCTTGATCTCCACCACCTGCATTATTACTAACAACATTTTACAGAGGAAGAAACAGACTTGCCCAAGCCCGTTTCTGATCCGTTTGTTTTTGTTTTTGTTTTGCGGTACGTGGGCCTCTCACTGTTGTGGCCTCTCCCGTTGCGGAGCACAGGCTCCGGACGCGCAGGCTCAGCGGCCATGACTCACGGGCCCAGCCGCCCCGCGGCATGTGGGATCTTCCCGGACCGGGGCACGAACCAGTGTCCCCTGCATCGGCAGACGGACTCTGAACCACTGCGCCACCAGGGGAGCCCTCCTGATCAGTTTTGAACCACATCCTAGTAATCTTTGCTTCTCTGAGTCCACCTCCTCACACACTGCCGTGATGAGATATGGAGTAGAGGTGATGCTGCTAGCCCACAAACTAACCACTCTTTACAGGCAACTAAGCAGGAACTCTCAAGGAATCCAACCCACCAGGTAGCATGATTTCTCCCCGCTCCTCCGTTTTTCCTCCGTTCTCTAGTTCACTGCCTAAAAGCTCCCCCAGCACCTGATGCCAACCCCTGCCTCACCCTCCTCCAACCCACCCTCTCTTTTATCTTGCTCCACCTAGCTCAGGACTGATTTAAAATTAGATGAGAAAATTTACTTCATAATTCCAAAGACAAGAGTTAGTGCATTTGATAGTCTATAACAAGATCTAAAATTTAGTAATATCCCAAATCAGAATTGGATAAGGGAGAGTTTCAGTGTGGCTTGCAAAAGCATTTCTTCAAATATTTGCAAGGACAGGACAGATTTTTATCAGTAACTTCCCTCCAGGTGTCTTGACAAACTTAAGCATTGATCTATACAAATAAGCTAATAAATGTATTAAGGGTTTTTTCTTAGCTGTATAAACAACCCACATATAAAGTTACATCTGAGTGTTATGACATTTAAGGTTTTTTTTTTTTCCTATCTTTGTTGTTATTAACTGAGCACATTTTTACTTGTAAATCATCAGATAATGAATTTATATTTAGGAACAGAAAGTCATTTCCCTTGATAAGTATGCAGGTGTCAGTGTTCCAGAGCACCAAGTACCAGATGTAGACGCTGAACTGAACATTCAGCTTCATGGAAGGATTCACATTTGGAGATGCTCTGGGATCACAAGGCTTTCCAAAGACTCAGTTTTCAAGATAACCGTTACCATTTTCACGCAGCAGAGCGGCAAATCATTCTTTCATTATAAATCTTTTTTGTTGGAAAACAATTTATTCGCTTGAATTCTAGGTAGGATGTTCACTTTAATGTTCTTCCTTTCCACTGAAATCCATTAAAAATAAATCCACAATTTTGGTAGATTAGCTAAAAGATTAATGTCAGACTTCTTAAGAAAATGACTTGGGCAAAATTCTGACTTTTTTTTTTTTTTTTTTTTTGCGGTACGCCGGCCTCTCACTGTTGTGGCCTCTCCCGTTGCGGAGCACAGGCTCCGGACGCGCAGGCCCAGCGGCCATGGCTCACAGGCCCAGCTGCTCCGCGGCACGTGGGATCTTCCCGGACCGGGGCACGAAACCGTGTCCCCTGCATCGGCAGGCGGACTCTCAACCACTGCGCCACCAAGGAAGCCCCTGGGTTTTTGTTTTCATCAAAGTTATAAATGCACGTATTTGAAAGAGTCAAATAGTTCTTTTAAACATATTAGGAAGAACGACAGAGTCCTGAAACCACTGTCCCACACATATGTGTGCTTCCCAGTCCCTAATGGCAACCATTTTCAATTTATAGCTTTTGTATTATTGCTGTTTATAGTTACTTCCATCACTCTAAATAGCATATATTGCTCCTTTTTGACATTTCTGTTTTTAAAATAATTTATAGGTTTCCCTCCATGGAAGATGAAGATTCAGGTCTCTTTCACTTTCCCTCAACCCAAGTGACCTCCAGAATCATCTCGTACTAAGTTTGGTTAGATTACTATCCAATACTTACCTATTATATTTATGTCAATGCTGGGCCATACATTAAGAAATTTTCACTTGTTGCATGATATTTTTGTTTTGCCTGGAGTTATTAATTGCCATATCTTTGTTTGCTTAGTTTTGTACATACTTTGGCCAATTTACCTGCAAATTTTAACTCCAGTGTCTAAACCTCCTCTCAGAAATCTCTTTTTTTAAAATATAAATTTATTTCTTTTATTTATTTTTGGCTGTGTTGGGTCTTCATTGCTGCGCGAGGGCATTCTCTAGTTGCGGCAGGGGCGCGGGTTTCTCATTGTGGTGGCTTCTCTTCACAGGCTCTAGGCACGCGGCTTCAGTAGTTGTGGCACACGGGTTCAGGAGTTGTCGCTCGCAGGCTCTAGAGTGCAGGCTCAGTAGTTGTGGCTCATAGGCTCAGCTGCTCTGCGGCATGTGGGATCTTCCCAGACCAGGGCTCGAACCCATGTCCCCTGCATTGGCAGGTGGATTCTTAACCACTGCGCCACCAGGGAAGCCCTCCTCTCAGAAATTTCAAGCATCTGAGGTACTTTTATCAAGTTCATCCCCTGGAAGACATCTCCTGACCTCTTCTGGTCTGGACAGGGCCATTTCCCCAGTTGGCTCTTTCTTAACCACTAACATAAGGTTGGAATCCTGTGCCTGGATCCTGTGTCACCCTCGTTGTTAGTTTAGTTCATTTTTTGATGGAGTATATTCTCAATAGCATCTTATAAAATCATGTGCGTGGGAAGCAAATTTTACAAAGCCTTCGTCTGAAAATATCTTTATTCTAGTTTGAAATTCTTTTCCCTTAGGGTATTTAAGGTATTACCCCCGACTCCTTGCTTCCAATATTGTTTTTGAGAAGTCTAAAGCCATTCTGATTCCTGATCCTTTGTATGAAACCCCATCTGGAAGATTTGGGGTACTTCTCTTTGCCCCAGCATCTGAAATTCACAGTTAAGTTTTTGGTGTGTTTCTATTTTCATAGATTATGTTGTACTCTCAATGGGCCCTTTTCATCTGCAAACTTGTATTCCACAATCCTGGGTAATTTCTCGAAATTCTTGCTGTGGTAATTTCTTCTCCCCTTTCTTTTTCTCTCCATTATTTGGATATTAGAATTTATAGACTAAGTGTGTTTTCTCTTTTTCTCCCGTATCTCCTGTTGAATATTTCATTCCTATCATAGTCTTATTTCCTGGAGCTTTCTCTTTTGTTGTTGTTGGCTGATGGTTCTGTTTATACACAATCTGTTTTTATTGCATGATATCTGCTCTTATCTTTCAGTTGTGTTTTTTTTTTCTCCCTGTAAAATCTTGGTTTCTCTCAAATTGCTTTTCTCTGTGTGTTTGTTTTGTTCACTTTCTTTCTTATTAGAAGTTTTTCTCAGATGACTAGTGATCTTGAAGAGTTTACATTTAAAAAACAAAAACTGATTGGAAAATCCATGCACGCTGATGAGGTTTATCAACTGTGAACTGTGACCTTCATTGCTTGGGGATCTGCTGGACTTTTTTGTTTGGAAACCCTGATAACAGTACTTTTTTTTTTTTTTCCATTGGTCTAGTCAGATTGCCAAGAGAAGACTCTTCCAATATCCTGCCTTGAGGCTAAAAGCTTGACCCTCTGTTTGGGGAACCAAGGGTCCTAGCATAAAACTGGTGGTAATTCAAATTAGGATAACGTTAAAACGGTTTAATAGAGGGACCCTTTACAAAGGTATGGGCAGTGTGGAAGTTGTAAAGAAACTGCCTGGAGAGTGCTGAACCTCTTGTAACCACATGTTACCCCCTTACCCAAGGGACGAGGGAAGGGGAAGTTTCTAGAACCCAGAAGGAGAAAGTCCTGTAAAGAAACCAACTTCTGAGGAACGTGACCTTCAGTGGAGAGAGGAAGTCATCCAAAGGTGACCTCACAGGGAGAGAAGTTGGAGGATAAATGCTGTTACTTTCTGATAACCTCTGATTTCCTGTCAGGGTTCCCCATTGACCAAACCCAATAGGAAGCCAAAGGACAAGGATGTCCATTATTTAACCCATATGGGTCAGACTCCTAGAGCAGAAGAAGGGTGGAAAGGGTGGAGAGTGCATCCAGAGGGGCACATGAGAGATATCCAGCACATCTCTAGAGAAGGACCTCAATATCATGCTGGGGTGAGGAATACCAGCCCTCAAGCTCACGGAGGAGGGGAGAAATTCTGAGGGTCTAACTGCTTCTTAAACTGACTTCCCACCAATCCTCCTATTTTGGGTCATATTTTTTCAGCTTTATTGAGGTACAATTGGTAAATAAAGATTGTATATATTTAAAGTATATGATCTAATGTTTTGATATATGCAGACATTGTGAAATGATTACCATAATCAAGTTAATCAATGCCTCCATTGCCTCACATAGTTACAGTTTTTTGTATGTAGTGAGAATTTCAAGGATACAACACAGTACTATTAACTATAATCACTATGCTTTACATTACATCCTGAGAACTTATTCCTCTTATAACTGAAAATTGTACATTTTGACCAACATATACCCATTTCCCCCTACACCGAAGGCCCTAGCAACCACATTCTGCTCTCTGCTTCTGTGAATTCGATGCTTTTAGATTCCACACATGAATTAAATCATACAGTATTTGTCTTTCTCTGGCTTATTTCACTTAGCATATTATCCTCCAGATTCATTCATGTTGCCACAAATGGCAGGAGATTCCCTTAATTTTATGGTTGAATAATATTCCATTGTACATATGCACCGCATTTTCTTTATCTATTCTTCCGCTGATGGATATTAGTTTGCTTTAATATCTTGGCTATTGTGAAAAATGCTATCTCATAAGATGAAGGAGGCAAGAGTATGAAATCTAAAGCCATATGGCCGGGCTTAAGAAAGTGTGCTGTGTAAATGACAGGCCCTAAAATATTAGGCCCAGAGAGCCCTTTATTACTTTACCTTTGTGGTAAGGAATTTACAGCCTCAAGTTACCACCAAACATTTTCAAAAATTAAGTTCTTGCTTGTACAGATTTGTGTCTCAAATCTTCACCAGATCCTTAAAAACCAAGGAGATTTTTAGCTGCTTTGCAAGGATTTAAGAAATATGGGGCAGCTTCTAAGCTGGAAGAGAAAGCAAACTGGCGGAGCCAAGGAGATTTTCTGGAAGGAATGTTCTGTGATGTTCTTCATCTGAAGCACTAAATAGAAGATATGCATTCGGAGGTTTCTTTCAAGAAACACCTACTTAGTCTGGTAACTGAGCTGCCGAATTCCGTATAGATCATAATATTTACTCAATCTCCTCTATTTGTTTTTGTGGGAAGTATTATCCCATTGAGTAGAAAGGTGATCAGAGTCTGTACATTTTTTAAATAAAAATAAGTTAGATTTTAAAACAGCAAATGGCCAATTTTCATATTATAAGGCCTACATGAAATAACAAGATCACCTAATATGATGGCATACATTGGGAGAAGTTCATCAACAGAGATTCTGGAAAGATCAAAATCTACTGAAAAATTATTTCAAAGAAATTTGCAATGAAATCAGTAAAGTGGGAATCAAACTACATGCCAGTTATCATTTATCAATTGGAGACTCATGAGGGCCATTAAATGCCCTCATTTATTTATAAAAGAAATGATTAAATAAAACCATTTGCACTAAACTATAGATTCTAATTAGGATAAAAGAAATACACAAGGTACCATTTCCTGAAGGGTCACTTTGCTGGAATCAAAAGGCTTAATGGAGAGTAGAAAGTGCAAACAGGATGAAAGAGCCCCTAAAAATATTGATCTAGTTTCAGAAAGGACGAGCACTATGGAAGACTAAGCCACGAATTGGAAGACATGCTAGTTATGTCCTGCCAGAAAGGCAGGTATCCTGTCCAGCTTTTAAGCAAGAGAGCATTAATCCAAGCATTCAACAGAAAGGACAGGTCTGTCTCCGTCCTGTGAGGAATATCCCTGGCTTATAGTCTCTGCCTTCCAAAAATTTACAATCTAAAAATTAAAAAAAAAAAAAGATCAATGCTACAAGAGTTAACTATAAAACAACAGTTCAAGAGATATCACAATGTGTGGCCACTTACAAAGCGTTTGCATAATTGTAATCTTCGCCTTTCTTTTGGGAAGGTATATACATAAAATCCAGTTCTTTTTATAGTTAACTCAATGCCAACCTTTGCATTATTGTGCTTGCACTACAACAAATATTAACTTATTAAGATATGAGATTCAGAATAGAACCAGACTCGGTAACACACATACTTCAATAAAAAGAAAGAAATCCTTTGTCTCTAAGTCATAAAAACCCTACAAAGGATTCATATTTCTTTTGGCAAGATGAATTTTCAGAAGGTTTAACAGGGAAGTACGAAATTGATTTTGATTAAAAACAACAAATATTTTAATGAAGTGATTAAGTGCTAATCGTTGAGGAAATCGATGATGCGGCATTCCTGCAGGTTTGCCTAAGCACTTGGCTGCCTGGGGCCAGCAAGGAAAATCAGTCTCAACAGAGCCAAGCATTTGGGTTGATCCCTTCACCCTCAGCCCCCATCTACTTCACCCCCAGGATTCCTCACTTTAGTGAGTAGCCTTTCCTCCTTACAACACCCTCGTTCTCTTCCACACTTTCTCTCCACACCTCCTCCAAAGCTTCTCTCAGAACGAAGACCTCCCTGTGGCTGCATCCAATGAGCAATTCTCGGTCATCACACTTGACCTCCCAGCAGCCTTTATCACAGTGGACCACTTCCTCCTCTTTAATATACTCCCTTCAACTGACAACACCTCCACTCGGTTCATCCCCTTCTTCACTGGTTCCTTTGCTAGTTCTTCCTCTTTTCCCTACTTCTGAATGTTGGATTGGCTCAGCCGTTGACCTCCTTCCTATTTCCATTCATGCTCTACATGACCTCATCCAGTGCCCGTGGTTCTAAACACCGTGCTTATGCCTCTTTCTAAGACTGTATATCTCCAGCTCAAAATTTTTTCCGGAGCTCTAGACTTGAATATCCAACTGTCAACTTGAATATTCAAAGTGATCCCCTCACTTTGAAACTGAACTCCTGGTCTTCCCCATCTCACACTCAAATCACAGCCTTCATCATCTCAGTCAATGTAACTCCATCTTTCTAGCTTTTCAGGTCGAAAACCACTGTTCCCTAATCTATCGGGAAATCAAGAGGACTGTACTTTTAAATGAATCCAGAATCTCGCCACTCATTTCCACTTTCACTGCTGCCTCTCTCAACCAAGCCACTATCGGCTCTCATCCAGATTATTGCAATAACCCCCAAACAGGCCTCCCTGCTTTACCTTTGCTGCCCTGTAATATATTCTCGGAGGAGCAGTCAGTCAGACTTTTAAACATGAGTCAGATCATGTCACTTCTCTGCCCAAATGACCCTGAAATGACTCCACATTTCATGCAGAATAACAGCCCTCCACAAGGTCTTCAAGGCCCAACACAATCAGGCCTCCTGGTTACCTGTCTCGTTTCATCACCCACCATTCTCTCTCCACCTCACTGGGCTGCAGCCTCGTGGCTTCCTTGCCCTTAATCTGTTTTCACCGTCAATGAGACCGATGCTAATACCTCATTTAATAAAGGAAACTTTTCTGCCACCCACCCCTTAACTTTCCCTGTGGTTTTCTTTTTTCCACATTTCTCATCTTCTAACATACTTTAAAATGTATTTATTTTGTTCATTTTTACTTTCCTTTTCTTCCAGGGAATCTCTGTCTGTTTTGCTCAGTGGTGTACCTCAGCACCTAAGACAGTGCTTGTAACAAGTCTGCATTTAATTAATACTTGAAAAAAAAATGAATAATGGGCTCAACCACTTCCCAGTGTCTCAGACCAAGTACTTTGGAATCATCCTCAATTCTTCACTTTCCCTAACACCTATCCAATCCATCAGAAAAAGCTTGTCATTCGTGGCGTTGACATATATCTAGGATTAACCCACTTCTCAACTTTCCCGCCATTGCTGAGATACCAGCCACCATCGCCTGTGGTCTGTACTGACCTTCCATTTAGCTCCCTCACTTCCATCCTTGTTCCCCATTACAGTCCATCTTCCACATCACAGCCACAGAGAGACTGGTAAAAACCACAGAGAGACTGGTAAAAACCTTCATCATCTGACATCACTTGTCTCAAAATCTTTGGGTGATTCCCAGCACACTTAGAACCCAGATCCTAACCTGACTTTACCAGGCTCCTCTTGACTTGCACCCTGTCTATGTTCTAAATTTCTTTCTTTCCTCTCTCCACATCCTCACTCCACTCCAGCAACACTGACTTTCTAGAGGATCCTCAAATATAGCAAATTTAGTCCCACCTTAAGAGCCTTTGTACTGGTCCTTCCTCTGACTCTTCTTCCAGATTCCAGATTTCTCATGTTTCACTCCCTCCTTTCACTGAAGTCTCCCCTTAAATGTTAGAACCTCATCCAAAGAGGACATACAGATGGCCAGCAGGCAGGTGAAAAGATGCTCAACATCACTAATTATTAGAGAACTGCAAATCAAAACTACAGTGAGGTACCACCTCACTCCTCACAGAATGGCCATCATTAAAAAGTCTACAAATAACAAATGCTGGAGAGGGTGTAGAGAAAAGGGAACCCTCCTACACTGTTGGTGGGAATGTAAGTTGGTGCAGCCACTGTGAAAAACAGTATGGAGGTTCCTCAGAAAACTAAAAATAGAATTACCATATGATCCAGCAATCCCACTCCTTGGCATATATTCAGACAAAACTATAATTCAAAAAGATACATGCACTCCTACATTCATAACAGCACTGTTCACAATAGCCAAGACATGGAAACAACCTAAATGTCCATCGACAGATGAATGGATAAAGAAGATGTGGTACGGATATACAATGGAATACTACTCAGCTATCAAAAAGAATGAAATAATGCCATTTGCAGCAACATGGATGCAACTAGAGATTATCATACTAAGTGAAGTAAGTCAGAAGGAGAAAGACAAATATCATATGATATCACTTATATGTGGAATCTAAAATATGGCACAAATGAACCTATCTACAAAACAGAAACAGAGTCAGAGACATAGAGAACAGACTTGTGGTTGCCAAGGGGGAGGGGGGAGGGAGAGGGATGGACTGGGAGTTTGGGATTGGTAGATGCAAACTATTACATTTATAATGGATAAACAAGGTCCTAATGTATAGCACAGGGAATTATATTCAATATCCTGTGGTAAACCATAATGGAAAAAATATTAAAAAATAATGTATGTATGTGTATAACTGAGTCACTTTGCTGTACAGCAGAGATTAGCACAACACTGTAAATCAACTATACTTCAATAAAAAAAAAAGTTAGAACCTCAGAGTCTGCCCTGACCACGCTACATAAAAAAGTCCCTTCACCTACTTTCAATATTTCCCTTCTACCTGCTTTATTTTCCTCCATAATGTGCATTATATCTGGTAACATTATAATTTATATATATACTATACATTTATTTATTGATTTCTTCCTCCAAAATGTAATCCCCGTAAAACCAGGGACTTCGTTCTACCCACTGCTCCATCTCTGGTGCGTAGAACAGTCCTGAGACATGGCAGCCACTCAACAAATATTTACTGAGTGAATGAGTGAATGAATTATCCAGAGACTTACTCTAATCCTTGAGCCGGATAAAATAACAAATGGAAATATATTCCAACCCATTCGTTTTGAATGTTAGTAAGTAACAAAACTAAATTCCATTCAATAGATTGCGCTTTGGTGACCAGAACAAAACATGAGGTCACTCGAAGCAACCCAAACCGTTACATGGCTCCAAACTGTAGACAGGCATAATTCAAGTTTTAGGCATAAAAATTGCTACATCTTTTTGTGAAGATCTGTGACTTCTTTCTAAATGGAATAACTCTGCTCTGCAAAATTGAAATTGGCTTTATTCTCTCCTGTCCAGCTATTATTTCATGTAGAAATTCAACTATGTAAGTGAATTGCTGAAACAAGAATGAATAATCCCAGAGCACGGCTTTGCTTGAGATTAGAGTCACAAATCATAATCGCCTGGATACAGTCCCATCATCCAGATGCTCGAACCAAAAGAATTCTCTCTGAGGTTTCTCCCACTACAAATTTTTGCATCACAGGCAATGCTTTGCTGAATATTTATGGCTAGAGTAGACAGACCCACTCCTAAACACTTAGTGAAATTTTATCTATAAAACTTCAATGTGTTATTTCCTGTAACTTTATCATCCATTGACTTAGGTCATAACCAGAGAAAACAGCGAGAAGAAGAAAAAAGTACAAGAAAAAATGGATAGTGACATATCAGATGATTGCTACTGTTGGTTTTATCCTATTTTGGATTTGAGTTTTGACTGTGCGATCATAAATGTTGATTTCTGATAAAGATTCATCAAATGTTGACTTTCTTCCCTCAGGTTCTGTCTAAGTGCTAACCATGTGGAAATAATTACAAAGTGCCATTATCCATACATGAATTGTTTTATTAGCAGAACATAGAAACATCTTTGAGAATTGGCTAAAACCTCAACGATGGTGTATGCAGTAATCCCTGAGCTATTTGCTAAATATTTGAGCAAACAGAGCATTGTTTATTTAGTTCTTGTCAGCTCCCATGGGCATTCTTGGAATGAGGTTGTAGGTTTTCTGTTTGGTTTTAAGGGAGGCCGCAACCAGAAAAGCATAAGCCTGAACCGGAGAAGCTACACAATCATTCTGTGCACAAAACCTTTCTCTGATTCCTCACCTGTGTCTAATGACTTCCCCAGTTTCACTGCTGTCTCACCATGATCTTTGCTTTTGCCAGTTCACCCTTTATATGTGGGCACTGAATGATTAATTCTAGCATCATTTTTTTTAACTGCTGGAGGCATGGCCTGTGCTGGCCTGGGGATTTGAAAGACTCTAAGGTCATGTGTTCCAGAGTAAAACGATCTTCGCACAGCTGGGCCCAAGAGGTCTCAGGCTTGTTTCTGATTTCTCCCTCCTACGTTTTCATCTGTAAACACCCACCTCCGAGTTCAACATGTCGGAGGGAAAATTTTTTCTCCTATAGTTTCTCTTTCGGTCTTCCTTAACTCTACCCAAGACAATCAGACCTTTCAGTGGCATGAACATTAAGGGTGGATGAACCTAAGAGGTTTTTTAATCCATCTCGCTTTCTAAAGCAGGATCACACCTTAATGATCTCTAGAGAATGACAGTTGGGTACCAAAAGCAATAGCAATAGCAATTTAAGACAGTCTCATCCTGAGCTATCCAACCTAATTTTTTTACAGTCTGGACCCGGCCTCTCTCAAGTCATGCTTATCAGGAAAAAAAGGCACAATGTTTTTTGTGAAAAAAAATCCTTGAACAATATATTAAACAGCAATATTCCGTTGTATTGTCTTAATTCGTTATCATTTAAAATTTAAAGTATTCACTAAAAAAGAGTGGATATATGTATATATATAACTGATTCACTTTGCTATACACCTGACACGAACACAACATTGTAAATCAACTATACTCCAATAAAAATTTTTAAAAAGACCTAAAAAATTTTACTTTATTAAAAAAATTATAAAATAAAATTAAAAGTATTCACAAAAACACTAATTCAAAAAGATCTATGCACCCCATGTTCATTGCAGCATTATTTACAATAGGCAAGATATGGAAATAACATAAGTGCCCATCAATGGATGAATGGATAAAGAAGATGTGATGGGGCTTCCGGGAAGATGGCGGAAGAGTAAGATGCGGAGATCACCTTCCTCCCCACAGATACACCAGAAATACATCTACACGTGGAACAACTCCTACAGAATGCTGGCAGAAGACCTCAGACCTCCCAAAAGGCAAGAAACCCCCCACGTACCTGGTTAGGGCAAAAGAAAAAAGAAAAAACAGAGACAAAAGAATAGGGACGGGACCTGCACCCCCGGGAGGGAGCTGTGAAGGAGGAAAGGTTTCCACACACTAGGAAGCCCCTTCGCGGGCGGAGACTGCGGGTGGCGGAGGGGGAAGCTTCGGAGCCGCGGAGGAGAGCACAGCAACAGGGGTGCAGACGGCAAAGGGGAAAGTTTCCCGCACTGAGGATCAGGGCCGACCGGCACTCACCAGCCCGAGAGGCTTGTCTGCTCACCCGCCGGGGCGGGCGGGGCTGGAAATTGAGGCTTGGGCTTCCGTCGGAGTGCCGGGAGAGGACTGGGGTTGGTGGCGTGAACACAGCCTGCAGGGAGTTAGTGCACCACGGCTGGCCGGGAGGGAGTCCGGGGAAAAGTCTGGAGCTGCCGAAGAGGCAAGAGACTGTTTTTTCCCTCTTTGTTTCCTGGTGCGCGAGGAGAGGGGATTAAGAGCGCTGCTTAAAGGAGCTCCAGAGACGGGCGCAAGCCGCGGCTAACAGCACGGACCCCAGAGACGGGCATGAGACGCTAAGGCTGCTGCTGCCGCCACCAAGAAGCCTGTGTGCGAGCACAGGTCACTATCTGCACCCCCCTTCCGGGGAGCCTGTGCAGCCCGCCACTGCCAGGGTCCCGGGATCCAGGGACAACTTCCCGGCAGGACGCACGGCGCGCTTCCGGCTGGTGCAACGTCACTCCGGCCTCTGCCGCCGCAGGCCCGCCCCGCACTCCGTACCCCTCCCTCCCCCCGGCCTGAGTGAGCCAGAGCCCCCGAATCAGCAGCTCCTTTAACCCCGTCCTGTCTGAGCGAAGAACAGATGCCCTCCGGCGACCTACACGCAGAGGCGGGGCCAAATCCAAAGCTGAACCCCGGGAGCTGTGAGAACAAAGAAGAGAAAGGGAAATCTCTCCCAGCAGCCTCAGAAGCAGCGGATTAAAGCTCCACAGTCAACTTGATGTACCCTGCATCTGTGGAATACATGAATAGAAAACGAATCATCCCAAATTGAGGAGGTGGACTTTGAGAGCAAGATTTATGATTTTTTCCCCTTTTCCTCTTTTTGTGAGTGTGTATGTGTATGCTTCTGTGTGAGATTTTGTCTGTATAGCTTTGCTTCCACCATTTGTCCTAGGGTTCTATCCGTCCGTTTTTTTTGTTTGTTTGCTTTAAATTTTTTTCTTTTTTTCTCTTAATAATTTTTTTATTTTAATAACTTTATTATATTTTATCTTACTTTATTTTATTTTACTTTATCTTCTCTCTTTCCTTTTTTCCTTCCTTCCCTCCTTCCTTCCTTCCTTCTTCCCTCCCTCCCTTCTTTCTTTCTTCTCTTTCTTTCTTTCTTTCTTTCTTTCTACTTCTACTAACTCTTTCTACATTTTCTCCCTTTTATTCTGAGCCGTGTGGATGAAAGGATCTTGGTGCTCCAGCCAGGTGTCAGTGCTGTGCCTCTGAGGTGGGAGAACCGACTTCAGGACACTGGTCCACAAGAGACTTCCCAGCTCCACATAATATCAAACAGCGAAAATCTCCCAGAGATCTCCATCTCAACACCAGCACCCAGCTTCACTCAACGACCAGCAAGCTACAGTGCTGGACATCCTATGACAAACAAGTAGCAAGACAGAAACACAACCCCACCCATTAACAGAGAGGCTGCCTAAAATCATAATAAGTCCACAGACACCCGAAAACACACCACCAGACATGGACCTGCCCACCAGAGAGACAAGATCCAGCCTCATCCACCAGAACACAGGTACCAGCCCCCTCCACCAGGAAGCCTACACAACCCACGGAACCAACCTTAGCCACTAGGGACAGACACCAAAAACAACGGGAACTACGAACCTGCAGCCTGCAAAAAGGAGACCCCAAACACAGTAAGATAAGCAAAATGAGAAGACAGAAAAACACACAGCAGATGAAGGAGCAAGATAAAAACCCACCAGACCTAACAAATGAAGAGGAAATAGGCAGTCTACCTGAAAAAGAATTCAGAATAATGACAGTAAAGATGATCCAAAATCTTGGAAATAGAATAGACAAAATGCAAGAAACATTTAACAAGGACCTAGAAGAACCAAAGATGGAACAAACAACGATGAACAACACAATAAATGAAATGAAAAATACTCTAGATGGGATCAATAGCAGAATAACTGAGGCAGAAGAACGGATAAGTGACCTGGAAGATAAAATAGTGGAAATAACTACTGCAGAGCAGAATAAAGAAAAAAGAAAGAAAAGAACTGAGGACAGTCTCAGAGACCTCTGGGACAACATTAAACGCACCAACATTTGAATTATAGGGGTTCCAGAAGAAGAGAGAAAGAAAGGGACTGAGAAAATATTTGAAGAGATTATAGTTGAAAAATTCCCTAATATGGGCAAGGAAATAGTTAATCAAGTCCAGGAAGCACAGAGTCCCATACAGGATAAATCAAAGGAGAAATACTCCAAGACACATATTAATCAAACTGTCAAAGATTAAATACAAAGAAAACATATTAAAGGCAGCAAGGGAAAACAACAAATAACACACAAGGGAATCCCCATAAGGTTAACAGCTGATCTTTCAGCAGAAACTCTGCAAGCCAGAAGGGACTGGCAGGACATATTTAAAGTGATGAAGGAGAAAAACCTGCAACCAAGATTACTCTACCCAGCAAGGATCTCATTCTGATTTGATGGAGAAATTAAAACCTTTACAGACAAGCAAAAGCTGAGAGAGTTCAGCACCACTAAACCAGCTTTACAACAACTGCTAAAGGAACTTCTCTAGGCAAGAAACACAAGACAAGGAAAAGACCTACAATAACGAACCCAAAAGAATTAAGAAAATGGGAATAGGAACATACATATCGATAATTACCTTAAATGTAAATGGACTAAATGCTCCCACCAAAAGACACAGATTGGCTGAATGGGTACAAAAACAAGACCCATATATTTGCTGTCTACAAGAGACCCACTTCAGACCTAGAGACACATACAGACTGAAAGTAAGGGGATGGAAAAAGATATTCCATGCAAATGGAAACCAAAAGAAAGCTGGAGTAGCAATTCTCATATCAGACAAAATAGACTTTAAAATAAAGACTATTAGAAGAGACAAAGAAGGACACTACATAATGATCAAGGGATCGATCCAAGAAGAAGATATAACAATTGTAAATATTTATACACCCAACATAGGAGCACCTCAATACATAAGGCAAATACTAACAGCCATAAAAAGAGAAATCGACAGTAACACATTCATAGTAGGGGACTTTAACACCCCACTTTCACCAATGAACAGAACATCCAAAATGAAAATAAATATGGAAACCCAAGCTTTAAATGATACATTAAACAAGATGGACTTAATTGATATTTATAGGACATTCCATCCAAAAACAACAGAATACACATTTTTCTCAAGTGCTCATGGAACATTCTCCAGGATAGATCATATCTTGGGTCACAAATCAAGCCTTGGTAAATTTAAGAAAATTGAAATTGTATCAACTATCTTTTCCGACCACAGTGCTATGAGACTAGATATCAATTACAGGAAAAGATCTGTAAAAACTACAAACACATGGAGGCTAAACAATAGACTACTGAATAACGAAGTGATCACTGAAGAAATCAAAGAGGAAATTAAAAAATACCTAGAAACAAATGACAATGGAGACACAATGACCCAAAATCTATGGGATGCAGCAAAAGCAGTTCTAAGAGGGAAGTTTATAGCAAACAGGAAACATCTCGAATAAACAACCTAACCTTGCACCTAAAGCAATTAGAGAAAGAAGAATAAAAAAACCCTAAAGTTAGCAGAAGGAAAGAAATCATAAAAATCAGATCAGAAATAAATGAAAAAGAAATGAAGGAAACAATAGCAAAGATCAATAAAACTAAAAGCTGGTTCTTTGAGAAGATAAACAAAATTGATAAACCATTAGCCAGACTCATCAAGAAAAAAAGGGAGAAGACTCAGGTCAATAGAATTAGAAATGAAAAAGGAGAAGTAACAACTGACACTGCAGAAATGCAAAAGATCATGAGATTTTACTACAAGCAACTCTATGCCGATAAAATGGACAACCTGGAAGAAATAGACAAATTCTTAGAAATGCACAACCTGCCAAGACTGAATCAGGAAGAAATAGAAAATATGAACAGACCAATCACAAGCACTGAAATTGAAACTGTGATTAAAAATCTTCCAACAAACAAAAGCCCAGGACCAGATGGCTTCACAGGCAAATTCTATCAAACATTTAGAGAAGAGCTAACACCTATCCTTCTCAAACTCTTCCAAAATATAGCAGAGGGAGGAACACTCCCAAACTCATTCTACGAGGCCACCATCACCCTGATACCAAAACAAGACAAACACGTCACAAAGAAAGAAAACTACAGGCCAATATCACTGATGAACATAGATGCAAACATCCTCAACAAAATACTAGCAAACAGAATCCAACAGCACATTAAACGGATCATACACCATGATCAAGTGGGGTTTATTCCAAGAATGCAAGGATTCTTTAATATACGCAAATCAATCAACGTGGTACACCATATTAACAAATTGAAGGAGAAAAACCATATGATCATCTCAATAGATGCAGAGAAAGCTTTCAACAAAATTCAGCACCCATAAAAACCCTGCAGAAAGTAGGCATAGAGGGAACTTTCCTCAACATGATAAAGGCCATATATGACAAACCCACAGCCAACATCGTCGTCAATGGTGAAAAACTGAAAGCATTTCCACTAAGATCAGGAACAAGACAAGGTTGCCCACTCTTATTCAACATAGTTTTGGAAGTTTTAGCCACAGCAATCAGAGAAGAAAAGGAAATAAAAGGAATCCAAATCGGAAAAGAAGAAATAAAGCTGTCACTGTATGCAGATGACATGATACTATATATAGAGAATCCTAAAGATGCTACCAGAAAACTACTAGAGCTAATCAATGAATTTGGTAAAGTAGCAGGATACAAAATTAATGCACAGAAATCTCTGGTATTCCTATACACTAATGATGAAAAATCTGAAAGTGAAATCAAGAAAACACTCCCATTTACCACTGCAACAAAAAGAATAAAATATCTAGGAATAAACCTACCTAAGGAGACAAAAGATCTGTATGCAGAAAACTATAAGACACTGATGAAAGAAATTAAAGATCATACAAATAGATGGAAAGATATACCATGTTCTTGGATTGGAGGAATCAACATTGTGAAAATGACTATACTACCCAGAGCAATCTACAGATTCAATGCAATCCCTATCAAACTACCACTGGCATTTTTCACAGAACTGGAACAAAAAATTTCACAATTTGTATGGAAACACAAAAGACCCCGAATAGCGAAAGCAATCTTGAGAACGAAAAACGGAGCTGGAGGAATCAGGCTCCCAGACTTCAGACTATACTACAAAGCTACAGTAATCAAGACAGTATGGTACTGGCACAGAAACAGAAATATAGATCAATGGAACAGGATAGAAAGCCCAGAGATAAACCCATGCACATATGGTCACCTTATCTTTGATAAAGGAGGCAGGAATGTACAGTGGAGAAAGGACAGCCTCTTCAGTAAGTGGTGCTGGGAAAACTGGACAGGTACATGTAAAAGTATGAGATTAGATCACTCCCTAACACCATACACAAAAGTAAGCTCAAAATGGATTAAAGACCTAAATGTAAGGCCAGAAACTATCAAACTCTTAGAGGAAAACATAGGCAGAACACTCTATGATATAAATCACATCAAGATCCTTTTTGACCCACCTCCTAGAGGAATGGAAATGAAAACAAAAATAAACAAATGGGACCTAATGAAACTTCAAAGCTTTTGCACAGCAAAGGAAACCATAAACAAGACCAAAAGACAACCCTCAGAATGGGAGAAAATATTTGCAAATGAAGCAACTGACAAAGGATTAATCTCTAAAATTTATACGCAGCTCATGCAGCTCAATAACTAAAAAACAAATAACCCAATCCAAAAATGGGCAGAAGACCTAAATAGACATTTCTCCAAAGAAGATATACAGACTGCCAACAAACACATGAAAGAATGCTCAACATCATTAATCATTAGAGAAATGCAAATCAAAACTACAATGAGATATCATCTCACACCAGTCAGAATGGTCATCATCAAAAAATCTAGAAACAATAAATGCTGGAGAGGGTGTGGAGCAAAGGGAACCCTCTTGCACTGTTGGTGGGAATGTAAATTGATAGAGCCACTGTGGAGAACAGTATGGAGGTTCCTTAAAAAACTACAAATAGAACTACCATATGACCCAGCAATCCCACTACTGGGCATATACCCTGAGAAAACCATAATTCAAAAAGAGTCATGTACCAAAATGTTCATTGCAGTTCTATTTACAATAGCCCAGAGATGGAAACAACCTCAGTGTCCATCATCGGATGAATGGATAAAGAAGATGTGGCACATATATACAATGGAATATTACTCAGCCATAAAAAGAAACGAAATTGAGCTACTTGTAATGAAGTGGATAGACCTAGAGTCTGTCATACAGAGTGAAGTAAGTCAGAAAGAGAAAGACAAATACCGTATGCTAACACATATATATGGAATTTAAGAAAAATAAAATGTCATGAAGAACCTAGAGGTAAGACAGGAATAAAGACACAGACCTACTAGAGAATGACTTGAGGATATGGGGAGGGGGAAGGGTAAGCTGTGACAAAGCACGAGAGAGGCATGGACATATACACTACCAAACGTAAGGTAGATAGCTAGTGGGAAGCAGCCGCATAGCACAGGGAGATCAGCTCTGTGCTTTGTGACCGCCTGGAGGGGTGGGATAGGGAGGGTGGGAGGGAAGGAGACGCAAGAGGGAAGAGATATGGGAACATATGTATATGTATAACTGATTCACTTTGTTATAAAGCAGAAACCAACACACCATTGTAAAGCAATTATACTCCAATAAAGATGTTAAAAAGAAAAAAGATGTGATATATATATAACTGAATACTCCTCAGCCATTAAAAAAAAAAAAAAAATGAAGTCTTGCCATTTACAACAACATGGATAGACCTTGATAGTATTACACTAAGTGAAATAAGTCAGAGAAAAACAAATACCATATTATTTCACTCATTTGTGGAATATAAAAAACAAACAAAACAAACACATAAATACAGAGAACAGAGTAGTGGGGGAGGGTGAAATGGGTAAAGGGGATCAACGGTATGGTGATGGGTAGAAACTAAATTTTGGGTGGTGAGCAAGTGTAGTGTATAAGGAAGTAGAAATATAATGTTATACACATGAGAGTTACGTAATGTTATAAACCAATGTTACCTGAATAAAGCATATTTTAAAATTAAATTAAGAGTATTCAGCATGAAAACTGTGTTTGTAAAACAGACTCATGTTTTCAGTGTTTGGAGCAAGGATCTTTTATTACGTAGTGACAACTCAAAACTTTTGTAATCCAGTGTCCTTGAGCAGTTTTTAGTGAAACTGCAAATAAAAGAGGTCTTTGGAGCAGAAGCAGCAAGGAGATTACGGGATGGTTTATGGCTCAGGATCCGCTACTGTGATTCCAAGTTTCTCAAAAAACAGAAAGAAAGAATGAAATTTATATCACTATTTCTAACACTAGTAGCTTATTTTCAGCTATTTTATTTTTAATAATTTAATGTTTTATAAGTAAATATAGACATACATTAATAAATGGAAAGAATTCTTTTAAATACCAAATAACTTTGTAATTTTAGAGCTGTCATTTGAATGGGAACCAGTTAACATTTGGAAAATGAAATATGGGGACAAAAAGCTAATTAAGTTATTTGATTACAACCAAAGGATACTTCAAATGATAATATGTGATAAATGCCTTCCAGGGTTTTAGAAATCACAATACATTTGATTTTAATTTATTTAAATTTCACTTTTCCTTCTTTCTGTGGCTCTAATATTCAGAACTATATTAACTTACCAAGATTTATTCTTTTCCTTCTAGTTTCACTTCCATATAAAAAAAAGAGCTACTTCTGTTAATAAAACTCTGGAAGGATTAAAATTAAGAACAAGAGCTTTGTAACCCTCTTGTTAATTGGGAACACCATACGACTTAAATCCTAAATAAAATGTGTTTAAAGTGGATTTTCTTCCACTTCTGAAAGACTTGGTCCTTTTGCCTGGCTACCCTATAAGCCCATTGGGTTTAATGTCTAATAATTTTATTAGATATATTACAGTGTTGGTTCCACTGGATCAGTTTTTTCTGAAAAAAAATGGTATACCTTTTAAAATATGAAGATTCAAGTTTTCTTTAATTTACAGAAAGTTTTCTTAAATTACAGTTTAAAATATGTAATTCAAAAGCCCTCTTTTCATGCTATTCTGCTATACTGTATTTTACACTTACATTATAACTCACTGGCAGAATTTAATATTTGGGAATGTCTGTTTTGTATGAGGCTTTGTCTGAGCTGTTTTACATGTTATTATATGAACATATATGTTACCTATTTACAAGCCCAGTAGACAGGCATTAATATTCTCATTTTTATAGCTGATGACTAAGGTTCAGAGCTAGTAAGCGCCAGAACTGGGACTTGAACCATGCCTTTTCCCTCTGCAAACCATACATTTTCCAGTACATCATCACCATGAACAAAACTTGGACATACACAAATTATATAATCACATCGAAGGGAATACATATATATCCATTTTTAGATGTTCAATTATCTGAATTCGAAGCAATGTGAAAAAATTTAAAATGGCCAGTCTAAACAGTTTTTTTTTCTTAATAGTAATGTACAAAGTCCTCCTAGGTGACCTATTTGCTGACCTTTAGTAATAACTTACTTTAAAAAAGAAAGATGCAACAAGATGAAGTTCTAGATATATCTGAGTCAGAAAAAAACATTTACACTTAGCTAGTTCTGTCTCCTGATTCCATAGATGAGAAAACCCAAGACCCAGAGAATTGAAGGCAAGTGTCCCAGATGATGTAACAGTCTTTTAAATTCAGAGCCGGAGCTTCTTCGAGCATTTGAAACAGTCTTTAATAGGAGGAGAGAGAGGTACTGAGAGGAGTTCAGTATAATTTAGAACTATCCTTACAAGAGGATTTGCCTTCATCAATTAATTTTGACCTTCAAGAACTGGATAGAATAGAGGAACAATGACTCAGTGTAGCACCTGCCAAACTTTACATGTTTATTGTTTTAATGACACATTTTTAGTGCTTGAAAGACTCTTACTTTGACCTTTTATAGAGAGGCAAGCAACGGGTATCTGGCGAAGCCACTCTGCGTAGTTCACTAATGGGTGTCTTGGTGGTTTGTTCCGACCGTTACACTATCCCTTGATTAGTGGGAGGGGCAACTGTAACATAATACACATCCAGACAGAACAAACCATATTATGGCAGCAGGCACTGCGGCACTGGAAAATCTGAACACTCATTATACAATGAGATGCAGTTTATAGATCTAATATTAACAAACAAATGTTATACCGTGTGCTTCTCTTAGGACGTCTCATGTCTTCTCATAGGGGATGGTTCTTCTTCAGTCTGATACATATCTTACCCTTTCTGCTTTTGAAGCACTGGTTTGCTAACCCTCTTCCTTATAGTATATAGTCTTCTCAATCCAGTCTAATATGAAACGAAATTGCTTCTTCCATGTTTGGGGCATATAATATAGGCCACAGACATTTTTCAGTCTCTCTGTATATGACTCAGACTGTTAGTACTTACCTGTACTTATCTGTTTTGGACTAGGGTAATGGTAAAGTAGAGAAATGAAAAATCACCAATTTTTTTGAATGAGGTTACTGTAGAACTCATCGATGCAATGGTGAAGCAGAGAAAATAAAGGATAATACCTAGCCTTCCAGCTTGAGCAGTTAGATAGTAGGTGGTAATGCATTTTACTATTGACTGATAGGACTAGAATAAAAGTAGGTCTGGTACAAGGGAAAAATCAAAGATTTCATTTTGGGCTCATTAAGTTTAAAAACCCTATTAGACACCTACATGAAGATATCAGGGAGGCAGTGGCAACAGAAGAGAAGTTTCCATCGGGAGTGAATTGGGGAGTTTTCAGCATATAAATGATATCTGAAGCCAAGGAGAATGGCTGTAACGAACAAGAGAAATAGAATGAACTTGGTCTAAATTTTACATGCCACCTGGTGCCAAGGTCCTTGTCCTTTATAATGTTGATGTATTTTCAAATGTCTTCCTTGGTGGCAACTAACGGGATTACCATTTTTTCATTTCACTTCTGCTATATACGTTAGGCAACAAATCTCCTAATAAATGGGTTATTCTTCATTTTTCTAAAGCCAGTGGCTTGTTGTTTTCTTTTTTCTTTAGTGAAGAATATGTGGTTTATTTTATATTGTATTAAATAACAATCTTAATATTAATTAAGTCCCTATTGCAGCATTGTCCAAAGAGCTTTACATATATTTATTCTTTACATTATCAAATTCTCACAGCAATACTAAAAGTTAGGAACAATTATTCCCATTTTATAGATGAAGAAACTGAGGTTTAAAAGGGTTGCATAACCTGCCCACGATCAAATTGTTTACAAGTGGTAAAGCCAGAACGCACTTGTAGAGCCAGTAGCTTTTACACATTTTTTTAAACAGGGGCATTATTTTTAATACTGTATCAGGTAGCACCCCACAGTGACAAAAGAAGGAAGAAGGGGCTGAGGACAGAGACTCCCTGACTCAGCACCTTCCTTCTCCTACCTACTTCCCCTCTCTCTCCCTCCCTCCCTCCTCCGAGGCAGCCTCTGATGAGCTTCCATGGAAACCTAGAGTCCATGGACCTCACATCTGAATTTCACTCCCCTCGCTCTGTTCATGTAATCACATTTAATATTTTGATTTCTGTTTCACAATCATATCATATCCAATTTAGCACGAATTCTTTCTAATCCAAATGTCTTCTATTTGTATTTGTAATTGTCTTTGGCCATCTCTGTACAAAGTTAGAAACTTTTCTAAATGTCTGCATTCTGATTTTTTTGGAGATGAAATGAATTTGAAAGTAAATGGCTCAGAATTAGTTATTTGCTTTTCTAGTAAGCAGTATTTACCAAAGCTTGTAGATTTCTCTTCCAAGCTAGGCATATTCACCTCTCTCTCTCTCTTTCTCTCTCTCTCTCTCGTTTTATAATTATCATATTGTCATCATAATATATAATAGTTTCAGAATTACAATATTCTTTATAAAGATTTTATTAATTGTATTTTGCTGTTGTTAGTAAGGGGAGTGTTGAAAACTTTTACTGGGAAATTATTTTTCAATAAAATGAATTATTGATACTATCACTGTAAGAAGAGAAAAGCATATTAATTCAAACATGTAGCAATTCAACAGAGGAGAATAATACTGTTTAAAAGTAGAGGATATGCTAAAATATCTATATCCTTAATTTCCTATCCTCGTAGATAACCAGTAAATGGATGGAGACATCTACTTAACTCTTACTCTTACTGCTTCTCAGACCAGCAGCATGGACAGTGAACTTAGACATTAGAAATTTACTGGGCATAAGTTCACACAAACAGATTGAAGTGGGGAAGAGAATCAGTCAGCCAAATAATTGCAAAAATTGCATCACTGCCTTAAATATCTTGACTGATGCAACAAATGTTGAACTTTCGACAAAAGGATTCCAATAATAATTACAAGCCCCCCTTTTATTTGAATATCACATACAAGGTTGTACGTACTATAACTAGCTATAAAAAAAACCTCTCTGAATTTTGTTTTTCCCCTCCTGGGTAAGTAAGTCCAAAGATGCATTTTAGATATTTAAAGAAAGAATTTTCCATTCAACTTGTTCTCAGTAAAAAAGTATGTCTCTAACACAATGCTACAAATCAACTATAGTTAAATTTTAAAAAAAGAAGAAAAGAGGTTGTGTCTCTATTGTCAAAGTGCTTTTAAGTGTATTTATGAGCCTGTGAGCTGGGAGATGTCCCATGGGACAATATGTACCAGTGCCTCTTTCTCTTCCACCACAAGAAAAATACCCAGAAGGACCCCTTCATGGCTTCTGGCCAGCACACGAGATCCACGGCTGCCCATTAGAGAACTCAAAGACATTAGAAACAGGTATCATCCTTCTAAAATGAGGGTATATGAACTGCCCCAAAGGGAGAGCCAAGTGCTAACTCTGTTGGTAGCGCTGCAGGGTAGGTTGTGGGAGTGATACTGTCAACCCTGAAAAGGTAAGGAATGTTCCCCAAATAACACCATCGTGCATTTAACTAGATATCTTTAGCTAAGTAGGAACTCAACTTAGACTGTGATTTTGGAACTGACTGAAATATCCTCCTACTCTTTCTCATGTTATCGTATGTAATTGCAATATACAATTTTCCAATAATGAAATGATTTTACTGTGACTTTGATGTTCATGTACCATCTTGAATTTTACATTCCACTTCAAAAAGTTCCTTTAAGTCACCTATATAGGAGGTCGGCAAATTCAGAAAAGGTCTTAAAAAATAAGTCCCAGGGCTTCCCTGGTGGCGCAGCGGTTGAGAGTCCGCCCGCCGATGCAGGGGACACGGGTTCGTGCCCCGGTCCGGGAGGATCCCACATGCCGCGGAGCGGCTGGGCCTGTGAGCCAGGGCCGCTGGGCCTGCGCGTCCGGAGCCTGTGCTCCGCAACGGGAGAGGCCGCAACAGTGAGAGGCCCGCGTACCGCAAAAAAATAAATAAATAATAAACAAGTCCTAGATGATGTGTGAAAGTTTCTCCCCGACCCCCTTAAGACTTCTCTGGATTCACGTCTGTCCCTTCGACTTCTCTCTTGTGACTGTGGAATCCTTATGCCACTTTCATGTTCCTGCTTAAGGGATTTCTGAAGAAACGTCTCTAACTATGAAAATCAACCGCTGCTTCTTGAAAATGTTCTCCAGATGCATCACTCCAGGGCAGCTAGTGAGACTCCTTACTCCTGTTCCAAGTCACCTTGGGGCCAAAAGAAACCTTGATTTGAGGACAAACACCAGAGTCGGCTAGATCCCACCCACAGATTCAAGGCAAGCAGCCTCGCTCAGCCTCTTTCATCTTCCTTCTCCTGCCCAAGGAAGTGTTTGCTTTCCCCAGAGAGCGAAGTTTGCTCCGATCAGGAAATGTGAATGCAGACGTTAGCACTTGAATTTTCCTTTAGCCATCATAACAAATAATCAAGAATTAGTAAAATGCACCATTTAAATGGAAAAAGTAGGTTTTGCAAGCAAAACCAAAAATATTATTCTCTTTGCTGATGTCTTATTTTGGTTATTGAAATTCTGCCCCTCACTTCCGCAAACCCTCTCCGGTGTAAGGCGCCTGCCGCGCAAGGATAAATGTTAGACTAACACATCTGACTGCAAATTCTTCCAGAAGATAACGGGCATGTGTGTCATCAGAACAAAGTAAGAAGGGAAAAGAAAGTTAGAGTCACCCTGACCACCAGCAAACAAGTCGTCGTAGCCTGTGGCTCTTACTCATTCCCCGTGTCTCTGCAAGGGTGTTGGTGGGACCGAGCAGTGGAGTTACTAGGTGTCTGGTATCGGGAATGAAAACAACTTAAATTAAGAGGAAGGCACATGCTCACATTTTCAAAGCTCCTGGCAAAAATATAATTTTTTAAATTATTAGGAGATATAAAAGTATATAGGCAAATACATCATTAATCTTGAGCATTGAATTGTCACAGTATAATAGCACATAACATGTTTATCATTCTAGTGACATCTTTTAAAAAGAAACTTTCAAAATGCTACTTGAATTCGCACAATTGACAAAAAGAGTGACTTCTGCAAGCAAACTCTGCTCCCTCATTTAATAACTATTTGACTTTGAACCAGTTAAATAACATTCTAAGTCTCAATGTCCTCATCTGTGAAAAGGAAATAATAGTGCCCATATCAGAGCACTGATTTGTGTGTTATATGTACTAATCTGAAAAAAAGATCCTTAGCAGAATTCCTAACAAAATAAGTCCTCAAAAATATTAGCACTACCTGAGAAAAGCATTAGTGACCAAACAAAATAGCCCGGAGGAGGGAAGAATTAGAAAAGAGGTCCTGCTTTATAAAGATGAACATCAAGTATTTAAAATCTGGATCAAAATAAGCTAAGAAGGGACATAATACAATTCTTAAAAGCACACCCCAAAGTACAGACTGAAAATATGCTGGCAAAATGTGTCAAAATGACAAATTTATGCACTAGAAATATATAAGAGGCTATTAAAGAAAAACTGGGATGCTTTGAGGCGTTTTCATATTTATTTTGAGAGACTGTTAATGGAAAAAAAAAATGACACCCTCTCAAACTCTTTTCTAGCATTACTGTTGGGAGTTGAGAGCTCACTGAATGCACAAGAACAACATTATTTTGTCCACTGATGAGAATATACATGAGGCAGAGTTTCAACGGAGAAAAGTTACTATTTCAAGACAGTGCTGAGCCCAGTCATCTAATCATTAGGTCAACAACTATTTACTGACTGCAGTTTGTGCTTGGACACAGTGAAACGCAGAGGACTGAAAAACAGACAAAAACCAGAAAGCCGTGAACATAAGCAAACGTGGCCCAGTTATTTCCACACGTTGCCTCTTATCAATAACGGTTCAATGAACATGGGTGTGCAGATATCACTTCTGTAACTTATGGTCACCAAAGGGGAAACGTGGGGGGAGGGAGGGATAAATTAGGAGGTTGGAATTAACATACACATACCACTATGTATAAAATAGATAACCAACAAGGACCTACTGTAGAGCACAGGGAACTCTACTCAATACTCTGTAATAACCTATATGGGAAAAGAATCTGAAAAAGGATAGATACATGTATATGTATAACTAAATAACTTTGCCGTACACCTGAAACTAACACAACATTGTAAATCAACTATACTCCAATATAAAATAAAAATTTTAAACAAGAAAGAAAGACGTTAAGAAAGAAAAAGAGAAAACAAACAAAAACCAAAAAACAGTGAACATAAGCAAATGTGGCCCAGTTGTTTACATATGTTGGCTTTTATCAATAATGATTCAATGAACATGGGAGTGTAGATAGCACTTCAAGATAGCACTTTCAATTCTTTTGGATATATACCCAGGAGCGGGATTACTGGATCATACGGTAGTGCTATTTTTAATTTTATTAATTGTGGCTTGCAGGTTTCTCTCTAGTTGCAGCATGCAGGCTTAGTTGCACTGCGGCATGTGGGATCTTAGTTCCCCGACCGGGGATCAAACCCATGTCCCCTGCATTGGAAGGCGGATTCTTAACCACAGGACCACCAGGGAAGTCCCTATTTTTAATTTTTTGAGGAACCTCCGTACTGTTCTCCATTGGGCGGCACCAGTTTACATTCCCAACAACAGTGTGAAAGAGTTCCAGTTTCTCCACATCCTGGCCAACACGAATTTTCTTTTCTTTTTTGATAACAGCCATCCTAACAGGTGTGAAGTGATATCTCATTGTGGTTTGATTTGCATTTCCCTGATGATCAGTGATGGAGAGTATCTTTGTGTATACCCGTTGGCCATTTGCCTGTCTTCACTGAAAAAACGTCTATTCAACACAGAGAAACAGAGAATAGAATGGTGGTTGCCAAGCAACTGGGGGAGGGGAAAATGGGCAGTTGCTGGTCAATAGGAATGAAATTCCAGTTACGCAAGATGAGTGAGTTCCAGAGATCTCCCTCACAACCTTGTGCCTGTAGATAATGATACTGTATTGTGCACTTAAAAGTTTGTTAAGGGGGGCTTCCCTGGTGGCGCAGTGGTTGAGAGTCCGCCTGCCGATGCAGGCGACGTGGGTTCGTGCCCCGGTCCGGGAAGATCCCACATGCCGCGGAGCGGCTGGGCCCGTGAGCCATGGCCGCTGAACCTGCGCGTCCGGAGCCTGTGCTCCGCGACGGGAGAGGCCACGACAGTGAGAGGCCCGCGTACCGCAAAAAAAAAAAAAAAAAAAAAAAAAAAAAAAAAAAAAGTTTGTTAAGGGGATAAATCTCAAGTTAAGTGAAAAAATAAATAAAAATAAATAAAATTGATTGTGGTGACAGTTAAATTTAAAAAAAAGCAAACATGGCCCACACTTTCATGGTACCCACACTCCACTGTCTGGGGAGAGGCTGGACATTAACCAAATAGCTATCCCAATGGTTGTTTATTATAAACTGGGCAAAGAGCAAAGTAAAGGAAAGAAATGTGGCCCTAAGAGATCAAAGAAAATAGGAATTACTGAGAGTGGGGTGTGTGTAGTATCTGGAGAAGAAAGATTTGTGCTGAAATCTGAAGAATGAATAGTAATTAACTAGGTATGGCAGTTGAGTAGAGGATTATAAGTGGTGTTTCTGGTCTTAGGGAATAGACCAGAGTCCTGTGGTGGGAAAGAGTAGGTTAAGCTGAAAGACACATGGGATTAAAACAAGCTGGAGAGCAGGAAGCCCGGGGGGGGGGGGGAGCAGAAAAAAACGCATAATCAGTGACAGCCACTATTGCCTTAAATCCACATGAAGTGAACAGCATTCCCAGCTGAAAACTCAATTATGACTCTTTGTCTCAGCATCTGATAAAATTATGGAAACCTCCTTTTGTGGGGCAAGCCAGTACTTAGATTCCTTTGATAATCATGGAACAGAAATATTGGTAAAATAAGAGGCAGAAAATTGTCAGAGTTTCACTGCATTCTCCCTTTATTCCTCACCAATGTCAGTGCTGAGGAATGCCCCAGGAACATGCTCGTCGCTCCTGCACTCTGTCTAAAGATGGGATTCGTCAGTTTTCCAAAGGGTCTCAGGGCCCCAGAGCAGGTGCAGTTCACTCAGAGGGCAACCTCTGCAAGCAGGTTTAGGGCGGAGCGAATGTCCTCATTTTCATTTTGGGCGGAAATCAAGGGTAAGTGATGTTGACATGCAACCACAGTCTTTTTATTTTACTTGAGACACTGTTAGACCAGCTGCCTCCTATTCTTTTGTAAAAACATAAAAGTAAGCAGCATAATTTCTAGAAGAGGGACATTCAGCAAGTGTCTTAAGGACAATACAGACGAGACTCACACCATTAATCTTAACCACGTCCAACGAGAAATCATTATATGGTGGCACTGGGATGACTTGAGGTCCTCTAAGGGGACTTTCCTGAGGGAACCTGTCAAACAGGCAGTTAGAACAATCCAGGTGAGAAACGATAAGGAAAGGCAATAATAAGAGGGATGAAGGAGATTCACTGGGGTGACTTAGGGATTAGTTGGAGAAATAAAATGAGATTATTTGGGGATATTTTGAATTTGAGTACCTCAAGAACGTACTGTCCGGTTGTCCAAAAGCAACTGGATTTTAAAGCCTGAGACTCAGAAAGTTCTGGTCTGCAGATTTCAGATCTCTCAGATTAAAAATAATGGATTTTAGCATCAGAGGTGACAGAGGCATCCACAAAAAGTGTGCAGAGTGAGAAGGAGAGAAGAGGGGCCACACATGGTAAGACAGAGGAAAGTGAGCTCCCTCGGGGACCACGGAGTTGGGTGAAGATGGAAATAACCAATGATGTTAAAGGCTCTGAAGAATTTCAGTGAGATGAGACCCGAAAGGTTCTCCATTGTGTTTGACAATTAGTAAGTCTTGGTGGCCTTCGCAAGAGTGATTTCAGGGACTTTCCCGGTGGTCCAGTGGTAAAGAATCCACCTTAGAATGCAGGGGACGCGGGTTCCATCTCTGGTCAGGGAACTAAGATGCCACATGTCTCAGGGCAACTAAGCCCGTGCGCTACAGCTACTGAGCCCACGCACCCTGGAGCCTGTGCGCCAAAACTAGAGAGAGAAAATGCGCACACCACCGCTAGAGAGAAAACCACGCACCACAACGAAAGATCCCGAATGTCGCAACTAAGACTCAACACGGCCAAAAAAATTAATTAAATAAATTAATTTAAATAAATAAAAGGAGTGATTTCAGTAGAGGCAGGGAGCAGAAATCAGATTTCAAAGGGCTGAGGGATGAATGGCAGGTAAGAAGGTGGAGTGCGGGGTTGCGGCCTGAGGTTCTGAGACGCTTTGATGAAGAGAATAGGTACCAGAGGATGGGGGGTTGGGGAGAAGTGGTTACAGATCAAGGAGTTTGCGGTGGTTGTTACTTTCAGGTGTTTCAAGCAAAAGGTTAAAATGGAGGAAGTGAACAGGAGTCAGGATTCAAGTTCAATTCAGTTACTCTATAAACTGGGTAAATTCATTCAATTCCTTAAGAACGGATTCACTTTTTAAATTTCTGTAATTAAATATATGTCTTTATAGTCTTCTCTTAGAAAGCGTCGGTGTTCATTTCAGGGGAAACTGGGCTAGCCATTTGGTACCTTGACAAGGAAAACCCTTTTTCGATGCCTTAAAAATAAATGTTTCCATCCAGGCCCAGCAAGGAGAGTGAACACAGCTCAGGGTTAACTCTCTGAGGCCGAGCTAAGTAAAGCCTTTGCCTAAGGCTCCAAAAGACCCATTTCTGGAGGATAATAATGTCCAAATAACTGTTTCTCGGGGGGGGAAAAAACGCAATTTCTACTCTTGGGAGTAGGCACTTTTGCCTATTCGTTCTTTTTTCTAATTATGGGTTTCATTACATTTCATCAATTCGTAGGCTTATCTCCGGTTGAAATACGTCTGTTTGTCAAGGCTCCAATTTACTGTGTCTGGGATTTATCCTGGGTTTGCTGACCTCTGGCAAGGCTCTGCCAGGACTGGGTGCCCTCCTTTTCACTAAGACTGTCTTGACAGATTGCCTTAACTAAGGGATCTCATAGGCATGGAGGACGTCCTCGCTCTGGGAGGTTTCTATTTACCTTTGGTCTTAGCGGCATTTGTCTAAGGCTGGGCCGCATTCTCTCAGAATCCCTGCCCCTTCGTCTCTTTATGCTCTCAGGGCTACACCTTGGTTACGAGCCGACCCTTTGTCCCAGCTGCTGTTTACTTGGAGAGCTTAAGGATTTATCAAATGACCTAGATAAAGGCACTCGAAGCATGTCATCTGTGTGTTGTCCAAAGAAAAGTACGACTTGTTTCAGACCTAACATGACTACAGATCACATTATGAATGTATCATCTTGGAAGTGTTTGAAGATGACTTTAAAAAGAAAGAAATTTAGAGGTCAGTAAAGAACAGACTATTGTTGACAGAGAAGCTAGGTAATTGGTATGTTATGGAAGGTTCAAATCACCAAAAATGAGCTGACTTTGACTTCAAAAAGACAAAATAAAGATGAGTATGCTCTCAGTCACATGTTCTGTATGTAACCCTGCACCACTGCTAATGGAGATAAAGGACAACCGTGGTCACATCATTTTCAAATAATCAGCTACTTTTGGTTAACAGGCCACAGACATTATATTTATTTGTTTTTCTGTTTGTTTTTATAATTTTTTAAAATTTATTTTATTTATTTATTTTTGACTGCATTGGGTCTTCATTGCTGCACTCGGGCTTTCTCTAGTTGTGGCGAGAGGGGGCTTCTCCTCGTCGTGGTGTGCGGGCTTCTCATTGCGGTGGCTTCTCTTGTTGCGGAGCACGGGCTCTAGGTGCGCGGGCTTCAGTAGTTGTGGCTCGCGGGCTCTTGAGCGCAGGCTCAGTAGTTGATCTGTGGCATGTGGGATCCTCCCGGACCAGGGCTCGAACCCATATCCCCTGCAAGGGTAGGCAGATTCTTAACTACTGAGCCACCAGGGAAGCCCCACATTTATTTGTTATTCAACAAGTATTTATTGAATTACTTTCCAGGCATTGTTCTAGGTTCTAGAGCTAAAGTAGTAAAGAAAAGAGACAAAGTTCCAGGCTCATGAAGCTTACATTCTAGTAGGGAAAGACTGGCAGCAAAATAAGCAAGGGAATGTGTACTGTGTCAAGCGGTGATGCAAATAAAAGTCGCGGGAGGGCTTCCCTGGTGGCGCAGTGGTTGAGAGTCCGCCTGCCAATGCAGGGGACACGGGTTCGTGCCCCGGTCCGGGAAGATCCCACATGCCGCGGAGCGGCTGGGCCCGTGAGCCATGGCCGCTGAACCTGCGCGTCCGGAGCCTGTGCTCCACAACGGGAGAGGCCACAACAGTGAGAGGCCCGCGTACTGCAAAAAAAAGAAAAAAAAAAGTCGAGGGAGGGAGGTTGGTAGAAAGGGAAGTTTGGTAGGGGAACACCTCAATGAGAGAACCTTTTGGCAGAGGTGTGAGAGAGGTAAGGGAGCAGCCATGCTCGTATCTGGGGTGAGGACATTCCGGCGGAAGGACCAGCACAGGCAATGAGTGCCTGGTGTGTTTGAGGGACAGAATGAGCGATAGGAGGTAGGAAATGGGTTGACAAGTAAGAGATTGTCAGGTCATGCAGGGCCTTCCAGCACATGGCAAGGATTTGGGCTTTTATTCTGAGTGAGATAGGAAGGCATTAGAGGGTCTCAGCAGACGGTGTCATAGTCTGAATTAGGTAGATTTGGAGCCCATTCTGTATACTCTGTTGAAAATGTAACCATAAGGGCACATGGGTGGAAGCTGAAAGAACAATTCAGGAGCTATTGAAATAATCCAGAGACGGCAGAAGATTGTACCAGGGCAGTGACAGCAGAGGTGACGGGACACAGTCGGATCTCTTTTAATGGTAGAGAAAACGTGTTAGTTAATTGGATGTAAGATGTGAGAAATAAAAGAGACGAGTCCAGGATAAATCTAAATTTATCCAGAGTAACTAAATTTATCCAGAGCAACTAAAAGGATGGTAAGAAGATATCAGGAGCAATAGTTTCGGGGGTAAAGGGAGTATCAAGAGTTTGATTTTGAACATGTTCATTTGAAGACCTCTATTAGACTTCTACATAGAGGCAGTTCCACATCCAAGTCTGGAGTCCAGGGGAGACATCCAGGCTGGAGCTAATGAATCTGAGACCTTACAAGATGAAACTGGGGTGAGACAGATGAGATGAGATAGGAGGTGAGACAAAGAGACAAGGTCCATGGACTACGTCCCGGGACTCTTAGACTGAGAAGGGCAAGGAGAAGCAACCAGTAAAGGGGCAGCCAGTGTGGGAGCAGGAAAATCAGGAGTGTGTGGAGTCCACACCAGGAAAGGAAAACTCTCAGGATGGTGGTGGTGGGTCTTTGGGTTAGTCTGTGTTATTAGCAGAGTAAGAAAAATTCTAAGGACGAAGAACAGACCTTCAGGGTTAGCCCTATGGAGGTCATTGGAGACCTTGTCAAGAGCAGTTTTGCTGCAGTGATGAGCGTCAAAAGTGACCGAAGTAGTGACAGTGGGAGGGGAAAATACAGACATAATGAGTATGGACAGCATATGAGTTGTTCTCCAGTGAAACAGAACCAATAGGATGTATATATACAGAGAGAGAGAGATTTATTTTAAGAAATTGGTTCACGTGATATGGAGACTGGCAAGCCAGGAGGCTGGGGACCCAGGGGAGAGCTGCTGTTGTAGTGCAAGGCTGAAGGTGGTCTTCTGGAAGAATCCCCTCTTCTTCCTGTCTTTTTCTATTAAGACCTTCGGCTGATAAATGAGAAATGAGGCCCACCCACATTACGGCAGGTCTCAAAGTCTACTGATGTAAATGTTAATCTCACCTTTAAAAAATTACCTTGCAGAAATATCTAGAATGATGTTTGATCAAGTATCTAGGTACCATGGCCCAGCCAAGTTAATTCATAAAATGAACATTGGGACAACTCCAGGAGTACTGTTGTGAAGAGAAGGAGAAACATAGGCAGTAGGTGGAGGGGGATATAGAGTCTAGAGGTTTTTTTTTTTTTAGGATAAGAGGAAAAATAGCATGATTTTGAGACTGATGGAAATGAAAGTGTGGAGAGGGGAAAATGGACAATGCAGGAGAGAGAGGGGAGAACTGCAGGAACACTGTCCTTGAGTGCATGAGAGGAAAGGTTCCCGTGCACGAATGGAAGGGTTGACCTTTGATGGGAACTAGGGAAGTCACCCCCGTTCCAGGAAAAGTTCTGAGGATAAGACCCAGGTGCGGGGAGGAGAGTCAATGAGGAGATAGGAGCTTATCCAAGTTGTCTTCTGAATTCTTCCATTTTCTTTGTGAAGTAAGAAGCAAGGCCACCAGTGAAAGGTGAGAACAGAGGAGGTATCAGAGGCCTGAAGATCCAAGGAAAGGGATAAAACACTGGGCAAGAAGAATATGAGCTTGAACCACTAAGGAAACGGAATAGGATTTTCAGATCACGTACAGGACTCATTTAAAGTTGTCATGAACTGAAGGCGTGATCAGTCTGCACAGTTGTGTTTTTCTGCAACTATGCTCAGCAGAACCGCTGCGGGCGCTGGGCAGGCTAAGAGTTTGGATCCATCAGACCACGGGCATTTGCCAGGCAAATGCAATGCAAGGAGAAAGGGGCAAGGGAGTGGAGAGTTCATGTGAGGGAGTGATTATGACCATAAACCATGAAGCGGAAGCGGCGTAAGAAGGGAAGTACGAACGTGAGGGTGATGAAGGACAGAAGAAAGCTGGTAGGATCAATGGATGTCTTGTTGGGGGTCAAGGAATTGCTGAAATTGGGATCCTAGGGGGAGTGAGCTGGAAAATAGGGGGACAGGGTTGGGAGAATAAAATACTGAAATTATGGAGATTACAGAGGGCTGCCAGCCCTTGATAATGGCAACTGCTATGGTATGCGTGGCCGAGGACAGTACCATCAGAGTAGAGGAGACAAGAAAATTCAAAGGCCAAGGTATTTCAGAGTTGCTCTCTAGGGATATTGAAATCACCACCATAAATACAACAAGAACACCATTGGAGAGAGTGACAGTGAGGCAGGAGCTGAAATCGAGGAATGAGGGAGGTGGCTTGGGGGTCTGTGAGGACTGGTATGGAGGGATAGTGGGCTGAACAGTGTGACGACGTGGAGGCCACGTTGGGTGAGGTGCCCCCCCCCACTTCCCTGTCACCGCAGGCAGGAGCGGAGATGGGCCTAGAGCTCTGCTGAGGGGTTTTAGGAAGAGAGATAAAGCATACTCAGCAAGTGACAAAGAAGCAAGGAGTAAAGTTCTCCCATTTCCAGACACCCTGGGGTGAGGGTCGTGGGAAAGGAAATGGCCATGACCTGAGGGGGGCTGCAGGGGAGGACACGGTGGTCTCGGGGCTGGGCCCAGTTTCAAGTAGAGTGAGCAGGTACTGGTGGATGTCAGCAAAAAGGCTGAGGATGGAGGGGAGGCCGCACATCACCCACTGGGAGATGCAGGCGATGTCAGGAGGGAGAGGGGTGGGCAGGTGAAGTGAAGAGGAAGAAAGACAGGTGATGATTAGAGTCTGGGGGTGAGAATTCCTTGCTTCCTGTGGGGACTGGTAGGAGTAAAGATAAACTGCAAAGAGAAGAGCCTTGATGTTCGCAAGGCAGACAGTTCATATTGCTCACTTACCTTGTTAGGAAAGAGTGGCTACCACCGTTAGTTGGCATGACTTATATTGGGGGATGGGGAAGAAGAATCTCAGGCACTGTTTCCACTCCCTTCTCTGGAGATACGATGGCAGGAGCGTGTCTCATCTCACCTGAGCATCGTGAATTCCTGGTCCCTCCTGGCTCACTCTCGACTCCAGGAGCATCTAGAGCTCTCGGGGCCACGTTTGCCTTACAGATTAGGTTTTTTCTCCTCAGCCCAGGGGCTGGATCTCTTAAGCCAATTTGACTTGGACTCAGTGCCAAAGACTTCCATGAACAGTCCAGCTAACAGTCAAGGTCCTTAACTTTGTCAGAACAAATCTGTCTCTCTCAGCAGAACATTTTTCCAAGGCCCAGCTCCTGCTGTGTCTTCATTCGTGCTGAGTTAAAATGCCAGAGTGGGCTTCCCTGGTGGCGCAGTGGTTGAGAGTCCGCCTGCCGATGCAGGGGACGCGGGTTCGTGCCCCGGTCCGGGAAGACCCCACATGCCGCGGAGCGGCTGGGCCCGTGAGCCATGGCCGCTGAGCCTGCGTGTCCGGAGCCTGTGCTCCACAACGGGAGAGGCCACAGCAGTGAGAGGTCCGCGTACCGCAAAAAAAAATAAAAAAATAAAAAAATAAAGCCAGAGTCAGGACAGCCTGGAGCCATAGCGCTGGCCTGGGTGGGAGGAAACTTGGGTTCCAATCCTGCCTTTGCCTCTAGGGGGAGCCCCACACCTCTCTCAGCTTGATTCCTCGGCTGTTGAAGCCGTGAGAATAGATTGAGCTCACAAATTCTCCCACGGTCCCTGTGCTCAATGTGGTGGGCACACCAACTGATTACTTCTCAAAAGCACTATTCAAGAATGAAGGAAGCTAGAGGAGTGAAGGTGATTTTTTTCAGTGATGTGCTCTACATCAAAAGAAGAATGTCAGATATGTTTGAGATCACCCCCCATGGACAGGGCAAGTCAGACGGACAGAATGCAAATCTCCTGCAACCCAGGATCATTAGAAATGATCTGGAGACAGACAGAAACACTTGTGGACCCGATAACTGAGAAACAGGTCACAAATTTGAATGCCTACAGAGGCCTAGAAGGAAGTAGAAGGAAGTAACATGGGCCAGCTGTAAACGATAGGGCATAGTGGGGACTGTGGCGCACTAGAACGGGTCCTAGTTTTACGAGCAGCCATTAATTGGCTCCAGCTGACTGTTTTCTTCCAGGAGCACAGGACTTGTGTTGCCAGATCTTCTGTTTTGAAAAGCAGCCAGAATCTTGATTTTATGTGAAATCCACTTACTTTCAAAATTTGCAACTAAATCAAAATATTAAAACTACTTCATGGGTGTTTAAAACAAACAAAAAACACTTACAGGCAGATGTGACCTTCAGGCTTCCAATATACAAAGAGTATTCTAAGGTTACACATGGGAGAAATGCAAGCTTAATCAAGGCATGCAGAAGCCTGTGAAGTCCTCCGAAGTCTCCAGTCACAGGTCAGCGAATCACACAATCCTTGGCACAGAGAAGGTTCTCCTTCAATATTTCTTGAATGAATGAACATACAGAGTCAAAGAACTACAGCAACTATTTAGTCCAGTTGTTTTCACATGTCATTTGGCTTCTTTTCTCTAGTCAGGTTTCCTGGGAAACAGACTCTCAGCTGGAGACTTGGGTACAGCTGCTTTACTGGGAAGATGCTCTCGAGAGCAACACCTTCTTGGGACTGAGAGAAGTGGGGCTGGGCAGCGAAGGAGGTGAGCTGGGATGCAGTTGTGACACAGACCCAGCCAGTCCCTGGGGAGCTCTGAAGCTGGGCTGGTGCTTCAGGCAGCCCCAGACTGAGGCTGGGGGCTGGGTCTTTGTCATCAGACATGCCCTGCCCCTATGTATGGGCAGGAGAGGGGCTCAGCTCTGAGCTGTCATCAGCCAACACCCTGGCGGCTGCAGCGATGACTGCCCGGCCCTAAAGGGAGCATGTGGGCAGTGCACCGTGGCATCCACTCTACTTCTCAACCCTTTGGTATGTGAAACTGCACAGAGAAATTTAATGGAAAGCAGAGGCAACCGGAGTTGCTCTGGTTATAAATGGGATGCAGAATCCTACCTCACCCTTGCCTTTCCTCTCCTTACTTGCTTCCTCCAGGGCGGCTCTAAGAACGCATCTTCACCTTTGACTGTGAAAACAGCCCTCAGGAGTTACTCAATTATTACTCAAGAATCCCCTCATCTGAGACCCTAGAAAGCCCCTTCAGGGAGACCTCACCCCACCTCCCACCTAGAGAGCAGCCCTTCCCCCCTTTCATGTCCCACCTGGGCTCTCAGCACCTCAGTGCCACAGTCCCCTTGGCAGGGGGCTTGGGGGAGCTACACCACCTCAGGGGAGCCACTTTAATAGCACACGTCGCCTTTTCAGGGAATAGTCTCTGATGGGAGTGAGATGATCTGAGAATCATGATCAAGGGTTCTTTCACTGTAAGTGATTCATCTCTGTGGAGACTGCTTAGGTTTTCTTTCTCAGAGAAATCTCCCCAGCATACTTGGCTTCCTCTTTGAAGAACAATATAATTATAGAAAAGAACAGAGAACGCCATGCAGATTAAAATGAAAGGTTCTTCGTCCTTACAGGCACCCCAGTGCCGAACAGATGTCCCTGAGCTCACCTTCCAGTGCGCACTTTTTCAGAACTGGAAACTTTTTCAAATGAGGCATGCTCGCTGACTGAACTCTCTTTTCTTTCACGTAACCACTTACCTTCCTTGCCTCATGTTAAGGAGCTCATTAAATTGCCTCAGACCTGTTTATTTTCCCCAGAAATTGCCTCTCTCTTAGTCTCTCCACTGAGTTTCTTTGATATCTTTGTTCGAATAATACATCTGAGTTGCTGCTGTGACATTAAAAAAAAGTGCTCCTGGCTGCTCAAAATGGCCTAGCCACCGCATCCATCATTTTTACAAGCTCTTTCCACAAAGCGAGGTCTAGTTTGTATTCATGATGCTTCTCTTTTCTCCTTCCCTGGTCGTCCTTTCACCTCTCCTCACCCTTCTCCCTCGCCCACTCAACCCCACACGCTCAGCTCACTAAGGGCGATCTCGGAGCAGAATGCACGCCTCCTCGTCCCAGCAATGGACCATCTTTTTGCTCATTATCTGTAGCAGGGCATTTGGCTGGATGCCTATTTACTTCCTCTGCTTACTCAGCTAAAGCATGTCATCTGGGAAGATTTCAACCATCAAATTCAAGAAAGCGATGTGAGGACAGTGTTTGAAAATGGAGACATGTTATTGACACAAGCTGCAAATCCACGGTTTATGTCATGTCCATGAATCTTGCGCCAGCTTCTCTTTCATCAGACACCAAAGTAAGAAAAGATGACACGCAACAGCACAAGGGCAGCCCATCGAACACCCAAGAAGCTGACATGCTCTGCAGGACTATAGGAAAGTTGCCATCCCGCCTGTCAGATATAACCTTTTCTTCCAGTTCTGTGCTCTCCCGAAAAGGTAGGGAATGATTGCTTACGTTTCTGAGGTTGGCACATTAAAAATTCCAGGAAATAGCACACAAGGCATTTGATTGTTTAAGTGGGACATTTTTTTTATCTCAATAACACAGGCTCCCTTTCCCCTACAGAATATAGCTCCCTACCGGGACTACTTTCAGTTTCTGCAGAAGCCCCGAACTCCACCACCTCTTCAAACGGTCACTGGAAGGGGGGCTTCTACACCTGCTCTTTAAGATAAACTCGGCAGACTCTATAGCTGACAGCCTTTCCCTCCACCTGCCTGGGCTGAAACTTGTGAAGCTATTGTGCTAAGACTCATCCAATGAAAAACCCAAGTGGCGGGCTTCCCTGGTGGCGCAGTGGTTGAGAGTCCGCCTGCCGATGCAGGGGACACGGGTTTGTGCCCCGGTTCGGGAGGATCCCACATGCCGCGGAGCGGCTGGGCCCGTGAGCCATGGCCGCTGAGCCTGCGCGTCCGGAGCGTGCGCTCCGCAACGGGAGAGGCCACAACAGTGAGAGGCCCGCGTACCACAAAACAAAACCAAAAAGAAACCCAAGTGGCAACACCACGCCACACCAGAAGTAAACATTTTTCCGGGTCCACAGAGTAGATCCCTTTCCCACAAAGGCCAACACTTTTGATTTCATCAATAAATCATTTGTAATCAAGATATTCAAGCTCAGGTTCAAACAGACTGGAAGCTGAACTCCTGGAATTGACAGGGATAAATATGTCAGATGTAGACTTACATGGATAAACAGTAGAAAAGAAGGATCTATTACCTCAGGAATTTTTTTTAAAACTGGAAATTTGACTCAGACTTGAAATTAAAATTGAGAGCTTATTAAGGATTTGCTCTTCTCTTTCTCAGCTCCCATACTTTCGATTGCTATTTCTACCATAATCTGAAATATACATTCTTGAAAGCGATAGCTCTGTCTAGTCCAATTTGTGTAGCTTAACTGGAAGAAGAGAAACCTCTCTTTATATTCCATCAACCACATAATCAAATTAACTTTAGAAATTTCATGTAGAAAAGAGCGGTTATTTACATCTGAGTTCGTAGACACATGTCACCTAGAAGCGCTTGCAGAGATACAGGCACTCTGACAGTCACCAGGTTCAACTAAAGGAAACACAGAGAGGTGCTTTTTTGTGTTTCCAAAAACAACAGCTGATGCTTTTACCTACACTGAAAATCACGAAATAAGATGGCCTCTCTCTAAAGTGCATTATGCATAAGCTCAGACTGAGTGGTGTTTATAAACCAACCCATTTTGGAAAGACCAAAAATGAAAGACTTTTGGAACTAGAAGGGATTATATAGCTGCATCCCTTTTATTTTATGAATGAAGCTACTGAGGGAACATCTACCCTTACTTCCTAGGATAAAAGTCACAGACCCCACAGTCAACAGTCCCTCCCTCTACCTACTTCATCTGAAATTTGTGAAGCAGTTACGACCAGAATCATCCAGTGAAAAACCAGAGGAGCAGTGCCACACCAGGATGAAAAGTTTCCTCTGCTCTCTTCACTCAACATCCAGTGAGTTTCTGTAGGATGCTGCTCCCTTAAGAAGAAAAAGCATTTGTTTTTCATAAAATAATATGAAGTATTCTGCTTTGTAAATGAGCAATAACATGACAGATAGACATTATTAAATTACCAACAAGAGGTTGCTTACTTGGAGACCTGAGCTAGTCAGAGAATTCTCATATCCTGTGGTCTGATGGTAATCACTTCTCTTAACAGCAGGGATTGGATGTCAGTTTGCAAGGAAGAATCAGAAAGCCAGATCCATGCTGGGTTTTTTTTAAAAAACAGAAACAATGGTAAAGTGCTCTCTTATTTTTAAGACACATCACCTGAATCTATAGCTTATATTTATTATACAGTTAAATAGCCACTACAATTTTCATGTCTTCTGACAATTTTCTGTGGCTTTATAGGTTAGGTTTAACAAGGCCACCTAAGTGAGTATCTTGTGATTTTCCCATTTAAGGGCTTGCCAGATCTAAGTTATTTAGAAATATGAGGCTTCCTAATAAGGGAGAGAGACTGAAATCAGTTCTTCAATCCAGTAAGTTCACTTTAACGTGAATGGAATCTTGAAATCAGTACTCTAGGTGGGGAAATACTTTCTTGCTGGCATGACCACCTAGTCACAATTATTGAAGGATGAATACTTCTGATTTTCATTTAAATGACTTTTCTAGGTTATAGAAAAGTAAAAAATGAATTTCAGCTTGTCTCATGCAAAAAGTGAATATAAAAATACAATATGCATTCAGGGATCCAATGACCACTGGCATCTGAAATTATGTCAGTGAAATGAAGAAAATGTTGTGAGTCTCTCAAATTGTCAAGACCAAGCTGGAAATGCAATTGTTCAAAAACCAAGAGTAGGATGGAAGGTGCCAGGTCGATTACATTTCTGACAGGCAGGGTTAGGAGTTGATGGCCACTTCTGGCTGCTATCTCTTTTGGTTTTTACCACATTATTTTGCAAAGTTTAAGACAAGGCTATTGATACAAGGGCAAAGGGAAACTATAAGAGAAACCATAAAAACTTAAATTTATAAAAACTGAATTTATAGCCTATAAAAGACAGTTCAGGAGAACTTTAATTTTTGTATATAAAGTCTTAACCAGCCTAGTTAATGCCAAACTCAGTTACTATTTCTTCAAAAGACAGATAAGAAAGCTCCAAGTGTAACTGCAAACAAAGAAAAATAAATTTGAAACAGATGTCATAAAATCACCCCCAACTCTTACTTTTTTAAATTATTGAAAAATCATGAGCTTGTGTATACAAAAGCTTACTGGAAAAAAATAGCAAAACATAAACACTGGGAGATCTTTCAAGAAATAATTACTGTAACTAGAGTCCTGAGGGAATTGGAATACTAAGAGAAGATAAATCTTAACAGAATGAATAGGCTTCAATTATTCCCTTAGATTTTTTATTTTCTTAAACCTTAAAGGAAGTACAGTAGAAAAGGATAAATTAGAAGGGCCCAGGCAAATTTTTCCCCCCTATAAACTTGATTCCTACTGAAGAACCAATGTTCAAATCTATATATTTTTTAAATGTTTGAAAGGATCAGACTTTCTTTTCTTCAGGAAAATCCAATGGCCCCAGCTCTTGCCTAAATTTCGTTCAGCTGCTCCTCATAGCTTTTTTTTTTTTTTAATTTATTTTTAGCTATGTTGGGTCTTCGTTTCTGTGTGAGGACCTTCTCTAGTTGTGGCAAGCAGGGGCCACTCTTCATTGCAGTGCGCGGGCCTCTCACTATCGCGGCCTCTCTTGTTGCGGAACACAGGCTCCAGACGCGCAGGCTCAGTAGTTGTGGCTCACAGGCCCAGTTGCTCCGCGGCATGTGGGATCTCCCCAGACCAGGGCTCGAACCCGTGTTCCCTGCATTGGCAGGCAGATTCTCAACCACTGCGCCACCAGGGAAGCCCCATAGCTTTTTAATATTGGTTCCATAGCTTAAGATATCTGGAAAGTTTCCAGGAAAAAAACCAGTAAATGTGCAAATCCTCACTATGAACCAAGAAAAGAAAGTGTTTATGACAAAATGTACCATCTTTGCACTAAATTTCCAAATAGTGGGTTTTGACATCAATATTTTGCTTCTGAAGGTTTAACTGATTTAGGTAAAAACTTACTAAGTTAAATTTTATTTCCCATGTGGAAACCCTTTAATTAATAAGATTTTCCTGTTCATTTTGGTAGAGTTGTTTGGTGAAGTTTAAATCAAAAATTACATTTAATGACTGAATAGAGGGTTGGATAGATAAGCAACAAATCAAACAGGATAATGGTAGAATCCAGGCTATAGAAAAATGGGTGTTCACTATACACTTTATTTCAAGTTTACTATGTATTTGAAAAACGTTATCATTAAATGCTGGGAGAAAAAAAAAATCACAGTTAAGAAGGAATGACCTGGGCTTCCCTGGTGGCGCAGTGGTTGGAAGTCCGCCTGCCGATAAGGGGACACGGGTTCGTGCCCCGGTCCGGGAAGATCCCACACGCCGTGGAGCAGCTGGGCCCGTGAGACATGGCCGCTGAGCCTGCGCATCCAGAGCCTGTGTTCCGCAACGGGAGAGGCCGCAACAGTGAGAGGCCCGCGTACCACAAAAAAAAAAAAAAAGAATGAGCTTTCTGAACTCCGCCAACAGCAAAAAAAAAAAGGCTTATTTCAGCAGCTGCAAGTCAAACCAAACAGCAATGAACTTTCAAGTGAGTCCGCGACGGGCGACTAGCTCATATCGCGTAGCAGTATTAGACCCAGAGGGTTGAGTCCAAATTGAAGAGGCATTTGGCAGATATTCCAGGCATTCTAGATATTTCTAGCCTATTTGCAAAGCCCATACCCTAGAGATTAGGCACTCAGAGGACCTCACGGTGCCTAAGGCAGACAGAGAACAGACAGGTCTAGACAAAGTAGGACCACAGGAGTCCAGAACTTCCCTCATTTCCCCAAGTACCTCTGTCCCCAGACCTGCTTCTCTTCTCTCTTTACCCATGATTAGCAGAGTCTCTATCAGTTGAGAGTGCCCAGCAAGCACCACAGGCTTCAGCAGCCACAGGGAAAGGCCTAAGGCTCCCGGGAGCCCAGGTTGGGGGACAGACACATCTGCAGGTTGGGAGCAGTGGGTTCAGATACACAGACAACCTGCAGCCCGGGTGGCCAGAAGTCCAAGCAAACAGCCTTGTGCCTTCCGATTCTAGGGCTGGCTTTTGGTCTCAGATTTTGTCATTTAGTCATCTGGGGGAGACAAGAGCTTTTAGGTATGTTTTTTTCAGGTAGAGAAAGGCCAAGTCCCATAGTTGTCAATGATTCTAGGTTGCCACGGAGCAGCAGTTCTCAATGTTTTTGACCTCAGGAACCCTTTAAACTTTTAAAAGTTATGAGAGCCTCCAAAGTGCTTTTGTTTATGAGGGTCATCTATCAATATTTATAACACTCAGAATTAAAAGGGAGAATTTTTTTTAATATTCATTTATTTTTAAAATGGCAATAATGAATTGATTACATATTAATGTAAATAATCTTTTTAATGTGACATGTAGCCTGTGGATAACTTTACTGCTATTCACTCTTGAAAGAAAGAGAGTGAAAAAAAGGGGGAATGTCTTAGTATAGTTATGAGAATAGTTTTGACCTCGTGGTTCCCCTGAGAGGGTCTTGGCACTCCCCCCTGGAACACACTGTGAGAACCACAGACACAGAGGCAATGGCTAAAACTTTGAGGGTTCTTGACCATATCTGCCATTGTAAAAGTGGCCTCCAGGTTGGTAATTGTAGTACACACACACACACACACACACACACACACACACACACACACACACACACACACACACACACACACACACACACACACACACACACACACACACACACACACACACACACACACACACACCCTTGTAGTAGTAATGAGCTTCAAGGAGAGGTGAGTGACCTACTTACTTTTCATAGACTACCAGATTGGCTCAGATAACTTTGACAATGTAGGCTGTTTATCCTCCAGATTTTAATTCAAGGGGTTTTGCTTTCTTCCCCTTCTGAGCCTTTAAAACTGATTTTTAACAATTTAGCAGCTTGGAAACACAGTTACAAATGAGTTCCTCATGTTCGCATTCTTATGATGTAGATAAATAAATTGATTAAACCCAACACAGGTCATCAGCGGCCAGAAGACTGGTCTTTAGCCTCTGATGGGCACCTAGGTATGTCCTGCCTCTCTCCACACAGGTCTCACTGAGCCCACACGAGCTCCCCGGGTGCATCAGGGACCAGGCTACTGTCCCTTTGTTCATGCCCTTTGTGCAGCAAACTCCAACTTGTTCTGAAGGCCAACCAAAATTGTATTTGGCAATCTATGAGCCCTTCTCCTCTAATGACTCAGAAATTCTAAGCCCTGTTTTTAAGAAAAAACAAACTGAGCCACAGGGAGGAAGGAAATCTCCGCAGATCCCATACAATTAATTGGCCGAGACACGAGTAATACACAGATCATCTTCGATCAGCATCATCCACAATCCAATAAACTGTCTCCTCCGCCTCCTTGCAAAGCAGACGACGTTCCTGACTCAATAAGTCACATGTGTTTGTCTTTCGTGTTAAAACTGGAAGGGCATTTATTTATGTTATACCTCTGTTTTGTACTGCACTAAAACAATGCCGAGCTCTGCAACGATGAACGCGATTTGTGTTGAAATCTGAACTGCAAAGTTGTTCAAGAGCAAAGGCTGCCCTACATTCCTTCAGCGTCTCCTCTGTGGGTTCACACAGCACTCTCTCTCCTCAGTGCCTCCTCAAGAGGTACAGACTCACCCTACGCTTCTTCTCCTCTCCAGAATTCACTAATTTCAGCACTATTTGTCTCATCCATTCATTCATTCATCAGCCAACAAGTATCTATTAGACATCAATCCCATGTGTGACATGCTGGAGATACATGGCCTCCATGTGTCTTTCTCACAAGGTTATTCACATCTGCAGAGAGTTCCCGAAACCCGTGTGATCTTGGTAACACTGCTGTACCTCCTAAACCCAAATCCTAAGAGCCTTGCCACCGCATCTCCCAAAAGACCAACAGGAAGAGCCCCACTTGGTTGACTTCACTCACACAGAGGCTGGCTTCCTTCTGTACAGCTATCCCCCATTAGCTGCCACCTCCTCCACCTTCCGAAACCTTTCCAAATCCAAATCCAAAATCCAAATCCAGCAACGCCAGTACAAAGTCTCGTTTTTTCCTGATCTGAGTAAAGGCTGTCCTTTCCCAGCAGGTTCTCTGCTCTGAGCAACCTTATCCAAACTCAGAAACTGGCTGCATATGTGAAAGTGTCTTCTGTCTCTTGCTCACCTAAGAAGGTCTCATCTTTTGGGAATTTAATTCTTTTAGACGTTTTTGAGTCCATAGCTACTCCATGACTTTAAAGAAAAGTATGACTGGGGGTGGGGGGGGGTTCATTTAAAAATTTCTTGTTGTTTCAGCAGAAATAAAGGTACTCCTACATTTTAACCAGAAGTGAAAACTAATACTTCTTAATGATGATTTAAAATGCATTGTAAGGAAGACGATGTACAATCTACTCCTGGTAGCCTCATAAAATGACCAAGTGTGCTTCAGTAACATCAGCCATTTCCCCAAAGGGAGAAAAATGACATCTGGTACTCTTTGAAGAAAAATGAAAAGGAATAAATGCTGCCTTGCATTCTAGTAATTGAAAAATAGCTTCATTGCTGCTGCTAACACTGGAAATTTCATACCATCTGTCTAAAGTAGAGACCTCTACTGTTAGGTATTAAAATAGCATTTACTATAAATGGAGTTCGTTACAAGCAGTAACTGTTTGTAATCAAACTTCCGTAAAGATTTTGGGTCAGTAAATGGAAAATAACCACAGATATACAATGAATGGGACAGGATCTAAAGCTTTATGATCCATCTTGGTCAAAGCCCTCCTTCCTCAACTGGTATTAGCATCATGGATTCTAATATAAATTCAATATTGTTATCAGTCTATCAATATGTTTTACAAAGAGTTCTGAATACTTTATGGTTTAGAAATAATCTTCCAAGAAAGTATCATCTGTAGTAATTTACCGCTGCTACAACAAATACTCCTTCCCCTAAGCTGGATAGAGCTACACAGAACTGGCTTTCTCCGTGAATCAGAACATAGATTAAAACATATAAACATTTTAAAGCACTGTGAGTCTGAGAGTCTGCTTTCTTGCACTGGAGTGTCCAGAGACAATCAATCATGTAGTCTTACTCAGCAAGGAAAAATGGAATTTTTTAATCATTGTTATAGATGAAGACTTCTTTCTATGACACCTGTGTATATTTTAAGAATTATTCTTATAATTATTTTCATGAATTTGTTCAAGGAAAGTTCTAATTTTACAAGGATATTGATCTAGGAATAAGTGGCAGGCAGAGCTATCCCTCCCAAGAGGTCATCATTTTTTTTTTAACATCTTTATTGGAGTATAATTGCTTTACAATGGTGTGTTAGTTTCTGCTGCATTACAAAGTGAATCAGTTATACATACACATATGTCCCCATATCTCTTCCCTCTTGCATCTCCCTCCCTCCCACCCTCCCTATCCCTCCCCTCTACATGGTCACAAAGCACCGAGCTGATCTCCCTGTGCTATGCGGCTGCTTCTCACTAGCTATCTGTTTTACGTTTGGTAGTGTATATATGTCCATGACACTCTCTCACTTTGTCCCAGCTTACCCCTCCCCCTCCCCATATCCTCAAGTCCATTCTCTAGTAGGTCTGCATCTTTATTCCCGTCTTGCCCCTAGGTTCTTCTGATCATATATTTTTTTCTTTTTTTAGATTCCGTATATATGTGTTAGCATACAGTATTTGTTTTTCCCTTTCTGACTACTTCACTCTGAATGACAGTCTCCAGGCCCATCCACCTCACTACAAAGAACTCAGTTTCGTTCCCTTTTAAGGCTGAGTAATATTCCATTGTATATATGTGCCACATCTTCTTTATCCATTCATCTGTTGATGGACACTTAGGTTGCTTCCATGACCTGGCAATTGTAAACAGAGCTGCAATGAACATTTTGGTACATGACTTTTTTGAATTATGGTTTTCTCAGGGTATATGCCCAGTAGTGGGGTTGCTGGGTCATATGGTAGTTCTCTTGGTAGTTTTTTAAGGAACCTCCATACTGTTCTCCATAGTGGCTGTATCAATTTACGTTCCCACCAACAGTGCAAGAGGGTTTCCTTTTCTCCACACCCTCTCCAGGATTTATTCTTTCTAGATTTTTTGATGATGGCCATTCTGACTGGTGTGAGATGATACCTCATTGTAGTTTTTTTTTTTTTTTTTTGGCGGTACGTGGGCGTTTCACTGTGGTGGCCTCTCCCATTGCGGAGCACAGGCTCCGGCCGCGCAGGCCCAGCAGCCATGGCCCACGGGCCCAGCCGCTCCGCGGCATGCGCGATCCCCCCGGACCGGGGCACGAACCCGCATCCCCCGCATCGGCAGGCGGACTCCCAACCACTGCGCCACCAGGGAAGCCCCTCATTGTAGTTTTGATTTGCATTTCTCTAATGATTAATGATGTTGAGCATTCTTTCATGTGTCTGTTGGCAATGTGTATATCTTCTTTGGAGAAATGTCTATTTAGGTCTTCTGCCCATTTCTGGACTGGGTTGTTGTTTTTTTTTTTATATTGAGCTGCATGAGCTGGTTGTAAATTTTGGAGATTAATCCTTTGTCAGTTGCTTCATTTGCAAATATTTTCTCCCATTCTGAGGGTTGCCTTTTCATCTGGTTTATGGTTTCCTTTGCTGTGCAAAAGCTGTTAAGTTTCATTAAGTCCTATTTGTTTATTTTTGTTTTTATTTCCATTTCTCTAGGAGGTGGGTCAAAAAGGATCTTGCTGTGATTTATGTCATAGAGTGTTCTGCTTATGTTTTCTTCTAAGAGTTTGATGGTGTCTGGCCTTACATTTAGGTCTTTAATCCATTTTGAGTTTATTTTTGTGTATGATGTTAGAGAGTGTTCTAATATCATTCTTTTACATGTAGCTGTCCAGTTTTCTCAGCACCACTGACTGAAGAGGCTGTCTTTTCTTCACTGTATATTCTTGCCTCCTTTATCAAAGATAAGGTGACCATATGTGCATGGGTTTATCTCTGGGCTTTCTATCCTGTTCCACTGATCTATATTTCTGTTTCTGTGCCAGTACCATACTGTCTTGATTACTGTAGCTTTGTAGTATAGTCTGAAGTCAGGGAGCCTGATTCCTCCAGCTCCGTTTTTCGTTCTCAAGATTGCTTTGGCTATTTGGGGTCTTTTGTGTTTCCACACAAATTGTGAAATTTTTTGTTCTAGTTCTGTGAAAAATGCCAGTGGTAGTTTCATAGGGATTGCACTGAATCTGTAGATTGCTTTGGGTAGTAGAGTTATTTTCACAATGTTGATTCTTCCAATCCAAGAACATGGTATAACTCCCCATCTATTTATATCATCTTTAATTTCTTTCATCAGTGTCTTATAATTTTCTGCAATCAGGTCTTTTGTCTCCTTAGGTAGGTTTATTCCTAGATATTTTATTCTTTTTGTTGCAATGGTAAATGGGAGTGTTTTCTTGATTTCACTTTCAGATTTTTCATCCTTAGTGTATAGGAATGCCAGAGATTTCTGTGCATTAATTTTGTATCCTGCAACTTTACCTGCAACTAGCTCTAGTAGTTTTCTGGTAGCATCTTTAGGATTCTCTATATATAGTATCATGTCATCTGCAGTGACAGCTTTACTTCTTTTCCAGTTTGGATTCCTTTTATTTCTTTTTCTTCTCTGATTGCTGTGGCTAAAACTTCCAAAACTATGTTGAATAATAGTGGTGAGAGTGGGCAACCTTGTCTTGTTCCTGATCTTAGTGGAAATGGTTTCAGTTTTTCACCATTGAGGACGATGTTGGCTGTGGGTTTGTCATATATGGCCTTTATCATGTTGAGGAAAGTTCCCTCTATGTCTACTTTCTGCAGGGTTTTTATCATAAATGGGTGTTGAATTTTGTTGAAAGCTTTCTCTGCATCAATTGAGATGATCATATGGTTTTTCTCCTTCAATTTGTTAATATGGTATATTACATTGATTTGCGTATATTGAAGAATCCTTGCATTCCTGGGATAAACCCCACTTGATCATGGTGTATGATCCTTTTAATGTGCTGTTGGATTCTGTTTGCTAGTATTTTGTTGAGGATGTTTGCATCTATGTTCATCAATGATATTGGCCTGTAGTTTTCTTTCTTTGTGACGTGTTTGTCTTGTTTTGGTATCAGGGTGATGGTGGCCTCGTAGAATGAGTTTGGGAGTGTTCCTCCCTCTGCTATATTTTGGAAGAGTTTGAGAAGGATAGGTGTTAGCTCTTCTCTAAATGTTTGATAGAATTTGCCTGTGAAGCCATCTGGTCCTGGGCTTTTGTTTGTTGAAGATTTTTTTTTTTTTTTTTTTTTTTGCGGCCTCTCACTGTTGTGGCCTCTCCCATTGCAGAGCACAGGCTCCAGACACGCAGGCTCAGCGGCCATGGTTCATGGGCCCAGCCGCTCCGCAGCATGTGGGACCTTCCCAGACCGGGGCACGAACCCACATCCCCCGCATCGGCAGGCGGACTCCCAACCACTGCGCCACCAGGGAAGCCCTTGTTGGAAGATTTTTAATCACAGTTTCAATTTCAGTGCTTGTGATCGGTCTGTTCATATTTTCTATTTCTTCCTGGTTCAGTCTCGGAAGGTCGTGCATTTCTAAGAATTTGTCCATTTCTTCCAGGTTGTCCATTTTATTGGCATATAGTTGCTTGTAGTAATCCTCTCATGATCCTTTGTATTTCTGCAGTGTCTGTTGTTACTTCTAATTCTATTGATTTGAGTCTTCTCTCTTTTCTTCTTGATAAGTCTGGCTAATGGTTTATCAATTTTGTTTATCTTCTCAAAGAACCAGCTTTTAGTTTTATTAAGAGGTCATCATTTTAAATGGAAATTCTTGCTCTATGATCCAAAAAGAAAAAAAAACAAAATTTTAAAAAAATTCTCTTATTTCTTAACTTTGGTTGCTTATCAAACTGGAGTCCTTTACCCTAATTACTCATCAACCACTTTGCTGCCCCAGTGTCAGCATACACACACTTGACCTCAGCACCCTGTCCTGGTAGGTCCCGGTAGGGCAATACTGACACCAATACCCTAAATGAGGAACCCCTCAACTTGGAAAGTCAGATCGTTCCAGTTTCCTTGACCACATTCTTCACTCCCTCTTTACAGTATTTCGTAACAGAGAAGTAGCATGAGTATTGATGAATCAGCTTGGATTTTTTCCTAAATAAAGGTCGACATACATCTAAATAAAGGCTGTTGCCCAGAAAGGTGTCATCACAGGAGGCTTTGCTCCTGCTGTGCAAAGATTTTTTGAAACTTCTCATTGAGAACAGCTTTTAAAGCCCGTGGTGCCACAGCAGCAATGGTGGAGCACAGATTTCCATGAATAGCAGATTTGATTTTTGAGAACCTATATAACAGGACAATGTCATTTGTTTAGGAAAATACCACGCTAGAACGCTTGTGGGTGGAAAGAAGCTTCATACTGCATGGCCCACAGCAGTGGCATAAAACACGCTTCACAACAGGATGGAATCTACTGAAAAATTCCACTTTACCATGAGCAATGCACTTGGGTATTTTCTATTTGATTCTATTTTCTTAAAATGCTAGTTTCAACTTATGGAATAAATTTCTCAGCCCACTACTTGATCACAACCTGCAACTGTACGAGCACTAGTCTAAAAGGAATCATTAAAACATAGAGAAAGCTAATCTACTTTGAATGAAAACTTGACAGGAATTTGGAGGTGAAAGGGAGGAGTGGGGAAAATGAGGAAAAGGGAAGTAAAGACTGTGGGACACGGCAAGAGGTTGGAAGCCAGAGAAACTGACCAGGGAGAAACCCTCAGTGACAAAATGCATGAAGACTTCTAAGTTGAAGATTAATAATCTGTCTTAAAGTGTCTAGGGACAGCAAGGTAATTAACGACCCCTATTGCTACAAAACAACATTAAAATTGTGCTGCATTTTACAGTTTTGTCTTTGTTGTATTTTGGAGAGACAAATAAGAATGATGGGGCTTCCCTGTTGGCGCAGTGGTTGAGAGTCCGCCTGCCGATGCAGGGGACGCGGGTTCGTGCCCCGGTCCGGGAAGATCCCACATGCCGCGGAGCGGCTGGGCCCGTGAGCCATGGCCGCTGAGCCTGTGCGTCCGGAGCCTGTGCTCCGCAACGGGAGAGGCCACAACAGTGAGCCCGCGTACAGCAAAAAAATAAAATAAGAATGATGTGTGCATCAGGCAGAACAAAAAGAGCTTGGAAAACACAGCAAGATCATTCAGAGACTGACATAGTTCAATGAAGTTAAGCTCAGAGCCAGTCGAGACCACATAAAATAACTCCCTCCCTCCCCTAACCCTCCCTTGCAAAAATAAAATAAAATCTTTTCATTCTATACATTATAGTAAAAAATAATAAATAAATAAAATAAAATCAACAACAACCAAAAACTCAGAGATATTTCAAGGGCACTGGATGTCTTAGGACTTGTAGAGTGGAGACAAGTCTATTTTATTTGAGTCTCAAAGGCTAGGATGATTGCAGATGGGATCAAGGTTGCACACCCACAATTTTATTCCTAGTCAAGTCAGGTGAGTAAGGAAAGTTGCCTAGCTGGGTATTTCTGTTTGAAGGAAAGAGTTTCACAGGAAGCAGGCTATCTGTTGAGCTCCGTTCCAGTGAAAACATCAAATGTGGGGACTTCGGTCACTCTCTGCTTTGCATAGATCTTCTTAAATACTTCAGAACCCGATGCCTGGTCTGCCCTTGTGAAGACAAACACTGCAGAGCAAATTCTTTGAGCTCGAAGAAACAAACCAACTCTGTCTTCCCTTGTTTCAACATATGGACTTTCTGAGATGTCAGATGTTTGGCTTTGATATTTGCTTTCTTGATCAGAGCGAAAAGAATCTGTTTTATTCAATATTTATTCTTGCCTTCCCTGGCCCCTGTGCTAGTTTAACCCATCCAGACGGCAAGTTCCTAAATCAATCTTGACCGAAGTGGGCCAGAGATCAGTAAGCTTTCATCGACCAGCGGTGCCACCTGAACCTGCTTTCATTGCTAATAAATCAATACCCAGGGAGGCTGGGGAGAGCCCAGGTCAGCTGCCTGCTCACTGCACGTGGGCCATCAGGTGACCTTCGCTGTTAGTCCAAGTCCATCCAACAAGGCTTCTGCCTAAATTCTTAGGGGACCTTATCCCAAACTCCAGTCAGCTTGACTTTGACCCTATGCCCCCCTCTAACCACTGAATCGTCTCACTTGTACTCCCTGTGCTGTAGGCAGGAACCCTAATAAATTGCGTGGATATACACACACCCAACTGACATTGACTGACTCTCTTCCCGAGACCCTGGAGCTCCAGCTGCCACATCCCATGTCAGGAGCAGAGCTTCTTAAAGACCAGCATTGATCCAGATCGGATCTAGATGTAATTCTTCTGCCCACTCGCCCCCAGTTCCTAACCGTCCCTGGGCTGGCTCCGGACCCCGCAGTGTGTCTCACTTCACCCCGCCTTCCTCCTCTCACTCTCCTGAGCAAGGGCATCATGACACCCATCCTGTGCCTGCACTCACCCAGCAGAGACGGTCAACGTTAGGCCACGTCAACCTACTTTTCGAAAAGAACAAATATTTTTAGACCCTTTCTGTTTCTCTCCCAAGATATGGCAGTATCTTCATAGAAATGTCTGTCATATTCATAATTTTCTGTCGGACCAAGTCTATCTGCTTACCTGAATCTTCAACCGTTTGAAGACCGTCTATTAGAGAAATCCAAATCTCTGAATTCTGGAAAACCACCTCACGCCTCACCATAGACGCCTGCCCTTCCCCTGTGAAACTCCTTCACTCAGCAGGAGCTCTCGCTCTTGCCTTAACCAGTGTTCCCTCTACCTGGTCACGGTACTACTCAGAAGTATTTCGTGCACTTTAATGTATACTCTTTGCTCTCAAGAATGGTGATTTATTTTTATGCTGACGGGAAATAACATATATAAACAAACACAGCATAAGATGGCGAGCACTGCAAATCAAAGCCTGCACTGCCCACCTCTGACATGATTTATATACTCCTCTGGGGGTAGGAGTTACATCTTTCTCTAATCACACCCTGTATATCTTTTTAAATTCCAGTGTATTTACATTAATTTTGATCTAAGAAATTTAGTATCCTCTAATACCCTTGGAGATTACTGGTAATGCCTTAGAGCAATACTATACAGTAGGACACGACACCTGTCTCTCAAACATGTTAGCAACTCACAGAGACCCAAGTCCGCATGTAAACAGATCAAATGCTTCAGAATCACAGATCTTTCTGTATTTCAGATGCCACAGACAAGACGACATTCAAGGTACCCTTTTTCTTCACAGAAGTTCCTCACCAATTATTTAAAGAGGCAATAATTCTATTTTTGTTTGAAGGCAGGGTGGCGAATTCTAATATTTTTAAATTCCTTAAGGAAAAGAATGATCACTGATATCTTAAAAATTTCTTCTCTAAGTGGAGAAGAAAGTTAAATAGCATATGTGATGGTAAAACAGACGTTTCTCTCAAAAATTCCTTACAAAATTCAAGAGGCACCTTACTGTCTACCTCATTTTAGTTTTCTTCCACGACAGCACAAAAGTTCTCAAATATGTTTTCGTTGGAGCCCCTGCTGTTTGCTGAGCCTCCTCACTGCACCAGGTTCATCTGGGTGACAGCAACAGAATTAAGCGCAAAGAATCACTGGAAAAACAACAAGCAGCAGAATCTGTTTTGCTCATGTTGAGGCAACTCATCTATCAAACTCACTTTACTTTCCTGATCTGTGTGCTACTGACTTTGTCATACGAAAATTAGTCTAAGAAATTTAAAAAATTATTTCTGGATTTCAAGAACAGGTAACAGAATTTTATATGAATGTAAGATGACTTTGGGGAATTCTACAGAATTCCAAGTGCATCACGAGTTGAGAGTTTATTTGTCTCCCTTCATTTCCCTCTTGAAGGAAATTCTGCAGCTCAGGAAATCCTCACCTAAAAGCAAAAGGGCAGGAGACAGTAGCACAAGTAGGAGAACATGCCTCCCACCCCGCCCTCTCTCCCGCTGTAAAGGAGTCTGGTTGAGAATTTCTTCCTAACTGCTGCAGGGAAGCGTAGGTGGTGCAAAGGAGTGAATGTTCCTCCCTTCTGTTTCAATAAACTACAGCAAGATGCAGGTTGAAATTACTATCCAGAGAGGTTTTAACAAGTTTCAAATGTTATCGCTGGCTGCTCAGAGACTTCCCACACGGTTGTATTTACCTTGATGAATTCACTACAGCCCAAGGTCTGGTCTCAGGCTAGCAGGTTAAGAAACCTGATTTTACTGAGCCCTTTGGAAGTAGCTCTGCCACCCTTCAGAGGCAAACTTGCCTTCGTCAATTCATGGAGCCCAAATGCCTGTTTATGGTCATCTAATGAGAAGCAGGTATATGGGAGACCAAGTTATTAGAGGGTTTCATGGCGAACACAGAGGCAGAACTCAGGAGCGAGGTGACCTTAAAATGAATCTCCCAGCGAACGGTGCATCAGACAGTCACGAGCCACAGGAATAGCTCCGCCAGTGAATCCATAATGTCGATGGACCTAACTCTCCTCCTCCCTGGATGGTGTGTGGACATAACAGCATTGATTTGGGGGGAAATTTCTTTTGTCTCAGCTATCAGACTGATCAACTCTTTTGGCTCAAATGTGTATAGATAATACCTTGGCATCCACTCATTCACAACCACAGCAAGTAAGCCCACCCACTGTGTTCAACTCTCAAGCCCTCGAGAGGGCGGGATAGATGCCCTCTGTGTGCATAAGGCTTACCTTACCTGCTGTGGTTCCCATGTGCTCACAGCAGCGATTAGGTCAATTAACAAATCCACTGATAATTAATGAGCACCTACTCTGCTCCTGGAATCCTACTAGGCAGGATGACATACACAAGACAGGTAAATGTCTCCAGTGCCCAAATGCTTTTGTCTGTCTCTGGAGGGCAAACTACTGCACATAAAAATAATTTAAACCACAAATGGCTGGAAAAGACCATAAATGCAACAAGAGTTTTAAACATGGAAGAATTATCATTGAGTTAAAATAGGAGTGGCTTCCTAGAGAAAGTAGGACAGAGCTAGAATCTGAAAGGTGAGTAGAAAAAATAATAAAAAGTGATTTTCCTGTCTGGAAAAGCAGCATTAACAAAGGAACTAATATGAAAATTAGTACAAAAGTCTGCAAAGTGTTGGAACATAGTAGGCACTCAAAAATATATACTGAATAAGTGAATGTAGTTAAGGGTGCAGAGCTGAAACGCCATAAGAAATAAGATTCATTTAGTAATATGAGAAAAAGTAGACTAAGTTTGGAAATCCAGGAAGAGTAATATACATAGACTTGATATCTTATTATATACCAAGAAAATACTGGAGATTCACCTACAATAATTACTTTTCAAGTTCTTTTTTTTCTTTCCCAATTAAGAGGCCAGCATTTTTATCATGGTATAATTCCATCCGCAGAAGTGCTACTCAAAACACACTGTGCTTAGTATGAAATTTCCAGGCAAATTACAGCTAAGGATCCAAGTAGATAGTTTATATAATAACCATTCACCTACAGCATTCTCTACAATTCTTTTTAAATTCAAAAGCTATTTCCAACTTTAGAATTATGAGGGTGGGGAAGACCCATTTATCCTCATTTATTTTTCCCTTTTCCCTTCCCCTCTCTTTCTACATTTCTCATTCATTTATCCATTCAACAAATATGTAGTGCTTATTACTTTTCAGACCCGTGCTAAGAACACAGTATGTGCTGAAAAAGAAAACTGACAAGATGCTCACCTAGTGGAGAAAACAGACAAGGAGAGGAAAGGAAATAAGGAATGCTCCACAGCAAAACTGTGACGGATCACTACTACATATAAAATAGGTAACTAATGAGAACTTACTGTGCAGCACAGGGAACTCTACTCAGGGCTCTGTGGTGACCCAAATGGAAAGGAAATCCAAAAAAGAGGGGATACATACGTAGCTGATTCACTTTGCTGTACAGCAGAAATTGACACAACATTGTAAAGCAACTATACTCCAATCAAAATTAATCAAAAAAAACACCTGTGACAGATGCAAAACCCAGGATTAAGAGGAAGTGGCAGAGAATGAGAGGAGGGAAAACACTCAGACACAGGGCATCAGGAGGCTTCTTTGAAGGGGAGACTTGGAGTCAAGACCTGCCTGGGAGGAGCCTGCTGTGTGCATGCGTGTGTGTGTGTGTGTGTGTGTGTGTGTGTGTGTGTGTGTGTGTGTGTGTGTGTGTGTACGTCTGTGCACAGGGCGTGGTGGTGAGAGCCTAGTGTTCCCGGAAGAAGGGCCTGAGACAGAAGTCCTTGGTCTGCTTGAAGACCCAGTGAAGAGAGCAGTTTGCCTGGCGTGTGATGGGTTGGAGGACGGGGGTGGGTGGGACCCCAGGCACAGTCCAGGAAGCACCTCACAGGCTGAGTTTGGAGTTTATTCGAAGGGTGAGTGGGACCAGGACAGACTTCTGCTTTCACGGATGACCCTGGTATCTAGATGGAGAGTAGGTCTGAAGGACAGAGAACAGCGGCAGGTGGGGCTGAGGCGGGAGCCCTGGTGAGGGCAGGGGTGGCGCAGTTAGAGAGGAGTGGGTGCATTTCAGACATAGTTGGAGGTGAAAAGATGAGACTTGGTGATGGACTGGAGTTCAGGAGGGAGGAAAAGGCAAAGCAAGAATGTCTGCTTCTCTCTCCCCACCTCCTTCTGGTATAAATCCCACAGTCTGGTCACGAATGTTTTTATAGTACATATTTCATGGTGCCACCCTCCTTCTTAGGTCAAAGGAGGGTTCAACAGCAGCAAACCCCAAACAAATAAGCATTCTTATTTTAGACAGTGCTAGAAGTAAGTAGAGATACCTGAAGTATAACTCTCAAATGACACTTTTAATTGTATAAGAAAGAAAAGCAGGAGATAATGGCATGCCATGCGTTTGTCATCAAACGAGAAACCATTATCGTTCATTGGGAATCAGCTAGAGAGACCACAGTTAAAGTTACCACCTCTTCTGCGGATTTAATTAACGTGAGAGGGATTTAATCATACAAACCAATGTAACATCAAGGAAAGTCCCCACACACACCTCCTATGAAGTGGAAGTTTAGTCCCTATAACCCATGATGCCAGATACTTAACAAATGAAGCCAAGGAAATAGGGGGAAAGAGGGTGCGTGTCACTGAGCGCAGCCCCCGAATCACGGCATGGGAGGTCCTGGCCCAGCCTCTCTCCCACACCAAATGAAGCCTCCTCCATCTCCCAGCTGCAGGAGACGGTACAAAGTGATTATAAGGAAGTCCCACCTTTGAATACACACACTGGTTTATGAGTAGAAATAGAACAGGATTTTTTAAGTGTTTTCCCAAAACCACCTTTAGAAGCGGGCTTTCCCCCACCCCCATCAATTGCAGCAAGTTGAAAACTTAAGTCTGCAAGTTCCTTCGTCGCCTGAGTCCTTCTGCCTTAACACAGTCAGTCCCAGACAGGCTTGTTCAATTTCAAGTCTGATCATTAAGTTAGCAGTGACTTAAAACAAATAATTGTGCATGGGCTGTTTGTTCCTTTCATGCAGTAGAACACAGAGCTCCCTAACATCCTGTTAGGATTCTAACTCATAACTGTGGCCAAAATAGGTGCTGATTGAAGCACAAAAATCCTTCTCATGTCTGCAGTTCTGAATTAGAAGTGTCTGAATGCTATTTGGTTCATGAATGTTCATAATGCAAGTAAAAGTTCCTTTTTTAAAAAATTGTTCCTGGGTTATTTTTCTCTCATTTTTAGCTACCACTATGAGGTTACCTTCAGACGGCTCCTTAGCTGCACAACAAATATATCTTAAAGATTTATTTTTTGTTCAGGAACCAGATTTGTCTGGGGGAAGAATGTCAGAAATTCAGAATATCTGAAGAGCACATCTAGGTCATGTCTACATAAAGCAGAGATGATGGTACTTTGGTCCCAGCAATGGTAGGAGCCGTATCTCAGTTTGACTTCCAGTTTAAACTGGCTCCACATCCAGGCATAGAGAAGAAAGAAGACTTGAGTTATGTCCCCACCAAATGCTTATGTTGAAGTCCTAACCTCCAGTACTTTAGATGTGACCTTATTTGGAAATAGAGTCATCACAGATGTAATTGGTTAAGATGAGGTCATAATAGAGTAGGATGGGGCCCTAATCCAATGTAACCTGTGTCCTTATAAAAGTCATGTGCACAGGGTGAACACTGTGTGAAGGTGAGAGGTATGCTGATGTAAGCCGAGGAACTCCCAGAAGCTGGGGGGTGGGGGGTGCCTAGAACAGAACCTTCCTTAGCATCTTCAGAGCGACCATGTGGTACTTTGCTACAGCAGCCCTAGAAATCTAATACAAGGACCTCACAAGTATCCCACAGCACTTACCTTCCTTATGAAGGAAGGGCTTCTTTCTCCTGAGCACATGTTAGAAACTCCCAGGTGATTCCCAGGTTCAGCCTGGGTAGAAATCACTGTATATCTTCCCATAAGCCTGAAGAGCCAACTGTGTGACCAGGCAGGCAGGGTTCAGGTAGGAGACCACCTGGGCAAAGCCACTGATACAAGGTGGACCTCAGGCTTCCAGGAGAGAAAGAGGAGTGGAACTCATGGGGTAATTTGGGTGGAGCTTCCCTAGAAGGATTTCTAGATTAACCTAAGTTATGTTCACTTTAGGATTTGGGAATGACCAGAGAATGGGTGGGATGGAATCTTCAGAAGATCGTTTATGAGATGAACCCAAAAATTTCCTGAGGTTAGTGGGGAGAAGGGAGAATCATATAGGAGAGAGTTGTTATACATGTTTTGTATCAGAAGAGTAGTGTCACCTTGAAAAGGACCATCCCAAGTACCGCAGAAGTTGTGCTATGTAGTGAGCCTTCTAGCCCCTCACCTATGGTTTCATGGGTGAAAGTATAAAAGACGAGAATAAAAATCAAAGTGTCTGTGGCACTGAGAGTTCAAATCCCAACAGAATCAGTACCAGCATTCAGGAATGAGAGCCCTCACTCCCTGGAGAAGACAGCAGGCAAGCCTCCCCAAAGGCTTCTGGGAGCTGTGTCTGCTGCATCCAGTCAGCTACACCCCCAGGAATAACCAGCAAACCCCACAATGGGGGGCAGACCACTATGCCACATGGCACGAAGAATCGTGTTCAGAACACATATGAAGCATCTTCTAGGAACTAACTCAACTTCTCTGGAGGATTGTAAGGAGGGGGGCTATGGGCAGGGCGGGGCTATAGGGGAGGAACCAGAAAAATATATGCATTTGTGATTCTTCCTGTCCTCCAATCACTCCCAGGAAAGGGATACAGATTTCTTCTTCACCATAGCTGACATGAATGGAGAGGCAGATCTGAGCACATGTCAGTCACGATAAACCCAAATCGAATTGGGAGGACATGAGGGCTCTGATTATCTGGGACACTTTACCTAGTAAGTTCACACCATTATTATTTAAAAATCAATTTCATGAATGAGTGCCTATTTGTTAACACTCTCGCCTTATCAAGGGAAGAAAAGATATGAATATATGATTGATATGCTTCAAGGGTCCTTAAAACTTGGTTCAAATTACTGCAGAAAAGACTGACACAGAAGAGGAGAGATGTAAATGGAAAGAAAGGTATGGGCAGCTCTGAGAGGAAAGGTGGTATGATGCCATCAAGACCAATAGACCCAACCAGTAAAATCAGTAAAAAAAAAAAAAAAAAAAAAAAGACCTTTAAAAATGTCTAAAAGCCACATGATATACTTCCGACTTCTCTAACAAAGAAAGCAATTTGCCTTTTTATTAAGAGATGCCCCAGTTATGATTCTGGGAAAACTGAATCGCACAGGAAGTTGCTCAAGATCAAATAAGTTATTTTAAAAACTATGAAAAGACACAGAAACTCTGGAATTCCATCCGGTCCCTTGCTCTTGTCAGAACGCTAAGCTTGTGACTCTGTTTGCAACACCCCCCAACCATAAAAAGAGCTCTAAAAGCATGACAAGGGCAGCAAACAGCTCTCCCTCCCGTGTAAAGGAACCTCCTTTCCTGAGCCCCAAGGACTCTGAATTTTCCCTCATATTACCCATCGTAAATTCTGTCGCCATCTGTCACAGACGCCCTACTTACGAAGCTAAACGCTGAACTATTGGCTTAAGGTCTTCTGACTAAAAAAATGGGTGTTTCTCATTTCTGATCCACTGTGTTTGGACACTGCTTCCCTCTGAGGAAACGCCGGCCTCCAGGTCTGACCGGGCTTTCTCAGCTGCCTAAGGGTGTGGGACCCAGGCTGGCCATGGGGAGAAGGGGTCAGGAGAGGGAATGCCACTCAGAGCAAGTATTGGGATGCTCCCAGCTGCATGTGCGGTGTGGGTGAAGGGGAAAATACTGATCAGGAACGCATAGGCACACTTGATGTACCGCCACACAGAGAGTGAGCGGAACACTGAGGGTTACGTTAGGGTCAAAACTATACCAACCAATCAGAATATTGGTCCACGAGACTGAGATGGGATACAGAGAGGGAATGTGTGACAAACCAACCATTCAGTCTTCCTTAAACTTAAACAAGAAAGAAAGAAAGAGAGAGAGAGAAAGGAAGGAAGGAAGGAAGGAAGAGAGGGAGGGAGGGAGGGAGGGAGGGAGAGGGGAAGGAAGGAAGGAAGGAAGGGAGAGAGGGAGGGAGGGAGGGAGGGAGGAAGGAAGGAAGGGAGGGAGGAAGGAAGGAAGGAAGGAAGGGAGGGAGGGAGGGAGGGAGGAAGGGAGGGAGGAAGGAGGGAGAGAGGGAGGGAGGGAGGAAGAAGAAAGGAAAGAAGAGAAAAGAAAAGATAAAGAAAAAAGCCCTTACTATATATCTTCTTTTCTCTACCAGCCCAGAAGCTTTGTGTCACATTTTACTTTCTGTAGTTGGCATTATTAAAACATAGGTATAAAAAAATCATCTACCAATACCACCTTCTCCTCCATGCCAGCATATTCTTCTCTGTTGGGACTCTCATTCAGGTATTTAGACAAGAAAACAGTAGCCATTTCTGGGGTGTGATGTTGCTCCCTTAGGTATGAAATGAGGGAAAGGAGGATGTGTCCTCACCCAGCGAGGATGGTGTCATGTTACATTGCGGGGGGGCGGGGGGGGGCGGGGGGTGACATAAAATGACTTCCCGCACCACAGGGACTGTTTTCAGCCTGGTCCCAAAGTTCAAGTCACTCTTTCCAACAAAAGAAAAAAACTTAAGAACACAGTTCCCATCTCTGCTAAGTGAGTTGGTCAAAGATGCCACTGAGCAAGAGACCCAGATACCAGCACATCAGAGACCACAGCATTGCTGGGGTGACAAATAACAGCAGTGGGTATTTTTACAGAATGCTGAATGGAGGATAAACCACTTGGAAAGCAATTGACAAAAACTCTCTATTTAGGGTAAACTTCGAGATTTTTAGCATAAGGTCAGACTAAAACTTCTGAATTTTTTAAAGCTTAAATATAGTTATTTATATGTCTCTGCATATGTACATTAGTCAGTGTCAATACAGAATGACAAAAGGTGAGTCTGGTGCAGGACTTTCCAAACAGAATCAGTAGAAAATGAATCATATAAGATGAAATAAGAGAAGTCCCCAGCCCTACTTGGCTAAGGATGCAAGCAATTTCTATTGAGGAAGAATCGAAAGTTTAGAAGTTTATATCAGAACTTCATTGTGTATTACATCTGGTTCACAGCATAACTGGACTTCAGTTAACTGTATGGTGAACTGTTATTCTCATTCCATAAGTTGAGTCTGTTTCAAGTAAGCTTATTGGAAACCTTCTATGGACAATTAAGTGTGCTAGGTAGGCCCTGGAGATACGAAAAGTCTGAGTTCAATCATTTTCAAAATCCTTTTGTCTTTTTGCAATTTCTAGTTAAATCCTCCTCGAAATATTGCCATAACAAGCCAGGTAGAGCCCAAAGGGCCAGTCATAACCCCAGTGGTCAGAGAGGGTGTACAAAACAGGTCATCATCCCAACTGAAGCCTTCTGCCTTAAAGATTTATCCAACTGGGGATGCTACCTGTCAAAAATGCATTTGCTTTTTTCCTGACTGAATATTTCCATGAACTACTTTTCTGGCTGTTTTTGGCAACCATACAATCCACTAAAATGGAATTTTAAAAGTTCAAGGAACTTTTGAAATCAGATACCTAAAGTGCAGTTTGGACCTTCTGAAATTCTAAGGTGGATACTTCTGAATTGTACTCATTAATGCATGCTCCTCTACTAAAAGTGGAGCAGCCGTGGTTGAACAAATGTTTAAGTGATCTAACGACCCAGAAATCTGGGATTTCTAACACCTTGCTTTCATCTCTGGGCAAAACGATGAGCATTCATTCAAATAAAAATCAAACTTAAATAGCTTGGACTATTCCAAGCTGTGAGCGTCAACCATATGTGCAAACCCTGGGCAAGTTTTGCCTCTGTGGAATTTTGCGAGTGGGAGGAGGAAATAGATGATCAGATGACTGGACAGATGTTCAAAAAGATCCTGGCGTGGCAAGACAACCTTCCTCCATTTCAGCTTCCTTAGAGGCAAACGGAAAGAACGAACAAAAGCCTGGAGGTAAGGCAAAGAAAGCAAATTGCAGCTGGATGACAAAGCAACTTAAAGAGAAGATTCAATTAATAGTAAAACACATTTTTTTCTTAGGAACAAAAACACTCACTGAGAAAAGAAGTAAAATTATGGTGTTGGTACCTAGTAAATGTATAATCACCACAAAGGGTTTGAACCCAGGACAGTTTCTCAAATCAATGTACTGAGGTTGACATAAAAACAAAAGGCTAAGACTCAATCTACATGGATCAGAAGTAACTCTTCCTCTGTCTTTGGCCTCCAAGGAAATGTTGCGGATATGTTTCCTTCTGCTTTCAAGTTGACTCACAAGTGCCTACATAGGAACTGATCTATGAAAAGAAGCTGAGGAAGGCTGCATGGAAACCTGAGAAGAAAGTGACAAAATCTTCGAGTCTCTGTTATACGTTACTCTGTAGGGGATCTTGTTCACTGGGTTTTCTTACTCTGAGCATCAGAATCATGACTGTCCAAAACCAGTAGGGTTCACAGTGGGTTCAATACATTAGAAAGGTGGCTGCCATGACACTTTTTGTAACATCATTAAACAACTCACCAGGGTACCAACTGGATAGAACCATTTCCACTTGTCTTCTTAGGGTCCACACTTCTAGCTCTTCAAAACCAATCAGTGTCTAACTTTTCTGAGTTACATAGTGATAGATATTGACAGATGAGAAGCTGAAGCTGATTTGACTAATCTTCATCACTGCCTGATGAGAACCAGTTAAAAAAAAAAAAAAGATGTATTTTACCAAACCTTGTGGTTGTCTCCTTTACACAAGATATTGTGTTCTAGGACCTCCTTTCACTTGACCAAATACCTCTCTTTGCTTTGACTTGATTCTACTTCCAAATATATGTTTTGCCAAAATAAATGCTTGTATTTAGTTATCAACTAAGAAATGCAGGCTGGGGCTTCCCTGGTGGCGCAGTGGTTGAGAGTCCGCCTGCCGACGCAGGGGACACGGCTTTGTGCCCCGGTCCGGGAGGATCCCACATGCCGCGGAGCAGCTGGGCCCGTGAGCCATGGCCGCTGGGCCTGCGTGTCCGGAGCCTGTGCTCCGCAACGAGAGAGGCCACAACAGTGAGAGGCCCGCGTACCGCAAAAAAAAAAAAAAAAAAGAAAGAAATGCAGGCTGAATTCATGAGGTTTTCCTGTTTTCCTGCTTCCCCAGATGGGTGCTTATCTGTTTCTCAATTTCCTAAAGAAGCCATTATAGATTCTTCAAATAAGTTAGAGATTCTCTGCTGCTTTTAATTGACCTAAGTGCATTTCACATTAAAAATAAGTAAATAACATGAATACTTATGTTCACACAAAAATCTGCACATGAATATTTATAGAAGTTTCATTCATAATTGCCAAAAAACTAGGACTATCCTAAAGGTCCTTCACTTGCTGAGTGGATAAATACTTATATACAATGGGATACTACTCAGCAGGAACTTTTTTATCACTAATGAAACTTGTGAAAACATGAATAAGCCTACAAGGTACTATGCTTAGCGAAACAAGTCAGACTCAAAAGGCTATGTGCTCCATGATTCAATTTCCATGACATCTGGCAAAATGATCATACGGACAGAAAACAAATCAATAGAAAAGAACACAGGAGAATCTGAAGGATAATAGAACCGTTCTTTGATTGTGCCGATTATACAATTGCATGCAATTGTCAAAGGGTGAGATTTTACTGTATGTAAATTATATGCCTCCCTCAATGTTTGCTGCCCATCAGTGCCTGCTCATAACTTGTCCTCTTAAGACAGAACTTGTAGAACGGCAGGTAGATCTAAACTTACGAACTGCTCCAGAGACCCCTTCCAAAAGCTGGGGTAAATGGAAGGTATGGTGCCGTAAACAATGTTACAACTGGCGGGGGGGTTCTAGGCAGGCCTTCAAACTCCGCCTGCCTACAAAGCACGTCAATAATGGAGCTCTTGCTTCTAGCCAGAGTATGGAAATAAGTGGCCAAGAGGCATACGCACAAGGAAGACGGTCGGTCTGCATCAACTCATTCCTTTCTTGTTGCAGGGCCAGTCCTAGACCAACTTTAGAAATAGATGACGTGAGCCTTTGGCCTTCTGCTTTCTCCATAATTCTTTTCCCAATCTCCTTGCTCCTTGTCTTAGGTGACTATTGTCTTCAATAGATAGAAGGACCATGCTCAGTTCTGCCCCTCCCTACCAGCTCCACCCGCTGGGCTTTCGGAGAGAAAACAGTCAAATAAAACTGCTTCACATTAAAGTATAAAGAACCAAAAGAATCTTTTGCTTCTTCCAAGGGATTTATAATTAAAAAGAAATGCAGCACGGAGTCAGAAGGCAAACTGGTAAGTTATCTAGTTTAACACAACTTATTTTACATAAATAAATTTTAGCCTAAGATAAAGTTTCTCGCCCAAGACAAGAAGCTTTTTAGCCCAAATAAATCACAAATCTGTAAAAAAGTAAAAAAGAGAGAAAGCTAGTAAAAGGAGCAACGTTTTTATGTTCTGTGTATGGGAACAAAGTTAATGATTTGAACTTACTTAATTCCTGATGTCGCAAGTTGAATCACCTGTAATTTTTCTATTCTTGTTCTCCATCTTACAATCCCTACATTAACCAGTGGAAAGGTTTACATATGTAAATTCTCAGCACTTACAAATGCATCCATGAGACAAAAATCCAGCTTCTTTTTCTATTTCAAATCAGTAGGAACTTGCAGTAATCTTGTTGCACAATTTTCCCAAACTTCAATCATTAAGGCACTACCTTCACAATTTTTGCCATACCTGAGATCACAGTACTCACATGTCCTTAATATTTTTCTTTAGCTGAAACTGCATTAAAAAGGAAGACTTATATTACTCGTTAAAATGGGGGCTTAGTAATTAATTAAAATAAATATATCATTCTTAAGAAAAATCTCAGAAAGTGAAAAATCAGCCCTGCTAGTAGTCAGACAGGGATGTCCCTAATAGCGCAGCAACGATGTTTCTAACAGAACCTATGCAAAGCCACATGGCTGCTGCAAAATGAACAGTTCTTTCTTTTAAATGACCAGGGCTTTCTTACAATTAATATTCCCAGTGCCCTCTCATTCCTTCTATCCTCTGGGCAAGTATCACTGAGATACCGTTTGCCAAACTGAGGGAAGCAGCAATCCAGAGCGAAGTTAACTCCCTCAACCCCTGTATCCGTTTCCTAGAGCTGCTGTAACAAAGTACCACAAACTGGGTAGCTTCAAACAACAGAAATGTATCCTCTCACAGTTCTGGAGGCCACGTGGTATCCCTGGGGCCATGCTCTTCCTTGCCTCTTCTAGGTCGGGGTGTCTGTCTGCAATCCTTGGCACTCCTTACAGACACTTCACCCCATTTATATGGCCATCTTCCCCTGTGTGTCTTCACATCATCTTCCCTCTGTGCATGTCGGTCTCTGCACCCAAATTTCTCCTTTTTACAAGGACACCAGTCATACTGGATTGGGATTCACCCTACTGACCTAATTTTAACTTGATTATTTCTGTAAAGACCCTATTTCTAAATAAGGTGACATTCTCAGATACTAGTGGTTAGGATTTCAACATATTTTTTGGGGGGAAACACAATTCAACCCGTAACAACCCCTTCTTAGAACCTTCGGCACGAGCCCAAACTCTACACGAGGTGGGCCCCAACTCTGTTACTGGGACAGTCCACGGTTCCTCTGTACCCTCTCCCTTCTGCAGTGAGTTGAATAATTTTTTCCCCCAGAAACAAAGGACTTTATTATTCAGGGTACAGCAAGTAGCATGAGCATCATGTTGGTTCGTGTCATTTCCCCATGTCACCAAAGTCTCTTGGGGGTGATAGAAGAGGGGCTAGTGGATGCCACATACACAGTAGGTTGCAGTGTCTGAGCCTGGGGTACCACAGCTGTAGAGTAACCTGTAATTCAGCCTGCTTTTCTTACTGGGCGGGGGGGTGGGCAGCTCTATATCATCTGTCAAGGCTGCTCGCTGCCAACACAACCTTGAGAAATAGCCCAGGGAAGGATGGATCAGGACCCTCAGTTCTTGGCATACTCAGCAAGACATCATAGGAGCTTAAAGAGACCCGTGAAAATCTGTCTCTGAATAATCGTAACACTGACTTCAGATGTCTTCCTGGTGGTCTTTGACAGCTGGACTTCAAAAGTTCTAATATCACTTCAGGTTGTTTTACACACCACCAGGGTACGCACACCATGCTTTACTAAACCCTGCTTTAACAAGCCTAGTCTAAGCGCAGTACTAACCAAATACCTATGCTAGTGGCATAACATAATGGTTAGAGTGTATAACCAAACCAGAAAGCCTCATAACCAGCATTCAGTTGGGAGCACCTCCATCTATTAGCTGTGAGTTACAGATTCTTTCTAAACCCCAGTCATCTTATCTATAAATAAGGGTATTATAATTGCACTTACCTCATTTGTAATAAAGATTATATGAAGTCATAATGCACACAAAGTGCTCACTCTGCACAGCCTAGGCACATTCTAATTATTCAGTTAACGTTGGCAATAATCATGATGATTGATAGTGGTGTCAGTTACTACACTAAAACTGTCTGGAGAATAACAGAAATACTAATTTCTGGAACTCCCCAGGATCCCTACGATTTCAGAATGATGGTGCTAGATTGGCGCTGAGAGACCCTGGTCCAACTTCCTCATCTGCTGGAGGAAGAAGCTGAGCACGATGGACTGGGTATCATAGGAGACCACCTTGAAGTGTCTGTGGTTCTCACTGTCAACGGCACACAAAATCGAAAAGCTTTGCTGAACTCTTAGACACAACCTTATAGAAGTCCTCTTTCCTGAAAACAAAGCACAGGCTAATGAATTGTTTCCTATCTGATTCTAGTTTTCCATCAATCCCTTCAAATGTCAATGTTAAATCCTCAGTAGGAGGATTTAATTACACTGAGGGTGGAAACAAAATGTGGCGACAATCCTAATAAAGGCATTTTTAGAAGTGAATTACATTGAAATGCCACTTATTTTCAATCCCACACCTGGCCAAGTAAATAAACAAAATTGAGTTTTATAACTAACTTTCTGAATCCTAGAACACAGAATTTTTCTGGTTGTCTAAATTTAAACACATTCCAAAAATCCAAAGGAAATGGTAGGAATGAACAGCCTTAAAGAAAAGGAGAAAATTAAAAATTATAAAATGTATCTATCTCTTTAAATTGTATTAACTCTATTCTTCAAATAATCTTTTATAAAGCGTAAGGTAATTCTTAGTGTTTTCCTTTATTCCCCTGGCCTCAGGAAGTCAGAATGGAGCCCAGTACTAATCGCAACACGAAGATTTAGCAACATGATAACCCTGGGTTTCTGGTCTTATTGGTTACACAAACCTTTCTTCTCTTCTTTTTACCCTCCTTCTTTCTGATCGCCTTCTTCTCTATGACCTTTGATCTTACACTCTTTCACTTATTCTCACATTAATTGAGAGTCTGCTTAAGGAGTAGGTGTTGGCAAAGCGAAATGGAAAGCTGTTATCGCCTGAATTGTGTCTCCCCAGAAATCACACATGGAAGTTCTAAGCCCCAGTGTCTCAGAATGTGACCCGATTTGGAGACAGAGACTCTAAAGTGGCCGTTAAGGTAAAGTAGGGTCATTCAGCTGGGCCTGATCCAATATGACTGGCGTCCTTATAAGAAGAGATTAGGACACAGAGAAGACGGCTACCGGCAAGCCAAGGAGAGAGACCTCAGAAGAAACCAAACCTGCCAACACCTTGATCTCAAACTTCTAGCCACCAGAACTGTGAGGAAAATAAATTTCTGTGTTTAAGCCACCCAGTCTGTGGTATTTCGTTATGGCAGTTGTAACAGACTAATACAAAGGCACAATTCCTACATCAGAGAGCTTGCAATTTACAGGCAGGGGTAGGTAAGAAACAGAAAATTACAGTGTGGTAATTGCTGTGACACAAGGAAGCATGAGAAAAAGAACTGATGCCCATACTGAAGGTGGAAGACATCAGAGAAGGCTTCCTGGAGGAGGAGGAAAGGAGCTACCAGGCATTCTAGAACAAAAGAACAGCATGGGTGGGCTAAGACAAGGACAGAGTTATAACACACAGAGAGTTTGAGAAAGTGAACACTTCATTATAGCTAATATGTGGGTAGAAGGTGGGAGGGGAAAGTAATGGAAGAGATTGGAGAAGTAGGAAAGGGTCAGATCAGAAGAGGCCTGATTTGCCGTGCTGAGGCCGTTAGCCTGGCTCCAGAGGGCAAAGGACAACAATGGAGGAATTGAAGCAGGTGAGAGAGTGACAGTCAAAGATCACTACAGAAGGACTGTAGAGAACGGACTGAGGTGATCTGGAAGACAAAACAACCTGCTAAGGGGTTGTTAAACCAATCTAGGTTTAACATTTACTTCTCATAGTTCTGGGAAGTCCAAGATCAAGGCGCCGGCCGATTCAGTGTGTGGCGAGAGCCCACTTCCTAGACGGCAGTCTTCTGGTTGTACACTCACGTGGCAGCAGGAATGTGCTCGTTCTGTGGGATTTCTGAGGACCCCACTCTCATGACCTAATCACCTCCCAAAGGCTCCAAATCACCTCCAAATAACATCACTTTGAGGATTAGAATTTCAACATACGAATTCTGAGGGCACACAAACATTCAGACCATAGCAGCCATGTTGTATGATTACAGTTTTATGAAATTTCCAAAACAGGCAAATCTACAGAGACAGAAAGTAGATTAGTGGTTGCCAAGGATCTGGAGAGAAAGGGCTGAGGAGTGATTGTTAATGGGTCTAGGGTTTATTTTGGGGGTGATGAAAATGTTCTGAAATTAGTGGTAATGGTTATACAATCTTGTAAATCTACTAAAAACCACTGAATTATATACTTTTAAAGTGTACAATTTGTGTTTGTGAATTTATATACAATTTATAATGTGTGAATTACACTTCAATTAAAAAATAAAAACTTTGGACACAGAAAAATAATTATCCATCATATCATATAAGTGATTGTTGAAGTCGTAGGCATGAATGAGTTTTCCCAGGAGGAGCAGGGGAAGAAAAAGTCATAAATCGTGCTTTTATTGTAAAACCTGTAAGTCCTTTTTGAAAAGGGCCCAACAAACAAATAAATAAGCATGAGGCTTTCCTTATCTTTTGGAGAAGCTGAAAAATATCTGTGAATCCTTCATAATTTATTATAACAACTTAGGATAAAATGTAAGTGATAGCAGCACACAAAGCTAAGGCTTGTGGTGTCCACCCCCTGCCTGGCCATGAGCTTTGTCCCGATACTCACTGATATATGCTGTCCAAGTCATGGCAAATGTCCATCGCTCAATGACCAATTTGAAATGAGGCTATATTCTAACTTTAATATAATAGTTTATTCATTTAGCTATTGGTCAGTATCCCCACTAGGGGCTGTTAGCCCTTCAAAACAGTGCTTGTTGAGTATTCTTTGTTGCTTCGGGTTAGCTTCTAGATAAATGTGAGCTGTGTAAGGAAAGATGGTGGATGAAGGTGAATTGCACGAATGTGTAACCTGTGGAGGTAAATTTCTTAATGTCTTTAAGGCTGTAATCCTATTTAGTGAATGCTTGTTAAGTGCAATATGTTTTAAAGCCATGGATTTCGCTTACCTTCTACCCATGATATTTGGCAGTGTCGGGAGACACTTTTGATTGTCAAGCCTTGGCGAGAGGTGAAGGTGGGAGTTCCTATTCCATTTAGTGCTACAGGCTAGAGATGCTGCTGAATATCCCATAATGCACAGGACAGCCCTGACAACAAAAATTATCCAGCCCAATATGTCAGTAATGCCCAGGTTGAGACACTCTGCCTTAAAGTAATGCTGACATGTAACGGCCATAATATTAACAGGAGACCGACCACCCATGTTCCAGGATCATATATATAAGTCAATCTGGCATAACGATTTGTTGCAACGAGATCAGATTGGGGCAGGACTTACGCAAACTCTTACCCATTTTTTTGCAACTTCTGCATTAAAAAGCCATGGCATTCATTTTAAATAGCCCACCTGGCATTCCGTAACACATGTAGTACATCGTTTGTGTTTTTTTCTCTTTGCTCTTGTCCTCACATTATCTCCACCCATATCACAGACGGCAAACCAGTGCGGAACTATAACAAACAAGACAGCATCACCTTCTCACAGATCTACAGAGATCCTCAAGTTGGGCAGACCAATTTGCACTGAGCAAACAGAAAGAAGGTTGATTTCTTTTCTCTATTCATCTAAACCAGCGAATGAAGAAGCTGGTGAAACAGGTTTATGGCCTGGTCAAAGTCTGGCACCTCCAAGTCTCACCTCATGTGGGCTTAATATAAACATGAAATCAATTTAATTAATCTTGACCATGAGAGCTATAAAATTTCTTCCCAGCAGGATTTCCCATAAACCCTGGGGGATATGCAAGACTAATTTAACCACTTACCTACCTTCCTCCTGGACCAGAACCCTGTGACTTTCTAGCCATTTCCTCCTTTCTAATAACTAAGAGGAGAATGAGAACTGCAGATAATGAGTGAGTATAAAGGGACAGACAACAGAAGTGTGCCCTGTTTTATGTTTGACAAAGATAATTCATCACTTAAAGTTTCAGCTCCTTGGGAATGGAGAGGTCTGTCTGCTTTCCAGCCTCAGGGCCCAGGAGGACTTGAAAATATCTCTCCTCCAATTTTCTGTCAACTGAAATACGTCCAAGTGTGAATGTTGACAGTTTGGAGAATGAAGACAGCCTTTTTCCGTGAAGGAACCCCTTTCCTGAGCCTCCCTTCCCCTCTGGAAGCCATTTGGCTGGAGTCTGCTAGCCTTCAGGAGAGACAGAGAGGATTATCTGGGTTTCAGATTATTTCCAAAGAAGAAAGAAGGGTTTAATGGGTTTTAGGCCTGAATTTTTAATCAGTTTTTTATTTCTGATTTATCATTGCCCAGGTGACCACTGACAACTGGACACATTGTTTTATGAATATGAACATGAATAATAGAACAAAGAATTGATGATTCAACTCACAAGTGACCATCACAACTGCCCAAAACTGGAAGCCAACTGTTCACACACAGAGAAAAAAGTTACTTGATAAGTGAGCTTAAAGGTAAATCCAAAATGCCCACATCAGTCTATTAAAATGAAACAAATGGATAAGCATTCTTTAGGTGAGAAAAAATTATAAAATTTCATTCATTAATCTTTAATTAATCAAAAACAATCCTAGAAAATCTGCTGTCTGCAAAATATTCTGGTAAACTTTGTAGTGAACACAAAGATGAAACAAAGGTAGGCTCTGTCCATGAGGAAGATACGGTCTAGTTTGGAAACTATACTTATAAATATGTAATTATAATGTAGGGTAGAGAAAGGTAATAAGTGAAATAAAATCCTTCAACTACTCTCATAACCTGCAGAACGAAGTACAAACTCCATAGCTCATCAAACAAAACCCTTTATGATTTCACTTCTGGCTACATTTCCTGCTTCGTTTCCTGACATTTCTCTATATGCTCTGGTTACTTCCACCAAAATGAACTGCTAGCACCAGGCCTTAGCACATGCCTTTTCCCTTTAGCTGGAATATACTTCCCACCTCCCTTTTCATCTAATCAACATTTTGCCTTCAAAATTCAACTCAAGCATCAGTCTTGTAGAAAATCTTTCATGAAGACTCTTCTACACTACCCTTAAGGTCTAGGCTTCCCTCACTGTACTGGTCCCTGCTACTGTACCTGTCATGCCACACAGTAAACACTATTTTATTTGTCTTTCCAGCTAAGTCAGGAAGAGCCTAACACAGACCCTGAGCAGTAAAAGAACTTAGAAGATAAGGAGGTTAAGAGAGATTTCATATATCACATAAGTTGTACCTAAAAGAAAGTAGGGTTCGGATAGTCACAGGTCAGAAAAGGGTATTACACCCAGAATGATGGAATGTGGATAACAGCAAACTTGTGTACGAGACACATGCAAGTGTAGAGGCCATCCTGCCTTTACAGGACCTTTACTAGGTGCAAAGAGTAAACAAGTTGCTTTATTAATTTATCTTCCTTAATCTTTACAGTAGCAAATAGCATACACTATGTCTAGGGCATAACACTCACCCATTGGAATAATGGGAATATAGGTGGGAAAGGTAAATCAGGGCCATACTCTGAAAGAGGGGTTCGGACTAGGAACATTACCAACTCCTGGGGAGCAGGTGGACCTGTCTGTTTGTCAGAGTAACAGGAAGACCATGCATGCTGGACATCCTGCGATATATAGGGCAACGCCTCACAACGAAGGATTGTCTTGTTGAAATGTCATTATGGACCAACGGAACATGCTCAGAGATCTTAAAAGCCAGGCTAAGGAGTTGGAACATTATTTAGTAGCAAATGGGGAGTGGCTGAAGGCCTTATAGTGTCACAGGAATTGTGAGAATAAGACTTTTACCACTTGTATTTCCCCATGAAGCTCTGGTCACATCCCAGGGGGGAATCCAAGGAGGAATGGCCGTGAAAGCAGAACTACTCACTTCTTCTTCTCGAGTGTAGGTGGAGATCAAATCATCCTAGCCAAGAATTCATTTGGAAATTTGCACCACGCTATTCATCCTGCCCCAGACGTGCTGTATGAACAAACTGAAGCCCCCAGGAATAGCTCTTGAGCCTCCTCTAGCCTTTTCAGAAAGGTTAAGCTTGGTGTTGAAAAAAAAAAGTTTTTCTTTCACTCTGAGTTGAGATTGAACTGGAAAGATATTTTTACTGCTTTTGGAAAAGACTTCAAATGAGCAACTTTTCAAAAACAATGCATCATTAAACAGATGCTAGAAGTCAAACCCCGATCCAGAGGTGTCACAACAATGATGGTTTAATTTTACCATTGGTCTCGAGTGGCCCTGCTGGGAGGTATAGTCATTAGCCTTTAAGTACAAAACAAAAGAACCTCCCAGCCCCCTCATATAAGAAGAGCAGGGCCTGAGTGGTGTTTCTGAAGTAATTATAGACTGCATTTTGGGAGGAGGTGTAGTCCTGAATGCTTCACGTCTGGACACTTAAGAGTGGAAACTTCAAAAGTAATGGCTGCGCTCTTCTAACTTATGACTCAGAAAATGCGGCAGAACGTGGGGATCAGGAGGATAATTTAGCAATTTGACCATTTTGGTGGACAAATTCATACCTCTGTGTGGCCCTGATGGCCCATTTACAAAGATGCTGTCAGCTAGTATAAACCTCACACATCTGCACTCTAAAGATACAAAATATCCCACCTGGGGGAAAGCAAATGGATGCACTACATTCCAGAACTTCACACCACAGACTAGATTTTGCATTTTACGTTTGCCTAAATGATGAGCTTCTGTCTGTTTTCATCTCTTTTCCTTGGTTCTTTGCATCACCTGCTGCTACATATTTATTTATCTGGGTTTACAGAAGCACTCTGATGTAAAAATTGTAAATGTCCTTCTATCCCCACCTGAATCCAGGTAACAACAGCTGGCTCAACCAGCTGCAAAATATCATGTGCTAATGACTGGAGTGAGGGTGCAGCAGGGAAAGGATTATAGATGTGAACTGCTGTAGTTAAGAAGTCAGAGCTCCTGTTTTATGCATTTTTTTAAAGGTCTCTATCTCTGTGTGCAGATGCTAATGAGGCCGAATTTGTGGGATTCTCAGCACGATGCTCTAAGGAGTCCTTTCTTCATTCAAAAGTCCAGAATCAGAGAGTGGCGAGGAGAAGAGGGAAGGGAGATTGAGCTTGATTGGATTACTTAGTTACTGATACATTAAGGTTGCCAGAAAAATACATTTACATTTGAATTTCAGATACACAAAGAATACTGTTTTAGTATAAAGTATAATCCATGCAATATTTGTCCAAGTATTGCATGGAACGTACTTACGCTCAGAAACTACCCTTGGGGCTTCCCTGGTGGCACAGTGGTTGAGAATCTGCCTGCTAATGCAGGGGACACGGGTTCGAGCCCTGGTCTGGGGAGATCCCACATGCCGCGGAGCAACTAGGCCCGTGAGCCACAACTACTGAGCCTGCGCATCTGGAGCCTGTGCTCCGCAACAAGAGAGGCCGCGATAGTGAGAGGCCCGCGCACCGTGATGAAGAGTGGCCCCTGCTTGCCACAACTAGAGAAAGTCCTCTCATAGAAACGAAGACCCAACACAGCAAAAATAAATAAATTAATTAATAAACTCCTACCCCCAACATCTTCTTTAAAAAAAAAAAAAACCTACCGTTGTATATCTGCAATTCAAGTTTAACTGGGTGCCCTGTGTCTTGGTGAAATTGGCAACCCTAATTAAGATGGAAAATTGATGAGCAGAGACATCCATTCAATTCCCAAATTTCAGTGTGTTGAAAGGGAGCAATGATGCCATTCTTAACGACCACAAAGGCATAATGTTTTAAAATTTGTGTTTAGCTTTGAGGTAAGGTGGAGTGTTCATATGTAAACATGAGTGCACTCTGATGTTCTAAACATCACCAGTACTTCTGCAGCCTCTGTTCCCTGCCCCGGCCAAATCATCCCAGCAACACATACAGGCTTCTTTTCAAACTAATGGAAAGCAGAAATCAAAGCAAGAAGGTACATGTTTGCCAGTCTTGCCAGAATTTACAACTGAGTTAAGTTTTTATGTTTCAAATAGGAGTTTCTCCTTATTAAAGTCTGTACTCAAGAAAAGTAGATAGTCGATAGTTTGCCTTCAACCAGGACACAGTGCAAAAATCATTGGTATAAATTTGGAAGAAAAAAATAAAAAATGATACGCTATGGGTACATCGAAATGTCAATATATTGTGAAAATGAAGTGTTAGCTTTGGTCTCCAGTGGTAAACCAAGTAGCTGTGTGCTGCTCAAAAGTTTATAGGTAAAAATTCCATCACCTACCAGAAACCCGATGTGTCTCCTGTCTCATTATGTACTAGCTGGGTCATGAAGAGAAGCACAAGACGGTATGTGGGAAAATCAGCAAGTGTAGGGAAGCAAGATTTGCCACCCCAAAATGTCTCTTTGGCATGTGGGTTATTTCAAGCTGAAAATAATCAAGGCCCAAAAGACTCAGGAAGAAACTCTGACCTTCCTCATAACTGCCTAAAAGAATTTAGATAGAGAGCCTGTTCCAAGAATGGAGCTATCACCAGATATATCTGCAAAGAATATGGTACTTGGTGAGGTAGGGGAAACTTGGCAGGGCCTAGAGGTCAGGGTCCTCTCTGTGTCCCCTTGTCACTACAGGACCCAGCAAACATTTGTTTACCAAACATTTGCTTTTCCATCTCCATTTCCTTCCTCCCCCTTGAAGTCTCAAACCACACCCCCGACATTCTCTTTTGTCTTTAAATTGAAGATGCTATTTAAGGTGAGGGCTTAGCCATTTTGGCGAGTTACTCAGTCTTCCTGGATCTCTCCCATGTGTACATGTCATTCTGCTTTTGTTTGATTTTCTCCTTTTCATCTGTCTCATGTCAATTTAATTCTTAGACCACTCAGAAGAACCTAGAAGGGTAGAGGAACACTTCTTCCTCCCCAACACAAGCATTGTTGTTAAAGCTCCCCTGAAAATCCTAAAGATGGACCGGAAATATCGAGACAACACTATCTTCCCGAAATAAAAGTCAGTGACACAAAGGGAAACTGTACTGTAACAAATTCTGCCTCTCAAGGTGGAGAAAACTTAAGCATGTGAAATGCAAAATGACATAAATTGTTGACATTTCTATGGTGCTGCCTGACGTACAGCCCAGCCAAGTAAACACAAGGCAGTGTAAACAGTGTTTACCAACCATGTCTCCTCAAGATGCTGTGGAAACAAGTTACAGCTGTGGCTTTGGAGGGACCCAGACTGCAGCCTGGTGATTTCAAAGCCAAGTTATTTGATGTACAAATCTGGATTCAAAGAGCTTTTGCGAAGTGGGAGAAGGTGCCAGGGAAGCACCTTCTGGAAACAACTGAAGACCAGACATGAACTTACAGATTGAGAGATATGACCTGAGGAGACTAATAAACTAAAAAGATTTAGGAACAAGAACGTGATCCCAGAACCTTGACTGTCACATTATTTGGCAGAGATGTGACTGCAAAAACACTATCATTTCAAAACGCACAAAAACAGAGTGGGTGTGAAAGTCATAATTTCTCAAATACAGACCTTAGTTCAATCCAATTTAATCTAGCAAGCATTTAGTAAGGCCCAGATGAGTGAGTCAGTATAGCAATTACCACAGATTCTTAGCTGAGCTGTAGCACAAAATACGAGGGATTCCTCCCCTCCTTTTTACCTCTTTCCTTCTGAAAAAAAGTATTGCCATCTTTGGGCTTTAAACATAAATTTGAAATGGATTGAAGAAGAATCCAGTCAGAAAGGGTCAACTTATGAATTAGATTTAGAAAAGTTTGCTAATCTTAGCTTTGATCTGGGAAAGTAAGGATAAATCCACCCTCAAGATTAAACCTCAGGATTTATCAGCAGGAGAATTTTGCTGACCTTCAATGCCCTCCTGGTACAGGAGGCTAAACGAAAAGTCTAAGTGATCTAAAACTGTGACTCTCGTAATTAAAAAAAAAAAAATTCTTTAAGTAGAATCCACAAATATATAAGAAATTATTGCAACTTATAAATATTGGTATATTGAGACTGTGATAAGGTTCTGCTACCAAGAATAGCTCCCAAGTAGCCTAACGTAAGACAGCATATAGAATATATAGACTCCTTTGTATCCAAACAGTAAGATTTCCCGGTTAAAGGTAAGACTTTTATCTGGGAGAATCATTCATTAATTTATGTGCATGAACACCGCAGTGCCTGATGGACAAGTGATGAAATAAGGTTTTCGGAGGGAAATAAACACCAAGCAGGGTGGATGGACCAGATGAGGCATTGAGGCAGCAAGAAAAGCAAGAAGAGAGAGCTTGGAGGTAAGAGGAAGGATGTTTAACAGCAGAATGGAAAAGCCTCAAATAGCTAACTTTCTGCCAAATGGATCCTAGGCACATCAGAGACCAGAGGCGTGCTTCTCAAAGCTCAGCTAGCGTACGATGATATATCCCCACCTGCGAGCCTAGGAAACAAAACTGAGCGACTCCATACGCAAGGAAAGTGAGAGGCGGCAACCAAACGAGAATAGAGTGGGTAGTAAAACATAATGGTGATCTGGGGGAGAAAAGCTACAGTTCAGTATGGCTGTGCCATTTGTGAGTAATGTGATTCTCTGACACATGTGGCAATAAGAACTTCACAATTTCCAGCATTTTCCTTCTCCCAGGATATTGCTGCGTTGGATATAGAGACCCTTCAAGCCATCCTTATTTACCACTTTAATAAATATTCATGAAGCCCTTTCCTGTAATCCTTTCAGGCTCCCACACTGCAGGGGTGCTACCATTAAGCTATCCCACAAGCCCCCTTCCAAATAAAATGCTGTAATGTACATCCGTTTATACCCCGTATGTTTTGCAGTTGAATTTTCGTACCTGGAATGTTTACAGCTTGGCTCTAAAAGGAAATGCCACCTGCACTTGAGACCAGGATTCAGTACTGAATGCTAAATCAGAAAACTTATCTGAGGCGCTAAGCCTCAGAGAATCTACTACTGTTCATTTCTCCTTCTCTAGCCTGTTGTCTAGAACAGAGAACTGCCTTACCGATTTTTCTCCTGGTAGCTACAAAAATGAACTTTTAATCAAACACAGGTTTCCACAGTCATTTAAATTAAATTTACCAAGCCAAGGAATGATAGACTTATGTCTGTAAGGGGTAACGTGTTTGCAGGCACTTGATACCCTAAGGAATTTTGCCTCCGTCAACAAGATTTTCGACAGCAAGTTGTGTGCGACTGCCAAGTGCTCTAAACCGGCGGCTCAGCGGCTCGCCTTTCCCTTTTTGCTGCTTTCTGAATCGTTGTTCCCAGCCCTGGGTACTTTTTCTGATGTCTAGTTTTTCATTCACATTAGAATGGTTTTGTTTTGTTGATTTGTTTGTGGTAGGGAGCCTCTCTCCCTCTCTTTCTTTTTAGAATTGCTCTCGGGCACTACACTGACTCTTCTCCGAGTTTATTGATTTGGGTGTGTATTCACGATTTCCCGTTGTATCTGGCACCTTAGGACATAAATAGAATTTTCTCTCTCTTGCAGTTTACATTTTGCCTGCCCTTGCTTCAGCTAACACCAGGTCAGCTTCAGGACTGCAGAGAGTGAAGGACAAGTAAATGATTTCCACTCAAACTGCGTGACTTTAACGTGGGACCCTTTACTTCATTTTTGATTCCATTTTTCTGCTTCAGTCGTCAAAGCTTTCTGGGTAGTTCAGCAAAGATGCACTAGTTGCCACTATTACTTAACTTAATTCTTACCTTGTGAAGACTTCCCCCACCCCCCAAAAGCAAAATCAACCAATCAAAATAAACGCTTACTTCTCAGCAAGGACATGAGTGAAATCAGACAAGGATGGCTTCCCTTCCTGTTGCTTCCTTTCGATTTTTTTTTTTGCAGCATCTTTTCACTTTCCACCATGTAGTGGCTTCTTGTTCTCCCTATTCTCTCTCCAATTCCAGCCACCTCAACCTCCAGCTGTCCACTTGGAAAGGTTCAGATAGATGACTACCTCATTACTCTGAGGATTTAACAGAAAATACCTCATAATCCAAAAGAATGAGTCTCTAATGGAAGAATTTCATTCCTGACAAACAGAAAGAAAAGAGATTTGAGGACAGAGGGAAGTTTTCTGATGGTTTTCAAATGGTGGCAGATTTAATACTTCCTTGATCTGTACTCTCTTTTGAAAAATGGATTTGAGGTACCTTATAGGAATACACCAAAAATTAACGTGATAAAATTAGGGGTGAGGGTACAAAAAATAAAAGAGGGTAAGATAAGTCGGGGTTAATGTCACCACACAAAATACACATGCAACAACAACTTGAACGATTGCTAGAACTGGCCTATTGCTAGAAAGCATAACAATGGTTACCTGAGAATAGGGGTTGGGCGTGTGGGAAGGACTCTGAAGGAGCATGAGAAAACCTGGGGGGATTATGGGTATGTTCCTTATCTTGATTGTGGTGATGGTTTCACGGGTATATGCCAAAATGTGCCAAATCGTCCACTTTAAATATATGTATCTCACTGTATGTCAGTTATACTTCAATAAAGCTGTTTAAAAATAAACACAGAACAAAACCTCTCAAATGCCTCTCTTCTGTGCACATTTCTCTCTCTGGCTCCACCACTGGCCCTAAGCTCTAGCAGGGAAGGAGGACGTGGGTTTAGCTCTGCCCCTCCCAGGGCATGGTCTGGTTCACTGATGCCGCTCGGTAAGTATCTGGTGAATCGTATTGTGATGTCTGATAGTAATGGCTACCATTTCTCGTGTCAATTATCTGCCAGCAGTTTCCACTGATTAACTCTTTAATCCTCCCCCAAAGTTCTCTAAGTTGAGTCCTGTTATTACTCCACTTTGCTCTTGAAGAAACCCGGACACCCACTCCAGGGGCCTTGCTCTCTTTAATATGAACCAGAGACTGCCTTTATGCATTACACTCAAAATAAATGAGAATCTTCGGAAAACTTAAGCCAAGACCTTAGCGCCTGTGGTGTGGGGAGGCCAGAGAGTTTAGGAACTAAGATAATGAATGCAAAAGACCAAAGGAATAGGACTAAACTTGGCATCAGAAAATGGTGTTGAGCCCAACAGGGCCACCTCAGAGTTACTGCAAGGATCAAATGAGAAAATGACTAGAGAATTATCATGTCAATTGAACAGCATCATGATCAAACTCTAGGATACATCCATTTGGATGATAAGAATTCTAATTAGGTGAGAAGGTTCATGTAATACCTAGTTCTCCCTGCAGCACACTTCCCCTCCATTACAAAGATAAATTTAGATCTCACATGCCAAGCAGCTGGCAGAGTAAAACAAGAGACGCCTTTTGTCACTGTCACAGTCATATTGTTGCCACACGTAGCAGCATATGGTTCTTTCAGGATCCTCACGGTTTGCTCATTCTATAGTCCTGAGGAGCTCATGGAATGAATATTTTGCTTTCATCGATCTCTTTGGTCTCTACTGTTCTGTTTGGTTCTTTTATTAAATGTTTAACTATAAAGACATTGCGTATCATGTTTGTACATTTCATGAGCTTTGTCCTAAGCAGCCTAATTGCTACCTACCATTTATTACATAAGTCACCTACACAAGAGCTAGCCCAGAAGATGCCATAGTACAGAATTATCACAGGAAGTTCACTGCCTGCTATGCCACAATTGCTAATGTTAACTGTTCGTATTATCAGGTCCGTTTAATAGAATTCAGTGTTGTGTTAGCATAAATGGGTATTAAGTTGGAGGTCCAAGAATGCTTTAAAAGTTTTTCCATTGAAATTAATCATAATTATACACTTGACTTAGAGAATTTACTTTTAGAGGGGTGGGGGAAAGAAATTAACCCTTGAATAGTGAGGGAAAGGCTATAAATAATATAAGGAATTAATATAATGGCCTTTATATTTTAAGCCCACAACATCCCATTTTTGGGCACTGTTTCTCAAATTGAATTCAAAGAAACAATACGGGGCCATTGTTCAGATGGAAAACACTGGTTGAAATTAAGTGAAGTAAGGCTATTTTGTAGGATTTCTCAAAAGATATAATACCCAATAAGAGAACATAGAACAGAGTATTTCCCCCAAATATATATATCTTACACTAATGTTTCCTGGTTAGAAATGAATGTTCAAGTAATTTGAAATTTAGTTGGTTGAAAGTGAGAGACATTTAAGGATATAATCAGTATGCAGTGAAAAAAATATTCTTTTGAATCAGAGGACCTGAGTTCAAATGCTGACTCAAAAGCTTTTTAGGCAAGTGATCTAACATCTCTAATTCTTAGTCTCTTCATCTGTAAATCAACGCAATAAAAATATCTATTCCACTGGCGTGTGTAATTAGAAGCAAAATGCTATGCAAATGAGAGTTAGTTTGGGGAAGCATTCAGATTTTTCTAGTTCTCCTTCAACTACTCAATTCAGGGTGAGTAAACAGTTCACTAAATTCCGCAATGTATTTTAGATTTCTAAGTCCTTGGACTAATTTAAAAGGTATTTGCCATAGGTAAAATAAATAGGAAGAAGGGGAAATATCCTCACCTTGGGAGGTCTCTACTCAAAGATAGGGTTGACGTAGGCAAAAGTTCCAGGAACCTCAGGCATCACTCCATAAATTGCCCTTCCCTTTAACTTTCATTCTCTTAGAAATCTTCTCTTTCTTTAAGGAGTTTTATACTCCCGAATAATTCATACTACAGTGTTAGTGACAGATATAGGCATATTTGATTTTTAAATGGTTTAAGGAAAGACACATAGGGAATGCTGGAAATATTTTTTATTCCAATGTTTCTTCTTCTTTAAGGCTGAATAGTATTCTGTTGTATGTATATACCACATATTAATATCTATTCATCTGGCAATGGACATTTAGACTGTTTCCACATCTCAGCTACTGTAAAAATTGAGATTTCAATTCTTTGGGATATATACCCAGAAGGTGGGATCATATGGTGTTCTATTTGCTGGACATGGTATCCATTTCTTCTAGGTTATTTAGTTTGTTGGCATATAATTGTTCATAGTCTATTTTAATCCTTTCCTTTTCTGTTATTAGTTGTAATTTCTCCTCTTTCATTTCTGATTTTATTTATTTGGGTCTTCTTTTTCTCTTAGTCTAGCTAAGGGTTTGTCAGTTTTTTTATTTCAAAAAACAAGTCTTAGTTTTGTTAATTTTTTTCTATTTTCTATCTCCTTTATTGTTGCTTTAATCTTTGCAAGTTCCTTTCTTCTGATAACTTTGGCCTTGGTTTATTCCTCTTTTTCTAGCTCCTTAAGGTGTAAAGTTAGATTATTTATTTGAGATCTTTCTTCTTCTTTTATGTATATGTTTATTGCTAGGAACTTCCCTCTTACAACTGCTTTTGCTGCACCCCATAGTTTTGGTATGTTGCATTTTTGGTTTTGTTTGTCTCGTGGTGTTTTTCTAATTTCCTTTTTCACTTCTTCTTTGACCCAATGGAGTCTCAAGAGTATGCTGTTTAATTTCCACATTTTTGTGAAATTTCCAATTTTTCTTTTGCTCTTGATCTTTAGTTTCATCTCACTGTGGTCAGGAAAGATACTTGGAATAATTTCAGTCTTCTTAAATTTGTTGAGACTTGATTTATGACCTAACATGTGATTTATCCTTGAGAAAGATCTATGTGGCTTGAGAAGAAGTTGTATTTTCCTGTCCTTGGGTTCAATGTTTTGCATATGTCCGTTAGGTCCATTTGATGATACTGTTTTTTGAGTCTTATGTTTCCTTATTGATCATCTGTGTAAATGTTCTCTGTTGTTGAAAGTGGAGTGCTGAAATCTCCTACAATTATCTACTTCTCCCTTCAGTTCTGTCAATACTTTTTTATTCAGGTGCTCTGATGTTGTGTGCATATATCTTTGTAATTGTTACATCTTCCTGGTAGATTGACCCTATTTATCATTATGTATTATCCTTTTTTGTCTCTTGTGATAGTTTTGGAAAGTCTATTTTGTGTAAATATAGCCATCCTGCTCTCTTTGGTTGCCGTTTGCGTGGGATATCTTTTTCTATCCCTTCACTTTTAATCTATGTATGTTCTTAAATCTGAAGTGAGTTTTTATAGGCAGTATATAGATCGATCTTTTTTTAAAATCCATTCAGCCACTCTTATGTCTTTTGATTGGGGAATTTAATCCACTTATATTTAAACTAATTATTTGTGGAGAAGGATTTACTGTTGCCATTTTCTTGTTTTGTTAGTTTCTGTTTGTCTTTCCTGCTCTTACTATCTACCTTTGTATTTTATTGATTTATTTTTGTACTGTATGCTTTGATTCCTTTCTGCTTTTCTCTTGTGTGCATTCTATAGGTGTTTTGATCTAATCTGCTATTGAATCCCTCTAGTGAATTTTTCAGTAGAGTTACTGCATTCTTCAGCTTCCTAATTTGTTTGATATATTTTAACAATATTTTCTATCTCTTTGTTGAAATTCTCACTTTTTTCATGAGTTGTTCTCTTGACTTCACTAAGCATCTTTATGACAGCTATTTTGAATTCTTTTTCAAGTAAATCCTATAACTATGCTTCATTTGGGTCAGCCTGGAAACTCACCTTGTTCCTTTGGAACATCTTCCCCTAATGCTACATTGTTGTTGACTCTCTGTGTTTGTGTTTTCACACATTAGATAGAGCAGGCACCTCTGCTTGTCCTCACTGACTGGCCTCACACAGGAGATGCCCCCACCAACCTGGGGACCTCTACCAACTCTCTCCGTCCCCAGGGAGAAGCCAGCAGCTGTGGTTTCTGTCAGATGGCTTCGTGGTAAAACTAAAGGTGAAGCTGAAGAATGCAATAACTGTACTGAAAAATTCACTAGAGGGATTCAGTAGCAGATTAGATCAAAATACCTACATGGGATGGGGAACTATACCATCTGCTATTCCAAGCTGCCATCTCCAGTCTCCCCCAGGCTGCTAGACTACAGTGGACCCATCCTAGTTCCTACTCTGTGACGACAGAATTCAGTCCTATAGGGAGCCCTCTCAGAAAAGTTTGGTGCTGGATGTGTGAACCAACCCATTCCCGCCACTAGGAGAAGCTGAGAGCTAGGGAGGCTCTTTCTGATCCTACGGTGCTGCAGTAGGGGAGGGGACTCTGGTATGCTAATTACAATATCTAGGTCACCTCAGAATCTATTCAGTTTGCTACTTTTCTTCGGATTACAAGTCATATGTTCCTGCTTTCTGATTATTTCACGATTTGTGAATATGCTAGACCTTGTGGAGGATACATGGTAGAGAGTGGATTATGTTGCCTTTCTTTAAGTGATATTGCATTTTATTCTGGCAAGCAGTTAATTACTGGCTGATCTTTTCAATCCTGTCAAGTTTCATCTTCTTCCTTATTAGGACAGGTCTATTTCCGTCTTGTCCTTCATCCTAAGGAATGGCCCCTAGTCCAGAGGGTGATCCTTACTCCAAAGGCATGAGCAAAACAGCCACTTGATTTAAATGAAAAGTTGTGCTTCTCCAAGAGACATATAAACAGATCTTCTGCAGTGCCTGTGATAACTTGTTAGTTTAAAATAACTAATTTTTAAAAAGACGATGATGTGTCCTTAGCAGACTTGTGTCTTCTGGTCTTCATATAGTCACTGATACCACCATCATCTGCTTCATAGATCAGAAATGTAAGTTACACATTCATCATCAACCTGTCTGAGAAAATTAAATATCAGTATTTAATTGTTCAGTAAACATTTCTTTCTCTTTTTTTTTTTTTTCGGTACGCGGGCCTCTCACTGCTGTGGCCTCTCCCGCTGCAGAGCGTAGGCTCCGGATGTGCAGGCTCAGCGGCCATGGCTCACAGGCTCAGCTGCTGCGCGGCGTGTGGGATCCTCCTGGACTGGGGCACGAACTCGTGTCCCCTGCATTGGCAGGCGGACTCCCAACCACTGCGCCACCAGGGAAGCCCTCTTTCTCTTTTTTAAGTCATTGCTCTGGATAGTTTGTTGTAAAAAAATTTTTTTAACTGACAAACAATAAAAGAAATAAATAGTTGTAGATCAATACTATAAAATGAATGAGTTAATGGAGCAAGAGCATTCAGACCCCTCTCTAAATCCTCCGCGATAGGAATGTTCAGCCTCTAGCTCTCACACAAATTTCATATATATATATATAATTTCCCATTTTCCACTGACTTCACTGACCAGCAGCCTGATGATCTTGTGCATCTTGAAGGTTACGGCAAAGCTATAGGACAACTAGCTGATATACCAAGTGGCAACAGGTAACAGGCATCAGATCCTTCCCCTATCATAATCTGAAACAGGAAGGAGTTGAGTTAGTTACCCTTTGCTATTTGCGTCCAGGAGCACTTGGTTGTATCACTGGATGCCCTAAAAAAATAATGCCCTTTAAAGGATATTATTAGTTATCTTGAGTCTGGAAAGATTCATATTAAAAGAGAGATAGGTCATTGTTAGTGGTCTTTCATATTTAACTATGCTTTAAGGTTATTAAAGGGAGAACCCTTTACCCATGCCTTTAATATAATGTGGGATGAGACCATAGCAGAAGATAAAAGGATAAAATGAAGGTCTATCAACCTCCACCATTACTGTAAATGCAACAATTAACAGTAAGATTAATCATAATTAAAAACCATATCAATGCAGCTAAATAATTTTTTTAACTGTATTTAAAAGAATTTGGACAAAACTTGGATGGATCCCGGGGCAACTGCTATAACTCAGGATTGATTGTGCCTGGCAAACTAGAATGCGTGCTCACCCTGCTAGATAAGCTACTTGAAGAACAGTGAAATTCTTAAAAATGAAGAGGAAGGAGGAGGAGGGTGCAGAGGAGGGGAGACTATGACTATATGAGAAAGAAATTATATATCCAAGGCAACTTGGAAAAATAAGACTGTTTTTTGACACTAAAAGATGCTGTTTCTGTTCTGGTTTAGCCTGAAACCATGTGTTGTTGTTTCTTCCTACCGCTTTCCAAAAATGATTTGTGCTTACTTAACTGCCAAAAGGGATGAACTAAATATTGTATAAAATCCCTCGAGCTTTCACATATTGTGGTCTCTTTCCAGCCTTTTTAAGCCTAACACATTAAAAAATCAGAAACTTGGGCTTCCCTGGTGGCGCAGTGGTTGAGAGTCCGCCTGCCGATGCAGGGGACGCGCGTTCGTGCCCCGGTCCGGGAAGATCCCACGTGCCGCGGAGCGGCTGGGCCCGTGAGCCATGGCTGCTGAGCCTGCGCGTCTGGAGCCTGTGCTCCGCGATGGGAGAGGCCACAACAGTGAGAGGCCCGCGTACCGCAAAAAAAAAAAAAAAAAAAAAAATCAGAAACTTTTCTGTGTTTTACAACAGGTTCAAAGCTAACTTAATTTTTTCCTCATCACTGTATTTTTATGTTAATGGTGCATCTATACAAAAATATTGTATAATTCCAGTGTCATGTAACAATCTTCATTAAGTGACTTAGGTTTTATTTTCAACTGTGAATTTTAAACATCATTACCATGTGTGAGGAGAAGTAATATTCCTTTTTTCTTTGCACAATACTTGTCATTCCCAAAGCTATTTCTAATGAAAGCAACTCTCCTGATCCTGAAAAGAAAACACAGTAGTCACCCTCTTCACCTCTTCCTCTTCTACTTTCAGCTTACTCGGCATTTACAATTTACACTAATTAATCTGTGTGTCCCTCATTAAACGTGCACTGATTGGAGGCGGCAGTTATGGGCTGAAAAGCTCGTCAAGCAATTTCATCTTCTTTCAGTATAATGAATCCACCAGGAGCATCAGCCATTTCCTGATCTGTGGACTTCCAAGTTGACAACTACCACCCTTGGTTCCACATTGGGGACTGGTCATTGAACTTGATCAGGTGGTAACTCTGACCCTCGGGCTGGCTCCTAACCCAAGGGCAGTGCTTACACCCTTGGAACTGGAAATGTGGGAATGATCCTCATGAGAAGAGGGGATGTGTCAGTTCTTAAACTGTGGGTTTCCATGACGATAACTAGCACCCTTGAGGACAAGTTCAAAAGTATGAGCTCTCATTCTGTTTCCGGGAAGCATCTGCTTGACCCAACCCAGCCCTTGGTATTCATACGCTTTCATATGGACCCATGCTCAGAAAGGTTTTTAAGATACCAGTAAAATATAAAATATACAAACAGTTCATACAACTTGACAACAAAAAAAACAAACAACCCAATCAAAAAAATGGGCAGAAGACCTAAAGGGACATTTCTCCAAAGAAAAAAGTACAGATGGCCAATAGGCGTATAAAAAGATGCTCAACATCACTAATTATTAGAGAAATGCAAATCAAAACTACAGTGAGGAACCACCTCATGCGGGCCAGAAAGGTCATCATTAAAAAGTCTATAAATAACAAATGCTGGAGAGGGTGTGGAGAAAAGGGAACCCTCCTACACTGTTGGTGGGAATGTAAGTTGGTGCAGCCACTATGGAAAACAGTATGGAGGTTCCTCAGAAAACCAAAAATAGAATTACCATATGATCCAGCAATCCCACTCCTGGGCATATATCCAGACAAAACTGTAATTCAAAAAGATACACGCACCCCTATGTTCATAGCAGCACTATTCACAGTAGCCAAGACATGGAAACAACCTAAATGTCCATCAACAGATGAATGGATAAAGAAGATGTGGTACATATATACAATGGAATACTACTCAGCCATAAAAAAGAATGAAACCATGCCATTTGCAGCAACATGGTTGTAACTAGAGATTATCATACTAAGTGAAGTAAGTCAGAAGGAGAAAGACAAATACCATAAGATATCACTTATATGTGGAATCTAAAATATGACACAAATGAACCTATCTATGAAACAGAAACAAAATCAGGGACATAGAGAACAGACTGATGATTGCCAAGGGGGAGGGATGGAGTGGGAGTTTGGGATTAGCAGATGCAAACTTGTATATATGGAATGGATAAACAACAAGGTCCTACTGTATAGCACAGGGAACTATATTCAATATCCTGTGATAAAACATAATGGAAAAGAATATGAAAAATAATGTATATATATATACGTATAACTGAGTCACTTTGCTGTACAGCAATAATTAACACAACATTGTAATTCAACTATACTTCAATAAAAAATAAATGAAAAAAGGTATCAGTAAGATATAAATAAACTGATCTCCCTTCTGCAAAGTTAAAAGCACACTGGAAATGGGTCACAGATTTCACCTTCAAGGTTAGAAAGTCTTAGGGTTTCATCTCCAGATTCTGGCTACAGTTGTGTCCCAGCCATGAGAATAAAACAGGATCTCCGAGAGCAGCGCCTCTCTAACTGAGCACTGTGACTTATTGCTGGGTCCCAAGTAATCCAATGGATCTTTTTTTTTTTTTTGGCGGTACTTGGGCCTCTCACTGTTGTGGTCTCTCCCGTTGCGGAGCACAGGCTCCGGATGTGCAGGCTCAGCGGCCATGGCTCACGGGCCCAGACGCTCCACGGCATGTGGGATCCTCCTGGACCGGGGCACGAACCCACGTCCCCTGCATCGGCAGGTGGACCCTCAACCACTGCGCCACCAGGGAAGCCCAATCCAATGGATCTTGATCAGCAATTTTTTTTAATGAAACAGAAGAGAATTGAAAATACCAGAAGAATGTGCCTGTACTAAGCATGAGAATTGTTTTCTGAAACATGCATTTAAGTTTCGTGTGTGTACGATGGGCTGTGATGTAAAATATAATTTTTTTTTCCTCTGAGTATGAATCAAAACAAGTTGGAGGAGCACCACTGCCTTAAGCAACTCAGTATATTTACTAAGAAAGTACTTATTTGAAGGCGCAGGTGGGAAAAAGAATGAGGACTTACACTATAGTGAGGATTAGAACTAAGGGCAGAAAGTATACATTGTAAGGGACAAATTTCAACTTAGCCAATGGAAGCACAATTCCTTTCCGGTAATGAAACATCCAACCTCTCCAACCTCCTGGGGAAATGGATTGCTATTTAAGAAGGAGCTAGGTGGTCACCTGCATGAGCTATGAAAACAGTGTGTCCTGCATTTAGTGAGTAGCAGCTCTGGATGATTTCTATCCACTCCTTGGGATGTCTTTATTTTTCTACAATGATCACAAATTCCCAAGTTGCCGATTTCTGCTACTGAACTCTAAGTTTTTAAGCTATTAAGGATGTTTTTAAAAACTTTTTTCTGTAACTTGGCCCTTTTTCTGCCTTTTAATATATGCCCTAATTTTAAAATAGCACTTCTAGGGTTTGGGACTGAGAAATTTCAAAATGGTAAAAAGCAAATGCTGTAGTTGAAACAATAGTCCAGGTTATGGTCCATTTTATTTCTTTTTCCTTTATGTTAAAAAAAAAGAACAATGTATTACAAAATAGGCAAGAACAAATAAAATAATACCAGTTGCAGTGGGAACACTCTGAAATTAGTAGTTATAAAAATAGCCTTATTTTCCACTGAAGGCTACAGCATACTTTAAAATGAGGAACTCTATAAAATGGTATTAGTATGCTTGTGTTTCTCAATGAGGAAGGCATATAAATTCAAGACAGGATGTTATGTTGGACAAAGATGCCATAAAATAAAATAAAATGAGTACTTGTGTGGGTTTTGATTTCTAATTTCAAAATTCAGCATGCAGAATTTATGGCTCCTCAGATACAGGCCTGGACCCTAGTATCTGGTCATAAAAGGTTTAAGCATTTTGGATAGGGATAACCTCCAATACATAGGATGAAATGCCAGCCTGGGTTTTACAAAGATCATTTTGGTAAAGAAAATTTACGAGTTCACTTAAACTACATGTGGTTCCACAGTGGAGGAGGGCTCCCGGAGAGTGGTGTGACTTGCTTGCCAGAGAGAATATAGACTTGGAACACCAATCTTCTGCTCTATCTTCCATTCTCTTTCTTCCATTCTATTATATTGAAGCTAATGGTTCCTAATTGTCAAAAGGAATCAACTAATTCAAAATCCACAAAGCGCTGTACCCTACACTGGCCTTCAGGGTCCCCCATGGGTGAATGTAAAGCCGGTGGAAACAAGAAGTGACTTCCTGAGACAAATTGGCAATTCACCCCAACATAACGAGCTTTGGAAGACATGTAGGGTCACAAGCTTTAAAAGGTCAAAATTCATTTTACATTCAATCCACTCAGAAATTCAAGTGCACTTAAGTAAGCTGTGCTGATTAATTCAATTTCTTTAAGCATGCAAAACCGACATTCTTCTATATGGTTAATCACAGGGATTGCAGTATCTACTAAATTACTTCACAAACTTAGAAATCATATATATTCCTAGTATGGAAGCCCAAATTGCTCACCCAGTCCAGCTTTCCATCAGCAATAAAATTTCCACTATAGCTTAAAAAAATTAGTTGGCATAATGAATAATACACAGGAGACCTAGAACATTCTCAATTTCTTTTTACTTTTTCAGTAATGTAGCTGCCTGTGCTCCTCTTATGTAGAAGAATGAGACAGAGTTGGTACAGTGGCCAGTGGTCTAGGATGACGATTTTAAAAGCCCTAGGAATTAATTTAGGCTATTTATACCCTGGGAATGTGGTGTCAACCACTTGTCATTGGCCAATAAGTTCAAGAGCTCTCACCCTCACAGACGACTGGTCCTTCCTGTCATAATATAATTAGTAATCTCATTATACTAACGATTTTATAAAACATATCCCCATCTACGACCTTAGCCTTTGCCATTGGTAGGAAAGATATCATGTTAAACAGGATTTTCTTTTCATATGTTCCACATTTTTCTCACTCATTAAAATCCCTGCTAATACAGAAGCATATATTTTTCTCTCATGTCTGTCTCTCTGCAGTCATTATTCCTTTGACAGCACTTCTCATTTGCAGCTTCTTTATCATATTCCTTAAACTTTCTAGTATCATTTCATAAAATTCCTTTTTATTTCCTTTCAATCTCACTGTCTGCTCTTCAGTTCATGGGCACTTTTTATTCCCGTTGCTCCCTAACTAATGAATCTTTTCAGTCCTTCAACTATCTAATCTCTTAGGCCTCAACAAGATTTTCAGAAGTTCAGACTTCAACGTTGTAGGCCATTCCAACTTACTTTTCTGTGTAGAGCAAGGAAGTCTGCTGTGTTTAATTATGCTGTCTCTTAGGAGGCTCCCACGTGCACTCGTGAGTTTTAACTCTTCTTTCTAGTGCACCAAAATGACTCAGTTTCTAAATTCACTTCCAAAAGAACCTACTAAGTGTAACATCCCTATTCTGCCGCCATCTATAAAAATATGTCTCTGGAGCAGCTTAGGGACTCTTGGGTTGTGGGGTTTTCTTTTCTATTTCTCAGCCTTAATTAAGCTTTTTTGATTTTATATCTCAAATCTACCCTTTTTTTAAATTGAATTGTAGTTGATATACAATATTATATTAGTTTCAGCTGTACAGCATAGTGATTCAGTATTTTTAATAGATTGTACTTCATTTGAAGTTATCATAAAATATTGGCTATATTTCCTCTGCTGTACAATATATCCTTGTAGCTTATTTATTTTGTACATAGTAGTTTGTGCTTCTTAATCCCACACCCTTATCTTTGCCCTTCCCTCCTTTCCTCTCCCCATTAGTAACCACTAGTTTGTTCTCTATAACTGTAAGCCTGTTTCTGTTTTGTCATATTCACTAGTTTGTTTTATTTTTAAGGTTCCACATACAAGTGATAACATACAGTATTTCTCTTTCTCTGTCTGACTTATTTCACTAAGCATGATACCCTCTTAGTCCATCCATGTTGTTGCAAATGGCAGAATTTCATTCTTTTGTATGGCTAAGTAATATCCCATTGTGGAGATATCTATCCTCACAGTGGCATATATATATGTATATCTCACATCTTCTTTATTCTTTATTCATTCATCTCTTGATGGACCCTTAGTTTGCTTCCATATCTTGGCTATTATGAAAATTCTGCTACGAACACTGAGGTGCATGTATTTTTTCAAATTAGTGTTCTGTTTTCTTAGGATATATACCCAGGAGTGGAACTGCTGTATCATATGGTAGTTCTATTTTTAGTTTTTTGAGGAACCTCCATAATGGTTTCCATAGTGCTACACCAATTTACAATCCCACCAACAATGTACTAGGGTTCCCTTTTCTCCACACCCTCGCCAACATTTGTTATTTGTAGACTTTTTGATGATGACCATTCTGACAGGTGTCAGGTGATATCTCACTGTGGTTTTGATTTGCTTTTCTCTGATGATTAGTGATGTTGAGCATCTTTTCATGTGCTTGTTGGCCATCTGTTTATCTTCTTTGGAAAGATGTCTATTCAGGTCTTCTGACCATTTTTTAATTGTTTTTTTAAAATATTGAGTTGTATGAACTATTTTTATATTTTGGATATTAACCCCTTTCGATCATATCATTCAAATCTATTCTTGACCTGAGATGACAAGTTGCCATTCTGTAACTGACCCAATTAATCCTAACCAGTACCTTTCCACTTAGAACAGGATGCATTCTATATCAGCAGGAGAGGAATGGGGCCAAATCTTAGTTCACCTGTGCCTCTGACCTCCTGCAGGAAAGAACCAGCCACGTGCAGCGGTCCTGTGTCCGATGAGATTTCTGAGGACTGGCTCCAATTCCAGGATTTTCCAGACAGTACATGTAGTAGGTAGACCGCAGATTCTGGCTTTGGGTGTTTGTAGATTTGCATCCCAGCTCTATCTACCTCTTACTAACTGTGGGATCTTAGGCAAATTATTTAACCTCTCAGATCCCTGACTGCCTCTCAGGGCTGCAGTGAGGAAGAAAAGACATGCATATAACACAGTAAGGGTTAGCTATTATTATCTTTATCAATAGGACTTCAACAAAGTGTTAATTGCTTCTCTTTCATTTATTTAAAGATGTTGGCATTTCCCAGCATGTTGGGGTTAGAATAACTTCCATGAGTTTTCCTACTTTTGTTTTTCTTTGGCTACACTGCGCGGCATGTGGGATCTCAGTTCCCTGACCAGGGATTGAACCCGCACCTCCTGCATTGGAAGCACAGAGTCTTAACCACTGGACTGCCAGGGAAGTCCATGAGTTTTCCTACAGCTCAATCTCTATAGGACCTTTATATTTTAGATACTATTATGAAAAGGACCGTGTGGAAGAAAGGAAAACAATTCAAGACTAACAGGTGAAAAAATAATCCTTGCTACCCAGACAGTATGTTTCTACAGGATGAAGATTTTCTTTCATTTTTCTTTTCCATCAATTCAATCACTAGTTATTGTGGGCAATACCATGCTACACTCTTTGGAAAAATCTAGAGAAGCGATAACCCATCTCTGACTTACAGATGTCACAAGGTGATTCAGGAAACCAGACTCACACACATGAGTGGTTGTCTATACAGGATGGAAGATAATTAAATGCCAGCAGATATGAGCTGGAAATTACGAGGGGCTAGTTTGGTGCTCTAAACACAGCTGATCTTCAGGCAAAGCTCCTTAACTAATACCAGTAATAGTTTATAACCAATCCGATCAGAAAGTATATGTCTGGCATTCCCAGATAATAATTTTCAGAACATAAAAATGTGTTGTCCTTGCCACTAATACCAGTAGGGTCTGTAAAAGTTGGCTTCCTGTTTTTATGTTAATTAACAAATAAAACAAAATAAAGGGACAAAAACCTGACACACCGCATCACAGGAGAACTGCGTAAAGAGCTGGAGCAAGACAGTGGAGTGAGGGTCATTTTACCCCCAGGCCCTCGCAATTGCTATAATTCATACATGTTTGAGATTCTGTGATACTCTGACTTTATGTTCCCGTGAAACAATCTTATCAGCGAGCTTCCCTCCAGTATTCACCTCTACAAAGGCCCTTTCTTTCTCTAGATTCTTGTCATTGTTCCCGTCAACTGCTGATGAGAGATCAACGGCCCAAACATACCCTGCAGTCTATCTACCTGGAGCACAGGACCCACTGGAAGCTAAGAGAACACAATTTTTTCTTCTTGGATAAGTGTCTCTCCTTTGTTACTTTATCCTCAGGTCTATGAACCCCTCTGGCTTGAAAAAGAAACACTCCTAAGAATCTTAATATGAAAAGAGGCCAAGAAAATATTACCATTCCTGAAGCAATATCCAGTTATTATAGTAAAAAGACAGAGAAAATCTGTGTTGGGTAGAAATTTCATTATCCTGCAGGATATTAAAATCTTGATATCAAGGTTGTCAACAATGTGATAATAAATGCAGCCCTAAGAGTGATTGCTTCTTGAAATATATCTTTAAAGATCATTTATAATTCAATAATATCTCTACTACCCTGACCGCTAATATTAATTAGCAGTCAACTGCATACAATGAGAAACTTGGGGAGTAAGCAAAACAAAAATGAAGAAAAACCAGAAGGAACTTTTGCAGGACAGTTTTTATAAAGGGAAAAATCACCTTGCTTTTCTTTGAATTCTGGCTTCTCTGTAATAATAATAACCAAAAGGAAGCTACAATTTCAATAGAGAAGTAGAAAAGATACAAAGAATACACTAGAAACTTACTATAATACTGAACTTGACTTCTATATTCTAAGTTTAAAAATAAAATAAAACCAAAGGTTATAAGGAGATCTTCTGGGACCTTTAGTAAGAGAGCCCTTAGGGTAAGATTCAAAGTTGTTAGGCAGAGCTTTCTTAGAAGATTCCTGTAGACATTTGCCTGCTCTAAGAGCTGAAAGCCAGTATTATCGAAGCCTGGAAGACAAGATTCACAGTGGTATGTAAGGCTCCCGAAGTTCCCCAAGTTTGGGAGATGGACCAGTGTATGCAACATTCAAGCAAATAACTCAAGAGAAAGACCTAAAAATGCTCTGTACTATTTATTCAAAAGCACAAGGTATGTCCCCCAGAATGTCTGTTTCTAGAATGGTTTCTACTCCATCTTACTTTAGACACACTGGTTGCCAAATAGTACTTTAGCAAATCCCAGGATACGGATATGTGGAATATTTAGGAGATTATATTGACAAGGTCACCCAATCAACAAGAGCCCCAGCTCAGATCCCCCATGGCAGCCCCATACCAAGAATGGGTCCTTTCAAGTTAACTATAGCAATAACAATTGACTCACCTAAACTGAAGGATGGTTAGTGTTTGAGCATCACTTGCCTAAGTATTCCTATCACCAGGCCCTGTCTTTTATATTCCTGTCCAGAAACAATTCTTGGGATTTCCAGATGACCCTTTGTGTCCACCTGGGTCATGGGAATGCTGCTTAGAAATGAACACTCGACAAAGGGGACAGCTGTATCGCTATAGCCAATTTGGGCTCCTTGTGCCTCTGAGTCCATAAGCAAAGAAAAGAGTTACTACACTCGTCGGGGTGACTGGGGAAACTGGACTACTCCTCCACAACAGAGGCAAGGTAGACTATGTCTGGAATACAGGAGATTCCTTAGAGTGTCTCTTAATATTACCGTGACCTGTGTTTAAAGGCAATGGAAAACTACAAGACCCAATCCAGGCAGGACTAATAATGGCCCAGACCCTTCAGGAATGAAGATTTGGGTCACCCCACCAGGTAAATAACCACGACCAGCTGAGGTGCTTGCTGAAGGCAAAAATAATGTGGAATGAATAGTGGAAGAAAGTTGTTATAAGGAACAGCTACGACTATGTGAAAAAAAAAAAAAAAGAGCAATCGAGTAGGAGGGCCTAATTGAGAAGACCTTACGGAACGCTCCAAGAAGGCATATCATTAACCTTTAGTTTAAGGATAGCCACATGTGCCCATACAATCGTTCCAGCCTGCCATGGTGTGGGAGCAAAAGAGTAGAATATTGGCCATTTCTCCCCTTGCTTGTTCATAATCTTTACTCTCAGGAATTCCTCTCATCTTTTCTGACCTCCAGGTCCCAGTGACTATTTGGAGATTTTCTAATCCTTTAGTCCAATTATCTCTCAAGACCCTACGCTCAGCAATTTGGACAGGCTGTTTCTCCTTTCTCTGCGTTTTGAAAGTGAAGTTAATAGCTTCTGTGAAAAAGGTTTAAAGGAAGATTCTTCCCTTGGCAATAACATATGACTTGTTTACATTCATTTCCTTTTTTTAAAATAACACTTCCACACACCCCCACACATACATGCCACAAATGATGCAGGGGAAAGACGAACATTTATAAAATAAAAAACTGAAGACTCGAGCAAGGCGTTAAGTGAGAAGCTTTGTCTTGTCATCACAGAATTTTGGCTGAAGCCTAAGAACTGAGAATACAAAATATTTGGTGTTTACATATTCTAAGGAAAGGGGATGATCAATATAAAACATGATAAGAGGTGATTTTTTAAAAAACCCAGACAGGTGACTTCAGCTCCCTCACCCCCCACCTCAAGCCAAGTAAGGAAGGCTTCCGGAGAACCACTCGCAGATGGTGGGAATGCTTTCTAGGACAGAAACATCCTCCGATTGGATGCTTACCAAGCTATATAAAGACATGGGTCCTTCTCTACTAAGGGTCCTAGAAGAGTGTGGAAACAGATATCTTGTTAAACCTGATATGTGTCCCCTTGAGTTTAAGCAACACAGAGACTGCAGCCTGACACTTACTTGGAGAAATTCCGAAGATAAGAGACTAGCTGGAGTTGTCCTTCTAGCAGAGTAAGTAGAGAGCCTGTAGGGAAAGCAAAATGCCTTTCCAGCGATGCATTTACCCGTGGAAAAGAGCAGACCTCACAGAAGTTAGCTGGGCTTGCTTGATCTTGAAAGATACACTATCCAAGATGTGTGCCAAGGAGTTGGGTGATGCCAGCAGAAACAGGGTGTGAGAGATGAGCCTCAGAAGGCTAAGTAATAAGACATCAGTCAGAGTATGACAGGAAACTTCAAGGGCGAGGACTTCTGAAGAAACCTGTATTAGTTATTAGTTACCTATCACTGTGAAAAAATAGAAATATAAACTTTGGAAACAATTCACAGTTTCCGTGGGTCACAAGTCCAGGCATGGCTGAACTGTGTGCTCTGCAAGGCTGCAATTGAGGAGCTGGTTGGGACTGTGGTCTCATCTGGGAATCGACTGGGCAAGGATCCACTTCCAACCTCACGTGGTGGCGGGCAGCGTCAAGTTCCTCGTGAGTGTCATGTTGACGGCTTCAGTTTCTTCTGTTAGCCGGGGGGTGCTTTCAGCCCTTTGCCACATGGCCCTTTCCACAGGCAGCTCACAACATAGCAACCAGTTTCAAAGCCAGTAGGGGAGATAGAGTCCTCTCACAAGAAAAAGAAATGCTTGTTATGAGAGAAAGAGCCAGCCTTGGATGTTTACCATGACCAAGGGCATCTGGGAACCAAGGGAGAGATGCAGACAACACCAGCCATCTGAGATTTAGCTCTCCCATCTTTCTTCCCTTTCATCCAATCCTGGAGGAGGCAGGACCGGCAGCACAAAGGACAGGAAATGAAAGAACCAGGAGTAGGAGCTGAAATGTCAAGCCATAGTCCCTTCCCTACCGTAGACTTCTATTCCTATGTCAGACTGGGAGCTGAGAGGGTAGGGAAAAGCTTCAAGATAAATGAGGTTACATTTTTTTCTATTATAGCTAAATAAACTTTAAAAATCTGGACCCAAGACTCTACATGAACACATGGAAGTGACTGAAAAATCTATAAGATCATCAAAGATACCATCTTAGGAATATCATTGAGGAAAAAGTCAATGTGTTCTATAGTTTCACTTCTATTAAGTCCAGGTTGATCATTAAACTATTTTTCATGAGCTTATACAGGAGTTTTCAAGAATCAGTGAGAAATACTGATGTGCACAGGACTCATTTAACAAAGAAAAGGGAAAATGAAGAGAAGAGGTAGTAGTAGAAGAATGAGGAGGGAAAATAGGAAGAGGAAGAGGTTGAGGAGGAGAGAAGAAAGGAAAGAAGGGAGGGAGGATGGGAAAGAAAGAAAAGGGAAGAGATTGACTCAGCAGAAACTTGTTTGTATGAGACATCTAGCTCAGACATCATAGGGGAAGGGCAAAGACCAGTGAAAGATAGGTCGTTTACTGATTTGTACCCAAACAAGTCTAGTTTGTTCATAAAACAGATTGCCACCGCCTTCAAAGAGTTGATATTTCAGTAAAAAGTGAAACTAATTACTATTAAATCACTGAATTATTCCCTGCTCTCTCTTTTGGATTATATTTACACCTAATTTAAATTGCTATTCAAAAGCCAATCAGATAATGCCTCTAAGTAGAGTTGTTCATCTGAAAGATACACTATCATTCTTTTTCAGTTTACATAAATAAATTTATTTTAAATTTATATAATTTGGTTTCTTTAATCAAAGGGGAAAAAAATCAAAAGTACCGGAAGTCTCAAAATGACTTCTGTGTGTCTCTCATCACCTCTAGGCCTGGTTTCCAGTCATGATTTTTTTTTACTCCCTAGGCTCTGTCTTCTATTGGTATCTTCTAATTTTCTAAATATCATGCTTTATTTTTGCATCTTAATTTTTTAAATGTTAGACATTATTAATTTGCCATTGTGATAAAGGTTTATCTTTCTTATACTACTAACACACCATCTCTCACTCACCTTTCCATCGTACCACTATTTTAAGTTAAATAAATCATTATTTGCTATTGACTTATGTGGGAAAAATGTGTATGTAATATTTTTTCCTGCAACACTAAGTTTAAATCCATGATTACAATTTTTTTATTTTTCCTAGTTCAGAGTTGCCTTAAAAAAAAAAACAGGCTTGGTCTAATTGCTCTTCATGTTTTTTTATAACACAGTGGACCCTTGAACAACACAGGTCTGAACTGCACGAGTCCATTTACGTGTGGATTTTTTTTCACTAAATACAACAGTACCACACGATCATGGTTGGTTGAATGTACAGATGCAGAACCACAGATACAGAGGGCCAGCTGTAAAGTTACATGTGGATTTTCAACTACACGGAGGGTTGACGTCCCTAACCCCCTCGTTGTTCGAGGGTCAACTCTCATAAACAACACACCTTTCCTCAACATCTGCCTTCTCTTTGGAGAGCCACTCTCTGGAGTTGTTCATTCTCCGGCTCCAAATCACACCGGTTCTTTCGTGGGCTTTCTTCTCCCTATCATTTTGGGACTTCTTGCTGATTCCCTGGGTTGGATCTCCTGTTTTCATAAGCCCATGTCTTCTATTTTGGTTTACTCTCCTGCTTTCCTGAAGTACATCTTCAGCTTCCTTTAAAAGGTACATGGCAAAAAGAAATTTCTAACTTCCTGCTCTATCATTTGCAGATGGAAATTAACTTTACAAAACAGGGTAACAAAGACTGTTAAATATGTTTAAAGTACTAAAGAGATAAAGTTTCTTGATGATGACTGACTTATTGAACAAACCTTAGGAATCCTATGGATTTTTTTATGTGATAATAAATGTCCTCATTTATTGAGTCAGTTTTATTTTTACTTATAACCGAAAAGCTTCCTAACTTCTACACAACTCACAAAGTGTCAAGATGATCCAGGTAAACAAGGCTAGAGAGAAACCAACTTGTAGCCCAGTAGTTATAAACTCTGCTCTAAGTAATAAATTATACCATAGAGACTACACTGTCATAAAATAAAATTAATTTAGAAATAAAAGCAAAAGATATCTATAATCAAAACAAAAAGTAGGCATTCAAAAGTACATTTATAAAAGAGTTATTCTTGGGCTTCCCTGGTGGCGCAGTGGTTGGGAGTCTGCCTGCCCATGCGGGGGACGTGGGTTCAGGCCCCGGTCCAGGGGGATCCCACGTGCCGCGGAGCGGCTGGGCCCGTGGGTCATGGCTGCTGGGCCTGCGCGTCTGGAGCCTGTGCTCCGCGGCTGGAGGGGCCACGGCAGTGAGAGGCCCGCATGCCGCCAAAAAAAAAAAAAAAAAGAGTTATTCTTAAAGATGCACTCATGGTAGAAACTGCCAAGTACTTAGGAGTGAATGACAATTAAATTCCACACAGCAAAACTGGGGGGGATTCAGCTAAAATGGTACATATTGATGTTTATAGTACTAAGTTCTAAGCTATTAAAAAAATAAGAAACTCTTGACTTCAAGAAGCTAGAAAACTAACAAACAAGGAAGTAGAAGGAAACAACTATTAAAGACAGGAATATATGTTAATGAAATGAAAAACAAAGCTAGAGCATCAAAATAATTAAAATCTAATTCTTAAAAAAACTAATAAAAAATACCTCCTGCAAGACAGAGGAAAAAAAGAGAAAGGGAAGAAATAAACATTATTAGCAACAAAAATGGGCATCACATTAAGAGCTAAAAATCAAAAAAGGACACATAAAATATGCAAATTAATTCTAAAACTTTAATGAGAATAATAACTTTTTAGAATTCTATATACCTTCCAATTCTCAAGAAGAAATAAAAAACCTCAATACATCGACAATAACCACTAAAGAAATTTAATTGTTAAAAAGCACAACTGAAAAAAAAATCATAACCAGTAAAACAGTTAAACTCCTCTGTATGTGTCAGAAACAGATCATTCCTATCTTACACAAGCTATGTCAGTAAATAAACAGAAGCGCTTGCCTGGCATTAATCTTTACTAATAGTTTCAAAGATATAAGAAATTAAGAGGCACTGGAAAAGCAAAGAGAGGTCCTGTACCTCCCACATCTCACCACAGAGCCGTACTCCCCAGAACCACAAAAATAAATTCAAAATGGATTAAAGAGCTAAATTAAGACCAGACACTATAAAACTCTTAGAGGAAAACAGAGGAAGAACACTCTGACATAAATCACAGCAAGATCTTTTTTGACCCACCTCCTAGAGAATGGAAATAAAAACAAAAATAAACAAATGGACCTAATGAAACTTCAAAGCTTTTGCACAGCAAAGGAAACCATAAACAAGACAAAAAGACAACCCTCAGAATGGGAGAAAATATTTGCAAAGAAATCAACGGACAAAGGATTAATCTCCAAAATATATAAACAGCTCATGCAGCTCAATATTAAAAAAACAAACAACCCAATCCAAAAATGGGCAGAAGACCTAAATAGACATTTCTCCAAAGAAGATATACAGATTGCCAACAAACACATGAAAGAATGCTCAACATCACTAATTATTAGAGAAATGCAAGTCAAAACTACAATGAGGTATCATCTCATACCGGTCAGAATGGCCATCATCAAAAAATCTACAAACAGTAAATGTTGGAAAGGGTGTGGAGAAAAGAGAACCCTTCTGCACCGTTGGTGGGAATGTAAATTGATACAGTCACTGTGGAGAACAGCATGGAGGTTCCTTACAAAACTAAACAGAATTACCATATGACCCAGCAATCCCACTATTGGGCATATACCCAGAGAAAACCATAATTCAAAAAGACACATGCACCCCAATGTTCATTGCAACACTATTTACAATAGCCAGGTCATGGAAGCAACCTAAATGCCCATCGATAGATGAATGGATAAAGAAGATGTGGTACATATATACAATGGAATATTACTCAGCCATAAAAAGGAATGAAATTTGGATGGACGTGGATGGACCTAGAGACTGTCATACAGAATGAAGTAAGTCAGAAAGAGAAAAACAAATATCATATATAAACGCATATATGTGGAATCTAGAAAAATGTTACAGATGAACCAGTCTGCAAGGCAGAAATAGAGACACAGATGTAGAGAACAAACGTATGGACACCAACGGGGGAGAGCGGGGGTGGGAGGTGGTTTGGGATGAACTGGGAGATTGGGATTGACATGTATACACTAATATGTATAAAATAGATAACTAATAAGAACCTGCTGTAGGACTTCCCTGGTGGCACAGTGGTTAGGAATCCGTGTGCCAATGCAGGGGACACGGGTTTGAGCCCTGGTCCAGGAAGATCCCACATGCCATGGATCAACTAAGCCCGTGTGCCACAACTACTGAGCCTGCGCTCTAGAGCCCACGAGCCACAACTACTGAAGCCCATGTGCCACAACTACTGAAGCCCGCAGCACCTAGGGCCCGTGCTCCACAACAAAAGAAGCCACCGCAATGAGAAGCCAGCGCACTGCAATGAAGAGTAGCCCCCGCTCGCCGCAACTAGAGAAAGCCCTCACGCAGCAATGCAGATCCAACACAGCCAAAAATAAATAAATTTTAAAAAAATTGTTTAAAAAAAGAACCTCCTGTATAAAAAATAAAATTAAATTAAATTTTAAAAAAACATGAAAATGAGCACTGAAAAATAAATAAATAAAAATTAAAGGGGAAAACATGTTCTCTCAGATTCTGAAATAGTATTTAATAAAAGTCAGTACATGTTAAGCATGTATCCAATAAACAATTAGTGACAAAATATATTTTTAGAATTCCCATACATGTTCCTTACATGTTATAAATATTTTAACTTACTCAATATTTATTAAAATAATTTTTAAAACTCCTAAAGCCTATAAGCAAGGAAAAACAAATTGATAAGTTTGCAAAAGACATGAAGTCAATTTACAGAAGAAATCTGAATAGAAAAAGAAATTGAAACGCTCAATCTCACTAATTATAAGGGAAATGCAAATTAAAACAACAATGAAATACTTATGATTGTCAAATATAAAAAAGCAATCCAATCAGCTGGGCCATATTCAGTAGCATTGAAGAGGTGCATACCTTTGAACCAGCAATTCTCCCTTCTAAATGCTACTTTAAGCAAATGTTTTTACATCTTCACAGAGACCTGTACAAGAATATTCACTGCAGCACTGGTGGTAATATTTAAAAACTGAGAAAAGTAAGAGAAAATAAATAGTTTTGGGCATATCCAAAATGAACCAATTACATCTACTTTGTCTCAACGGATTAAAAAATATATACTGAATGAAAAAAGTAAGTAGCAGAAAGATAGTGGTCGTGTAATACTGTTTATACGAAATGTGAAATTGTGCAAAACAATATTTTTATTGTTTATGGATAGATGCATATTTATTAATGGCATAAAAAGAGGTATAGTTATGATCAACACAAAATTAAGGAGAGCAGTTACTTCCAGGAGAGAGAAAGAAATAAAAATGAGATCAGAGGTGGCTTCTATGCTCCTCTTGTATACTCCCTAAAAATCCTAAACAAATATGACAAAAGGTTTATAGTTGATAAAGCTCATTTGTGTTATGCTGGTGGTCATTTTCTTACTCATTATTCTTTCTATTGATTTTAAGGAAATATTAAAAGACTGATTGGCAGCTCTGTGTCTGAATACGGGGTCTGCTGATGGCTGGGATTCATTGAAGGGCAAGGGAACCAGGAGTTCCCAGTACTCTGGGATCCCCAGATACCAAAATGTAGAGGGCCTTTCTCTGGCAACTTTCAGTCTCTCCTCCAACCTAGGAGTGAATGCCTGCTTGCTGAGAAGCTACCCGTGAACGGGGAAGGGAATGGGGATTCTACTCTCCCAGCACCATGTCTGGTCTCTCTGCCGCTCTGAGGTGCTGTGGGACACACTGGAATCTAGTCTTCCTCATAGCACCCATGCCCTGGGGCAGTGGCTTTGAATTCTACTCTACCAGTCACCCTCCCCCCACCTGCTTTCCATCGAAATCACTCAGATTCAGACTCTCCATTTCACTTTGTCCCTGTAGGCTTATCCCCCTTTTGTCCCTTTACTATTATTTTAAGGGGGTCTTTGCAGACCGAAAAGATAATGTGTGTGATAATCTGACATCCTGAGACCGAATGGATAATGAATCTGTATGAAGAGAAAAGTGAAAAACAGAGGGTCTTGCTGTGGACTGAATGTTTTTGCCCACACCACACCCCATTTACATGTCGATGTGATGGGAAATGGACCCAGGGCCTTTGGGAGGTAACTAGGGCATAAGGGTGCCCTTATCAGAAGAGATTAGAAAGAACTTGCTTCCCCTCTCTGCTCTCTGCCACGTGAGGATATGAGGAGAAGGTGGCCACGGACAAACCAGGAAGCTGTTCTTCACCAGACACCAGATCTGCCGGCACCTGGATCCTGGACTTCCCAGCCTCTAGTACTGTGAGAAGTCCATGTTTGTTGTTTAAGCCAGCCGGGCTATGGTATTTTGTATCAGCAGCCCAAGTAAACTAAGACGGGGTAGTAGAAACGTCCTGGGTGACTTGGATATATTTTCATGTTTCTGCATGCAAAAACTAGCAGATATGACCCAATAACACAAAACCAACATGGAAAAGAGGAATGAGAAATTTCCTTGGAACTGTGTGCAAGTAATTTCCTGGACAATTCCTGCCCCTAGTCCAATAAGCACCAGTGCTTTTGATCTCATGTTCCATAGACAAATACCCTGCTTAGGAGCAAAATAACCCATGTCACAACTGCCTTAGTTAGTTAACTTTCCAATCAATGAGGAGCTCTTCATGAACCATACCATGTACCACAGATGGAGACCTAATGATTGGTGTATATTGTATACCTAAAATGTTTTTAATGCCAAAGGAATATTTTGGCAGCAAAAGTAATACCAAAGAGAGAGTTTCTAATCTAATGTATAAAAGTGCCTGCTAGAAGTGAAACATTTAAGAAAAAGATCAAAGGATAAAAGGAGGACCCTAAGCAGTAGCTTAGGCATGATAAATACCTGAGAATATTTTCTGAATTTTGTGAAATATTGATAGCTTGGGGAAGAATTTTCAATGCACTGCTCTAAGGATAGAAAGTTAAGTTCTCTTGGCCCCATGCGACCTTCAGAGAGCTTCTTCACACTGTTTGGACCCCTGGACTGGAAAACTGAGTTCATGCAGAATCAGCTGGTTCATTGCTCACTGAGAAGACATCGTGGTTTTCAGCAGATTTGGCATTCAAAATATGAAGTGGTTTGTTTTCAGTGATGTCATTCTCCCTGCCTACCTCTCCCATACACACAAATAAACAGGTATTCATCATAGAAAGAGCTCATGTGTGTGTGTGTTTTCAGCACACGAGGCAGAGTGAACCAAACCTTTCAAATGCTGCACTTGTTCAATCATCTGGAAAAAACAAAAGAAGTAATTTACTTTTTCAGTTTAAATAATGCAAACCCTCTCAACAGAAGATGACAAATGGTTTATGAACACTGTCTCTGACGAACACTACAAAATCACTCTGGTTTTGAGAATAAAAATGCGTGCTGCACACAGGTCAACAGTCTTTCCAGCATCAGCAAGGAATGAGCTCAGCTAATTTCAACACCACAGTTTGTGTCTCTCCCAACAGTAACTGGGTAACAGCCACACGCTGACTGTGTGTATTTTGCTGCTAGTTGTACCCCACAAATGGCAAAGCATCCCACTGCCAGAGACAGATTTGATTTCACCTAATTTATGCTCAGCCTGATTTCCCTTTCATTCTTTGTTTAGATGCCTTCATTTTAATCTTACGGATTCTTTATGATCTTTCAGCATACACCTGTCCATCACTACAGCCTCTCAAACATCACAGGACCTCTACTGAAGGGGATGCTTTTGAAGAATTAACTCATTCAATCTTTCATCATTTTCCAAGCCAGTTATCTTGCATCCTAATGCCAATGAACAAACGGCACATCCAGACTGATGTGAGGTGTGCTTTCATTATCAGGTACATTCAAGTCCCCCAATACCCCTTATACCACTACTTCTCCTGTCACTCATCATCACAGCGACGGGGGTTGAGCTGACAATCTCTCGTTGCCTGTTATCCTCACCCTCAGCAGCCCACATTCTTCCACATCATTCTCCACACTCAGGATCAAGGCAGAAAACTGAGAGGCTAGGAGAATAACTCCTCATTACTTTGGAGGACCTGAAATCCATCCTGGGTGGTACCTTAGTGTTGGAGCTGGCAAGAACCTAGACCCTAACTCCTTGTGTATGAGTCAGGGTTCTCCATAGAACCAACAGGATGTGCAGATAGATACATACATACATAGATACATAGATAATAAGGAATTTATTCATGCAATTATGGAGGCTGAGAAATTCCAAGATCGGGGGTTAGGAAGCTGAAGACCCAGGAGAACCAATGGTGTAAATTCCAGTTCGATAGCCAGCAGTCTCAAGACCCAAGAAGAGCTGAAGTTTCCATTCAAATCTGAAGGCAGGAAAAATACTGATGTCCCAGCTAAAGCATTCAAGCAAGAGGAGTTCCCTTATTTTGAGGGAAGGTGTCAGGCTTTTTGTTCTATTCAGGCCTTCAAATGAATGGATGAGGGCCACCCACAATAGGGAGAGCAATCTGCTTTACTCAGTCTCCCCCATTCAAACATTAATCTCATCTGAAAACCACTCACAGACAAACCCAGAATAACGTTTAGCCAAATATCTGGATACCCCACGGCCCAGTCAAGCTGACACACAAAATTAACCATCATACCTTGGTTTACAATCTTAGCTGTAAACTAGAATCAATTGAGAGCTTTTAAAAACCTTGATGTCAAATCTGTACCCCAGATCAATTAATTCAGAATCTCTCGAATGTGACTCATTTTTAATGAGTATCCAGGCAATTGCAATATAAGTCCAAAGTTGAGAACTACTGCCCAAGAGATCACCCTAAATAGAATTATCCTTTTTGCTTTGTAATATATCATTTGCACCTGAGCAGGAAAAAGCAATTCGTTGACTATGCACACCACGTGTTGGGCAGGGTGTAGAGGAAGTGAAACTCTTGTACAGTGATGATGGGAATGTAAATTGGTACAACCAATTTCGAAAACAATCAGGCAGTTTCTTAAAAGTTAAACATACACCTACCATATGCTACGGTCATTCCACTGTTATTTATTTATTCAAAAGAAATGAATACCTTTGTCCATACAAAGATGTGCACACCAATGTTCACAGAAGTTTTGTTTGCCATAGCCCAAAACTGGAAACCCCTCTAATAACCATCAACAGGCAAATGAACACATCAAAACACACTGCATGGGGGCTTCCGGGAAGATGGCGGAGAGTAAGACGCGGAGATCACCTTCCTCCCCACAGATACACCAGAAATACATCTACACGTGGAACAACTCCTACAGAACACCTACTGAACGCTGGCAGAAGACCTCAGACCTCCCAAAAGGCAAGAAACTCCCCACGTACCTGGGTAGGGCAAAAGAAAAAAGAATAAACGGAGACAAAAGGATAGGGACGGTACCTGCACCAGCAGGAGGGAGCTGTGAAGGAGGAAAGCTTTCCACACACTAGGAGCCCCTTCACGGGCGGAGACTGCGGGTGGCGGAGGCGGGAAGCTTCGGGGCCGCGGAGGAGAGCACAGCAACAGGGGTGCGGACGGCAAAGCAGAAAGTTTCCCGCACAGAGGATCAGGGCCGACCGGCACTCACCAGCCCGAGAGGCTTGTCTGCTCACCCGCCAGGGCGGGCGGGGCTGGGAATTGAGGGTTGGGCTTTGGTCGGAGCGCAGGGAGAGGACTGGCGTTGGCGGCGTGAACACAGCCTGCAGGGGGTTAGTGCGCCACGGCTGGCCGGGAGGGAGTCCGGGGAAAAGTCTGGACCTGCCGAAGAGGCAAGAGACATTTTTTTCCCTCTTTGTTTCCTGGTGCGCGAGGACAGGGGATTAAGAGCGCTGCTTAAAGGAGCTCCAGAGACGGGTGCGAGCCGCGGCTATAAAGCACGGACCCCAGAGACAGGCATGAGATGCTAAGGCTGCTGCTGCCGCCAACAAGAAGCCTGTGTGCGAGCACAGGTCACTGTCCACACCCCCCTTCCGGGGAGCCTGTGCAGCCCGCCACTGCCAGGGTCCCGGCATCCAGGGACAACTTCCTGGGAGGACGCACGGCGCGCCTCACGCTGGTGCAACGTCATGCCGGCCTCTGCCGGCCGCTGCCACCGCAGGCCCGCCCCGCGCTCCGTGCCCCTCCCTCCCCCGCAGCCTGAGTGAGCCAGAGTCCCCGAAGCAGCAGCTCCTTTAACCCCGTCCTGTCTGAGCGGAGAACAGAGCCCTCCAGCGACCTACACACAGAGGCGGGGCCAAATCCAAAGCTGAGCCCCGGGAGCTGTGAGAACAAAGAGAAAGGGAAATCTCTCCCAGCGGCCTCAGAAGCAGCGGATTAAAGCTCCACAATCAACTTTATGTACCTGCATCTGTGGAATACATGATAGACAACGAATCATCCCAAATTGAGGAGGTGGACTTTCAGAGCAAGATTTATGATGTTTTTTCCCCTTTTCCTCTTTTTGTGAGTGTGTATGTGTATGCTTCTGTGTGAGATTTTGTCTGTATAGCTTTTCTTCCACCATTTGTCCTAGGGTTCTATCCGTCCTTTTTTTTAAATTTTTTTCTTTTTTTCTCTTAATAATTATTTTTTATTTTAATAACTTTATTATATTTTATCTTACTTTATTTTACTTTATCTTCTTTTTCTTTTTTTCCTTCCTTCCCTCCTTCCTCCCTCCCTCCCTCCCTCCTATCTTTCTTTCTTTCTTTCTTTCTTTCTTCCTTTCTTCTTCTACTAATTCTTTCTTTCTACTTTTTCTCCCTTTTATTCTGAGCCGTGTGGATGAAAGGATCTTGGTGCTCCAGCCAGGTGTCAGTGCTGTGCCTCTGAGGTGGGAGAACCGACTTCAGGACACTGGTCCACAAGAGACTTCCCAGCTCCACATAATATCAAACGGCGAAAATCTCCCAGAGATCTCCATCTCAACACCAGCACCCAGCTTCACTCAACGACCAGCAAGCTACAGTGCGGGACATCCTATGACAAACAAGTAGCAAGACAGAAACACAACCCCACCCATTAACAGAGAGGCTGCCTAAAATCATAATAAGTCCACAGACACCCGAAAACACACCACCAGACATGGACCTGCCCACCAGAGAGACAAGATCCAGCCTCATCCACCAGAACACAGGTACCAGCCCCCTCCACCAGGAAGCCTACACAACCCACGGAACCAACCTTAGCCACTAGGGACAGACACCAAAAACAACGGGAACTACGAACCTGCTGCCTGCAAAAAGGAGACCCCAAACACAGTAAGATAAGCAAAATGAGAAGACAGAAAAACACACAGCAGATGAAGGAGCAAGATAAAAACCCACCAGACCTAACAAATGAAGAGGAAATAGGCAGTCTACCTGAAAAAGAATTCAGAATAATGATAGTAAAGATGATCCAAAATCTTGGAAATAGAATAGACAAAATGCAAGAAACATTTAACAAGGACCTAGAAGAACTAAAGATGAAACAAACAATGATGAACAACACAATAAATGAAATGAAAAATACTCCAGATGGGATCAATAGCAGAATAACTGAGGCAGAAGAACGGATAAGTGACCTGGAAGATAAAATAGTGGAAATAACTACTGCAGAGCAGATTAAAGAAAAAAGAATGAAAAGAACTGAGGACAGTCTCAGAGACCTCTGGGACAACATTAAACGCACCAACATTTGAATTATAGGGGTTCCAGAAGAAGAAGAGAAAAAGAAAGGGACTGAGAAAATATTTGAAGAGATTATAGTTGAAAACTTCCCTAATATGGGCAAGGAAATAGTTAATCAAGTCCAGGAAGCACAGAGAGTCCCATACAGGATAAATCAAAGGAGAAATACGCCAAGACACATATTAATCAAACTGTCAAAAATTAAATACAAAGAAGACATATTAAAAGCAGCAAGGGAAAAACAACAAATAACACACAAGGGAATCCCCATAAGGTTAACAGCTGATCTTTCAGCAGAAACTCTGCAAGCCAGAAGGGACTGGCAGGACATATTTAAAGTGATGAAGGAGAAAAACCTGCAACCAAGATTACTCTACCCAGCAAGGATCTCATTCAGATTTGATGGAGAAATTAAAACCTTTACAGACAAGCAAAAGCTGAGCGAGTTCAGCACCACCAAACCAGCTTTACAACAACTGCTAAAGGAACTTCTCTAGGCAAGAAACACAAGAGAAGGAAAAGACCTACAATAACGAACCCAAAATAATTAAGAGAATGGGAATAGGAACATACATATCGATAATTACCTTAAATGTAAATGGACTAAATGCTCCCACCAAAAGACACAGATTGGCTGAATGGGTACAAAAACAAGGCCCATATATTTGCTGTCTACAAGAGACCCACTTCAGACCTAGAGACACATACAGACTGAAAGTAAGGGGATGGAAAAAGATATTTCATGCAAACGGAAACCAAAAGAAAGCTGGAGTAGCAATTCTCATATCAGACAAAATAGACTTTAAAATAAAGACTATTAGAAGAGACAAGGAAGGACACTACATAATGATCAAGGGATCGATCCAAGAAGAAGATATAACAATTGTAAATATTTAC